>NC_140497.1:16593599-17193599 GCF_964271855.1 Acomys minous | reverse complement strand
TTGGGGAACTAACTGAACCTCTCAGGTCATGCTGGGAATTGCACCTCTGTCACTGCAGGCAGGGGATGGAACTCTGGAGCCCTGGAATGCTTTTTTTTTTTCCTCCCGTGAGCCCAAGGCTTTTAATGAAAATGATAAAATAAAACCGAAGCTCTACTCAGCAGAAAGAAATTGGTATATTTAATTGTATTTCTTTTTTTCTATGTTTAAGAGTTGATCACTGGTTTTGATTAAGAAAATCTGAGCGGGAATACGGGCCTTTAAAGAGAAACATGCTGTCTTTTGGCAGACACAGGCAGGCTTCATGACCAGGGGGAAGGTGGTGGTCCTTAGATCACAGAGGTAAAGCTGAGTCAAGTAGTGAGTCATGCTGGAACTTTCCATTAGGTTCTCTCTGCTTTATCCAAGGAATGGGGCCCTCAAACCTCCCCATATAAATTAGCTGGCTGTGCTGAGTCTGAGGCGAGGCCAACCTGAGCTTGCTTAGCGCTCCATGCAGAGGGACAGGCAGGCAGTAGAGCCAGGTGAATTTCTTTCACAGGTCTGGGAAGTGATTGTAGGTGGAAGACATCTAGGCAGCCTGTGGAGATCCGCAGGTAAACATGGGGCTCGGGGCATGATGTCTCCTTCGTTCATTTAAAATGTTTAGATATTCATTGATAACCTTCTATAGTTTACCTATGGCTTCAGGGGCTGAGGACACAGCAGGCAAATAAAGCCCTTATGCAATCGATGGGACAGACTGTCAAACAGCAAGGTAAAAACCGTGTGGTGGGTGCCACTCTGCTCTGTTCAGGAAAGCAATAAATTCCCTCTAGTGATGCTGAGATTGGGTAGCGCAACAGTCTTTAAAAAGGGAGGTAAGGATGCTGGGTCTGCAAGACTAAGTACACACTCAGTAAGAAAGAAGAGAGAGGATATTTATTTCAAGCAGACAAAAAGTTGGGCATGAAAAATAGTCCATGTAGTCAACTGGCTTGGATTATATAGGAGGAGTCTATGCAACAAGGCTACAATGTAATATGAGAAACAGGGATTGAAGTATGATTTCGGACATATGCCCAAAGGCCTTGGGATACTTGAAAGGACTATAAGCCAGGAAGCTATGTGTAGGAACAGGGCAGGAGTAGATTAAAGAGGTTATAAAGGATTAAACAGATAGCTAAGAAGAGAAGGTATGAGATTCTAAATCAGTGAAGTTTACCTGGGAAGAGGGGGAAAGTTAATGTTTAAAAACACATATCTAATGATGAATTTGATACTAAAGAAAGCACACGGCTTCCAGGTTTATTTTTTACTTCCCACAGGAATTGAGGCACTCTACAGAGACAGAGAATGTTGGATCTGAACCAGCCTGGAAGACAGGATGGGCAGCTTACTAAAACAATATAGCAAAGTTCAAGGACCCCAGCTATGACATAGGGACAGCAAACACCATACGGTATCTCCTCCCTGTCATTCACAGAGCATTTGTTCCAAGAGGCCCAGAGGATGCTGAACCCTGCGTGTGCTAGTTTGTTTCCCTGTGCGTTCTTGGCTATGTTTGGCCTATAAATTAATAAAAGGCTAATTTAAAACTCTGCTAATATAAAAATAAGAAAATGAAGCCATTATAACAATGTATTATAACAAAATTCAGCTGATAGTGAAATCTTTTTCAAAATGTATTATTGTATTTCCATCTTTTCAATTAAAAGAATCACTTTACAGATTCTCCTAAGCATATCCAAATTGCCAGTATCACTATGCCTTTTGGGACCATTTACTAAGCAAAATAAAGATTATTTGACTTCAATCATGTGCTATCATGATTCAGTGTCGTGACTGAGAAAGCCACTAAGTGATTGATAGATGGGAAATTTATATACAACAATACACTGGACAAAGAGATGAGTCATATCAAAGGAAGAACAGAGAAAGACAACTCATCTTTCTCTGGCATTGTGTTACTCCAAACAGCCAACAATTAGACCTACAATATGGCATTTAAAGATGTTTTTATTATTTTAAAGGTTCTTTGACAACAAGGACAGGTTAACTCCTGGCAACACCTAGCCTACCTGAAAGAAGATAATGAGCATCAATGATCCTCCTTATGGACATGACTTCAAATGTGGCAAACAAGCCACTGGACAAAATGTACCCAGGTTTCTGCCACAGATAGAATTCTCCCTAAAAATGGGCAAGCTTAGATGTAGGCAGAGTCGCCGGCCAAACTCTGACAAGACAAAGTAAGCAAGTCCTCAATAGCTCCTGCCTCGCAAATATGTCTCTCAGATATACTGAGCCAGAAGGCTGAAAATGATGCTCCAACATTATAGAGAGTGTGGAGTGACTGTTCAGGCAGCAAACTGTCTCTGTCATTTTCTCATTTTGGAAGCTGCTAACCTGCACTTCCTGTCTACTCAGATAAATAATTTTATTCCTTCTCAAGTCTCTGTTGAGGTTGAAGACCAGATTGTTTAGTTTTACAATTAAGCTTAGTTGTTTAGTGGTTAAGATGTTTTTAGGTCTAGATAGGTGTTTTAAGTTAATAGAGATGAGATATGATAGATATTGATTTATATTCAGAATTTTAGACTCACCAAGAGAGGAAATATGTTTTCTCCAGGGTTGCCAAACACAAATAGCCAAAACACTATGAATGTAACATTTATATACTTCCTGATTATTTTGTGGTTCTTCTTGATGTATGCAGTTTATTGTATATATGTATAATAATATAAATGTATATGTAAAGAGAGTAAAATAATTTTTTTAAAATACTGATTTGCTTTATTTTGTTAGAATTTTCCACATAAAACTTTGAGCCACACTTGACTCTGGGTACCAGAAACTCCAGAAAACCAAAACTCTGGATCAGGAAGTACATAGGTACTGGCAGCTAGAGAAAATCCAGCTTGGATGCCAGCTGTTCCTTCCATTAGGACTTCTAGGGACCCTTCAGAGACCAGAGGGAAATGACCGAATAACAGCCAGGTCCTCATCCCTGTAATCCTTAAACCTTTTAAGCCAATCCAATAGCTCTATGGGTCCAGCACACAGTAGCTGGTCCAAAGCATTTAGCCCACTCTGGACAGGGGCCTAGCATCAATGGGAGCAGATCCCACACCATCCTTTCCCACCTGGGACAGGCAGGGCTTTGGAAATAGTCCAGAAACGGGGACCTTGAATAAATTTTCCTTTCCGCTACTCTTGGTTTTTAATTCCAATGTGCTCACCCCGGCATCTTTCCGTTGACCTTGCTTAGCGCCTCTGCGCTGAGACGTCATAGTCTGTGATGAATGACCTTCACTTAGACAAACCAAAACAGGCATGCCCAAAGGCCAAGCCGATGCAAACGCTGTTCATTTTACAAAGTCAGTGATTTCCCACCAGTTGCCTATAAATTGCTTCTTGTGGCTTATTTTTGAAGGCGGCGGCCACTGGCTGCCACCCCAGATCCTAGACTATTCACCGTGAGGCGATATGCCTCGGCCCTCACAAATGTCAATTTTCCCCTGCCCTGCTGCAGCCCCTCGGTGAGGCATCCAAAATGCAGAAACTTGAAGCTGAAGGAACCATTTGTATCACGAAAATCCTTTTATAATTGTAAAACATTGCACACATCTGTTTTGTGACCTCTTCCCTGGCACTTTTGTGCACTGTCAACTGTTTCCACATCTGCCCTTCCTTTACTCAGAGGCCCTTTACCATAATTTCTTCTTTGCCAGAGCACTGTCTGATGTCTCGGCTTTTACACACTGAATTTTCATAAAGTCGGTCTCATTTAAATTGTAATATTGGCTTTGACCTGATGTTTCTCCAGTAAATTCTGGACCATTATAGGCAGGTGTGTGCTTGTTTCTGTTGCAGCGCGGGGAAGGAATCCAGGGCACACCACAAATAGTACTCTGCTTCTGAGCTTTACCCTCAGCCTAGTGAGTGTTTGCACTGAGGTGAATTCAAATCAAATTGTTGTGTTTACTTTGGTCTTCTAACTTATTTTATTTTTAAACTTTATTTTAATATTAAAAACAATAACATGGTCATGATAACTGTAATTCCTCTGTAAGGTAACTACCCGGAAATCAATACTGTCAAATTTTTTATGTGCCCTTTCAGGATTAATGTAAATAAATACGTACGTCATAATAAGTGTATTTTCTTGCATATACCCTGAGGCCACATGCTTCTCTTCATTGGACCACACACTTGAATGCCTTTCACCTTGCTAAAGATGGAGACTTTTGGGGTGTTGCTTCTGATTTCTTCCCCACTACTCTCCGTTGTGAAAATCACAAGCAGCCACTTCCATGGACATGTGTGTGGATCCCACTAGTGGGTCAGGAAGGAGTGGGGCGATATGGATAGGAAAGAGGCAGAAGTGGGCAAATACGGTGGAACTGAGATAGACTTTGTGGTTTGTTTGGGTTTTTGCTTTGGTTTGGTTTGGTTTGGTTTGGTTTTCTGTTTTTTGAGACAGGGTTTCTCTGTGTAGTCTTAGCTGTCCTGGACTCACTTTGTAGACCAGGCTGTCCTCAAACATCACCAAGTGCTGGTGTGCACCACCGCCGCCCGGCCAGAGATGGACTTTGGAGGGTCCTTGTGGAAATCAGATGGGCACTACGCCGACAACCGCTCTCTTAGAGCTCTACAATTCCTTAAGCTTGTCCCGGCGTTTCCTGTTCTTTGAAAGATCAATGTTAGGCAGTAGGGCAACGTACACACCAAACATTCCACCTTCTCTTTGCCACCTGACTATCAGAAGACACTGACAGAAGGCCACCAAATTCTCTGCACCATATGTACCTGTGCCACCACCAGGTAGCGAAGTGTCAGCCATATCCCACAAAGACAGTAGGAGGCCTGGAGGCTTGATTCTCATGCCAGGCAAAGCCTTAATCAACCCCCCTTTCAAACCCACCCCTTTTCTGCCATACTACCTCAACTTCCACATTGCAAGTTGAATGCTTTTTAAATTTAAAAAAAAAATGGAGACTGTGAGGATTGAAGTATGCTGAGCTTCTGATATTCTGACCAAGCTTTGAAGCCCAGCTGTGATGCTCACTGCCTCTTTGTGTGCAGGACCTGAAACCACGTAAGATGTGAAGCCAGAGACTCTATCATATGGGGCCACTGAGGAAAGGAAGTCTAGATGCCATGTGGCGCCCTGATATGTGGAATTTTAGTTTCAGCATGTGTTTGAAGATTTTCTTTTAATCTGAGACATGGTTCAGATTAAACACAAGAGACTCATCGTCCCAATCTGAGTGAGTTGACCTCCCCCTGCCTGCCTTTGATTTATCTGAGTCCACTGTGTCCTTAGCACTTAACTGCTCGAGTTGTTTGTCAAGAGAATGTGGTCATATTTTAATGTCTAAGGGAAGCACACACTGCTGCAATATCATAACTCATGAAACAGCCCAGGAGATTTTTCCCAAGAAAGCAGCGTGTGTATATGCACAAAGCAATCCATGTGGACAGGTTGATGGTGTGCAAGCACAGCCCCTCGGAGCGGAGACACCGCGTCTTCATCTCTGCTGCAGAACAACTCTGCTTCCTGAGGCACCAGTAGAGTGATGGGGACTCCATACAGTCAGCGTCAGTGCACAAACTTCAGAGATCAAGCAAGCACCGTCACAGCAAGGAGGGCCTCTGGCTGGAACACCTGATGTTTCTCAGCAGCTCCAGTATCATATTGGGTAAGGTCAGCTGTGAATAACCTAATCAAGCCACTAAAGGAAACAGGAGCCCTCTGCCCTGTTTGATTCTTTCCTATAATGATATAAAGTGCAGCTTAATGAAGTCAAAGGGTTCTGAGCCTCTCAGTGTGTACAGGCCTTTGGAGACAGCAGTACTGAGTCTGCCCATGGTGTCCATTACCCACCCTGGCCAGAGGGCCCTGCTTGCAAGCCGCTCTGTAGCTGGGACTTTGTGGGGGCAGTTCTGGTTGCTATGGCCCCGCCTGCATTTTGTCTACATAAATTAGACCTTGTGCAGCATATTGGCCTGTCAGGGGACTAGGAGGAAACTGTATATTGTTTCTGGCATCCCTGAGCCCTTCTGCCCCTGACATCTGCTGTGCCTGTGACAGGGAATACATTCTTGACTCATTATCCGAGCAAGTGGAATCCCACCCTGACAGGACCATTAATCAGAATCAAGCAGTCCAGCAAACAGGAGGAGAGAGAGGAGAGAGAGCGAGAGAGAGAGAGAGAGAGAGAGAGAGAGAGAGAGAGAGAGAGAGAGAGAGCACACAAAGAAGTGAGACACTTCTAACTTTGGCTTTGGTGTCATTTGGGGGGGTCTGGACAACTAGCAATCCATCTTTCTGAGTGACAGCCCTGATGGAAGGCATTATTTATGCTTTTGTGTATTAAAAGACAGCTCTGGCACTGGCTTGTCATTTTCACAGAGGTTTACAAAAAGTTGAAATTTAATTTGGAGGGAAAGGAGGGCAGAGATCAGAGGAGGCTGGTGAGCTGACAGTTTGCAACGACAAGCGAAGGGCCAAGGGCATTTGAGTGTGTGCAAGGATCAGCGGGGGCGGGAGTGGACGCTGCACTGCGGGCAGGTGGCATGGAGGTAGCTGCTGCCGCTTCTCATGCGTGTGGCTAGGTAAAGGATACCAGAGGCCTCCGTATTAAGTTAAGCATGTGTTAATCATCGCTGCATTGAGATGAATTGTTGTTGTTATCGTTGTTGAAAAAAAAAATGGAAATGCAAAATGTGTTTTCGATTACTTAGGACCAAAATGCTACACACGGGCAGAAGGGACAGTGGTGGTTATTTCCATGGGCAGAACATTGTCTGAAACTGCAGCTTCATAAATACAACTGGTGACGCTGTTGCCCAGTACATGTCAAGTATCAAATGACAAGTGAAGGCAGCGTTTCTTCACATTGATTAAACTACTTCTATGGGCTTTGTGAACGTGTGTGGTATGACTAAGAGTATTGGGTGAGAAAGACAAGGGATTGCATAGTAAACATTCCTCATGCTCTGTCCTTCCAACCTAGAGTAGGACATGGGAGGGGGAGGGGTGAATAACGTGTACAATGAAGACATAGCAACAGTGAACATGCATCACCTCTATTTGTAACTCTATGCTTCTATGGACATCTGCTTTTGGGCCTAAACACCAGGATGCATCATTTGCTTTACATTAATAACATGGAGTTGGGAACTTGGGGGGGAGGGCGAGCCCTCCTAGTCCTTGGTTTACTCTTTCCTATCCTTGCCGTGTTGACGTCATCATACCTCCTCCTTGAGGGTCTGACGTGCTCGGCTTCTGTAGCACTATGCCACTCCCTGGCAAGACAGCAAAGGCCAGCCTCATTCTTGCTCATCAAGCGGATCTAGTCGGCTGCCCTTGTGGATGGAGCATCAAGCTCCATCGCCAACATCCACTCCTCTTCCTTTCTGGGACTCCTCCCCTTTCCTGGAAGGGGCACATGGGATTTTACTCAGCAGTCTGTTTTTCTCTGCAATGCCGTCGGTGTTGTCAGCTCTAGATCATGACCGTGGAGGGTGGTAAAGAGGCTAGACAGTCGTTAATAGAACTTAAGAGTATGCGTGTGGCAAGGCAGCAGCTTGCAAAATATCCTACAACATAGACTATTCCAAATCAGGGTGAGATTAGCCTCAAAGAGATAAGCTAGCTAGACCAGGGCAACCAAATGTTTCTGGTGGCGTCACGTGCCCCTTGCCAGAAGGAACACAATGTCTAGATCAACAGAATTAGGCCAAGAGGTAGCCAAGTGGAGAAGTTATTGTCAGCTTCCAAGTGAGGCAGCATAAGCATTGACAAAGAATTTTCTCAGAGACTTTGTTAGGCTTTCTTGGAGAGAATTTGCCCCTCCTAAGCCACCCCATTTACTGGCTTTGTTGTCAGACAGTACTGGGCTGCAATGTTAGCTTTGTCTCTTTTAGCCTCTCAAGTGTCAGCGTTCTTATCAATTAAAAAAGGATAGTTATAATTACTCATTCAAGTTGTGAAGATTAAATGTGATGACATATGTAAATTACATCACAAAAATTCTGGCGCATATAGATGCTCAAAGTACATCTCAACCTTACAGGATCCATGGCTTTTTTTTTTCCTGCTAGAGTTTTTCAAAAATATCACTAGTTCTATTATGCCTACCCAAGAAACAAGACCTTTGAAAAATACCTTGATCTTTCATTCGTCTGCATAAGTGTCACGTAGCATTATAGACTATGACTCAATTTAAGGCCAGAAAATCAAGTATTAGAAGAGCTGAGAAGACGGAAGGCCCTTAGGGTGGACATGAAAACCAAAGATACAGTAGAGGCTTTTCCTCTGTCTGGAAGTTTCTTCTCTTGTTATTCATTAAATCACACGGGGGAGGCGGGCAGACATGAGACAGGACAGAGTGACTAAGTGTGGGACACAGTCCTCAGTGTCCCACAAGAGACTAGAAGCCTTCTCTCTAGGATAGCAAATAGTGCAGGGGTGCTCTGCAGATGTCTAGTTCTACCTGCCCCAGGCATCTCAGGCTCCTCATAAGTGGAGATGATCATATCTTCTTCAGAGAGCTGTCAGATTTCAGATCTTGCGTGGAGGATGTCCTGACCCACAGTGGTACTTGGAGTGCAGGACATCTACTGTTAGTGCCTTGGTCCGGCGCTACGAACTGTTACAGCACTGACTCGGTGAGGGTGGGAGGGAGTGCTCAGGCGTCCTGTAAGAAAATCCTGGTACAGATTGGATTTGTTCTCACGTGCTTTCTCTGTGTCTGAGTATTCCAATCTGAATGTACTAAAAAGTTGCAGTCAGTCACTCTTAATGAGGATTTTCAGAGAAAGGGGCCAGTGCAGGGTTGGGGAGAGAGAACGGACATAAAGCAGAATAGATAATAGCAGGCGTAGGGGTTTCACAGCACTGCTTTACAAGACAAGGGAATGGACACAGACCAGAGTTGGCCCTGGGATATGTTCCTGTGCTCATGCAAGGTGGGAGGTGAGACTTGACAAAGAGTAGGCGCAGGTCAGCGTGTCCTGCTGTGCACTTGGGTGACCCCACCAAGGATGGAGCAAGGCTCCTGCGAGGGAAAGAGCAGCCTAGAAAGCCTCATTGGTTCTGGTGCAGAGGTCCAAATTCTGCTTCATCTCTAGCTCCATGGTAGGGCTCACAGGGAGGTGAGGGTGGGCCAGGAATAGGCAGCCAACAACTCTGAGTCACCCTACATGGTATTTGAACATCTGGATGGAAGAACAGACTCGGTGATGCAGAGCCTCTCTTGGTATCCACATTAGAAGAGGGTAATTAAAAGGCGTGTGTATGCATTCAGTGTTACCGAGAGGAAGGGAGAGCCTAAGAACTATGTAGAACACCAAGGAGGGGCAGCGCAGATAAATTCCACTGTAGAGCAGCCAACTGTAGTAATTAAGCATCTGCAAATGGCTTTTCAATAATCTCTTTAGTGAACTGCCTTCATTATTTTTAGCAAATCTAAAAATTCCCTTAAAGCCCTCTATTTAGGTTTTGTCCCTCTTATTTAATCTTCCTCGTGATATTTTAAGCCTCTCATTTGTAAAAATCTTCTACTATATGGGTTTTTGAGGGGTTTTTTGGGTTTTGTTTTTTTTTTTTTTTTTGGTTTAATTGGAATTTTTTTTTGGTATAATAGGAAATATTATACACATCTATCTTATTTTTTTTTCCTGGTAGAATAAGTGAATGACTTCCTGTTAATCATGTGACCTTACTGTTGGTGAACTGGACAGGTGTGTCGCCAGCTAGCCTTTATTTCCAGTGTGAGTCTTCTCTGGTCCAGTCCTAGTATCCTAAACATGGCATGTAAATTCCTACCCCTAAATCATCCTAATGCGGGGCTGGTGTGTACCTCAGTGGTAGAGCACTTTGGATTCAGCCCCCTAGAACCACAAAGAAAGAAATAAAGGAAGAAAGGGAGGGAGGGAGGGAGGGAAAAAATTAAGTCCTGGCTTATAGCTTTGATGAAAATGTATGCAAATTTCTATGCAAATCATCAGGCCATAAATGGTTTCTATTCTTACCATATTCCTATGGGAACATGGATCCAGTACAAGAAGAGCAAGGTCTAAGGCAGATCGATAGACTGTACTTGGTGAGGAAAGAAGAGCTACAAGACGCGGCAGAACGAAGCAAACCGCCTCAGGAAGACATCCTACTAGAGTGTGTGCCCAGACAACAGCTAGCTCCATTCCCTACAAGCTCCAGAGACCAGAGCTGTAACAAGCTCCTTGCTCTCGTCTTCTAGCAAAGCAAGATGCCCACAGAACCCAGGTGTCAGTGCAGACCCAGGAGAAAAGAAGAGTTGGCAAAGGGACGCCACAGAGCACCTCTTGTGTCTGTCAGCTGCCCCCACGTACCCAGCCCTCTGGACAGCTGTGGGACTCATAGGCCTTTGCCATCAAAGAAACCCTTCCCCATTTTCAGCTCAGATATTCTAAGGCCTTGGTTAGGCCCCTAGGGCCAACCTCAATTAGGCAAGCAGTTTGTTTCTGGGTCCCTGAGGTTCATTTGGTGGACTCAGCTGTTTACTGAACCTCAGGGAGTTAACTCATTAACATCGGTAAGAAATGCCTGACAAACATCTGGCTTGTTGGGGGTTGGGCTTGGTTAATTCTACTTGGAACAGCCCCAATATTAGTTCTGCTTGGATTAGCACCAGCACTAATGATGACATAAGACATTTACTTCATTAGCCTGATGAAGGGAAAATCTTGCATGTTCAGCCGAAGCCAAAATAATCAAGGCCAGGTCCAAACTGCAGGAACTGAACCTGTGGAGCAAATCAAGCTACGTGGGGAAGGCCGCAATGCTGAGCCACAAGGAGACCCTGAGCTGAGACAGGTGAAGACTGCACCTGAGTGTTCCTGAAGTGGGTGGGTGCGCGGGTGGGTGGGTGGGGGGAGCTGCTGTTTTATTCTCAATGGCAATTTAAACAACTAAAGAAGCGTTTCCACATTCATTCTGCAAATGTTCCAAAGCCTTGTGGCAGGCGGGGTAAAGAGATGGCTTGGAGGTTAAGAGCACTTGTCGCTCTTTCAGAGGCCCTAGGTTCAATCCCCAGTACCCATGAGGTGGCTCACAACTGGCTGTAACCCCGGTTCTAGGAATAGAACACTCTCTTCTGGCTTCTGTGGACACCAGGCAGACAAGTGATGCACAGACGTGCATGCCAGCAAAATGGCACCCCATGCAAAACACTGGTAAACGCAAATTTTAAAACAAATAAGTAAATAATCCTAAAGCTTATGATAATGAACACTTAGCTGGTACCCAGGGAATTAAACTACCTGTTTCTAACACAGAGTGCCTTTCCTTCTCTCTTCCTACCATTGGCCTCAAGCATACACACATTAGCTCTCAATTACCTACAAACATGTATGTTGAAAGGTACCAGGGATGCGCCAGGAGTTAGGTAAACACGGATTCTGAGTTCCGCCGTCTCTTCAATGAAAGCTGCAAGTTGGAAGCTAGGGCTACCACAGATGGAATTGCGCTTCCCTCAGAGGTTGTGGGGGAAACTAGGCAGGCAAGAAAACCCTCATGGATGGATGAACAGGAGTAATAGACTGTGTCTGAGAAAAGGATGGGTTCTGTTGGAAAGCATAGCCACCCAAGAGCCTTCAGGAGAGAAAGCCTAGAACAGTAGTTCTCGCCCTTCTCCATGCTGCGACACTTTAATACACTTCTTCATGTTGTCATGATCCCCCCAACCATAAAATTATTTCCATTGCTACTCTATAATTGTAATTTTGCTACTGCTATGAATAGTAACGTAAGTATCTGAATGACCCCTGTGAAACGACCCTCGAAGGGGTCATGACCCACAGGTTGAGAACCACTGGCCGTGACACTGGAGCAGTTGGAGACTACCAGTCTTAATTAAACTAGAATAAGAGAAAACATGACCAAATAGGTAAAAGGCTCACCAACTCCCATCAGCTGCGTGGAGTTTAACACTATCTCAGATACTGCTTCTTTCTAAGCGGTCTAACCTAGAAGCATGGATCAGACATCTTCTACGAGCAAAAATTGTGATATTCTGCCAGCCACTGTGTTCCCACCATTCTTCTGGAGTTAAAAGTGTTTCTCTAAGCTTGGGACTTGGTGGTTTTTTCTGCACTTCTTTGTTTCTTTCAACCTAGAAATGACAAGTGGTGACAGCATTCTGACTGATACGTGTCTAGGACACCAGTCAATGGCTGTCAATCCAAGAAGGCCACCAGCCCAGAGAGCACCGCTGGGTTAGAAAATCCTGGGAAGAGACAAGGGAATGCCTGGAAATGCAAGCTCCTTCTTCTTTGGTTTCACCTAATACTCAACTGCTTGTCTTGGCCCACGGCTCTGTTCCAACGCAATACGCTCTCTCAGCTCAGCTATCTGAGAAATGCTGAAGTCTCCACTATAAACATAAGTGTGTCTGTTTAGGCACAGTCTGTGCCAACAAACTAGCTCTGTCCTGTCAGATGCCTCCTCCGAAGGTGTTTGCCGGTGGGATCAGGCTGTTGTTAAATGAGTCACATGGCTCCACCCAATCAGCATCGCTCCAGACCTTTTGCAGCCTGTGGAACTGGTTAGAATTGTGAGAGTCTACGGTCTTGCTCCAAACCCAAGCATCGAGTGAGGCCGCCTTTGAAGGCTACAACTTAATTTCCCTGAATAAACAGAAAACAGTCCTCTGGTGTAACTTAGTTGAATGTATTACAATTGACAATATTAAAATTAAGAGGGGAAAAAAACCCACTGTTCTTCTCTGGTTCTGCTTTTCAGTGACCTAATGAGATGGAAAGGGACAGTTGGCAGAATCGGCGACCTTGCTGTGTTTTTCTCTTCATGTTGGAAGCTGAGCTTGGAGGCCCACTGTGGCCTGTTAGGCTCGCTTGTTCCTTGGCAGCAAGATAAGTTGGCAGGGGCGGGCAGAGCAGCCACAGGGTAAATTCTGGGCTCTTAAGTGTTCCCATTTTCCCTGCCCTTGCTGGGCCCCTAGTCCCCAACAGGAGGTCATAATGTCCCTGCGCCTGGCTTCGATTTGAAGGACTTTCTGCAAATGTAAAAATTTAATAGAAGCATTAAATGGTAAGGATATGTGATCCAATGTTAAATCTGAAATTTCTTGGCAGTCAGAAAAACATGTTCCATGAGGTGTAGCTTAGGATGTGAACTGGTAAGCTGAGAGCTGCCATCAGGACCGACCAAGAGGCTTGAAGGAAGTGGCTGCTGCTGATTAAAAACAGCCCAGTCAATTCTGAGTTCTTCCTTTAAAGGAAGGCCATCTCCGGTGTCAGCTGGACTCTGCAGGATATCCAAGCCAATATTGCTGCTCTCAGTGGGATTTAGCATTGATTGGGTGTCTCGATATTGAATGCCTGAATCATTCATTCACTTAGTTCCCACACGGTGGGGCACTCGCCAGCTCTTCTTGAGATAAAGGAAAGTGGGAGCAAGAGAATGCGTCCAGGGCTTGTTCCTTTTCTACCGATTATCCCAGGAACCCAGGAAAACTCGATGAACTCTTAGCTCCACTGTGAAAATGACCCTTTCATGTGATTTTTCTAGCAATGTCGAAGCATCGACCTTACAGTTTCCCTCACTAGATCATTCACTTTGAATAGAACTCCCTCCCCACAGCTCCTTTCATACCTACTCTACAAGCTGTGGAGAGTTAATACCTCTCCTCTTGTAGACACTGACTTGACCACCGTGGTGAGCGAGCCGTGTACATGCACACACCTTTTCCTCATGGCTCGAGTGTTTTTCACTCACAGATAATGGTCTCAATGGAGCACAGAGGTGATCCTGGGATGGGACCAAGATGGGAAGGTTTAACGGATGCTCATGTTCCTTTTACTGTAGGAAACAGCCAAGCTTCCCTGTCAGGTCCGAGATGTCCGACTTGGGGAGCTTCCAGAGGATAAGACAGACTTCCTCCCCCAAGGACAATGCATCCTCTGGTTGCCTTTTATACCCCCACCTACAAGCACATGCCTTCCTGCCCACCCTTTAACATTCTATCCCTCCTTTGGACATCATTAATCCCATTATTTGTCTTAGTGCTGTCTGTGAATCTAATATCTCTCCTTTTCTGTCTAGTTTTCTTGCTCCACAAGAGAAAATACAAACTTCTGTATCGAAGACAGGTGAGAGTAGAGTAGGACGAGGCACACAGAGGAGCTTTTTCTAGGTTGTAGTTCGTTTTTACCGCTATATAAAAAAAAAATTAGTCACATCTCATTGTGCAAAGATGAGTGAGTTCATTGCCAAAAGAACTTCATTGTGTCTGCATAAAGTAGCATTCTTCTTCCTATTAATTTAATTTTGACCTTATTATGCTAAAAGCACAATTATCTGCAAGCCTTGCCTATACACTTTGGATTACATTGCAAATGTCTTTTTTACTAATCTGCATTGTTCAGGTCCCTGAACTTCTCACCAGTTGCTGAAGGGAGTGTAACATCGGAGACTGCCTGTGGATGTGCCTGTGTCGAGGACAGGGTTGTGGAGACCAGAGCCACATTAAGTTCGTAGCCTCCAGAGCTCCATGCTTACTTGGTCATCTGTTGCTAACTGTCACAGCTTCCTAAGTGACCTGGAATCCCTCTACTCTCCATTACAGTTTCACAGTAGGGCCCAACTTGAGATCATCTCCTGCTCTGACCAGCGTAAGTCTGGTGTCCAGTGGATCTTGCACACTGGATGTTCCTGCTCCCTCCATAACCTGGACCTTGACAAGGTTCGAGCCTCCAGGGTGTGTCTCTCTGCAAACTTCCAATTCAGATTTAAAGCCAGTTGCCTTAAGCTGACGTGAAAATTACCACCCTGGTAGCTTAGAACACCAGAAATTTGCTCTTTCAGAAAGCTGGAGGCCAGACATCAGAGCTTAAGGAATCTGCAGGGCTTTGCCCCTGCCCCCACGTAGGTTCTGGGGAAGAATCCATTGTGTGTCTCCTCCAACCTCCAGGAGCTGCTGGCTCTGCTTGTCACCCCTCTGTGTCCTTTCTTCACAACCCTTTCTCTTCTGAGCACCTTTCTCAAAACTGCCTCTGACTTGCACTTCCACGTGTGCTTGCATTTGGGGAATACCCGAAAAAGCCAGGATAGCTTTTCCTACCAAAATACTTAAATGAGTCCATTTTTGACAGGTTCTGAGGACTAACTAACCTGGTGGGACCACCTTTCAGCCGCAGCACCGTCTTCCCGTGCCCCGCCTTATCATGCCTCCTAATTTCCTCCACCTAATAAAGCTTGCTGTTTCTTCTTGGGTTGAATCACTGAAGGAACTTGAGGGGAGGTTTTTTGTCCTCGAAATATTTTTAGGTATCACTGGCCCCACACATTTGCCTGACAGTAGCTGTGGTATTTTGCCCCCAGTCAAACAGCAACTGGATTCCAATGAAGACTATTAGCGTGTGTGGCTTTTTTTAAAAGCTCCTTCAGTCTTGTGGTTGTGCCATTCTCTTAGGAATCCCACTATATTCTATCCACCCAGCCTGTGGGCAAAAACAGAGTCTAGAGTCACGTGGGCAGTTAGAGGCTAGCCCTAGAAGTGGTGTGCAACTCTTCTGTCCACAACCTAATGGCCTCCACTCAGTACAAGCCCCCCCCCCGCCCCCACTCAGCTTTAAGACAAGTGAGAAATGTAACCTATAGTCAGCATGCAAATGAAAAGCTCACACATTGGTGAGCTGCAGGAACCCCTGCCAAGGCGCAACCCTTTAAGTTGATTTAGAGACATTTAAATTGGGATCAATTTTCCTTGGACCATAGCCAGAGACAAAGGACTAAATCTAAGAGGTATTAGGCATTACTCAAAGTAAGGGGGTGGGGGGGAGTGTGTGTGTGTGTGTGTGTGTGTGTGTGTGTGTGTGTGTACATGCATATATGTTGCCTTATGAATGAGTAAGGTTCTTAAAGTTTAGGTGTGATTCAGGGGTTTTTCCCCCCAAAGGTTAAATGCATTTCCCACAAAGCCTCAGGCAGAAGTTGAAGGGCTCTCTGCTCCCTATTCTCTCTTCCTTTCTACACACCATTAGATCACATGCCTAAAGCCAGTCCCCATTCCCTTATTTGGCCACTGACTCATTCCTGAGACTAAAACTTCAAAGTCCAGCAATCGAAAGTCATTATTTGTCTACACAGGCTAACATGTCCAGGCAGGACTTACCAACTCACCCTGGCACGGACTCCCCTCTTTCTCCTTAAGAACCCACTAGTGCACAAAAATAACTCCTATCTGCCTTTGCCCCGGTTCATTTGAGCTGGCCGCCATACATGCCTTTTGGGATAGACACCGTTGGCTACCCACATACCAAGCAAAAAAAAAGTGCCCCTTGAATGACGTCCAAGTCATAAGCCCTAGTGTAGTGAACGTAAGGACTTGTGAGAGAGCAGGTGATGTTTAACCACCTGAACATTAACCACCTCATGTGGGACCTTAGTTTTTGCCAGCTGAAGCACATCTTAGTACAGACTGTGAGAGAATACACACACACACACACATATATATATGCCCAAAACAGGAGGGGAGCTTTTGGGGTCTTTGTATTGTTTGGCTGTTCGTCGCTCCAATTTGGGACACTCCTAGAGAGAACCACTCCAGAGAACACTTTGGAGCTCTGGGATCCGGCTGCTGTTCCAGGTTCCAGCAGCAACTTTGGTTGAATCACTGGTCTGCTAAAATCCTGCCGACTATACCAAGGAAATCGCTCCCAGGAACTGAGTCCAAGAAGGTCTGCTTCTCCTGTTCTCATTACCCTCTTTTCTCTCCCATCTAGGGTAGGTGGGTTGGAAGGGAGGTATAAGCATTAAAGAACCCCAGGTAAAGTATTTGGAAAAGGTCAAAGTCTACACCCTAGTACCTTGGCACCTATGACCTGGTAATTATGCCAAGGGTCTA
The DNA here is from genome assembly GCF_964271855.1 of Acomys minous. Classification (NCBI taxonomy): domain Eukaryota; kingdom Metazoa; phylum Chordata; class Mammalia; order Rodentia; family Muridae; genus Acomys; species Acomys minous. The sequence continues at coordinate 17,176,707 of NC_140497.1, read as the reverse complement.
GAGAGGGGAACTTGTCCTGCATAGTTTAGATGGCTCTGCTACAGTCACACAAGGCCTTCTTAGAAGGAGGCCAAAGGATAAATAGGAGGCAAAGCGTGGCAACAGAAACAGATGCTGAAAGATGTGCTTTAATGATGGAGGAAGATGCCAGGCTAGTGCATGTAGGAAGCTTCTAGAAGCTGGAAAAAAAAACAAGAAGTGCATACTTCCCTAGAGCTGCTGGAAGAAACACAGTTTTGCAATAACCCAAGTGATTGCCCACATGACTCATTTTGGATTTCTGACCTCCCAAAGTGTAAAGCTAAAAAAAAAAAAAAAAAAAAAAAAAAAAGTTTGTTGTTTTACTTTAAGCCACCCAAATGTAGATAGTTTTATAGCCATAGCAGGCAACTAGTAGACAAGTTCAGAAAACCCTTTTGCCTGTGTGGAGGCTTGGTGGCACATTCTGCAGGCTGGTAGAATTTTGATCCTGTTTGGGAACAAAGAACCAAACTGGCCATGAAAATGTTACATAAATGGGTTGTTTCTATGTAGGCAATGCTACAGGCTGAGGACAAGATTCCAGCTCTCCCTAAAACCAAGCTAGAGGTGTCAGCCCTGCTTCTACTGCCAGTGAGATGTGTTTGCCCTTGGCAGGGTGATGCTTAGAGTGCTCTTTCTGGCTGCCAGGCTTCTTGAGTTCAGTGTTTTTAATTAAGCTTAACTTGGGCACAGTCTTCTGTCACTGACCTCATATGGCCTGGTCCGGCCACGCACAGCACTAGCAGCGCCTTCTTCCTTGATGGAAACTCTCTCTGCCCAAATGGAGAAGAAATCCTCAGCTATCTAATTCACAGGTGAGATAGCGGGAGTCAAGCCGATTGCCTCTGTGCCAAGGAACCACAAGTCTGCCAAAGAAATCAAATTAAAACAGGGAGGTAGAGAGACGGTGTCTAACCAAAGCATACCTGCCACACGGCTCCTTAGAGCCAGGCTGGCACAGATCCTGCGCTGCTGCTGTTAATTGGTGTGAATTGATGTTTTATTTAACCACCCACCTCCTCCCTCCTCTTGCTGCCTAGGGCGGGGTGGGGGGTGGGGTGGGGAAACCAAAGATTTTAAAACTTGTTTCCAGTTTGCTTGACCAGGAGTCCAGGCTGTTCCCAGGGCTCAACCTCAGGAAAACACTGGGGGTAAATCCTCATTTTCCAGAATTAGGCATTCCATTAAAAACCAAAACTGCTGAGCTCCTATGATTCCTCTTGGAACCATTCGCAACTCTGTAAGGGCAGGGGAGCTTACTTCTGTCTCTGTGGCATTCTTAATTTCTGCCTGCCATGATTATAATTTTATTTAGATATTCTTACTTTTGTTAAGACATTTTTGTTTTGGGTTTTGTTTTGGGTTTTTGGGGGTTGTTTGTTTGTTTGTTTGTTTGTTTTGTTTTTGAGACAGGGTTTCTCTGTGTAGCCTTGACTGTCCTGGACTCACTTTGTAGACTAGCTGGCCTCAAACTCACAGAGATCTACCTGGCTCTGCCTCCCAGAGCGCTGAGATTAAAGGAGTGCACCACCATACCTGGCAAGACATTTTTTGAAACATATTTTTCCACGAGATATTTTTACCCATTTTTCTATGTCTAGTAGTATAGTTTCAAGTTAAGGTTTTTATTTTGCTAATTATTTAAAATATAAATTAAATATATTTTAACAAAAGATTATAGTATAGTATAGTGTGATTTTGAGATGTGTATACAGTGCAAGTTATTTAGTTGTTTAAATCTGTGAATCTACATCTTCCTGCCATTATCAGTATTGTATATTTGCAGTTTCTTAACTTATTGGTAGCTATTTAGCTGCTTATTCTTCAAGTTTGACAAACCCTGATTTGCATTTGGCTTTCACATGCAAACTTGCAGTTCCCTCATGTTCATCTACTTCTCAAACTGAATACTATTTAGACCAGTTTTGCTTAGTGATGATCTGGCTGAAGGTGGTGAACTTTCTCTCATGCGCTTCGTTCGCATTCCTGATGATTCTGACTCCTGATTCTGATTCTCGCTGACTGTTGTAATTATGATTTGACATAATTTAAACCATTTCAGGTTGTCAGTTATTTGGACTGCTGTTATTTATTTCTTTTGCCATTGTGCTATAGTTACAAGAAAAATGTATTAGGGTTGCTGTTGTTGTTCTGCTTGGTTTTCTTTTTTGTTTGTTTGTTTTTATTTTTAATGTACTTAAATGTTCTTCACATTTTGGGTAATCAACTTTTAAGAGAATGTAGCTTTTGCACACAAGAAGTGTATAACCACGCCTGCTTTTGTGGCAATACCAAGCTGTCGTCGGGTATTTTTCTTGTTTATTACAATGGCTTTGGATATTCACACAATTTGGCTTCTCCATATAAATTTTAGCATTGATTTTTTTTTTCTACTTCTGGGAAAATGTTGAAATTTTGATGGGGATTGCACTAAGTATGTAGACTACAACATTAAATCTGCAGAAGCTGGATGACTGCAGGCCTACCAGATACAGAAATATTCTGGTGGACCTAAATGAAGAGCTTTAGCTAAGAGAAGCTATCTTCTCCAAGGAGAGGCTCCCTAATGGATTTTCCAATCAAAGCGGTCAGTCCTAAACACAAATAGAAACAACAGTAAATGGATTCAGTGGTTTGTGTGTCTGCATGTTTACACATTCATGTGTGTATGTGTGATACATTTTTAAACATATATTTATATGTTTAATTCTTTAAATATTTGTTCATTTGTCTTTCAATATTTGTTTGTTTATTTGTTTGTTTAAAGAAGAGCCCGTGAATTTGAGAGGGAAGGGTGGGGCATTGGAGGAGTTGGAGAGTGGAGTGGGAGTAATGCAATATACTATTTATATATGAAATTCTAAAACTAAAAATAAAAAACAAAAATTTAAAAAGTTTACCGGTGGATTCCATAGAGTCTTTTGGATATGAAATCATGGTTTTTGCAAATAGCGATAGTTTCTCTCCTTCCTTTTCTATCTAGATCCCCCACTATAGCTAGGACCTTGAGCACTATGCTGAAGAAATGTGGACAATGTTGGAGATGGGTTTGTCATGTGTGGCCACGTTATGTTAAGGTACGTTCCCACTAGTCCTAGTTTCATCAGGATGTTTCTCATGGAGGCAAGCTGGACTTTGTCGGTGCCTTTTCTGCACTTATCAAATTGAACTGTGATTTCTATTCTCAGGTCTACTTATAAGGTATGTTACATTTATTAGCTTGATATGATCAGTTAGTGTGGGATGAAGCCTATTTGATCATGATGTTGTTTAATTTGGTTTGCAAATACTCTGCTACATCTTATTTCAAATGATGATTTTCATTTAAAATTTACAATTTACATTCACTTCTGCCTCTGTGTTTGCCTCTTGATTTTTTTGTTTTGTTTTGTTTTGTTTTAACTACAGGATTCTTGACAAAAATCCTCGTTTTCCTTGATGATTGTTTTCTCATTCACAGTAACAGAAAGTCTGTTCTATTCCCCAACTGAAATGGGTTCACTTTTTCCATTTTTTGGTTTCTATGTACGCTAATTAAAGTACCCTTTGTCCTGTTGGGCTGACACATTTGATCTCAGTGAGGCAAGAAAGTCAGGGAAAGGGTTTGCTTTCTGCCTGTGGTCTGTTCATATGCCAAGTTTTCATCTTAACAAATTTGAATTAGAAAACCTGGAGAGACGGCTAGGCAGTTTAGAGCATCTGCTGCTTCTGCAGAAGACTTGAATTTGGTTCCCAGCACCCACAACCACCTAGCTCCAGGGGATCTGATGCCATCTTCTGGCCTTTGTGAGCACTGTACACACACACACACACACACACACACACACACACACACACACACCTACCTGCATGTAATTAACAACAAAAATAATCTTAAATCTGAATTAGAGGCTTTTAGATAGCATTGCCCAGAATTTCTTTATCTACCCACGGCACTGTGTTGCTCTCCAGGAAGCAAACTTGAGTGGCCAGCCTCTTAGACTTCTTGTGCACCTATTTCTCTGAGTCTGGGATGTGGAACTAACGACCATCCCTGAGGTTGAACTGTCAAAGGTTGCTTCTCTCCAATCTTTCTTCTGTTAGGGTGTAGGAGGGAGACGGTGTAAGCCTGCACTTCATATTGCACCCTACCCAAAAGCTCCCCCAGGGAGTCTCCCATTGTTTCCTTAAGCAGCCATTAACCCAGAATTCTCTAGCACCTTCTTCTCTATCCCACAGCATTATTCCCCCAAAATTATTACTTCCTCTCTGTCTTTCCAAGCTTAGCATACAACACAAAATCTTGCTAGGGTCTGGCAACCAGGTGAGCTCTGTCTTGACTCACACCCAAGATAATGCCCCCCTCTGCAGCATTTTACATTTTACACTGGTTCCAGGCACAGCATTTGGCCCTTAGAGCATCCAAAGTGTAATGTTTCTGTGGGTTCTGTACTTTAGGTGGCTCCAATCCTGTTTTTATCACCCAGTATATTATTTTGCACATAATAGGCTGTCATAACTTTTTGATGGTCTCTTAAAGAGAGAAAAGAAAAACTGGGATTTCCCACCCAAACAATGACCGTAGCCCTACCCTACCCTGGCCACCTGGAGTGGAGTCTAAAATATATTTTGCTCCGTTTTATTGCTCCAGAGCTTATTTGGTTTTAAATTTTTCTCTAAAATCTTAATTTTTAAAAGGTCATCAGTAGGCCAACTGTTCAAATATCTTAAATATTTTCATGGGCAGTATACACAGTGAGTCAAATTACCTATTCACTCGGGAGCCGTCTAATTCCTTCTACACTTTCATTACTCCCTCCCTCTTTTATTGTTCACACTCATTTTATCCCTTTGGCAAGAAAAGTTAAATGAGACTGAAAAAAATGTGGCTGATTAAGGCAGATGAATGGGCGTGGGGGAATCTATCTCCCTAAGCCCAATCAAGTCAATGAAACAGATCAATTTCCTTTTCCATGGACAGCCTGGCACCTGAGGTGCGAGTGACTAAATCCTCCTTTGTTTGTGCTTTCTGGATGAGCTTTAGGTTTCTAATGCCAAGGGCTGAGGAGTGTAACTGAGGAGAAGAAGGGCTACACTTCTGAGAGCACTCATATTTTCCCAGTGTGTGTGTGTGTGTCCCTTAAAGATCTCTCAGTGAGGGAGATGACAATTCATCACATAATTAACATAATTAATGAGAAGCGGATTGAAGCTTGAAAGTCTAGTTCTATCCTTTGTCTGCAGCAGACACACCCAGAACACTTTCCATGAGGCCACATTCAGGATCCTTTTGGTAGAGTGCAGGTACTGGCTATTCCTCTTGAACAACGTCAACAAAAAATCTTTAGGACTCTATATTCTCCCCCACCCCATGCCCCCCACCCCCCTTTATCTTAGTTTCTGCCTGCCAAGAGCCTGCATTAGGGCCTGGCACCCTTTCAAAAAGTGGTATGCCCAGGATTTTGAGCATGGCTCTTTTTCAGATGAGGGAAGGGTCAGAGAGAACAGGATGGGACCTGTGGCTGATGGATATGCCACCCACAGGGCTTATGGCAGGGGTATCAAGGAAGCTCACAGCCCCGTGGACAGTATATGCGTGGAATACGGAAGGAAGACAAGATCAAGGACACTGAGTACTGTGTGTTGAAGTCCTTGGATGCTCATTGGCCCGAGGAGAGAAGATATACAGATATAATCAGAGTAGCAGAGAGCCAGTAATAAGTGAGGCGGGTTCAAGACTGTGTGTGTGTAGCCATAAGTAAAGTCTTGTTGGAGAGGAGAAAACATAAGAAGCAAACAGAAAACCAAGCCTGGATGTCAAAGTGTGCTGCTCCTCCAACCAGAGCATGGAGTTGTCCTTCTTGATCAGCAGTTAGAAGCCTCTGACTGGACACCCCACAAAAGGAAGCTGTCATGATTAGGGGGGGTGGGGAGGGCTCTGCAAAGATGACAAAGAAAGATGAGCTCCCAGGTGACTAATTTCGGGAGCAGTGCAGAGAAGAACCAGATTATGGCGTTTCACCCACCAGGGGAAACCCGAGCCAAATAATTGAGGCAGGTCATAGGCCAGCAGTTCCCCCATGGGCCTGCAGATGATGGGTTGGAAGTAAGGAAGAAATCAGATCTCAGCAATTTGGAGGCATAACGTGTGGGCTTTGTTGATTCCAAAAAGGCAAGCTGAGCAGGTCAGGTCACAGTCACACCCAGAACTCTTGAGCAACAGCATCTGGGTTGCACTGTGTGCCAAATGCTCTGAGACACTACACGGCTATCGCAGAGGCTCAATGGGTAGGTTAGAGGTTCTGAGTTAGAAATTTTCCATCCACAATGGCTTGATATTATTTTTTTTGTGAATTCCATCCTCTGTCTCTTACTTCATCATTAATTGCACACTTACTATTTTTAGCCTTTTTGTAAAAATTTTCCCTCTTGTTCCATTTGCTTGGGGTTGCCATTATCAGCTTTGGTTCCCAGAAGAGCCATCACCTGGGAGCATCTCAAAATGCAAACTCTCTGGTCCCACCTCAGACCCACCAAATAAGACACTCTCGGGAGGGACTAGGCAATCTGTTTCCATGGTCCTCAAGTGATTCTGATACATGCTGAATTCTGAAAACCACTTGCCACGAATTAGGGTTCTCCTGAGCAGGGGAAGCAGTGACAGCTCCCAGGTAAGGAAATAGGCCTGACGGAGTTGTCGGGGAACGTTTTAGTATATCGTTGGGCCTCCTTGTAGTAAAGGTTGATGGTTGCCTTTGAAAATATCCAATCACAGAAAAGGGCACAGAAAGAATGGAAGAGCCAGGTGATGGGCAGAAGGGCTGCAAAATTCTTCTTGGCATAAGTCAGCCATTACATCATGAACTCACAGCCCCTGCAACGAGGCCCGGCGGCAGTTAGTCATAAGAAGAGGGAGGTTTCATGGGACCCTGCCTTTCCCTGGGGAAGAATTGGCTATTGCCTGGCAACAGAAGAAAAAGAGTCGTTGATTTTAGCTGTGTACCCACTGGTGAGCCTGCCAGGCTCCAGTGGGATAGCTCTACAGCCACGATCATATGGATAGTCCTTTTTAAATGCACTGCATCAGAAGACAAAACAAAATCACGGAAAAGGGACTTGTAAGGAAGGGATTTGGTAAAGAAGGGAAGAAGACAAGAAGGGTTGGAGGATAAAAGTAATCAAAATGCATTATACACTTCTATGAAATTATCAAAAAATGTATGTGTGAATATATGTATGTATGTTTGTATGTAATGTATGTATGTATGTTTCGTTCCAGTTTTCCCTCAAAGGTAATTAGAAATTTAACACATTATCCCCCAACGAAAGCCTCAGTCTCCTGCCTCTCTTGCCTCTATGTGTGGCTCTGCATTTCTGTTTTGACTGATGGGATACCAGTGGATTGACCATGTTCCCTTAACCCTCCTTGTTTTACTAGTAGGAAATGAATGTGATCTCTGCAGTCATGGCAACTGCCGTGGCCCAATGGAGCCAAGATAGTTGGAGGAGGGAGCTTGGTTCCATCCTGAGAACTTCAGAACTCCCATGTACCTCTTGGATTTACCCACTGTCACTTCTTCGTACATAAAAGAACACTTTACCTCACTTGGAGGGGAATAACGGTCTCCGGGTCCCTGTTACATACAACTCTAATTCTAAGTAACATTCCTACAACATTTACAAAACTTGATTTCTACCTCCCAGTCCTTAAAGATCTAGCCCAGTGGTTCTCAACCTGTGGGTCATGATATTTTTTTGTCCTGGGGTGGGGGGGGCGCTAAATGACCTTTTCACATGGGGCCATATATCAAATATCCTGAATATGAAAATTTCACATTATGACATATATCAGTAGCAAAATTAGAGTTATAAAGTTATAAAGTAGCAATGAAATAATTTTATGGTCAGCACAACATGAGAAATTGTATTAAAGAGCTGCAGCATTAGGAAGGTTGGCAACCACTGAGAGCCTCTTCTTTTGGATCTCTTAATCTATTCGTGTGTGTGTGTGTGTGTGTGTGTGTGTGTGTGTGTGTGTGTGTGTGTGTGTGTTGCATGTACATGTGCATAGCACAGCATGTGTGTAGAGGTCAGAGAACACCACGAGTTCTCTCCTTCTACTGTGTTCCAGGGATCAAACTCAGGTTGCCAGGCTTGGCAGGAAGAACCTTCACCCAGTGAGCCATCTTGCCAGCCTGAGAGCTAGCCATTTTCTCAAGAAGAGGGGATTTTTTTTTTTATCACATTATATGTTAGTGGCCCCTCAGGAATTCAGAGCATTTGGTAGAAAATTGCCTAATGCATCCAAATAGTTTAGATCTAGCTTATTGACTGCTAAATGAAGCAGTGGGTAAAAGGTAAAGACAATTTCCCCATGGGTTCCTCTTCCTACTGCAGTGCAGCGCAGGCTGAGATGATACCAATGGAACAATTCTCCCTCTCGAAGGGACAGAGGAGCGCGCTCTCACAGATGAGCAAGTGGGGGCTAAACACGGGGGACAGGGAAGCCACTTTTCTTTGGACCATGCAATTCTTTTGTAAGCTCTTTGAAGACAGCACCTATGTCCTGTGTGCTGGCTAAATCACGAAGCACAGCAAGATTTCAGCAAATTCTGGTAAGCAGTTGATTAGATGAGAGAGAACGGGGGAAACTCAGCTTCCTCAGTGGATCTCTCTCAGTGAAGTCAATCAAGTGCAGATAAGTTTTTGGGTCATGGGTGGATTTTTTTTTTCTGTGCTGAATTTTAGCCTTCAGTTTCATTGGGAATCTTTGAGAATGTATATGGGGACAGGAATAATAGTAAGTATAAAATTTCTGGGAGGAAGCATAGTGTAAAGCTTTGTACTCCCCCTCCCTAAATGTCCTTATGCCAGCAGAAGACCTCTTTGTGGTACTAGTTTTGCCCATGGCAAGCTCTGATAATTGAGATGATTCAAGAAAGTCCACCTAGGCCCCAACCCACCCGTCAAGATGTTCTTCTTGTAGGTTTCTAGGACCCTCTGTGTCCTTCTATTTCCCCATCTCCTATGTTTCTCTTACCTAGAGTCTCAGTAGGATGTCCTCACATCTATCCCAATCTCCTGGTAAGTGAAGAGTTTTTGGGGACATGCCTTTTGGATCTGCTCAAACTATTGCACTAACTAAGGACAATACAAGTAGTAAACATTGAACCCCTACTCTGATCTACCCAATGGACAGGACATTCTCCACAGTTATTTGGAAGCAGGGACTAACTCTGACATAAACTCTGGTGCCCCATATTTGACCACCTCCCCTTGGTGGGGAGGCCTGATGGCACTCAAAGAAAGAATAAGCAGGCTACCAAGATAAGACTTGGTAGCCTATGACCATATAGTGGGGGAGGAGGTCCCCCTCAGTCTTAGACCTAGGGGAAGGGAATAGGGTGAAAGCAGGAGGGAGGGAGGAATAAGAGGATACAAGTGATGGGATAACAATTTAGTTGTAATCTGAATATATTAATAAAATTTAAATTAAAAAAAAAAAAGAAAGTCCGCCTAGACTTCACGTTCCTCTGGGGTATAGATGGCTCATATGGTGGTTCTGGTACTAGCGTGTTGAGGGGCCTCCACACTGATTTCCATCCAGGCTACATTCCCGCCACCAGTGAAGAGGGGTTACTCACCAGCATCTGCTTGCTCAAAGGAGGAGGAGAACTGAAAAGCTACCATAATTCAGAAAAGGCTAAATGGATGTGACAACCAAACATCAATACCATGTTGTTCTGTGGACTGGACCTGGAATAGAAGACAGGAATGGAGAAACTGTTAAAGTCTGAACTTTAGTAAAAGGACTATACCAGTCTGTTCTGTTAGGTACCCGTTCAATATTAGAAACTGAGCTTCAGGCCTCTTATATGCTAAGCAAGTGCTCTACCACTGAGCTATGTCTCCAGTCATATAGTGAGGAAGAAACTTAGTTGCCATCTTTGCAACTGTTCTGTAAGCCTAGAATTGTTCAAAAATATTTTAAAAGAGATTTTCAATAATTAATTAGATTTTTGTCAAAGGCATTTTCTCATGTAATAAGATGATCATGAGGCTTCTGTCACTGGTTCTGTTTGTGTGGTAGATTATGATTTCTAATTTACATATGTCCAACCATCCTTCTATCTCTGCTATGAAGCCAAATTGATCATGGTGGATAACATTTCTGATATGTTCTTGAATTCAACATGTAAGTATTTTGTTGAGATTTTGTTTTTAATCTAGGCTCATTACCAAGACTGGCTTATGATCCTTTTGTCTGACTTGGTATAAGGTAATGGTAGCTTCATGAAGATAATTTGTGAGTGTTGTATCCTTTTCTATCTCATGGATTAATATGAGGAGTATTGTTAGGTTTTCTTTAACGATATGGTAGCATCCTGTACTGATTCCATCCAGCTCTGGGCTTTTTTTTTTTTTTTTTTGGTTTTTTGAGACAAGGTTTCTCTGTGTAGCCTTGGCCATCCTGGACTCACTTTGTAGACCAGGCTGGCCTCGAACTCACAGCGATCCGCCTACCTCTGCCTCCCAAGTGCTGGGATTAAAGGCGTGCGCCACCACGCCCGGCCTCAGCTCTGGGCTTTTAATTGGGAGCCTTTTAGTGACTGCTTCTGTCTCACAGGAGGCTGTGAGATGTGATGGTTTGAGTCCTTGGTGCCAATGAGGGGGTTCAAGACACATGGCCTTGACAGGGGAAATATTTCTACGGGGCATGGACTTTGAGTGTCTAAAGACCCTTGCCGTTTTGAGTTCACTTTCTTTGCTTCCTTTCTGAGGCTTGAGATGGTGAGCCTTCAACTCCTGGCTTCAGTCACCAAGCCTGCCCCCGCTGCCATGCTTGCCACTGTGATAAAGATAGATTCTTATCCCTCTGGGACTAAGCCCCCACATGATGCAGAGTCAAGTGGGCAGGAAGGGGAGATGGATATGGGAGGAATTGGGGATGAAAAGATCAAAACACATCATAGGAGCTTCGCAAAGAGCTCAAAAAATGTAACTGAAAACATTTGCAAGAGAGTCTTAAAGGCCAACTGAAGGTGGTAGAAGAGTAAATGGAACTAAACGGTCAATATCCAATAGGAAGAATAGAGAAAATAAATAACATAAAGTGGAGTGATATTTGAACCAATATCAATAGACCTGAACAAAATGAAGGAACTCAAAGATGAGAGAATAGAGAGAGGGAAAAAAAGACAGAGAGAGAGAATTCATACTGGAAAAGAAAATACAAAATACTTAAATTTAAATCAGAGAGCTGAGTAACCCATGCTCCAAGCGGGATGTATCAAAACAAAGCAAACAAAAATAACCACATCTCATGTTTAATTGCTGAAATGAAGAAAGAGAGAAAACATGTTACTATCCAGGAGCGTTAGCTTAGGGAAGCCCCACAGGGGTGATGGAGGATGAGCACAGGGATGAAGGACCTGGGTGCAGCCCCACATCACCTGGTCTCTTGCTACATAACAGTACGTATTCAGTGCTCGTCAGGTACTACAGTGAGGGGGCGAAGGTCCGGATTCAGAGTGAGTGATATGCAGGTGTTTCGCTGGTGCACTGGAAACCGACGTTACCGTTTCATTGCAATATTGGGAACAAAAAAAAAATTGCTGTCAAATTAGCCTCCTTTGAGATTAAGCAGGCACTCTGAGCTCTGTCCATACCGGACCTTGCTCCAAATATTCAATCTGTGTGTTAACAGGAAGTTCTGAGAAATTCGGGATGCCACAAAGCTCACTCCATTGTTCCTTGTAGCCCTGACCTCCCAAGACATTAATTCTCCAAATATGTTTTCTCTGTCAACATTTGCTTTCCACGTGGCTACAGGGTGTTGCCCGGCTATTAGTGAGTATGCTGGGAAGACTCAAAAGACACAGGCTGGAATCTCGCAATAGATTGACCATGGCAGCCGGAGATGGGAGCCAGGGAGTGACTGGGTCGTGAGAAGAAGAAATGGGGAGTGAGAAACACTGAGGAGACATTTCTGGCTTCGCTTAGGCATTCTTATCAGCAGCGAGTATTAGGGCCAAAGCTTGGCTTCCTTGACTATGTCTGTGATCAATTCCCCTTCTCAGTGTTGTAATGACAGACTGGTCGGCCATTGGCTGTTGGGGCTTGCATAGGAGAGGAGACCTTTCATCGAGAGGGCATGCCCCTGCCAAGTTGGACTCCACCTCCTTGTGCAGAACACTTTTCTCAGCAGCAGCAACTTTGTATACTTGCTTCTCAGCTCGCCTTGTCTGGCCCACCCGTCTCCTTCCCTGTCGGTGCCTCTTACTCCACCACCCAGACCTGGATGAGTGCATCTTTCTTTCAGCAAGGAATTTCCCACCTTGTTGAATTGATGAAAGTTTTATGAGTCTATCTCATGCTTGAAAAAAAAAAAAGAACAACAACAAAGTGAATTCAGAGAGGAGAGAGAGAGAGAGAGAGAGAGAGAGAGAGAGAGAGAGAGAGAGAGAGAGAACAGGGGCAGAGGGTACAATAGCTGAAAAGCGCTGCTGAAACTTTTATTACAAACTAAGAGATGTGGGGAGCAATAAATCAGTCATGCATCTGCCATGAGGCCTGGAAAACAAGGTGGCATTCAGGAGGAACTGGACTTGTGTGCTCCTCCTTTGAACTTGAAGCAGGCTGGGGCACTGTTACCCATTTTATCCTCTTGCTACTTTTCTCTCTTTTCTTAACCCAAAGAACAAATAAAATCACTAAAAAGTAGGGAATCAAAGAAAAAGTCATTGGTAGCCTAGGGGGTGTGGCTCTTGGCTGTGGCTCTCCCACAGAGATGATTCAGAAACAAGTTTTCCTCCAGTTTTTAACTGTTTCCCTGTCTCTATGTATCTCTGTCTCTCTCTCTCTGTCTCTCTCTCTCTCTGTCTCTCTGTCTCTCTCTCTCTCGTGTGTGTGTGTGTGTGTGTGTGTGTGTGTGTGTGTGTGTGTGTGTGTGTGTGTTTTGGGAGTCTTTTTAATTTTTTTTTAATGAAGCTTAAAATGCTTTACCTTGCTATGCATGTTAGCACAAGCCTGTAATCCCAGCACTCAGGAGGCAGAGGCAAACAGATCTTTGTGAGTTTAAAGCCAGCCTGATCTACAAATCAAGTCCAGGTCAGCCAAAGCTACACAGAGAAACCCTGTCTTGAGAAGAAAAAAAAAAAAAGAACAAGTTGCAGATCTCCTCAGAGCCTTGTCCAGAGCCAGACCTTGGGGGTGCTCACCTGTCTAGGTACCATTTCTTCCTCCTGCTTCTCCCATCCTGACTACTCTGGATTATGGTGGCTTCTAATCACATCTGCCCATTTTATCTAATTTGGTTCTTGTGACTATCCTAAGTTCCATCCAATACAATTGATAGACACAGGAAGAGAAAGGGTGAGTCAGTGACCTTCCATTTCCTGCCAAGGAAGATTCCTCTCCAGTATCTTGGTTTTTTTTGTTTGTTTGTTTGTTTGGGTTGTTTTTTGTTTTTAAAGTAATGTACTCAAATCATGGGTGAGTGAACTCTTTCCAGCAATGAAGCAACTTGTTGAGAAAGCTAACTTGTTCTCTTCAAAACTTAAGCATAGCTCCCTACCACCCTAACATCTAAAATAAATCTAAAATAGGTTAGAATGCTCATAACCTAAACTTTCATCACCTTACATGCTCCCCACCCCACCCCATCCCACCCTCCCACCACCACCCCTGCCACCCCACCCCGCCCATCCTTGTCATTACAAGCATAGCCAACCGGCCAAACAAAGCTCTGCCCAGAAAAGCTCCGCCCAGTCAATAAACAGTGCTCCTCCCACTGCTGCCCAGACTGCTGTACTCTGCGCTAACTGCTGCTGGTCACAGGCAGACGCTCTCTGGGAGGCATTTTGCAGCATAAGCGGTTCTCCCGCTGTGTAGAGTAAGGTGAAGGACTGAAGTCAATCCTGAACTTAGAGCCGGTTCAGAGAAGCAGAGCAATTTGGTTTTAAGTTGGAAGGGGCCACAAAGATCTTTTCAACTTGGTAAATTTACATACTGGAGAAGTGGAAGAGGAAGAGGAGAAGGAAGGGGAAGAGAATACAGAGAGTACTTAAATCCTGAAATACCCAGCACTGTGCCATTTTAAGTGATGGGTGAGCATCCGGGGCAGAAATAAGAAGACAAACATGTCAAGACTGCTTAGAATGTTCTAGCCAAAATCTGAGTACAAGGTTCTCTGTAAAAGTGACTTTGAAAGGGCTGAACATTTTTGTAACTAGAAGTCAAGGCACCCCACTCCTTGCCCACCATTTGCTTTGGAATAAGATGGGATTCATTCTTCAGATCTGAGCGGGTAGGGCAAATGTCCCTGAACATCATAGCACACATTTACCTTGTTTAGCGAGGAGAGAGCCTCTCTTTTCCCAAATGATAACTCTTTCTTCCTGAGACTTTTTGGAGGACCAACCTCCTCAGAAATTCCGTCACTGGACCATTATATCCTCTTTCTCTTTCAAAATCATCAACCTGCTTCCAAAAATCTCGGGACACGCGCACATGTACACTTTCCAGAGGGTCTCTAACTTCCAGCACCTTCTAAGTGGTTTTCATTGTTGTTGATGTTGTTATTCTGTTGGAGTATTTATTTTATGTGAATTAGTGTTTTGCCTACAAGTATGTCTGTGCACCTCGTGCATGCCTGGTGCCAAGAGAGGTTAGAAGAAGGCCTCGCTCGGATTCCCCAGAACTGGAGTTACTGACGGTTGTGAACTATCATGTGGATGCTGGAAATTGAACTGGAGTCCTCAGCAAGAGCAAAACATGCTCTAACCACTTGGCAATACCCCAGCTCCCCTTCTGTTTTTCACAGTTGCAAACTGGCATGCAGCTCACGCCTGCTAAAGGAGCTCTTTCTCACAGGCCTGTGTATCAGCTGGGAAGGCTGCTGAGCCCTAAGGAAAGGGAAACTGCAAATATTCATTTTCTTGCAGTCCTGGAGGCTGAAAGGCCAAGGCCAACATGTCATTAGGTTTCTGCTGTGACCCCTTTCCTTGGAGATGGTCACCTTTTCCTCCTTGCATCACCATGTAGTCTCTCCTCTAGAGTGATGGGCCCTTGCTCTCTACATGTCAAATAGTGCTTTCCTTGGTGCTAACGACCTCTTTAATGAACATATCTCTAAGTGCAGTCACAATATGAAGTAGTGGGAGTATTTTTTTTTTCAAGAGAGGGTTATCTCTGTGTAGCCCTGGCTGTCCTGGAACTCACTCTATAGACCAGGCTAGCCTCAAACACAGAGATCTGCCTACGTCTGCCTTCTGAGTGCTGGGATTAAAGGTGTGTGCCACCACCACCCAGCCGGGAGTCAGTACTTAGCACAAATTTTAGATGTGTAAAATTCAGCCAAAGCTGCCTCCTATTTCTTTCTTTAACTTAATTTCTAGAGACTACCGAGTTGTGGAAAGATCTGCGAGGTGGCCTTGAGCACAAGATGAAGGCAGCACTAGGACCCAACCAAAGCCCGCCTTCCTGTCCTCAGCGGGTCTTTAAGGAGTCCACAGTTTAGTGATGGTGGGTTAACAAATAGAGTTGACTCAACTCCCACACATTGCCAGATGGATGATGAGGAAATGGGTCATATCTTGATCTAGAGCAGGCGGGGTGGGGTGGGGGACAGGGAGCAGGAGTGGGGGGGAAAGGGAGAAGGAGGGAGCCTTTCTTCCATTAGGGCTCATGTTTGAAGAACTCCTGAACCCCTGAAAGGGCTTGTCCCTCCACTGTGAGGCAGTGTGTAGTAATGGAAGCCAAGGGAACTAACCAATGGAGACCCCTGTTTCTCCCCCAGCACACTGGACCCTGCCTTCTGAGGATGAGCTGGTGTGAGGTGGGCGGGGCGAGGAGCACAGGAAGGAGGGAGGGGCCTCAATCCCCAGGTGAAGACAGGTGCCTTTCTTCCCTCTGAGCTGCTGACAGCCCCCTGATGCTGTAGCCTGATTTGAGGAACTTGTTCTCGGCTTTTGGTCGATTTCTAGGGCAACAGGCTTTCAGCCTCACCGCTTGCTAAGGCTCACAAATGAGGCGGGTTGCAGCTCCGCTGTGGATCACCTTTCAGTGGTGGGTTGACAAGAAGAACAATGCAGTTGTTTGCTGCTGCTGCCGCTGCCTAGTCTTTGGGGAGGATCTGTCATCGAGCGGTGAGTGTCAAAGGGGTTCAGGCTTTCTGTGACTGTCAGAACAGAGGTGAGGAAAGACAAGTTCAAACCTGCTGACACTTCTGGGTGGAACTCAGCCACCTTCTCTCATGAGTTCCTACAGAAATAAACTTTGTTCTAGTTAAAGGAGGCTTTTAATTGTAACAATAGCATACTGCCAATTAGGGGTTTGTTTTCCTTTCTCCTGAAGGGTAGCTACCCTATACAACACGTACACTCATGGTTGATAATGAAGGAAGATAATCTGTCTCTTTATAGAAATCCACATTTACATCTATTAGGGTATTTGACACACGCTCCCCCCACCCCATCCCAACTGGTATTTTCTGGGCTGGGGGTGGCCCTGTGCTTCTTAGAGAATTCATTCCAGCTATTTGGAAGGCGATAAGCAGAACAGCATATGTATGCTGACCTCTCGTATAGTCACCCTTCTGTTAGCAGGATGGCCACGTGGGAGGTTGGGCAGAGGTCTCAGGTACCAGGAATTTACCCTGAAGCACTAGGCATAACTGCTGACATGAACAACCCTCTGTGTTTCTCAGGGACAGATGCTAGATAGCACATGAACTTACAAGGAGCACTCGCCCGAGGAAACCTCCACATCCAACGTTACCGGTGGACCACAACAGCAGCGGAAAGGACCAGGCCCTGTTTGTGATGGAGTGCCTCCCTCACAGAGTCCTCTAGGGTCAAGGTGCTTTGAAGTGACTGTGGTGTTGTGCATAGGGGTGTGTCACGCCACACTCTAACCGCCAGATTTCTCTACAACTTACTCTTCTGCAAAGCAGTCACCTTGAGCATCTCTCCATTCCCATCCAGTTAGACAGATGCACCCGGTTTAGAACTCAGAAATGACAGCATCCTAAGAAGGATGAAATCCAGAGAAAACAAAGTACCCCATTAGACATCATTTAACAGCATGGCTCCCTTCCCATGGCCATCATGACGTCCCCCGCTAAATAAGGTTTTTTCCCCCTTCTGGGCTATCCTTCCTTTTGGGATAAGGGAACCTCAGAGACCACAGATAGAAGATCCTACTCTATAAAGAGGTAAGTAAAAACACACTTCAAGTATTTATGGGCAGGCCTGGGGAGATGGCTCATTGATAAAAAGCAGGGTTGGTTCCCAGGACCCATTTTGGGACTCACATCTTCCTGTAACTCCAGTTCCAGGGCGTCTGGTGCCCTCCTCTGTTCTCTGTAGGCACTGCACGGGCATTACATACATGCAGGCAAACACTGATATGCATGAAATAAAGTAAATGAATCTCTAAAAGAAAAAGAAAAAAAAAACAGGCTTGTGGGGGAAAAAAAGCCCTCTAAAGATTGAAGGGTGAAAAAGTCACTTCTGGGCTGGAGAGATGGCTCAATGGTTAAGGGCACTAACTGCTCTTCCTAAGGGACCTGGGTTCAAATCTCAGCACCCACACGGCAGTTCACAACTGTCTGTAGCTCTAAGATTTGACACTATCACAAGCACATATATGCAGGCAGAAAAACACCAATGTACATAAAATAAAGGTAAATAATACTTTTAAGAAAAAAAAGAAAAAGTCACTTCTGTGGTCTGGTTCTCCTGTTGGTGACAACTGGCCCGCATTCCACAGCCCAATCTAGAGGTTATTTATCCTGCCAAAGTGCCCCTAAGAATGGAGAGATTTGTCGTTCCATTAGTCAAAGGCTGAAACTGTCCAAATTTTACTTCTTCTAATGAAAAAGCCGGATTAAAAATTCCCATTTTCCTCCATCCAAACCTCCAAAGGTAGGGTGAGCCAAGCATCAGTTTTTTTTAAAAACAGTGAAGGACAAAACTTCCTACTTGATGCAATTGAGACAATATCTTAATAACTTTATTTTTATGTGCACCTGCTGTCTGTGTGTGTGTTTGTACGTTACACACTGATCATATAGAGGTCAGAGGACATCTTTGGGTAGTCTGTCTCCCCTTCCGTTATGGGACTAGGTCACCAGGCTTGACTGCAAGCCCCTTTACCCTCTAAGCCAGGTTTCTGGCCACTGTTTTTATTTTAAAGGAGAATTCCATTGAAAATAAAGAGACTTGCTCAGTTTCCAGTCCCAAAAAGTAGTGTAAAAAAAAAAAATCTCACACTTTCAGAAGTTAGAGCAAGCTGTCAACCAGGAATCCCCTTTGCTGTTGCCACCATGGATAAGAGATAGGGGCAGCCTAGAGATGACACAGAAACCCTGTCTCACCAACTGACGTGATACAGACTGAAAATGTCCTGAGAACCCAGATGTTGAAACTGACTGGTAAATGTGGTAGATTAAGAATTAGTCCGTTTGAGAAGTGACCAGGCCATGTGACCTCCACCATGATAAAGAGAATATAAAATCACCTAGAAAAAGGCCTGAAGGGTTGGGTTTGCCCCTCCACCCTTTTGCTCCCTCTGGAATGTAAAGACTCCATAAGGAAGCGCCATGTGTGGGAGCGGGCTCTCCCCCAGTCTCTGAATCTGCTGGCACCTTGGCTGTGGACTTCCCAGTCGTTGGTACTATGAGAAATTAATGTATGTTGTTTATAAATATCTAAAGTTATTTTGTTATTGCAGCTAGAGTAGGCTAAGATATCACTATAACGAATGAATTAAATGACTAAGTAATTTAAGTGGTTTTTTTCCCCTTAGCATACAAACTCAGCTAATGGGCCCTCTAACTAGTATAACCTGTGCCTTCCCCCTCTTTTGCTCAATCCCACTTGTGCCCTTGCCATTAATTTGCCCAGTGAATGTGTTCATGAGACCCTGCAAGCTCTCTTCACCTGGTCTAGTCTTTTCTGTTTGACCCACGCTACATCCTCTACATGGCCTGTGTGTGTGTGTGTGTGTGTGTGTGTGTGTGTGTGTGTGTGTGTGTGTGTGTGTGAATACCTTGATCCTAGTGGCTCCTGGAACCTTAGAGCTCATCTGAGCATGACTTTGGAGTGAATGATGTCACAGGTGGCATTGTGAAGGCTGGCTTTGGTGGCTCACCCACTTGTGTCGCCCCGGCTCTGCATTGTCAACTGCTATCCATCCCGTTGTCCAAATGACAGCAACATATTTCTTAGCCTCAAGATGACATTCCTCTATGAAATGTCAGAGAGGGAGAACGCTGGCTTTAAGTGGATTGGATGGGGACTAAAAGCAATCTGAGATTGTACGGTTTCAGGCGTCTTCAATAGAACTGTACTGCCAGGTGAGAACCACATCTGTTCTTTGGAAGGAGGAAATCATGAAGCCAGAAGTAAAGTCCTGAGCCAAGAGTTAGTGGCGCACACCTTTAATACCAGAACTCAGATGAGGCAGAGGCAGGAGGATCTCTGTATTTGAGGGCAGCCTGGTCTACAGAAGTGAGTTTCAAGATAGCCAGGGCCTCACAAAGAAACTCTGTCTCAAATAAGAGGAGGAGAAAGAGGAAGAGGAGGAGGAGGAGGAGGTCCTGTTTGTTTAATATTAACTTGGGGGCAGATAGGAAGTAATTAGTATCTGCGTCATCACTAGACTGTCCACAGCTCTTGCCCACAGCAGTAACAGTGAAGGGGATTCCTGGTTGACAGCCTGTGCCAACTTCTGAAAGTGTGCGACGTTCACACCGCCTTTGAGAACTGCTGAAGGACCTGCTGGGACCTGGCAAACTTCACTCCAGTGGCTTGTGAACCCCGTAGCCTCCTCGCTGTTCTCAGAATTAGGTGGCTGCTCCCTGCGGAGTGACAGACAATCTGCTCTCCCTCCTTCGAGTCTAAACTGAGGTTAAAATCTTGCCTAGGAAACTTCTTCATGCATTCCCTGATTTCCAGTTACTTTTCCTTTCGCAGAAATGTTGGTTTTAATGATTTGACTAAGCCAATCTATAGCATAGAGATTGGCAAAGTTTCTATATAAAGATCAAAACAGCAAATTTAAGCCTCCTGAGCCCACTGGTAGGTAATATGAAAACAAGTGGACCTGAGTATAATATATTTAATATAAATATAATAGTACAATAAAATTTTAATTATGGTCCATGGCTTCTAAATTTTATAACATTCCCATGTGTTGCAAAATAGCCTTTTAATTTTCTGAGCCATTTTAAGATATAAAAACACCCCTTGAGGGCTGTCGATATGGCTCAGCTGTTAAGAACACTGGCTGTTCTTTCAGAGACCCTGAGTTCAATTCCCAGCAACCATCTATAATGTGATCTGATGCCCTCTACTGGCATTGGGTGTGCATGCAGACAGAGCACTCCTACATCAAAAAAAGAAAAGTACATAAATGTTAAAGCAGTGGCGCACGCCTATAATCCCAGCACTCGGGAGGCAGAGGCAGGCGGATCATTATGAGTTCGAGGCCAGCCTGGTCTACGAAGTGAGTCCAGGACAGCCAAGACTACACAGAGAAACCCTGTCTCAAAAAACCAAAAAAACAAAACAAAAACAAAAAGCACCCCTTGAAGCACATTGGCTGTACCGACCAAACTTAGCCTATGTCCGCAGCTTGCTGGCTGACCTCTACTGCAGAAGGAAATTGTCTTCTGTGGACATCTGCTCCTCCTAGTGCAGCCTGCGTCCAGTGGCGCTCACCCTGACAGCTTGATTAGGGTGTCTCGTCAAGTCTGTGGAGTGGAATAAACGAGGGCAGGTCCCTCCTAACATCCCCGGGTGTTACCTCATATATCAGATTCCGGTGCAGGGAAAACGCTGCCGGGCCGGGGCCGTTAATACTTTTCATGGGAACGCCTTGAGAGTCGACCAGCTGCAGGCGCCCAGCAAATGGGTTCTAATGGCTTTTATTTCTCATCCTTGTCACCTCAGATCTAATCAGCTGTTTTGTCATTTTTAATTCCGACTTGGCAGGATTCTCCAACTTTCCCCAGCCTTTTTAGATAGAGCCTTAGAGGGGAGCCAAGTCCTGGGCCTCTTGGGATCTCCGAAGAGCCTGGGGCTGAGTAGAGACAGGGAGACTTGGACCTCAGGCTAGCTGGTAAGGACTGGGGAGCCACAGTGACCCCAAATGACTCCCCTTCTTATTCTCCACCTCCCTAGAGGAGCTCACTAATGGTCTGCACTTTT
The DNA here is from genome assembly GCF_964271855.1 of Acomys minous. NCBI lineage: Eukaryota > Metazoa > Chordata > Mammalia > Rodentia > Muridae > Acomys > Acomys minous. The sequence continues at coordinate 17,155,492 of NC_140497.1, read as the reverse complement.
TTTTTCCCCTGCATGCAGCATCTTTAGTTCTTAGTTAGAAATGAGTTGCAAAAGTGCTTATCATTCTGTGTGGCTTTGGGAGAGGAAAGACACCCGAGAGGCCTCCTGAGATGTGGGGATTCTTCCTGAAGCTGAGGAATTGAGGTCTGACCTAGTTCCTCTAGACTGGAACATCTAAACTCATTTGTCTGGGAGAAGAAGAAGAAGATATATATATATATATATATATATATATATATATATATATATATATATATATATATATATACTGCCTTTGACTAAAGCCTCATCTGCTAAAGACAGTAAGTAGTAAGGAGTTGTGACCAATAAACAAATCTATTAAATAAATATAAGAGTATAATGAAACCCAAGGATTTATTTAAAATAAGTGAATGATGGCATTTGTAGGAGCCTATTGTCAGTGTTTTCACATCCTGGATATAACACTGAGCATCTTCCATGAGTCTCTACCTCAAGGATGTTATCAGTTTGGGGTTTTTTTTTTTTCTTTTTAATCTGTAGAAGGTGCTCAGCAGGCAGGTAGTTTCTCCAGGTCCTTAACTGGAGAGCAGCAGACGCAGCTTACAAGCACAGCCGCGTCTGGCTTCAACTCCTGTTATCTTAATTACCCGCTAGGCGGTTGTGTGTCTTTGCCAATCACTTTACCTCTCCTATTGCACTTCGGTGCCCTAAGTTCAAACTTAGTAGGGGAAAAATACTCTAAAATTCCAGAATTTATATTTTGTATTTAATATGCTTGCTTAGAGCTCCCTGTGTTTTCTACAGCCCATGGCCAATTTTTTTTCAGTACTAGAGGTAAAACCTGAGGCTCTCAGCATGATAGGTAGGTGCTCCACCACTGAGCTATACCACAGTGCTCTACCACTGTGCTCCACCACTGAGCTCTACCACTGTGCTCCCCCCACTGAACCCCTCCACTGTGCTCCACCACTGTGCTCCCCCCACTGAACCCCTCCACTGTGCTCCACCACTGTGCTCTACCACTGTGCTTCCCCCACTGAACCCCTCCACTGTGCTCCACCACTGAGCTATACCACAGTGCTCTACCACTGTGCTCCCCCCACTGAACACCACTATGCTCCCCCCACCAAACACCATTGTGCTCCCCCACTGAGCTACACAACTGTGCTCCCCCACACACACTCCAAGCTACACATCCAGCCATATATCCTTTACGTAAACCAGAATACAAGCACACAACAACCAGGAACAAGCCAGCAGGCTCCAGCACTAGGCATAGCGTACTTAGGACCTGGTTTGAAAGCTTGCAAACTCTCACAGGGTTGGTACAAATCAGAGTAAAGAACCTTCTCACTCAAGAACTCTAAGAATCTGAATTATTAAGAACCCACCATACGTATCACACTCGATTTATTCAGACAAAAATAGTTGCTTGCAAATTTTTTTTCCAGCAAGAGTGAAGTTCCAGGCAGCTGGGGACTTGGGGAAATGTCTTTAATACACTGCTTAATATGGAGGGCTTCAGATGCTCAGATCCAGAGATGGAGGGACTGAAGCTATGAAGTCCAACGTTCTCTCTCCAACATTTCCAATATGAACACACACACACACACACACACACACACACCACCACCACCACCACCGGAGCAATTTTTCTTTCTTCTTCTTCTTCTTCTTCTTCTTCTTCTTCTTCTTCTTCTTTTTAAAGCAATTTCTTTCCATCCATTCAAAGCCAGAAACCTAAGAGCAGCCCAGCAAAAGCATGAGGAACTATAGGATGACAACGAAGATGACATCTCGACGTGAAACCTAGTGGAGAAACTGTTGTCCCTGCTCCAAAGCACACAAACTGTGGGGGACAGAGGTGGGGGGGGTCGGAGGGCAAGACAGCCTGCTCCCAGCTTCATTTATGTACTTCAGTGTCTCCCAAACACTGAATACTCTTCAGAAGAAATCCACTAGAGGACCTTTAAGTTGGGGTTCACAAATGATGCATATCCCAATGCATTTATAACAGGATGTAAATGTAGACATTTTGCCCCCCAGTCCGCACTTCCTTCTACCTAAGCATCTCTTTATTCATTACTTTAATTACCTAATTGTAAATTTCTTTAGGGGGTTACTTAGAAAGAAAATTAGCATCAAAGCTTGGCAGTAAATCCAGGGGCTTTTGGAGGCAGTCCAAGCTGCTTCACCTGTGATTAATTAGATGGGTTTTTTTTTCCCCCTTTAAGTGCCAGAAGGCTGTTGAGATCTTTATGCAGTTACATGACTGCTGGCAGTGCTGCAATTATGATTGATGGATGTGTCTGGAGTCAGAAGGCTACATCCCAGCTTTTGTGATGTGACGTGGCACGTGCGTGTGCATGCGTGCGTGCGTGGTGGTGGTGGTGGTGGTGGGTGTGGGTGTGCTCGAAGGACAGACTTTGAGAGCAGACCCCCCAAGGGTTTTAGAGACAGAAGAAGCAGCCTCTTTAACATTCTTGTTGCAGGGCTACGAACCTGAAACTCCCATCAAAATATTTCAGCCACGTTGGTTTAGCAAACAGCTTCCTCTACAAATAAAAACAAAAACAAACAAACAAAAGCAAGCCAGAACCTATGTCTCTAACATTTCCCACTGGTGGGAAAACAAGAACAAAGAAAGTACTCATTTCAGGTAATTTGTTGGGTATAAAATTACTTCCAGCGTATGGAGGGCGAGTGAAAGCAGCTTTCGGTGTGTTTGAGAGCGTTAATACTTCTAGTCACAATTCTGCCCCCCAAGGCATGTGCAGAAGAAAATGAAGACTGCTTTCTCATGGGTGCCAGACTGTCATTTTTCTTCATTGTATGAAATAGATGAAAAGGATAGTTTGGCATTCGACTCAGTCATAGGAGGAAATTGAAAGTTTTTTGCCAGGCTCCATGAAAGTCCGAGTAGCCTTCCAACCTCCTACAACTGAGATCACTACCTGAGTCTACAATGTCTGTGACAACACAGAGACAAGTTAAATATCTGGTACACACTGTTCCCAAGAACTAACATAAACGTCACCCGAGTTTCTATATAAGCTAGAGTCCGGTTGCTCAGGGCTGCTTCTGCAAAGAGGCAGAGAGCAAGTAGTTTTAGGCTTATGGGCCATTAGGTCACCCTTGCAACTTCGCAGCTCGGCTCTTGTAGAAAGCAAGTGGCCATGACCCACAGGCAAACGCACGGACCGCTGCTTTCCACAGAAAGCTCTCTATGGCTGCTGGGCTCAAATGAGCAAGGAAAACACCTGGGGATCTTGTGGCGTGGGTAGATTCCAGTTCAGCAGACTCAGCAGTAGCCCGGCCGGTCCTCTGCATTCCATTAAATAGGCTAGCAGAGAATGTGGCAGCTGCCCCTTGGCGGGTCTCTCTTTGAAAGCCAGGAGCTAAAGGGGTTTTTGGTTTTTTTGTTGTTGTTGTTTTGTTTTGTTTTGTTTGTCCTTCCCCTTCAGGGTATTTCTCAGAAGAGGCTTTAAGGCCTTCAAGCAGGTCACTTTCAAAGGCTCCGCCCCTTTGGGGGAAAGCCAGGCTTAGGACCCCAGAAGGTTACCTGTTTTCACCTATTGAAGGGCACAGGCTTTTCACTGGACAGATGGCTCCCCCGCGGTGACGCTGCAGGCAACCTCAGTGTCGTCCTGCCGGTGCATCTTCCCAGCCTGAGCAAGCAGGGCTCTAACCACAGCTCCTCCAGCCCTCTGGCCCCTGCCTAATTGGTTGCAGGCAGGAGCTAATGTAGGTTGAGAGACCAATTAACGGAGCTTGTTTCTACCAACGCTGCATCTGAACATCAATTATGCTAACAACGCTCTAAATTAAGACGTTTCCCTGCCACTGTCATTTGCTATGGTACACTTCAGAGAAGAGCAGGGAGGAGCTGCTTGCCTGTGCCCACTGCTGCAGAGGGCTGACAGAGAGCAGCTCGGGGGACTAGGAAAATCACAATGCAAGGCAACAACACTAATTGGTTGCTCTGTCCCCGGCCTCGGGAAGGATTAAGGCTCAAGCAGCCAAAGAATATGTTGACTGGGAGATTCTGGAAATCTCTTTTCATGATCTGCTCATTGCACTAAGGGAAAACACCAGACACCAGGATTTTAACTTAAAACTTCAACCAATCCACCGCTCACCAGAAATTATTGCATGGGAATGAGATAATTGTATCTTCTTTCAACTTAACTAATTTTAAATTCACCTTAGAACACCCATCCAAGCTGAGGACTCATGACTTTTCCCATCAACATTTTGGTCTCTGTGTAGCTAAACTCACTTTCATGCATCCCCTATGGACTGAGCCAGTTGAGTACCAAATGAAAGATAGGATCCCCACCCTGGAGTTAACAGTGTAGGTGGAGAGATGGAGAGAATGAACTAGTTGACACAATGAGTAATTTACTCAGTCACCCTACACATTCAACAAATATTTATTAATCGGCTGCTATTTCAGTGCTTTGCTGGACTAAACGTTTTGTTCCTACTCTCAATTTGATAAATAGCCATGTTGTTATGAGCTTTCAGGTTAGGAGTCTGATAACACAGCTGCTGAGGAGGTCACAGAATATACCAGTCAGTGCAATAAAATCATACGCTGTATCCCAGCACTCCATACTAAAAGGCAATGTAGGGGTATTTATTTCCTTACCAGCCTATTTTGCCACAGTTCTCACTATGTTACCCAAGCTGGTCTGGAAAGCCCTGTGTGGCCCATAAAGACTTCAAGTTCACTACGCTCCTGCCTCAGCCTCCAGAGTGCTGGGATTCCCCGCGTGTGCCACCAGTCTCAGCTTATAATGTGTGAGTAGCATGCTGTCGCCCATTCCTCACAAGGCCCCTTCCAAGACCATATCCCCATGCTGGTTAGTCTTTGCCGTCAATTTGATATAACCTAGAGTCACCTAGAAGTGGAGAACCTCACATGAAGATCACATTGGCCTATAGGTATGTCTGTGAGAAACCATCTTGATTGATGATTGACATGCAAGGGCCCAGCAGGACCATCCGTAGGCAGGTTGGCCTGGGTGTAGAAGGGAGCTAGCTGAGCATGTGCCACTAAGACATCCAGGAAGCAGTATTTCTCCATGGTTTTTGCATCAGTTCCTGCCCTGAGTTCCCTAGATGACCGATAGGGAACTAAAGTGGAAGATGAAATAAACCCTTTCTTCCCCAGTTGCTTTTGGTCATGTTGCTTATTAAAAGCAAAGCCTGACTAGAACAACCACTCTGACTGAATGTGTCAAGAGAAAATAGAACGCCAGGCTTTACTTCAATTTCTAACTAATTAAAATCTATCTGTGTAGACTCCAGCTTTTCCAAACCTACTTTATTTGGGGTTCTTTAAATGATTATAACTCCCTTCCAACCCACCTACCCTAAATAGGAGAGAAAGGAGGTTTATGGGAACAGGGGAAGTAGACCTTGTTGGATTCACTTCCTGGGAGTGATTCCCTCTGGCGTAGTTGGCAGGATTTCAACAGACAAGCGATTCCACCAAGGTTGCTGCTGGAACCTGGAACAGCAACTGGAACCCAGAGACTCGAAGCGTACTCTGGAGTGGTTCTTTCTAGGAACGTCTTGAAGTGCTGCCGTGAATAGCCAAACAATACCAAGACCCAAAAAGCCCCCCTCCTGTTTTGGACGTGTGTGTGTGTGTGTGTGTGTGTGTGTGTGTGTGTGTGTGTGTGTGTATGTACACTCTCATCCTCTCAGATTCTGTACTAGGATGTTTTTCAGTTGGAAAAAACCAAGCCCCCACATGAGGTGGTTCGATCTCCAGTAGATAAACATCACCTGCTCTCTCACTGGTCTGTTTCCCATCCCACACTTGGGATCAAAACAAAAAACATGTTTATATCCACTACAAGTTTGTGCTTACTCTCACCCCTCCTATTAGCTCCTTCTCTAACACTGTGATTAAAAGGCACAACCAAGGCGGCTTGGTCAAGGGTGGTTTCTTTGTGTTCATGGTTCCAAGGAAAGAAGAGTCATCACCATCACGGTAGGGAAGCATGGCAACAGGTCGGTATGGCAGCTGGGACAGAAGACCACATCGTAAACCACAGATCGGAAAGCAGAAAGAGGGAACTGGGAATGGTGGTGGCGTTGACATTGTTCTTCCATCAAGGCCACACCTCCTAGACCTACTCAAACACTGCCACCAACTGAGAACTACGCATTCAAACATCTGAGCTTATGGGGGACAGACTCGCTCAAACTACTGCATTCGCCTCATCTTTCTTGGCTTTTGTACAGTGAGCACCGTCAATTCTCTCACTCTCCTCACTAATCTTCCAGAGGCCCCTCCCACTATGCCAACCAACCCTTCTCCTGTCCTTTGCTGACTCTCATTTCTTTGCACGCCCTTTAAATACTGCATTTTCGATTTATGTTTCTTAAGTCTGTCTGCTTGGTGAAGTCGTCTAATGAGCTAGCATCCATCTTCCATCTACTGACTTTCAAAACACGCTTTGGTTAACTCTGCTTTTTCAAGCCTTAGTCCCATCTACCTGACACCCTGAGCGTCCTGGCCTGCTCTAAGCTTAAATCAGCAGTGTTCCACCATAGCCTGCCACCCCTTGCCCAGGTCTTATCTTGGTGAATGACAGAATCATCTGAAACTTAAGCAGGATCATGTGGGTTTTCATTTCTCATCCTGATACCTAGTCAATCAGTAAGTCCTGCCAGCTGTCTCTCAAATATTTGACACGTCTATCCTCCCTTCACTGTTCCTACCTTCCTGCCTTAGTTCAGAGTTTTTTTCATCTTTTATTTAAAGAAGAGCAATTTGTAGTGGAAGCTTTGGTTTCTTTTATGTGCTTTTTGTTGTTGTTGTTGTTTTGGTCCCAAGTATGGGATGTGGAAGTGTTTTTCCACCACTGAAGACAGTCTTGTGACCTTTGTTAATGGAAAACACACCCATGAGAGGGCATGTGATGTTTTGCTGGAAACTGTCTTGTGAAAAGGCACAGGATGTTTTGCTGCGGGCAAACACATGGCAGGGCACGTGGTGTTTAGAAAGAATATAAATAGAACCCCACAACAGTGAGAGGGCGATTTTTGCATCGTTATGACTTTCGATGGCTTACTTCACTTCTCTGGTCTTTGCTGGTCTTTTTGTTCACAGAGAGAAATGTTCCAGAGAACTTCTTGTGGTACTCTGCCTGAGTCTGGCCACTTCCACTGACTCGTGCCAATTCAGCAGAGCCTTGCTGTTTCTGCTGGGTTGTGCTGCTGCTACTGACTCATGTTGCTGTTTGGTGTTTGCTAGTGGACTGGACCGACAGCGTCCTGACAATGCAGAGTGGAATTGGCCCAAGGAACTACATCTAAAAAGGTCCACATTCCCTGATCCTATTAATCTTCATTCTCTTCTACCTCTGGTTGGTGGGTTGGAATAAAAGTAGAATTGTTTAAGAACCCTAAATAAAGTAGGTTTTGAAAAATCGAAGCCTACAGCAGTTAGATTACTGTCTGATTTCCTTGCCTACGGTATCATTTCTGATACCGTACCCTTCAGTCTGTCTCTATCTGACTCAAAGGAAAAACACATACTAATCTTCTTTGGGTAGATAGGTCTTGTGGCGACTGTTATAGCAGGGGCCTTCAGTGAAGACTAAAAGAGAGCAGGTAAGTGATCATTTGCATCTAGAATGTTCACAAAGGTCATGGATTAAAGGTTTGTTTTCCAGCATCGTGCTATAGGAAAATCATAGAACCTCTATCTGGAAGGCCTGTTGTGAGTCCTTCGGGTGACTGGTGGCATGTCCTTGTGGGACTGTGGGGCCCAGGTCTCTTCCTCTCTATCTATTGGGCCTAACTCAGATATCTGCCTGTCTCTGTCTCCCACCTGCTGGGATTAAAGGAATATGCCACCACACTCATCCTTTTCCATTCTGTTTTACTTGTGGGTTGTTGGTGTCATTGTATATTTGAGTGTTTTGCCTACGTATCTGTATGTGTACCACATCCATGCCTGGTGCCTGGGGTGCTCAGAAGAGGGCATCAGATCCCCTAGCCTTGGTGAACACTTATTCTGCTGTACCTTCCTCCCATGATGCACCACAACAGGCCCAAAGCAACAGAGACAAGTATCCTAGGCCAGACCTTTTAAAACTGATCCAAATTAAGTTTTCTCTTTGCAAATTGATGATCTTGGGCATTTTATCTAACAATGGGTAGCTAATAGAGTGCATAATTTAAAAAACTTTGAATTCCTCTTTCATTTTTCTCTTTCTGGTACTTCCCTGGTAGTGTTGCATAAGCAAATGTTTAACCGCTGTTCAATAGATAGATAGATGATAGATAGATAAATAGATAGATAGATAGAGAGATAGAGAGATAGATAGACAGACAGACAGATATATCCCTCAACTGAAAATAATCCACACAATTATAGAAGTCACTGATTTCCATGGCACATGTACTCCCTCTGTGGTTCATTGACAACTGAGAACTGATCAAATAGCCCCATGGTGCCCTGTGGCTAAAGGTACAGTTCCTACTCAGAATTCCTGTTGACAGTGAGTTTTGGAGGCATACAAGTGGCTCTTGTGGCTCTGGACAAGCCAGTTTCAGCATAGTTCTGTCCTCACCTCTTCAATTATTCCAAGGTCTCATTCAGTCACCTTTCTTCTATAGCATAGCCTTCCTCATGATCTCATAATGATAAATAGATTTAAGTTGTGAAACTGTGATCTGTTGTTAAGAGCTGTCTAAAAGGCTCCAGGGAAGGGTTTTTTAATTGCCCAAAGAATACAAGACCATGATTGATTAGTAATGTCTGCTATGGGCATGAAAATCTATAATGGATATGTATGCTGTTTACATAGCAAGCATAGTATACATATATGTTTATGTATCTATGTTTACTGTTTATTATGCTATATGTTTACTATGCCTGCTGTAAGTGCTAATTTGAATACTAGATTCCTTAAGCAACTAGAAAATCATTTACAATTTCTAGAATAAGAAATTCATTGTTCTAGAATACAAGTCCTTTGTACCCTGCCTGGGCCTGATGTTTGTTTTTTTAGCCTGATCTTTTGCTCTCTAACACTCTAAGTCTTATTCATATTGGAAAGCTTAAGGTGCCAGGAACATGTGTGATTTTCTTTCACAACTCTGGCCTGCCTTACCCTGATAGCACAGCTGTATGGGCCCTTTCTGGCTTATTTTTTCACCCGTAGGACACTTAGAGCCATGCTCTCTAGGGAGATCTCAAGTTACATGAAGCCTCTAAGCAAAGGTTACATTAATAAAGCTTCTCACCTTTGCAGACAAAGCTCTTGCCTAAACTAGGTGAAGCCTGCAGGCCCTGTGATTTAAGAACACAGTGTTGTAATGCTTCGGTAGCTTAGTTGCAAATGCCATGTGATTTAAAAGGAATTCTAGGTATTGGGTGACAGACTTTTTTTTTTAATTGTGAAGATGCCTTGTACTTTATATATATATATATATATATTATATATATATATAATATATATATATATATTCACTTCACATCCCAGTCATAGCCCCCTCCCTCTTCTCCCAGTCACTCCTTCCCACCCTCTTCTCCCTAACCCCCTCCTCTTCTCCTCAGAAAGGGAGCCCCCCCCCCAAGCCAACCCACCCCAGCACATAAAGTCACATCCAAACTGAGCTCATCCTCATCCACTGAGGCCGGACAAGGCAGCCCAGTTAGGGGGAAGTGATCGAAATCAGGCAACAAAGTCCGTGTCATAGACAGCACCCCCGCTGAACTTACTAGGGGACCCACATGAAGATCAAGGAGTGGGGTGAGGTCAAGTACGATCCTGTTGCGCTCTTGATCTCACAGCAGTGGTGACCACCAGCACAAGACCTGAGCCAATGCCTTGTCATGAGAACAGAGGGGCTCATGAGTCACCCCCAGGACCTACAGATAATGTTAGCTAGCAGAGAGGACATAAGTTCCCACCCTCCCATGAGTAATTAGGCAATAGTCATTGCTAGGAAAGGGACAGACATTTTCTTCACTGATCCAGCTCTGTCAAAAAGCCCACACTTTTACAAGCAAATCCCTCACTTAGGACCCCATAAGCGACCCTAAGAGCCTCATTGGGGTCATCTAAACCGAGAGACACATAAATAGTGGCATGAAAACAATAAGGAGTAGGTGGGAAGGAAAATACAATAGACAAAGTGGGAGGGGAGTAGGAAAGGGGCGACAGGCATGATAGAAATACATTTTATATGTGTGAAAATCCCATATATAAACATATTATATGTGTGTGAAGATGTCATAATGAAACCCAAATTATATAAAATTAACATAATCTAATTAAAAATAGTGCTTGTATCTTTACTAAGAGTTGACTTTTTTCTTTTTTTTTTTCAAGAGAAAACCATAAAGAACCCAGTCGTTTGTTTGTTTGTTTGTTTGTTTGTCTGTTTTTGTTTTTTTCTTAGAGGTCCTCTTCCCTTTAGACTGTCTCTGTCACCTGGACTCTATCATGGGGATACCCAATGTTAATAAGTGAGACAAGAGCCATATCATTTCCCCAGCCACCCTAGGCCATCATAAGAGAATCTTCTGATAAGTCCCACTACAAGTCAGAAGAGTCACTGATGAAGACAAACTTCACTGTGGACCATACTGATCTCCAGGGAGAGGCAAGCTGGCCAGATACGCATTGCAAATTGGGGAGGTTCCTGGGACTCTGTAAGCAGGTAGAGTCAGTGCTCTCAGTATGGGCTGGTTTTGTGTGTCAAGTTGACACAAGCTACAGTCATTCCAGGGAAAAGAGCCACAGTTGAAGAAGCGCTTCCATGGGATCCAGCTGTAAGGCATTTTCTCAATTAGTGATCAATGGGGAAGGGCCCAGCCCATTGTTGGGCCATCGCTGGGCTGGTGGTCCTGGGTTCTATAAGAAAACAGGCTGAGCAAGCCATGTGAAGCAAGCCAGTAAGCAGCATGCCTCCATGGCCTCTGCATCAGCCTCTGCATCCAGGTCACAGCCCTGACTTCCTTTGGGGATGAACAGCAATGTGGAAGTGTAAGCTGAATAACGCCTTTCCTCCCCAGCTTGCTTTTGGGTCATGGTGTTTTGTCGCAGCAATGGAAACCCTGACTAAGACAGTAGTTAGCCTAATGCGTGAGTGCTCATTTTCAGTACAGAGGACAGGAAGGCACAAGAAGATGCTCTGACAGGTGGACTTCCCAATACTATGTGGACAGAAGACCTGGGCTCCACTTATCTGGAGGCAACCTCCCAAACAGAACTGCCTCTGATGCAGAAAGACACACATACACACACACACACACACACACACACACACACACACACACACACACACACAACTGTGTCGAAATGGATTACTCCTTCCTGCACAGGAATACATGTCATTGTCAACATCAAAAACTCCCCAGCTTTGCTCTGGCAGCACCTGCCTTACTGACTGGCACCTTCTGAGCATGTCACTCACAGAAAGCTCTTAAACCTGTGTGACTTCAAAAGCAAGGTAAGACAAGCCCCGTCCAGCAGCACCGCACACACCTAACATGATTATTTCTCCTCTTCCTGGTGATAATAGAATTATGCAAAAGCAGCCTTGACCCAGTAAGAATTTTCTCTTTCGAATCAAATGTCCTAACACACAGCCCACCCTCTCCTGTTTTGCTTTCTAGTCACAGCAGCATTCTTTCACACACCATGGTGGTCCCTAACATTTCAGGGGAAACTCAGAACAGTGTTCAAGATCCACCCAGGCATGGGACCTGCACTATGCACTCCCCACCTACCCCAACCCCCACCTACCCCACCCTCACCACCCCCTATTACCCTACCCCACCCCCAATGCTATAAGCACTATGAAGGACAGGCATTATTAGTCATCTTTCTGGGGTGCAGAAAATTAAAGAATTAAAGAAAAGAATTAGGCTTCTTTTCTAAGTTCACACTCAGGAATCCACGGAGTGAGCAGGACACCAGACATCTCTGTTATAAAGTGGTTTCTGTTTCCACCTTGTGTGTCCTGTACAGGAGTTACCAGAGCTTCTCAGGGACCAGAAAAGACAGCACTCTCCTCCTCTCCTCCTCCCTCCCTCCCCCTTTTCCCCTCTCCGCCCGCCCCCCCCCACCTTTTTCCCTTCCTTGTTTATTGTTGTGTTTTGTTTTGGATTTGTGGGTTTGGGGTTTTTTTTTTCTTCTTGCTTTGCTTTGTTTGGTTGAGACAAGGCCTCACTACATAGCCCAGGTTAGCCCAAATCTTAACAATCTCCTTCCTTCTGTCTCCCAAGACTTAGAATTATAGGCATGTGCCACCACCTGGCTAGGACAACTTTTTCCTAATGAAGTCGGGTTTGGCTATTTGGCTAGGGGCGTTACTGAAAGGCAGGATTAAAAATACCAGACCAACCATGCGGTAAGGACGGAGTTTAGGAAATGTTGGAGTAACATTAATAGTAAATTCTATTAACTACTCAAACCTTTAATAGCCTGCTCTAAATGCATGGATTAAGAAGGGACCTACTTTCTGAAGAATCTTTTCAAAGGACGATATTAATATTTTTAAACTTCTTAGAATGTTAATTCCTCTGCAGCAGGCTAACAGAGGTTTCTTCTGAGTCTCAGATTAGATTAGAGAATTGCTCCTGAAGATGCTTAAATGTAGTTATCTTAGAAAAAGTATTGAGCTGCTGTTTTTCGGAACTGTTTTTGTTCATGTCTGTGATTCAAAACCTTCAGGACATATGTTCTGAAAAAGAATTTATAAATTCATATGTGGCTTAATTAAGAGATTTTATAAAACTTTGAAAAGATTCCTCTACTCTCAAAGCTCACATTTATTCTTTATTCAACTGGTGTCCATTTAAAATTCAGTATCTGTACTAGTCAGTGCATTGAGAATATTGGAACAACAACAAAAAAATATACTAGCATACAAGACCAGTCACTCGCAATATCACTCATAATAGACTAACTTACAATAAGACCTGGCGAAAGGTCAGAAGAGTAATGTGGTTGTGAAGTGATAAGCGGAGTGAGCAAACTGCTATTGATTAAACAAGGGGCAGTAAGCAGATGGGATGGATGAGCTTTAGGGGCAAAACTGAACAGACTTGCTAGCGGCCTGAATATGGAGCTCAGTAGAGGAAAATAAAGTCGTTTTCTACTGATGTGGTACAACTGGGTATGAAAAGGAGGAGGGCGTGAACTGGGATGGAAGAGAGCTGGGACAAAGGAACGTGGACTCCATTGTTCTTCCCTGGTTATATGAAATCTCGGTGATCACAGTGTTAAAGTCATTAGACACCTGGAACTCAGTCTAGAGATTAATTTCAGAGTCAACTACATCTAGAACATATTCAAATGTATTGACCTTGGATGAGATTGCCAAGGAAAAGCCGTAAGCATGGAGAAGCAGCAGCAGCTTTAGCTAAGCCCTGGAACAGTGAAAAGCCAAAGGCCGGATAACAGAATGTGTCCAATATACTTGGCAGTTATAAGTGAAGATAGCTGAGAGGCGCAGCGTGAAAGCGAAGAACGGGTCTTCAGAGTTTGTATGTAAAGTTCTACCGAGAGGGTGAGCGAGACAAGGTGAGAAAATACTCCTCACCCTTGAATGGCATGGACAAGAGATGTTTCTATGCAGTTAGTCAAAGACTGGGAGAGATAAGCCATCAACTAGTTAACATTTTTCTTCATTTGAAAATGCTTGGGCTCAAATGAATCTCAGCCAAGTGACAGAGCAAAACTCTCTTCTATGAGAGAAAAGGAAGAGAACCTGCTAGAAGAACCGCACGGGCCCCTCCATCTGTCTTGTCATATAACAATAACTTTGCCCTAAATGAATAGTAAGGTAAAAAGTAAGTAAATGAATAATAGAAAGATCTTAGGGCCAGATCTGACACAGGCTACTGTGCACGTGTGTGGCAGCACTCGTTGATGGCTTAAGAAAACAGTTAGCTGTCCACACCTGTTCAACACCCACAGATTCAACTAACAGCAGGATGAAAATACTAATGGTATCTAGTGAACACACACAGACTCCCTGCACAAGGTGTTATAAGTAATCTAATGATAGTTTGAAGTAGACGGGAGGACGTGAGTAGGTGATACACAAACGGCATTTTATAGAAGGAACTTGAGCATTGATTACTAATGTGTGTTATTGGATCCAAGATGGACGACAGAAAGGAAGTAGGACAGAAGGAATTTTGACAAAGTAATGGATAAGAAATTTACATTTGAGCCGGGCATGGTGCCTCACACCTTTAATCCCAAGCAGAGGCAGGCAATAACATTCAAGAATTTCAGAGAATTAAAAGCAAAGTACACACACACACACACACACACACACACACACACACACACACACATACACACACACACACATACACACACACACACACACACACACACACACACACCTGAGTAAAGTTTCTGAAAATCAGTTGCTGATATTTTTTAAATAAAGATAGCCAGAAGGGAAAACACCACAACCTGCAGATTGAACACGGGATTACAGCAGGCTCCTCATCAGAAGCTGTGGCACTCAGAAGACAATGAGCCAGATCTTAGGAGGACCGCCATGAAAACCAGGCAGCACTGTACTGTCCTGGAGGCTCTAGCTGTTCCCTTAAGGAGAAAATGGTCATAACGAGAAGTAGAGTTCACGCAGAAAAGCTTTTATTCAAGAGTGACATAAATACCTATGTAAAAAATTCTAAGAAATCTGAAAAATATGAATATAATGAATAGGTGCATTTGGAAGTTCCCAAGGTTAATAAATGCAAATCAGCTATCAGAAGACAATGAGTAATTAAAATTTTAAATGTAGTAATTATCATCACATCAAAAATCACGAAGAATACAAGAATTAGTGTGTCCGTGGTTTTTTAATTTTTGTATCTGTTTTTACTTTACATATATGTGTCTGGTGGGTGTTTTACCTACATGCGTGTCTGCAGACCATGTGCATACACTGCCCACAGAGGCAGAACAGGAGGTCAGATCACCTAGAACTTGGAGTTGCAGATGGTTGTGAGCAGCCATGTGGGTCCAGGAAATCTAATCCAGGTCCTCCTCGGGAAGAGCTTCAGTTCTGTTAACTACAGAGTCATCTCTCCAGCCTCAAGTCATCTTAAAACCAAAGGGAAATAGATACTGTCCACATAAACAAAGAGACATACCACACTTAATGAACTTCAAAAACCTTAAAACACATAAAATAGGCATCATAGAGTGGGGTAAGGGACAAGAAATTGACAAAACAAAGTTTTATAAATTGGAAAAAAACTTTAAAACCCACGTATTCAACAGGCTCAGTGAATCACTAGTTATTTTAAAAGATGAAGAAAACTAAGCAGAGATGCAATAATGAAATTATTGAAACATTGAAGACCCAGAGAGAACTTAAAAGCATGCAGTGGGTATGGAGGGGATATTGCTAGCTGAGCACATAGTCTCTAACACCACAACTACATTTCTTATCCCTGTATTTACATCCTTATACTATTTCATATATGTATCTTATTAGTACAAATATACATAATTGCTTGAAATGATGAACAAAACCAAATGTCCACTGATACAAAAAATAGTTTTATTGAGCTATATTTATCTAATGAAATACTATAAAGCAGTTGACATGAATAAAATAGAAGTATACCACCATAAGTTAGTCTTAGAAACATGCTATTAAGAAAAAAATCCTGGGGGACTGGAGAGATGGCTCAGAGGTTAAGAGCCCTGACTGTTCTTCCAAAAGTCTGGAGTTCAATTCCCAGCAACCACATGGTGGCTCATAACTATCTATAATGAGATCTGGTGCCCTCTTTTGGCATGCAGGCACACATGCAGGCATAACACTGTATACATAATCAATCAATAAATAAATATTTTTTTAAAAAGAAAGAAAAAAATCCTGGGCTACACTTCTGGCATGCAGGTGAACATGGAGGCAGAGCACTGTATACATAATAAATAATAAATCTTTAAAAAAAAAATCCTGGGCTAGAGTGATGACTCATGGGTAAGAGATTTACTGCACAAGCATGAGGACCTGAGTTAAAATATCTGAGTGTGTGTGTGCGCACGCGCGTGCACACGCATGCACGCCCACAACATTGTTGGGGAAAGAAACAAGAAGATGGCTCAAGCTTGCTGGCAAAAAACACCTACTTAAGTGCTGGTTAAAAAAAAAATCTCTAAAAGTAAACTCACTTGACTGTAAGTTGTGCACAGACATAAAACTTATACTCAGTTAAAAGACCCAACTATATAAAATAAAATTGTATATTTTTTCCACTGTGATAGGAAGGCAAAAGAAAGGATGTTGGCAGGGAAACGTGAAGTCAAGCAATCAACATAAGTGGTCTTCCTTGTCTGTCTCCTTCTCTCATTAACTGGCCTTTCCCAACTTCTTTTCAAGGCAAAGGCACCTTGGAGACAAGGTAGGGTAAAAGGATGGGTCAGCATTGCCACAGTTTAGAAAAGAAAGAATCAAGGCTTGCTGGATTATCTGGAAGCTAATTTAGGTTGCTGGAGAAAAGACAGAGAAATTAACTTTAACCATTTGTCTGGCCTGAGAAGTGACCATATTGTATGAAGTCACTGTGCCTTTAGAAGAGACAGTGTGCAGACATCACTTGAAAGCAGAACCCTTACTTTCTCTTTTCAAAACAAGCAGAGGGCTAGGAGATCGTAAGCTTCGCAAGCTTCGGGGAAGCTGCTAATTGGCTCCCCAGTAAAATTACAGAAGCAGCTTGCCTGATAATGATTGTAAATGACAGCGACTATCAGGTTTACCTTGTGACTTTCCCCTGGGACTTCCGGTGAGTTTAGTCTGAACTTAGCATCAGCTGCTAGGGTTCCTGTCTTCTCAGCATGCCACGGCTGGACCCATCCTGCCATCTTTCAAACCTAATTAGCATTAAGGCCTTTCCTCCTTCCTACCCTCCCTCTCTCAGCCCAGGGGCCCTAGGTTTCCTTCTCTTGCCAGCACTCCTTAGGCATGCAAATCAGAAGCTGAGGAAATGTAACCTTTACAGGTCTTTTGTCTCTGTTGGCTAGAAGAAACAATCCTCAAAATGTGAGCATAGGTTATTGCTCTCCTAGGAAAGCAGGCACTCATCTCCATAAACTCCTTTACAGTTTGATGGTACTCACCTTGAGTTTATAATTAATTAGACCACTTTTGTCCGTATTTTTAGCAATTTCATACATGTATACAATGGGAGAGATCTTTTAACAATTCCATACACATACAGCGTGTATTCTGATCAGATTCGCCCCTGTTGCTCTCTTTGATCTTTATTGCTCTCCTATTGAGCCGCCTTCTTCTTTTCAACTAGTTCCTTTCCTGCTTCCTATGGAGGACCCACTCTTTAATTAGGGGTTCTTGCATGAGCATAGGTAGGAGACTATTTACAGTCGTTTGGGCAACTTACTAGTGGTTGCATTGTATAGGAAAAGGCATCACTTCTGGGCACCACTTCTGGGAACCCTTCAAAGGAACCGATCAACTGGCAATGCTTCTGAGAGAGGTGTGTGACCTCACGAGCCCCTCCCCTGCCCATGCTGATGAGTTCCTGACTACAACAGATACTTCATCCCTTGACCATGGCATCTCACGGTACTCCTAACCCTTACACTCTTTCTACCCTCTCTTTTCTGAAGTCCCTGAACTTTGAAGAGGGTTACATGATGGCCCAGCCTGGCTCCATCTTAAGATTGAAAGCTGTCTTATTAGAAGGTCAAAATAAATCCATTCCTGATTTCTGTAAAGCTTAAATTTGACTGTGTCTTGACCTCCTTTCTGGAATTTGACATGTCCCATACCTATACCCTGACCTCCAGCCTCATAAGATGTTCAGCCAAGTAATTCTGAGATATTCTGCCAAGTTGCTACAAAACCAAAACCCTTGTAAAGCCCTTGGCTGTGTAGTTTGGGGCTTAATAGAAATCCCACCTTCTCCCATGTTGATGCTGCTCTTTCAAACCCTACTGTCTTAGTTAGTGTTTCTGTTGCCCAAAAGCATCATAAGGAGGAAAGAGTTTATTCGGCTTACACTTCGACAGCACTGTTCATCATTGAAGGAAGTTAGAACAGGAATTAAAACGGAGCAGGAACCTGAAGGCAGGAGCTGATGCAGAGGTCATAAAGGGGTACTGCTTACTGGCTTGCTCCCCATGGCTTGCCCAACCTGCTTTCTTATAGAACCCAGGACCACCAGCCCAGGAATGACACCACCCACAATGGGCTGGGCCCTCTCCCGTCAATCACTAATTAAGAAAATGCCTTACAGCCGGATCTTATGGAGGCATTTTCTCAACTGAGGCACCCTCCTTTCAGATAACTGTAGCTTGTGCCAAGTTGACATAAGACTAGCCAGCACACCCACTTTAGAGAGGCAGCCCTGTCTGATAGAAAATAAAGCTTGCTTATTTTGACTAAAAGAAGTTGAGTAATAGTCTTTACTCTCATTTGGTGGGATTAACATTTGGAGGTCCCAGCAAAATTAATACTACCCACCCAAATTCTGAAGCCAGACCTTCATTCCAGGACTCTGGTACCAGAATGCTACCCCAAGAGGTGTGTACCTTAGAGATGTTGCAAAGTTCCCAGGCATGCTTTCAGTTTGATGGACTATAGGAGTGAACTGCCACACTAAAAAGAAACCATCAAGCACCTCTCTGAGGAGGGCTCTATCAATAAGTCAAAGTAAGGTGTCTCCTTCTATGACATCTGTTTCTAGTGGTATTCCTTCTTCGGGCAGAGAGGTAACTGGTGAGGCACATAAACACCTAGACAGGACACAAGAGAATTGCCACACTGCCCACCTGGTTTTTTTTGGCACCTGGTTCTTGCTCCCCTGTACTTTGTTCTGTGTTTTGTCTGTCTCCTGCCTAAGGCACTAGAGAACAGTCACTCTGCCTACCCAATTCTTGGATACTGGGAAATGAGATGGAAATTGGTCAAGCCCAGGTAAATGTATGATTGAAGGTGGCCACCAGATGCTTGTTTTGACCAGTCTCTTCTGACTGTGTGAACATTCTGTGTTCTGTGTTTATTATTTTTGTTTTTGCTGTCCTTTTCCCTTGGCTCACCAACAGCCAGCCACCACCACCACCACCTGCCCCTGGGGGTAAAGAAAACTGTGGCCCAAGGGTGGGTGGGGACCAACCTGGTGAGGAAAGACCAAGCAGCCAACAGTGCAAAGGCTGTTTTGGCTCTTGACATGGCTGCTTTGATAACCAGAGCTCAGAATTTTTGTCTCTGAGCCTTCTCTGTTCTTTGGTTGCTCCATATGGATAATATTGAAATGTTGTTTATGCTGTTCTATTTTATTGAAAAGCTGGCTCTTTTTCTGTCCTATGTCAGGCAAGCCTCTGTCAAACGATTACCTCCCAGCTGAAAGTCTTGTTCCCAATCAAAAGATACAGTTGAACTATACAACAAAGGTTCCCAGAGGTGTGGGCCAAAACCAATGCCCAAGGACTGGCCCAACCCCAAATTCCTATAATTGTCCAACTAACCATTTCCTCTACATTTGTCCACTTAATAAAATATTAAAGCTGTAACTCATGCTGGTAGCCAAACTGTGTAATACAATGTAAGTACCACCTAGATGGTAGCAGTTTTAAAAGCATGGAAGAGTCATAGCGAAGCCGCTAAACCTTGGCACTACGTGACAGGACTGTAATTCCCGAAGGAGACCCAAGAAAGGCTATTGATAAAAATGCAGGCCTATTGCAATAAGGGACCTCAACAGTTTTGGAAATACCAGTGTCATATGATGGCTGGCTACCAAGACCAGCAGCTACAATGAGATAGAGCCAGTAAGAACCTAGGGGACAGGAAATGTATATTACAGAGGGCAAAGCGAGAGAAACTACCTCTGGGGCCTTACTGACCAACAAACAACTCATTGGGAGATGACTCACATATGGCACTGGGATTTTCATGTCGTAACCCTTTGCTTATAACAGGAGGATCGCCGCTCATGAGGAGTTCCCTCCAAATACTTTTTTTAAAATGAATTATATTTTGCTTAGCTAATAAAATAGTAGGTTCCAATAGGTTGTTTTTTCATACATCCTGATTTTTTACTACCCCTCTCTCCTCCTCCTCTTTCCTCCCCCACCACTGCCACCGTCCCATCTTAAACCTCCTACCTCCTACTCCCTTCTGCTTTTATATTGTGTGTGTTTTACCCCCTACGCCTCCTTCCATGCCACCTTTCTTGCTCTTGGCTTCTGTTGACTCTCACTTCAAATAAAAAAAAATTCTAAAACCTCTGACCTAGGATACACATCTGAGAAATAAAGCATGGTGTTTGTTTTACTTTACTCCATACAATAGCTTTCTGTTCCATCAATTTTCCTGTAAATGTCATAATTTCATTTTTTTCTTTCCGGTTAAATAAAATTCCTTTTGTGTCTGTGTATCACCCATTCATCTGTTTTCTTTAGTAGTTTCAGAGTTTTTTTTATCTTACATGGAAATTTTTGATCCCTTTAGAGTTGATTTGGGGGACTGAGTGAAAATTAAAGATTCAATTACATTATTTTACATGTAAAGATCCAGTTTTCCCAGCACCATTTATTGACAATGCTATCCTTTCTCCAGAGAATATTTTTTGCATATTTGCCAAAAATCTGGTGATTACAGTTGCATATATATGTACATATATATGAGTCTTTTATTCTGTTCCATTGATCTACATGTCTGGTTTTGTACCAGACAATGTTGCTTTTATTACAATGGCTCTGTAGCAAAACTTGAAATCAGGTATAATTATGCCTCCAGAAGCAAACTTTTTGCTGGGAATTGTTTTGGCTGTCTGTGATCATTTGTGCTTCCATGTGAATCTTATGGTAGTATTTATTATTTCTTTGAAGAATGGCATGAGTCTTTTTATTGGGGTCTCTATTGAATATGTAGATTGCTTTTGGTAGGATGGTTATTTTCACAATATTAGTTCTCTATTGCACAAGCATGAGAGGTCTTTCATGTTGTAGTGACCTCCTCAATTTCTCTCACTGGTGTTTTAATTTTTTTCCTGTAAAAGTCTTTCACTTACTTGGCTTTGTTTATTCGAAGGTACAGTTAGGCTTCTACAGATGACACTGTTGCCCTGATTTCTTCCTTGCTTTACTCAGCATGGTTTACCATTTTTTATAGAAAGTCTACTGATTTCTTTGTGGAAATTTTTTATATGGTGGAGTCCTGATGGAGATCTGTGTGCCCTATGTTGTAGCAACCTTTCTTGCAAAGGATCACACATCAAAACGTTGCTGGTCTGGGGCCAGTATGTAAAGGTGTTTGCTACACTGGCCTGAGAATCTGGGTTTTGCTCTTCAGTACCCACGTAAAGTGGAACTACTGGACACACACCACAAAGCTGTCTTCTGACCTCTACATTTGCAGTATGGCATGCATACATATGTGCACCTGCAAACATACACACACAAATTACTGCTATTGTTATTTTTTATAATTTAAAATGCTACTGGTCTATAATAATATTTTCTTCACTGCATACTTACTAAGTTTTAAACTGCTAACACATACCATGAAAACATGGACAATACATGATATAAACTTGGGGATCCAACTTCTCATTATAGGTATTTCAGTGTACCTGGATTCTTAAGCTAAGATAAACGCCCTTGCTTTCGATGGAAAGGGTCCACTACTCTTTGCAGGTGGGCTAGTCCTTCCCCTCAATGGCCAGTGTGGGTCTTGGCTCTCTCATCTCTACATGATAGCTATTACAAGCTATTCTCCATCTCTGGTTGTAACATAAGTTTTGCTTCTAGCCAAGAGTTTCCATCACTTTTTATTGCTGTTCTTTTTCGTAGCATTCTGCGGTGTTTGTAGAAAGCAGAATTCAGTTAGTCACAATGCTGAAACAGCAAGTGCCAGGGTGGTCTCTGGGAACACAAAGCCTCTCACTCACTCTGTGACTTCAGTTGTTAAGGAGGTCTCCATTGCTGGTCGACTAAAACGATCTGTTCCTCAGAGTCTTTCCTGACATCATTTCTTTGGATGTATGTTTGCATGCAATAGGATTGCAATATGTAGCCCAGGCAAGTCTGCAACTCACTATGTAGCCCAGGCTGGCCCTGAACTTGTAATGATCCCCCTGTCCCAGCCTTCCAAGTGCTAGAATTAAATGTGTGCTCCATCACAGCGAGCTACAGCATGTTTATTAATCAGGTCCTGTCTTCCTGATCACAGCCCCTCTGATTTACTGATTAAGCCATAACCACACTGGGTTTCTCGTGTATTTCCTTCTTTCTCCAATTCAAGTGTGTGTTTCATGGAGAGACACCTTTGTCTTGGTTACTACCCCAGGCTGAGCATCTAGCATAGTGCTTGACCTATAGTAGCTAGGGTAGAATAAACAAAGAGGGAAATCAAGTTCCTCAGTGTTCTCCTCCTACAAGAGTAAAGTAAACTGAGAAAGATTTTAAAAACTTGCCCAGCGTGAAGCATCTCTCTGGGACAGCCCAAGTGATGCTCGGGTCTTCTGACACCCTGTTCTTTCTGGTGAAGGCTCTTCTAGCTACTGAAAATCTTTATCAAGACTGAGGCGATAGATGATATACTACAGGATGGTATGTGACCTTCATCCCACTTACGTGGTAAAATTTGTGTAATATATGAGCATTTGAATATTCTGAGATGAAAAAACTGTGTCTTTGTCCAATTTTGAACATTTTAAAACTTCAGAGACTCTTGAATATTGGTTATAAGAAGGTGAATTCCTTTCACATTTCCCCCTGTCTTTATTTTGGTTATACTATTAGTGAACATTGGACAATGACTTAAGTATCTAGCATATTTATAAGGAATCTGGTCTTATGGCCTGCATAAAAACTACACCATTTACAAGAGAAAGCTTCGGTCCTAAAGTCAGGTATCACTTGAGAGATGAATTCCGTGGAGTGGCAGGTCAACTATTTATTTAGACTGACAGTATGAGCACTCACATTGGATATACTATGTGTTTAGCTAGGTTTCTGGTACCCAACCTTTACAAAATAGACAAAATAGTATTTTTCTTTCAAATCTCTCTGTTCTCCCAGAAATCGAATCATTTACAGCTTGAGTTTTTCTCAGGAGAACTAATGTTGAGACACTAAAGCTTGGTCAATGTGTGCATTAGCTGTGGAGTGTGGGTTTAGAACGTCAAAAGACTGCACCACAACCTCTTTCTCAGCAACATTTTGCCTTTACTAAGCCCACTATACATCTGTAACAGACAGGATATAAACTTGGCTGAGTGGCAATGTTGGGGCCATGCCTTCCGAGACTGTGAACCTTCCTCCTGCCCCAAGCACAGTCCTCTGTTCAGGAGCACTGTCCTCCCCAGCCATTAGTATCTGCAGTGAAGTGGGACAGCTGAACCATTAGTGATGAAGGGAAGCCATAGCCACTGGGTGAAACAGCCTAGGAGAAACATGATTTGCTTTCTTCTCTCTCTACCTGTGTTGCATCGCTGATGTAACAAACTTGTTATTGGACGACCACAGGGGGATCTAAGTGGTTCCCAGATGTGCTGAGCTTTTCTTCTCAGATTTAGCAGGGTGGTGGCCCAGGTGACAATGACTGCATTGAAGATGAAGTTTGTGGAGCAGTGGATTGGTTTACTTTTGAACATGGAATAAGGGGAAAGGCTTAACACTTTCATGCTGTTATCACTATTCCTGAATTAGGGGTTTGGAAGGTTGCTTACTTCAACCTACCAGATTTTATCTAGACGCCCCCATCCTAATGTACGATAATATCCATGTTATTTAAAAAACATTATATGTCATGTACCTAGGTGTAATTCATAGAAAAAATTGTTCCAGTTCCAACCACCATCTGACCATGTGATGACTTCTGTTTTTTAATCTGACTTTTATTCTTTGAGGATTTCATATGTGTATTAAAATCACACACACACACACACACACACACACACACACACACACACACACACTGGGGCCTCCTGCCTTTCTTTTCTAATAATCCACTAGTCCACTTGGTGTGGTCCATATGTGCATGAGTACGAAGCCATCCACAGGAGCATGGGCATCTTCCAATGGTCACACACCAAAATGATAATTCTCTTTCTCTCCAAAACAGCCTATTCCCAGTAGCCCCAAGTTAAGAGATACTGACATTTCATCTGCCTTACTCCTTCTTAGGCTGCCCTTGTACAAGCAACCACAGCTGGTGTCAGTCCATGAGTGCATAGCCAAGTCGTGTCTAGAGACCGCACACCATAGCACTGTACCCCCTCCCCCACCTCTTACATTCTTTCCACCCCCTCTTCTGAGATGTTCCCTGAGCCTTGGTTGGTGAAGAGAGAGGTATTGATAAAGATGTCCCCTTTAGGGCTGAGTACTCACAGCCACTTATTCTTAGCACCTGACGAGTTCTGAGTTTCTGCTGCCCACAGATGTTTTTGGCCAAGGTTGAGAGCAGAGCAGATCCATGTGGAGGCATTTTTTTTTATGTACTTCAAACTAACCCATTTTCTACTCAAAGGGAAACAGAGAAATGGGCTTTCCTTTTATCACACCAGATCCATTAGAATAAGATTAAATGTTTGCCTTGTCTAAAACAACGTGGCCTTGCTTTTCTGGCCAACTGTTAGGCGAATTTGCCATGCTTCCAATTTTCCTGGTTTAAAATCATTAGGTTTATTCCAAAGGATGCACTGGCACAGGAGGATGCTGAGACAGACTTTTCCACTGTGTCAATTGGAGGACAACAGTTTATGTCTTGGTGCATCTCTAGCGCTGGTAATTCTACATTCGTACTTTCATCTGTCACCTGAGGTGAAGGAACATCCTATTTGTAGAAGAAGGGGTGATTAGAGGAATGGCATAAAACATAAGCTCCCAGAGGGCAGCAGTCTAAATTCAGTGGCTGGCCACTTACAAGGCAGAGCGAAGAGGAATTCCTAGACACTATAACTGGAGTGGTGGCTACTGGCATCGGGCAAAATAAAGACGTCTCTCTCCTGGGGCAGCAGAGGACGTGCTTTAGTCTTCTTTTGCTCTGTTGGTTTCTAATTGATAATAAAGATCTGTGGCGTGTGAAGGGAGGTTCTAGATTGGGAATTGAGAGACAGGCTTTTCTCCCAGCTCCTGTAATGATCTCTAGCCTTATGACATCTCTGCTCGCTGGGCTTTTTCAGGGTCATACTATTGTCAGGACAGGGCTAAGGTTGTAGCCTACAGCAGCTGATCTCTAGGGCCTTTCTGGCCCCAGGTTTTTCTCCATGTAATATGCACTACAGTGATTACTTCAATTTCTATAGTAATGAGTGCTTAGCAAGCTGTGATACAGGGTGAGGGGGCTGCTCAGTGGTGGAGCCCTTGCCCCACATATACGAGGTTCGGGATCATTAATTTGTGGGGGCAAATTTCTGTTAGCGAAAGAAAGTAAAGGACAGAGTTGTATACTCATATGTATACAATAATCCAGATACTGCCACCCAGCTTTAGATCTATCCTAATCTAGTGCTTATGCTGCCGAGCTTCACACTTGAATGCATCCTGCTCAAAAGACAGTGCATTGTACACAAAATAATGTAAGAACACAATGCTAATAAATCTAAAAAAAAAAAAGAAAAGAAAGCTACCCACAGCCTGGGTCTACATGGAAAGACTTTCTAGGGAAGCAGGGTATCAGTAGGTGTGAGATAATTAATCAATAGACACAACCGGAACTGGGGTGACTAATCATCCATCACTTTCACCAGCTCCTCCTCACTGCTGTCTCCAAATGTCCCCTCTGGTCTTCTGATCATCACTCTACACACATGGCCAACCCCTGTTCAGTGACTAGTTTACTCATCACTGTCCCACTGCCCTCTGTAACCTGTTCTCTAGTCTAAATTCTGTTTATCATGACCCCACATTTCCTTTAAAGCAAAAGTGTATCATTTCCTTCACTGAACTCGTCCAAATATAAGCTGCATATTTTTCAAAAAAAAAAAAAAAACATATTCCCCAGGTTTCCCAGAGGCATTGGGGGCAGAGGTTAGGGCTCAGATGGGCAAGGTAGGGGACTTTTATATCAGAATCACTTATGTTCCTTAGTGCTGACCCCAACACCCTGCTCTTCCCCTACCATAATTGAGGTTCGTTATTGTTATTTAACAATGAAAACATAATTGTATTATATTTTATTTACTTACAGTGTGTGTGCCTGTGCATGTGCCATGTCCCGTGCCCACGTAGGGAGGTCAGATGACAACCTGTGAGAAGGTTGATTCTCTCCTTTCACCATGTGGGACCCACAGATCAAATTCAGGATATCAGACTTAGTGGCAAGCGCCTTTTCCCACACAGCCTTTGAGGTGAATTTTAAAAAGCCATTTTTAACCCTCTCTGTTACATCAGCATCATCTGTAGACTGCCATGTTTATTTAGGTCTTCAGCACGTGGATAACATTTTCTTTCTAACTCTAGCTGCATGACAGCTGTGCATCCCTACAATGTCTACGTGGTCTACAACCGTGTCATCCAGGCTCACTTCTCTGACAACCGCTACCCAAGGACTCTCCATCTCCAAACCACTTTGCTGGCGCATGCAGAATGTTACCACTTCCTGACAAAGTCCTATGTCAGAGATCATAAGCTTCAGTAAATCACTCTCCACCCACAGTCCCCCACTATCCTTTCTCTCCCACTCCCTTGCTCTGAGGGCGTGGCCTCGCTAACTTCATCAGGATTGCAAGTCCTTGTCCTTTGACTGCAAAGTCCACCATTGCTTCATGTATCCATAACAAACCTGCTTTCATACCACCCAGCAGCCAATCTGAATTTTTACCTATTCTTGACTCCGTATCACTCCTCCCATCTCCTCTCTGCACTGTATGACTCCTCCCATCTTCTCTCTGCACTGTTTCACTCCTCCATCTCCTCTCTGCCCTGTATGACCCCTCCCATCTTCTCTCTGCACTGTTTCACTCCTCCCATCTTCTCTCTGCACTGTATCACTCCTCCATCTCCTCTCTGCACTGTATCACTCCTTCCATCTCCTCTCTGCACTGTATCACTCCTCCCATCCCCTCTCTGCACTGTATCACTCCTTCCATCTCCTCTCTGCACTGTATCACTCCTCCATCTCCTCTCTACACTGTATCACTCTTCCATCTCCTCTCTACACTGTATCACTCCTCCATCTCCTCTCTGCACTGTATCACTCCTCCATCTCCTCTCTACACTGTATCACTCCTTCCATCTCCTCTCTGCACTGTATCACTCCTCCCATCTCCTCTCTGCACTGTATCACTCCTCCCATCTCCTCTCTGCACTGTATCACTCCTCCCATCTCCTCTCTACACTGTATCACTCCTCCATCTCCTCTCTGCACTGTATCACTCCTCCATCTCCTCTCTGCACTGTATCACTCCTCCATCTCCTCTCTGCACTGTATCACTCCCCCTATCTCCCTTTCCGCACTGTCTCACCCCCCATGCCCCCCCATCTCCTCTCTCTGCCCTGTATCACTCCCCACATCTCCACTCAGCACTGGTTAGGAACTTAGTGCTAAGTAAGATCTCCACCAGTCCACATCTCACCTGGAACTACTCCTTTCTTCTTGATAAAGAGTCACTATGCCCTTCTCTTTCTTCTTTCACTTCCTTCACAACTACCCTTTCTCCAAGGGTTCCTTTCCTCCACAAGTGATCAGAGAACTATACCAGGCCACAGTGCTCTAAATATTACCAATTTACACTTTTGAAATATATATGTATTTAATATGGCTTACTATATATTTTCCCTGGAGGACTACTTATATTATTGCCATCTCTTGTTGTGGGAGGTAGATTTAGGTCTTATTAATATTTCAGTTTCTCATCATTCTGGTATAAAATAAACAAATAAATGCAGCTTTAGAATCTGCACCATCCAGATGAAGCCAGAAGAGGAAATGTGAAACAAAGTCTTACCTTATATAAGTGTAAGTCTAGACAGCCCCAGGGCCTTTATAACTCCTTTCTCCACAGATAGTGTGAGGTAGGCACAATACAGGTGCAAGTGGCACTGAAATGCTTTACCAGATGGGTTTTTCTCAAATTTACTGAATATATACTTTTAAATTTCCATTCTTTGTCTTATGTAAGTTGTAGTTCTACTCCAGTAAAAATGAAAAATCTATGCTTTATATATGCACAGCAAGCAATACTTGTGTTCTCATATAAATAAATAAGGTTATTGTTCTAGAACGTTTAACCAATCACTTTCCCTACTCCTGAGTTGAAGGGCTCATCTTGCAAACTCTGGGTTGTTTCAAGTCCTTTTCCCTAATTTTTCTGACTTAGCTCTCTTCTTGTTGGCCATTCATTGTTCATGCTGTTCCCAGAATGACTCCCTAGTCACAAGCCAGATTCTGCCTCCAACCTTTCCTGCCACTGCTCTGCTGTAAAACCAAGCCCACACTGTTACCATGGCCTCAGAGGCCCAGCTTACCATCCCAGGGCCATCCCCAGCACCTGTTGCTTCAGTGCAAATGAGTCTGTGGCTGCTTTTACTTTTGCTCCTTCATGCCTTTGCTTTTGGACATCTGGTTTAATTCTCAGCAGTCAGGGCCTTTTCAGAAGGATATTTTCCTCTGCTATCTCACAGCCACTGGCTCTTATTCCAGTCAATTCTTTGTACTTTATAGTTAGTCATTGACATGAAACATGCCTGAGTTTGAACCATGGGCTGTCATCCTCTAGCTGAGCACCTTATGAGTATTTATACAGTGCGGGTTTTTTTTTCCTCTGAAAATTTCACAGTCTTTAAATCTGACTTATTAGCAACCGGTTTCTTGCATTGCTGCTAGGATACCATGAACTCTGCCTCAACTATTACCAAATGCTCTTCTCTTTACCAATTGGTTCCCGTGCATCCTGTGTCACAGGGAGTTGGTTCCCATGCATCCTGTGTCACCAGGAGTTGGTTCCCGTGCATCTGCATCATCAGAAGTTTTGCCAAGGAGAGATTTCTGGATCCCAGATTCCATGGGTCTGGACTCACGGATGGATGGAAGTAGGAACCAGAATTAAGAAGCACTGTTCATCGTTCTGACATTGGAGATCCTCAGAACAGATCAGTGGACCCTGCTTGCTTTGTGTCCACATCCTCAGTCGTATATGAATTAGGTAGATAATTGGAAGAGGAAGTGAAAGGTTACCAAATAAACAAATATTGCTAGTAAAATTAGGTCATTCGGACAAATATAAGAAATAATATGATTTGTGCTTATTTTTTTAAATCCATATAATTTATGATTTTTTCCTGGTGAAATGATCACACACACACACACACACACACACACACACACACACACACACACACCTGAAGTCTTCAAACTGGAAAAATCTCTTTCTGGCCTTTCTGTTCTTCCCTTCTCCCTGCTGCCATGGAAGGCTGTTTATGAACTCAGTCCCTTGACACACAGGCGGGAATGGAATATGCAAATCCAGGCCGAGCTACAATCTGTCTAAGAACACATGGCCGGGGTGAAGAGCGAGCAAACATAATACTATTAAAATAATTTTCCACTGATTAAAGAGAAAGTGTAAATTTTAGGGTTATCCTGCTGTTGATGAGTCTAGAAACATGTGCTTTACATATTTAACAGAGGGACTTAGCTTTTGAACACATCATTTCATATTTGACATCAAAAGGGCTCTGATTCTGTATTGGAGGAAAATGGGATTTAGAGATCACCCTTATTCTATGCGTTCATCTTCTTACTCTTATTTAGAGTTCTCTGGTTTTGGCCTTTCTCAACTTCCCTTTCCTTTCTTTCCCCTTTATTTTCCTTCATTTTTTTCCTTCCATATTCTCTCCTTTTTTTTTTCCTTCCTTTTTTTTTATCTCAAGAAAGTATGTATGTTGAAATGTGCTTGAAATATTTTTGGACTTCTACACTTGGACTAACTTTCTAACATAATGTTTACTCAAATTTGGATTCCAGTGTTAGAAAATGTTGCAACCAGAAGCGTTTTAGATTTAATCTGCAATGAAGCGTGAGGGTTGCCTCACCATCTGGAGTGTCTCCCGACGGTATAGACACTCACATTGCAGCCACATGCTGCTACTTGTTCTGAGAACCGCCTCCCTCCTCCCCATAGGAAGTTTAAGATCAAGCATCCGCCCGGAAACCCTTCCAATTCAGAATGAAGCTGTGCAGAAGGAAAGATACAACAAGCTGAGGGACCTTAAAAAATGTCATTCATAAAAAAAAAAAAAGAAAGAAAGAAACTTAGCCAGGAATGGTGTCACATGCCTTTGATCCCAGACTCCAAAAGCAGAGGCAGGTGAATCTCTGAGTTTGGGGCCAACCATATATCCCTTAGTGAGACCCTGTCTCAGAGAGAGGTGGAGAGAGGGAGGGAGAAGGGAAGAGGAAAAAGGGAGAGAAATGGGGACAGTATCATTTAATGCCTGTAAGTTTCAGGTTCCCCACAGCAAAATAAAGTTCTCCCAAAGTTCCATTCAGCTCTTTGGTCATAAGACCAAACATGTCCTAGCCTATGCTAATCTTTGTAGTGTGGAACTGATAGCAGACTTAAGGTTTGCAGATCACTTTATACTGTTGGCATATTCTTCCAGCCGGCACAGATTAGGCAGTATACCAGGGGATACGGAAGGCCTTGGAGTGTCAACTCTAGAAGTCAGACGTTTGGACAGAAAGCTCACTAGACTGCACTGAAAATATCACATTTATATCAGGGGATATAATTTTTCAATGTATTTGAAAATATAAAGACTTAGCTCAGTTTCTCTAAGCAGTAACAAGCTGACGAGCGCACTGTTGTAGGCTTTGCTGCCTCCTCAGGACCTGCACATTTATTCTCCTCTCTTATTAGGAGCAAATGGAAGAGGAAGGTAGAAGGCATGAAGAAGGTTTCTGGGAAAATGTGAAAATAAAGAGGCCACTTAAATGGTATATGGGGAGGGGAGAGTGTTTCCCCAAGATTGGAGTCAAGTTTGCTGTTCTCAGCATCTTCTGGAAACTGCTGAGCTCCATTTTTTTTTTCTGAGAGAGGCCATCTAAGGCACCTGTTTTTACTCTTACTGTTCTGTTAGTGTGAACATCCAGGAAATAGATGTTTGGGGTTTCATAGACCGTGCAGCAAAGGATTCTGGGATTCGGCTCACATAACTGGGAAACAGGTTGGAAGAACATTATAGAAAGACCATCTTTGGGGAGTGGTGCTAAGAAACAAAAGGGGATGTAAAAATAGAACAGTGTAGCTACCCTCGTAACCAGGGCTCTTGACCAGAATTTGGAAATCTGTCTTAAAACTAAGGGAAACATAATGCTCTTTATGCATGCCTGCGGGTCGTAGGTTCTAACCTCAAGGGAGGAGTTCAAACCCGTAACCACAGAAATCTTTCTCCCGGTGTAATCTTACACAGC
The DNA here is from genome assembly GCF_964271855.1 of Acomys minous. Classification (NCBI taxonomy): domain Eukaryota; kingdom Metazoa; phylum Chordata; class Mammalia; order Rodentia; family Muridae; genus Acomys; species Acomys minous. The sequence goes on along the minus strand of NC_140497.1, from coordinate 17,124,106 downwards.
TACTTCAGACGTGCCACAGAGAAAAGCACGGTTGCTCTGATGGAGAGGAGAGGGGTGGAGGGAGAGCCTTGCCTCCTCCTCTCTGCCTAGCTCCTCAGCAAGCCTTACACTCTCAGAGATGGACACCTCTAATCAAAACCAGGAAGTCACAGCATTGGAAAAGTATGGGATTTCTGGGGGAGCAGTGGCCTGTGATCATAGCATCTGCCTCTGGGAACAGGTAAGTGTGGGGCTGGAAGCCAACTTGTTACTTGCAAGACGGGTGTCCCTCACATCTCAGCACATGCCTTCCATCCCAGCAGAGACAGGCAGATAGGTTCCTGTGAGTTCCAGACAGCCTTGTCTCCTGGTCTACAAGTGACTTCCAGTCCAGCAAAGGCTACATAGGGAAACCCTGTCTAAAAAACTAACAAACAGAAATGGCAACTGTGAAAGTCTGAAAGATGTCACTGTTCTTCCTATGGCAGGGGCTACTGAGTGCTACTGATGTCACTCAATATCTGAGCTTATGGAGCCTGGAAGTCTGTCTGAGAAAGAGTCACAGGACTGATCTAGGAGAAGAGAGCTGTGGTCGGCACTGACGTCATCATAGGGGTGTGGCAGGGCAAAGGACAGCTCTCAGAACCCATAATTGCAGTGCTTACTTTCCTGGGAGCAGTGGGGTCTTTGCCTTCCTCCCAACCTCCCACCAGGACATGCCCCAATGTGTGTGGAGAATAAAATGGAGTGTTCAGGAATCTAGTATGATGCCATGTGGGTGCCAGGGAGCAGCCGGCTCATCTCTTCTCCACCTTTATAAATTATTGTCTTCTTCCAATTCATATACACAGCAAATTGACACATTTGGAGTTACAGAATGGGCCCAAAGCAGAGAAAGTGTTAAATATACACAGAACCTGGAGCCAGCAGCCTCAAGGTGGTTACAAGTAGATTGACAGGTACTGGTCAGAAATAAGATGCTGAGGAGCTCACAACTAGATTTGGAGAGTCTTAGACCCAGAACACAATGTGGCTCTCCTTCCTATGTGCTGCTCCCGTGATGTGGGTAATGCTGGTTGCTTATTCAGAAAGCCACTTTGTTTCTTGTAGAAGAAAGAATTCAGAACATGGCTGCTCTGGCAAGAGATCACCTCCAAAGACCTTCTAGGTCTACGTGATCCAGCTGGCAAGAGATCACATCCAAAGGTCTTCCACACCTGTGTGATCAGGCTGATCAGGAGACAGAGGCAAACGGATCTGAGTTCAAGGAGACAGAGGCAAACGGATCTGAGTTCAAGCCCAGCCTGGTATAGAGCAAGTATCAGGTAAAGAAAAGCTTAAGTCCAGGCGTGGTGATACATGCCTTTAATCCCAAACAAAGGAAGAGAATTTGTAGAAGGAAGCACCCATGTTTGAAAGTGATGTCCAATTGAGTGGCAGAAAAGGTGACAAATCAGAGAAGATTTGACAGAATATAATATGCCCAACTCTCAGGAGAAGAGAGAGGGAAGGGAAGCCACATAAGAGGCAGTTTCACAGAGGGAGGAGGCAGTTTTTAACAGGACAGTAATAGAGATGGGTTGCAGAGAGAGAGCTCAGGTGAAGACGGAATGAGCTAGAAAATAAGAAGAAGCCAGAAGATCAGAGCAGATTGCTGAGTTAGTTTGAGGCCAAGCAGAGCAATTCCATGCCAAGAAAGAAACCAGATTAAGTAAGTCAGCTGGGAGAAGAGGTTGAGCCAGAACAGCTGAGTTGAACCAGCCAGCCCCGAGCTCAGAAAGAACAAGTAAGGGAGAGCTTATTAAGCAGTAAGTCTCAGAGGCTGAAGACATCCTAGACCTAGGTTAGATAGGAGGGAGGTTAGAAGCTTCCAGGACTAGGCCTAAGTTAGCAGAAGGAGGCAGTTAGCCTCTCAGACAACAATTAAGCCAGGAGAACAATATGACTTTTACAGTTTCTGGCATGAACAGATCTGTTTATCTACTTTGGTTTAAGTCTCGCTGGATTTTGATATCCCAAATTATAAGATGCTGGGTGAGCATTTTCCTACCTTATTGAATCAGGTCAAACCACGTGCCCAGGATTCTACGTTGAGAGAAGATCGCTGAATTGGTGCAATCCATTTAATTCTCCTGTAGTACGTTCCCCCTTTCCCCCTCAGTCTTTTTTTAGTGAATCCCAGTGTGTCCTATGGTACTTCATCAACACCCACCAAATTCACATACAGCTCTCTGGCCAGGTTTCTCCCACACTGTTTCTTGCTCCTATGCACCTGTTTCCCATAGATGTTAGTGAAAGATAGTAACTTCTTCATTCCTCCATGGGCATTTCCATTTCAGATGTGTACCACTCAAGGCTGGAATTAAGATAAATGCAAGGCAAGACAGCTGGGGCACAAAACGTAAAGACCCCAAGATAGGTACGTAGATCCTTGATGTCTGTATGGTCCATGCCTCACCTGCCTTACCTTGTGGCTACCAGAAAGGAGAAGTTTGTCCCCAAGGCCAGGATTGGCCAGATAACCCAGCACTGGAAACAACTGAAGTGGCCTTGGCATCCATGCCTATTTTCTTTGAGTAAGAGTAAGGCAGTTGTTGGCTTCCCTCCCTCCCTCCCTCCCTCCCTCCCTCCCTCCCTCCTTCCCTCCCTCCTTCCCCTCCCTCCCTCCTTCCCCTCCCTCTCCTAGGACCCAGACTGGCAGAGAGACAGATATGATTCCTGCACCCCAACACACAGATAGAATAGGCTCCACTGAATGACGTCAACAGTTGGGTAAAAGCCCAGTGTGACATCTAGCCAAGCACTTAAGCTCTCTAGGCCCCATTCTGGTTCCTTAGGCCTTTGACTATGAATTCCAAAGAAGAACCTTGGGACATCAATTATGCATCATAAAGATCCCACCCTTGAATTTTCCCCCTTAAAACACAACTTACTCAGTTACGTGTGGCTGGAGACTCATTGATGTTTTATTTTCCCAGCATATTCATTAAAGTCAGGTGAAATGCCTTCTGCAGACGCAGACAACAAGAAGAATAAAAGATGATAGATGCAAATAAATTGCTTGATCGGGATGTATGAGAATAGCACGGGACCTGGCACTTTATCTTAGCAAAGATACTTAAAGGTCTCACCCCATATCCTTTTCTATGTTAGAAACAAAATGATTTCCCCCCTTGATATCTTCAGGAATTGACACTGGAAGCTCCCATGGATACAATAATTCTTGAATGATCAAACCTTTTGTCATAAAATGCCCTAGCATTTAGATATAACTTATGCATACTCTCCCACTTTACATTAACTTAGATTATTTCTATTACCTATAATGTAAATGCTGTGTAAGTAACTATAATATCGTTGTCTAGAAAGCAAAGATGAAAGACATCTGTACATGTTCAGTATCAATGCACTTTTTCCATGAATACTTTGCATCAGCCTTGGGTTAATCCTTAGATGTAGAACCTACAGTACAGAAGGTTAGCTATATTTGAGTTTTCTCAGTGTCTTCTTTTGAGATTGCATGCACACATGTGTGTGTGTGTGCATGCATGTGTATGTTTTCATTCATTCAAATGGATTACAAATGAGGCAAACTTCTACTTCTTGTCACTGACATCATCCTAAAGATACCCCGTGGAGTGTTAGCGCTTGAGCAATAAATAGGTCAGTCTTTGAGGGGGGTCTCAAAATACATTACTTTGCTTATAGATCTTTTAGGGGAACTGTTAGGAAATTGGTGGTACCATCCTATGAGTGTTCTTTGAAACATGGCAGTTGGTTCCTTGCTCCTAATGCCATCTGCCTCTTCAATATCCTGTCTTGGGTTGATTTGACTGATCTGGCTAGCTAGGGAAGGTATCTCCTACCTCCCTCACCACTCCATGGGCTTTTCCTGAATCTTCACATCTGGTTGGAGAATTCTACCTTCCCTGATGGAGGAGGACCATTGTTTTGTCAAGGGTATATGAAGAGCTATGTTCCTCTTAGGACCCTCAAACAGTTCTTAACAGCTCTCTGGATGGTAGCACTTGTTTGTATCTTCTTTACGTGTGTGCAAGCCCTCGAGCACTTGCGCGCACACACACACACACACACACACACACACACACACACACATACACACAGACACTCCACCTAGAGCTTCTCTCTGGAATGCCTCAGGCTTTTCTAAAGTATAGTCACTGGTACGAGAAAGTAAAAGGGCAAGCTTAAAGGTATCAGCTGATTGCCATGAGGAACAAGGAATGAGAAAAACTATTCGAGCAAGTGGAGTAAGAAAGCCAAGGCAAGAATGAGCCAGTATAAACAGAATGAAGTAGGTTAAGAAATAAAATTTCCTATGACCTGCAGTGTCCAGCATGACATTCCTAGAATGGGTCAGCATTACAGAGTTTAAGGAAAGAATTTTACATTTAAGTGAGGAAGTGAGATTATGTGCTGGACTTTGGTAAGTGCCCCGTCCAGTGTGAGCAACAGACAAGGCAGGCAGGAAGACTGGTGGTGACTGCCACATTATCCCTAGACTGAGCACTGTGAGGTCACTCGGAAAATGAGGGAAGCACCTACACGTTTTGACGGAGATAACAAGATTCATGTCCTGACCAACATCTTTTTCAAGACTCAAGCCCTTTTTAGGGTAATACATGTCCATCTGTTAAAGTGTGACATGTGTATTGTTTCGGTAAATACTGAGATCAGAGTCCCTCAAAGGGGAAACCTCTCCGTAGACAGTCCTTCCTTCTGAATCCAGCTAACAAAGGACTCGGACGCCCTGGCATTCAGAGTCCAGTGTTAATTGTGCACGGAAAGGCATCGGCAGAAGGGGCTTCTAAGTATCTGAAGAAGTTGATGCTGACAAAGGACAGCAACTGGATTCCCACCCCTCCTCACATCCCTTGCAAAGCAATAGTTAATTTGAATAAATGTCAGATCATAGCCCGGATATGCTTTACCAGTGTCAATATTTTGCTACCTAATAGTACACAGTGTTATACCTGAAATTTTCCAGGGTGGCAGGGTGCTATTACAAAAGATTGCTTAATTGTAGATTGCTACTGTACATTTAAATTTCAGTAGCAAATTAAGTTGTCAGACTTAATTACCGTTATATGTTTAGATTATGCCACAGATTATTTAGCTCACTACCTAGGTTTGCCAACCTGTTCCCCTTGCAGTGTGACAGGGTAGTAATTAGAGAATTACTGGAAGCCATTCAAGCTTCCCATGGGTGTGTCCAGGAGGCCTGGTGCTCTTATGGATACTTAGTAGAGTCCACACCTCTGTCCCTAGAACCCAAACATTTGGGATGACGCTCTATGCAACAGCCTTGCAGCATCCCTGATTGATTCTGATGCTTTTTCTTTATCTCTGGGAAAGTCCCTGCATACAGTACAGGACTCAAACACTTTCCATTCCTTCTCCACTGCCTATTAGCAGTCCTCTGATATTCACGAAGTGCTCTGTGTTCATTCTGCCCTGAAGAACACCCCAAAACCTCAGGTGCTGAGTTAGGTTGAACTGCTTAGCAGGGGTGTATTGAATAGCAGATTCTTGTCACCAAAGCCAAAATGACTCATCTTTACTCCTTTGTCCCAAGAACTTTGCATTTTCCCCTCCTAGCAAAAACTAATCAATGAGAACATTTTTTTTGGTTTATCAACTTAGCTCACTGATATTTTTATTTGAAGTCACAAGCACTTGATCTGATTTGTAATTCCAGAGGAAATGGCTGTAGGTGATACTCCCAACTATGAAACTAATAGTTTCCGAGTTGGAAAATCTCAGAAGACAGCAAGCCCAACCCTCCTCCTCCTCCTCCTCCTCCTCATCATCATCATCAAAAAAATCACTCAGGGAGAATTTAATTATCTTCCCTATCCCACCCTCCCTAGGCTTTTCTCCTCAGAAGTTGTTCTACCCTGGCACTACAGGCATCTGTGCATGGAAGGTGAGCTTCAGGGATTAGATGTTCAGGGTGGCCATGACAGTCTCAGTGTCCTCCAGAATCTGGCTGCTCAGTGGCTTCCATGGGGTGGCTAAGACTGCATACATAGAACACTGCATATGGATCTCCATCCAGTACGGAGCGCAGATGCCTAAGGAGAGAAGTCTACTTAGTGAAGGGATTGTCAGATGGGCAGATATGAGATCAGGGTTCATGGTGGCCGGTCTTTGCTGGTGATGCGGTTTTTAGCTAAAGCCTCCCTACTGGCTTGTCTTTGAAACTTAGTTTCCAGATGTCTGATACATTTCTCCTGAATAATTGTTAGTATCTTATTGTAAAGTGACTTCATAGACCACTCACAAAGAACAGATTTGAATGAGTTTGGGTGGGACAAATAAGAGTGGGATTAGAGGAACACACACACACACACACACACACACACACACACACACTTTAGCTCCTTTCTATGATCTTCTTTCCCCACTATCACCTCTAACTACCCTTTCCCCTTCCCCCTTGCTGGTCGCCTACTCTACTCCTCTTCTCCTGGATAACTAGTATTATAGCTCAAGTTTCTTTCCTTTGGTAGAGAAAGAGGACAGGGCAGGTCTTGTTTTCAGGAAGCTTATAGTCTAGGGTTGGTAATTGCTAATGCCAGCTAACTCTGGAGATTTCTGGCCATTTTCTTTCCTTTATTTTTATGGGCTGAAGTGTGTGATGGGCGGGGGCGGGGGTGGGGAGTGGAATAAGAACTTCAAGGGTGAACTTTTTTAAGGGAAATGCAAATTTTGAGGTCTGAAAAAATATTCTTTACACAAGACTGCCAGTTTTCTTTTATAAAAATTCAAATGCTTTGGTGCTTTTCATGGCATATATAATGGGCTTTTTCATCCAGGGAAATAGTGGCATAGCTTGGAGTATAAACATATGAAAGTTAGGTGTAAATAAAACGTCAGCTGGAATGCTATACACACTGTATACAGTCTTAGCCTATTCTTCTGCTTCTCTTACAGAATGCCACAGATGAGTACGTTATAAAGAAAAGAAATTCATTTCTCATAATTCTGCCATCTAGGAAATCCAAGAATGAGGGACCAATCTTATGAGGGCCTTCCTGCTGCATCTCAGTGTGTGTGTGATAGACGGAGGGGCAATGGACCATGTGGCACACAAGACAGAGCATAGGCCAACTTCCCATTTCATCAGGAACCCACTCCCTGAGCAGCTGGCTCCATTCTCGGGGTAACAGCATTAACAAATTCATGGGAGCAGAGTCCTGGAGCCTGGTCACTTCCTTCAGGTCCCACCTCTCAGCACAGTCACAAGGGCCAATGGCATTCCAACCACAGGTCCCTTTCTACAGGTAGATCTGGCCCCTCCTCTCCATACCCTCCCTGTGAGGGCCCATAAGCGGCATGTGACCAGGAAAGATGAGAAAGTCAGAGCCCAGAGGCACAGGCAGCAGCAGCCTGGGATTAACCATTAAGTGAGAAGCAGAAACGCAAACAGAAAAACTCTCATTTTTACAGACTCAGGGGCTAGAATGGCTGGGTTCAAATCCCACTCTTTCCACTGACCAGCTGGTTCCGTTTCCTTTAGGATTGTGAATAGAGAGCAGCAATGTGGACCTTCAGTATAGCGTGCCATACCAAAAGTGGTATTGCTCAGTCCTGCAGTGCTTCTTTTTTTGGGTTCTGAGAGACCTCCACACTGATTTCCAGAGCGGCTGCACAGTTCACATCCCCATCAGCAGTGACTAAGCAAGTTCTTCTTTCCCCATGTGCTCAATGGGCATTTCCATCATGGCCAAGCATGTAGAGCATAGTTTAATCTTTATTGGTTATTTGTTTCCTCTCTTTAGAACTGTCTGTTCAGTTCATTTTCACATTTGCTAACTGGTAGCTTTTTTTAAGATGGGTGTTGAATATATATATATATATATATATATATATATATATATATATATATATATATGTCTAAAGTACAGCTGGAAAAGATGAAGTAAGCATTTGTTATTTTGGTTCTGGTTTAACCTATATGAGTAAGGGAAAAGCTAGGATGTTGCCAAAAAGCGTTGCTAAACATGGCTTCATAAAAGCCCTGAAAATTGCATCAGCTGTGTGACATGCTGCAGCTAAATACACACATCATTGGAATATTTATGCATTTTCATACATTTTTCTGTTTAAATAATGAGTCCAAAAATGACTCTGTTGAGGATACTAAACAATTAAAAAGTTAAGACACATGGTAGACTTCATTTATGAGCACAGTTAGAAATGCCATTTTTCCAACAAATTGTGGCAAGATGGTGCCATGGACCCATCGGGGGAGGGGTAGACTGTTAGTTCAAAGGCACTTGAATGTAATTCTTCTACTTGACCCTTCCACAAAATGAAGCAAAGTTCAAAGGACCTCTTGAGTTTTGCAATCTAGCTGTTTCTTCCCTGGGGAAACAAACTTCAAAACAGTAGCATGCCCAAACCACAAGATCCTCTAAACTTGACATAAGAGTCAGTTGTTGCTATATTACAAACCTGCTATTGCAAGGAGGATGTCCATCACGGTAACTATGTATATGCTTAACAAATATAGTGTAATAAATTGCCTGCTCTTTCTTTCTCTTGGTCTCGTGGGTGGGCAGTCTGCCTTTGGCTTCTCAACTTTCTTTCTAAAGATTTGCTCCCCACTGAAAACATGTTGAGTTTCTGCTCAGTGGGAGCTTATGTTGAAGAGTTTAGACTAAGACACAATTGGTGAAATGGTGTTTCAGCAGCCCTAATAGCCTTCCAGTTGATGTGACAGCCCTGATAATTCCATGCTTCTGATCAAATGATTAATAATGCTTTTATAAAAATTAGAATTCATTCTGTCACAGTCTTGGCACTAAGCCACAATGGAGAGAAGGGTGTGTGTGTGTGTGTGTGTGTGTGTGTGTGTGTGTGTGTGTGTGTGTGAAAGAAAGGAATGAAAATGGCTTTGCAAAGCAAGAAAATATTTGTAATTTTTAATTAGTCATAGATGGGGAAATTGTGTAGGTTCATACAGCATGTAAAAATCATTTTATTAGTTAAATTTACCAGCAAGTGTTTACAAGGAAAATGACTGAAGCTGTACTTGCACTTTTAACTCTGGAAAATGAGGTGTCAGCACCTGATTAGGACAGACTTTCTACGGTGTGGCTGCTGGTATTTCATTCAATGAATGGGTTCATCTGGATCCTTGAGAGGACAAAACTATAGCATCTACAAAGATTCACCCAGTTGTTTAGGGCTATTGTGGACCATATTTATTTTATTGTTGTTAATATGCAAAATGTAAGTATAGTCATCTTTAATAAAAGAAATATTATGGAGTCCAACACTTGAAATCAACAAAATAGAGAAAAGATTATTTTTTTATTTCCGCAGTTTTTTTAAATGTCATACAATATATTTTGGTCATATTTTTTGCCCTACACCAACCCCTCCCACATCCTCCTCAAGCTCCCGCTCCGCCTAACTTCATATTCTTTCTCTCTCTGAAGGAAACAGAGCAAAAGCAAAAAGCAAAACAGACAAACAACAACAAAAGCAGGGAGCACTCAACCCTAAATGAGGCTGCGTTTATCAGATCAAGATAAAGGATCTATGTGGAAGAGGAGGCAAAAAGAGTGTAAGAGCCAGAGGTGATGCATGACTCCAAGGAAACACTGTCTTCCAGGCACAACAGGGCTGATACACATATGAACTCACAGAGACTGTGACAGCGTGCACAAGACCAGCACAGAGCCAAACCAAACAAAACACCAGCACAGAGAAGGACAAGAGAGCACAAAGTCCCTTTCCCTAGCCAAGAAGCTACTTCCAAATGACAGCTACCACGAGACAGAAAATCCGTTTTCTTCAATAGAATGACACACTCCAGGGCAGACCTTCTGCTCAGAGGTAGTTGGCCAACACAAAACAGAAAAGGGTTTGCTTTAAACCAAACGGATGATATCAGAGGCCTTGAAAACAATGTAACTAATACATTAGAGTGTGTTAAACTCACTGGAAAAAAAAAAAAGCTCAGAGTTTCAGGGCCATATCATTTGAAACAACTGTCATCAAGTGTTCATTGCCCTCACAGTCTTTGTCAAATGTCACTTGCTCATGACATGTTATTCGTGTGAGTGGCATTTTTCCTCTCTGAGAGAGCTAACAGCTGCTTGTGTTTCACAAAAGGACATTCCTAACCCTGTGAGATGATTTGGGTCTCTGAAGTCTTGGAGTGTGGTCACCTACCCCCACCGCCTTCTATAGGGGCTTGACTTGTAAAGGTGAATCATGTCACTGCTGTCCAGGAATAGTGTGAGAGATTCCTAAACAGGGAAAACAGAGTCAGTTCAAAAATATGACAGAGCAAAACCAAGCTATAAAACTCATTAGAGCCATGAATCAAAAATGGAGATTAATTGGAGACAATGATCGTATATCTTAGGTACCAGATGTCTGAGTGGTGCCAGGAACTAAAATTCCTAAGCTGCACCATGGTCAGACACACACACAACGGATGAAGACAGATACTTGGATGGGAGGAGAAAGACCCACTCTTTACCTCTTACCCTTCTCTTAATTTTGCTTCCATCACAATGTTGCATTGCTGGGTAGAAATCATGAGTGGTATTTGAGGACCCCGATTTAAAGTTTAATCTAGAATTCCTGTGAGAGAGCACACGTGCGCATGTGTGTGTGTCTCCCAGTGTGCCTGGAGGTCAGAGGACAGTTTTCAAAGGCTGTTTCTCTCCTTCCGTCCTGTCTTTGAGGCGGCATCTCTCTTGTTTCTTCTATGCTAGCTGGCCGGTGAGCATGTGAGGAAGTTACTCGCTTCTGCCTCCTATCTGGAATAGGGGCACTGGGATTGCAGATTCAAGAGCCCCATTTTTCACATGGGCTCTGTATGGATCAAACGTAAGTCACTAGGTTTACATGCCCAGTGCTTTAACCACTGATCCATCTTGCCAGGACCAGGAGTAGCTGTCTTGTTCATAGAATCCTCTCTCCCAAGGAGGATCTTTTCAGACATTGCCCTCTAGGTTTCTAAAATGTATACCTACAAAATGCACTCATGGTGGTAGAGAGTGTCTTCACAGACAATTTGAAAACACTTCAGAAACCATTATCCTACCTCTAGTGAGGGAGCTTCCTGCTCTCTGCCTCAGCCCTCAAGTCTCCAGCAACTGCCATAACTTTCTTCCTGGCCCTTTGTTCATCTTTTTTCAACCTCCCCTCCTTCTGCACTTTCTCCTTCTCCATGATGAACAAAGGACCCTTGGCCTGGTAATGAAATGCCCTCCTGGCAAATGGAGACGAATCTTTCCAAAGCGTACTTTCACTGGACTTGGAATAGTAAATCAATCACTGTACATTCCTCTGTCGTAATGAATATGATCTATGTATACACGCTGTCATGGGCTACATCTTTCTTCATTCTGATGTTATGGAAAACAGATATGCCTTAGAGGAAACACCTGTTGGAGACCTGAAGGGAAGAAAAGTCTGGTGAGACTCACTTCATCATAAAGGCATCCATCTGGTGTCCTAGCCAAAGCAAAACCCAACGCACTCTAGGGTAGCATCCTTAACAGGGGCTCATTTCTGCCATATGCTGTGCAAAAGACACAACTGTCATGTGCATGAGCCTTCCAGAGAGACCAGCACATCACCGAGGAGAGCATTCAACACAAATAGTGTTAGAACTTGGAAACGCAGAGGCTGGTCAACAGAAGCTAAGGCAGCTATGGGCACCACTGAGGTCTTAAAAAGCTACGTCATGCCAACAGGTGGAAGTCTCTTAGTTGAAGAGTCAACATGCACTTACGAAAGGCTGGGCAAAATAAAAGGAGGGGGGATGGGAAAGACCTAGCAGAACATGCTTGGTTTGAAGATGGGAATGGGACCCTGACCACAAACGTGCTTTTTATTGCCCAAGAAACACCAAAGTGCTTCTGCCTGGAAGCACTTGGTCTTGGTACGCCTTCGGTTAGTTTTCCTCATCAAACAGCATGGTTTCCAACAGTGTACATCCACCACTGTCTCCCAAAATTTACAGCCTTGACTCAGATTCTTCTTGGAGATGTATTGATTGATGAAAGATGAGACCCTATGCTGTTCACAGTCCCTAGAAAAAAAGTTCCAAACATGCCACTGACTCCGTTTTCTTTTGCCTCACTTTTCACATGTGCCAGGAATTCCTGGCTCATGGTCATTTCATTGAGCCCCCCTTAAGCTCCTTAGGCAACCTGTAAGTTCTCAGCACAGACTTCTGACCTGAAAGCAGAGAAATCTATTTTTCTGTCCAAGGCTTGGGCTACACAAAACTAATAGTCCATAAAAGTCTTAGCATAAGAAGGACAAAGCCCTTGACCAAGCATTGGAGAAAAGGGAAGGCACTTGTTCGTGTGCCCAGGACTTTCAGCCATCTTGGTGGCTCAGTCTTTGGAAATCACATGTGTCTCTTGGAAGTGATGGTCAAGTTTCCACCAAAAGCCGAAGAGAAATCTTGAATCCTATCTGGTGCCAATGGAGAACCATGTGTTTCTAAGAGGGTTCCCCGTGACCTCTTCCCCACGACTATCAGTCCATACCTGACTTGACATGCTTATTTGCTGTCAGTTATAACTACCACCTCGTTTGCCACAGGAAAAGGACAAAGTGAACCCACACTCTGTGCCTCCCATGGGCCTTGACCATTTGCCCCTACTAAGTCCGCTTTGGTGGTAAAGTGGGAGAAAACTTGCCAAAAATTCTCAGGGGGGCATGGCTTAGACTGACGGTAACCTAGTTACCAGCAGAACATCAAACTCTCTTGGTTACTGTGTTGAGACTAATCTCTGAAAAGGAGGAAATGAAAAAAATCCTGTGTGCCAACTAGGAGGGACCAACTGCTTGGGATCTGGTTTACTCAATAGGAGGTGGGATTTCCAGGATTAAAACTGATCACTCAGTTGCCAAAGTACTGGTATATCTTCCTATAAATTGGTAAAGGAGGGAGGGAGAAAATGAAGCGGAAATGGAAACACTTGAAACGTCATGCCAGAGAGTCTTCTGCTCCTTTGATTATGAATGCGCTTTGCTGGTGTTTAATGGAAGAGAGTCCAGAAAAGTGTCCCGAACCCTGGGTGTTTTAGCACAGTTAGGTTATGGTGAATTTTGTTTCTTTGTTTCCCAATTCCTCGTCGCCGAAGATTCCTTGAGTACACAAACTCTTGATGGACTTCCGAAAGAATAGTAAACCTTGTTAGTTAAGGTTGTTGGTGTGGAGTAAAGGATGTAGCAGATTTGGTAGAACTCTCCAAGCATGCGCAACACCCTAAATTCAATCCCAGCACCACATAAGCTGGGCAGAGTAGCACATGCCTGTGATCCTAGCATTCAGAGGTGAAGGCAAGAGGATCAGACAGACTTTCAAGGTTATCCTCCAAAATACAGCACTTTGAGGCCAGCATAGACACATAACACCTCACCTCAAAAGAAACAAAAAATGTTGGCTAGGCATCTTTGTAAGGGTTACTATTACTGTGATGAAACACTATGACCAAAGCTAGTTGGTGAGGAAAGGGTTTATTCGGCTCACACTTCCACACTGTAGTCCATCACTGGCGGAAGTCAGGACAGGAACTCAAACAGGGCACGAACCTGAAAGCAGGAGCTGATGCAGAGGCCATGGAGGAGTGCTGCTGACTGGCTTGCTCCTCATGGCTTGCTCAGCCTGCTTTCTTATGGAACCCAGGACCACTACCCCAGAAATGGCACTACCCAAAATGGACCTTCCCCTGTCACTAATTAAGAAAATGTCCTACAGCTGGGTCTTACGAGGCATTTTCTCAAATGTAGCTTGCATCAAGTTGACAAAAGCTATCCAGCACACGTGGTTTGAAAACCACCTGTAAACGGTGTTTGAGAAAACAAATATAGAAGAACTCAAGGAATCATATATTCGGAATAACCATATTTTAGTCTTCATAGGGGAACAAAACTGTGGCCCATGATGCTGAGAATCAGCCTGGAGTGGTATTCTGTGTAAATGATACGCTGTAGACAAGAGTCTATCAAATCCATCACTTCTACCCTCTTGCTTACAAGTTATACCCAAGGTCAGAGTAGCCCAGCTCGGGTGAGGACAAGAATAAAACTCTCTCAGATAACCTCATGTTTGTGCTCCAACTGAAATGTCTCTGTATGCCTCCGCTTCGTTTCTGTTGAGTTAAAAACTGACAGCTTCCTTTAAAACGCATTTTTTCCCCCTGTAAAAGCCTGCATGCAGACATCTCACCTCAAATTGTTACCAGAAGGGAGATCAAGGAGAGAGATAAAAAGACAATTTCCTTCTTCCTTCCCCGTTCTCCAGATGGAATCTCATTTGCATCCCTCTGTGGCTTAAGGATGTCTCCTCCGGGATTTGGGAGTGTAAGGACAAATGAGGATGTGGCCCAGAGCAGCAGGTACCTTGGATAGAGGCCAGAGTCTGTGCCCCAAGCGGGAGAGCCTGGCTCAGGGCAAGCCTGGATCCTCTGCGAGCAAGCCTCCCAGGCCTCTTCTCAGAGTAAGGTTGTACGTATGTACCTCAGGTGCTCTTTGCATGTTCCCTAACACTTCCTAAACGTCAAGTGACATAGTAAACCTATAGGTTGATCAAAGCAGAAAAATAGTTTTCCTTTACAGGACAATTTCAGGCTACAAAGTTTTCTTTGTTCAGTGGACTCACAAGTGAACTTAATTAAGCACTTAGTGCTTCAACCCGATATAATACATCACTGGCACATGTGCAAATCTGAGGCAAAGAAGTCCTTTTACTGCTTTATTTGGTCTTGTGAGGCATGGGGGGGGGCAGGGAATGTGGGAGGGGGCCAGATTGAAGCATGAACTATCTGAAAAGCACTTCACTTTTCACTCAATCGGTACATTTCCCAAGGTGTTCTGGGTTCGAGCCCAGGTCAAGGATTAATTTGACATAAATGTTTTCCTTATGGAATGCAGTGAGAGTGTAGCCCTGGGAAATTGCTATCAGTAACATACACAGGAAAAAAAAAACAGACCGGAAGCCAAGGCATACATCAAATATTCCTGGTGTGAGTGTGCTCTTGGGCCTGTGAGGGTGGGAGTTACCAAATCAAACGGTATAGACCGCTCAGAGGAACTTGAGTGATTGCGTGAGCACTGCTGATGACTTTTCCTACAGTACGAGGTGATGTGTGAAGTGTGAAGTCTTTTTATCCATAACACTTAGTTTCTGGGAACTCCCTGTGGCTGGCAACAAAACACTGTGCTGGTGCTTATGGATTTCTGGAGACGTGGGAAGGACCTAATGACGTGCCGAGGGCCACTAGCTTTTAAAAGATTTCCTCACATCTGGAAGCTATCGCTAGAGGGAAGCTGGTGGAATACAGGCCCTCCCTGGCGCGGCAGCATTTTAACTTAGCACGGTGACCTGTCAAGGAGCAGTGGGGATAATGGGCGTAGAGGCCACTTGGGATCCATCATGACAGGAAGGCCTCCTTCTGCTCCATATGTTGCTTGAATGCCTTGATTAAAGATGAAAAGTTAGAATTAGAGGTCTCCGGTGGGGGCGGGGAAAGGTGGCTGTTAGTGTTCTTAAGCAAGGGGGCGGGGCACGAGCCAGGCCAGGCCTTTACTAGGGATGGAAGCTGAGAACTGGGGATATTTATCAGGGATAGAAAAGAAGTCACGGAACGATAATTGCACTTGGGGAGCATTCTCCCATTTAAGTCCCCCCCCCATTTTTTTTAACCCCCTACAATTGCTTTTTCCTTCCTCTTTTACATGATACTCCCTAGTCCTTGGAAGAAATAATGTGGATATCCTACTTAGGTTTGTGGCTCTAAGCTGTTAAGGAAATCTCAGTATAGTCATACAATTCACTGTGTAGAGACTTAAGTGTCAACACACAACAAGGAATAAAAGCTTCCGAGCATTACGTCAGGAGTGTCACTAAACAATTGGAACCACGTAAAACAGCAATTCTGAGGTGAGAGAGGTAGGAGGGTTTTTTAAGATGCCACATTACTTTATTAAAACTTTCTGACTTCCAGTAAGAAATTATGACAGACCCAGAACTCATACATTGCAGGATAAGCCAGTAAAAATGCTACTGAGAAAGCCCACATATGAAAACTGTGTGAGAAATACCGAGTAAGAGTACGGTGCAGAATGCATGGCAGAAAGCCTGTAACAGAGGACCCAGGAGGTTGCCGAGAGACTGTGTCTCCTAGTAAGACCTGAAGCTGCACACATGGTGTCTCACCAACATGAACCCCAAATGTGATCTGAGCTAGGATGATAAAAATAGATGTGCCAAAGCGAATGGGGAAAAGCCCACAAGGCCTCAACCCTATACGAAGAACTTAGGCAACTAAGAAAAAAAAAAAGCTGTGATTGGGAGAGGTGGTTTTCCCCAAGGATGAGCACACCAATTGGTTGTCCAG
This sequence comes from Acomys minous, assembly GCF_964271855.1. Taxonomy (NCBI): domain Eukaryota; kingdom Metazoa; phylum Chordata; class Mammalia; order Rodentia; family Muridae; genus Acomys; species Acomys minous. The sequence goes on along the minus strand of NC_140497.1, from coordinate 17,107,718 downwards.
GGCCAAATGGTCATCCCTGAAACATTCAGGCAAGAATTATCATACCAACTGAGTAGATCATGTTTAGGAATATATGTGTGTGTGTGTGTGTGTGTGTAAACATATATTTAGATTATATTTAGGAATATACATATATGTTTTGGAATATATATACATATATATGTATGTATATATACATACACACACACACACACATCAGCATGCAGCAACAGTTAATGAAAAAAGAGGCCGTGAACTTAAAGAAGAGTAAGGTGAAGTTTATGAGCAGACTTGGAGGGAGTAAAAGGAAGAGCGAAATTCTTTAGTTATATTCTATAATCTCCAAATGTTTACCAGCTGATGATTAGCTAAAAAAGGTAGTGGATCAGTACAAGGAGTTCTATTTGGTCAGGAAAAGGAGAGGAGAATTACTTCGGCACAACATACATGTCTGTGTCTTTGCTGTAACAAAAAGACCTAACAGAAGCAATCAAGGGAAGGAAGATGTGCTTGGACTGATGGCGCCAGCTGAGTCTGTCGTGGTAGGAAAGACAAGATGAGGCAACCCCAAGGCAGCAGGTGTTTGTCTTAGCAGCTCTGAACATCATGGCGGATGAAGAAAGAGACTGAGGTGAAAAGACAGAAGCAGATGCCCCCCTCAGGCCAACCCCCAGAAACCCACCCATGTGTGCCAGGCCAGACCACAGCAACAGCAGCTGGGGACCTGCTGCTCACACACATGATGCTGTGGGTGACACTTTACATTGAAACCATAGCAAATCTCAAGTTTAAAAAAAAAAAAGCCAGACACATATTGCGTAATTTCAATTTTACAAAATTAGAATAGCCACGCCCATAGACACAGAAAAGAGTGGTGGTGTCCAGGAGGTCTGGGGAACAATTGCTCTTAATTGTCACTCTTTCTTTTGTAGCTGGTGAACTTAGTCTGAACTTATGTGGTCATGATGGCGCATGCCTCTGGGAACACACTGAAACTCGTTGAGCTGGACATCTCAGAAGAAGAACCTCGTGTTGGACTACACAATAAAGCTTCTGGGGAGCCATAGTACTGCACTATTTATTTCATGTAAGGTTAAATTCCTCTCTGTAATCCAATTAGCTATAAGTACTATAACACCATGTAATTACTGGCGTTCATGGGCGGTAATTGAGTAATCTAGAAGAGGTTAAATTACAGTTAGCACACTCATCTACAAGTAAGGAAGAACTGCCTATTGTATTTCTAGGATTAGTCTCATCTAAATATGTGAAAATAATAAAGATGTTTGCATACATAGCAAACATACACATACATATATACAGGTTTCAGGCAAATCTTTGAGAGTAATACATTTCTAGAATTCTGACTCACCAAGGTTAAAACAGTTTGTAATTATTATTAGGACAGTTGCTGCTTATAATGGGATCGAATGCTGATAAGCTCATATGGTGAAGATGTCATTTGGTCGAAAAGACAATAGTAACCAATAGTAACCGACTGAGGACCAGAGTACTGTTTAGTGACCAGGCAGCTGACTGGGTCTGGGGCCAGAATATATCAATTTTCAAATTTTGAATTTTTGCTTTTTATATTTACAGCTCCTACATAGGATAGCAACTGACTTTTGTAAACTAATCTTATATCCTGGGACTTTGCTGAAATCACTTTCCAGCAACCAGTATTTTAATTTTTTTTCTCTCTTTAGATTTGTCCACATGTGTTATTTACAAGTGTGGCTTCTTAATTTCCTTTTTTAAAAAATAATGTTTATTATTTATACAGTATTCTGCCCCTATGTGTGCCTGCCCACCAGATCTCATTACAGGTGGTCGTGAGCCACCATGTGGTCACTGGGAATTGAACTCGGGACCTTTGGAAGAGCGGAAGAGTGCTCTTAACTTCTGAGCCATCTCTCCAGCCCCAACTTCCTAATTTCCTTATTTATGTTCAGGGAGTTGTATGGCCTTATTTTGTTATTTCTCCCCCACCCCCCACCCCCCAGAGCTGAGGACCAAACCCAGTGTTCTACCACTGAGCTAAATCCCCAACCGCTTGTTACTGATTTCTATTTTAATCCTATTATGGTCTGAAAACGCACTTGTCTGATTCTTATTCCTTTACATTTGTTAATGTGGGTTTTAATGCCTGAGAATGTGGCCCACCTTATGTATGAGAAGAACTTTATTCCTCTGCTGTTGGACAGAGTCTCCTACAAACGGCAATTTAGGTCAAGTTGATGGATGCCATGTCCCGATCAACCTTGTCCCTTCTTGACTTTCTGTAGCTTGAGCAAATAGCGAGGCCAGAAGCCTCCATATTAACAGTGCAATTTTCATCTTTTTGTGGCTGTATTTATCTGATCCACATAGTTGATGCTGTTGTTTTAGAATTGTTATCTGTTCCTGGAAAACTGATCTCTTTGTCATTCTCTTTCCTGGGACAATTCTATGAGTTTGAAACTCCTTGTGTAGAAATGAACATAACCACCAAAGCTTTCTTTTCAATTAGTATTGCCACGGTCTCTCTTTCCTACACAGTTATCTTTTTTTTATCTATCCAAATATTTATATTAACAAGTATTTCTCAGAGCTAGAGAGAATCTCAGAGCTCAGAGATTAAGAGCATTTGCTCCACTTATAGAGGACCAGGGTTGGGTTCTCAGCACCCACAATGACCACTTACAGTGGTCTGTAACTCCACTTACATGTAGGCAAAGCACTTACACATATAAAATAAAACTAATAAACCTTTTTAGGGTAACTTTCCTATAGAGGTCATATAGGTGCATCCTGCCTCGTGTCTACTATGCTGATAACCACTCTCATCGTTATGTATACACCAGTGAAAACGATCTTCCATCTTGTAACCAGTTTTCTCCTTCTTTTCCCAACCGCTTTCTCTTACTTCCTCCAGTTTCAGTTCAGCATTTTATATACACTTTAACTTCAGCTCTTATGCATTCCTTATATTTCTCCTTTAAGATTTAGGAGTTGCCCCAGAATCTCTAATACGTGTTTTTAGCTAACACCCTTGACAGAGGACTGGACTGATCACTGCGCCACTGTAGCTGTCCCAACTTCTGTCTGTCCTAGGAGATGCTAAAGGAATGGGCCTTTATTGTGAGCCTCTCAGTCTTTCCTGGAGGCCTTACGTCACCTTGGATTGTTGTAGATGGAGTTTCAAGAGGTTCTGAATTTTCCCAGCATCGCTGTTTTTATCTCCTCTGTTTTCGTTGAGTTTTCTTGGGAACTCCTTCTTAACTAGCCTGACCCTCAGAGATCTTCCTGCCCTAATTCAGTCTTAGGTGCTGGAGACCTATTGGTGTGGTGGCAGTATGTGGGAAAGAGACAGATGACGTGTTGTTGTTATTGTTGTTGTTGTTGTTGTTGTTGTTGTTTATTAAATCTGCAGAGTTGTTGGTGGCCCTGTGCCTTGAGGTGATGACCTTCAAAGAGTCTTTTATTACTTCCATGGCTCCCTTCCCAGGGCCTCAGGAAAGCTGGAGGAGAGGATGTCATAGGTGTCCTATTCAGGGCTGAGGACTCACCCATTGTTAGTACGTTGACCAGCTAGGACTCTCTGAATTAACCATCATCCTCGACAAACAGAAGTCTCTCCAATCAAGGCTGAAAGCTGTTAGGTCTCAGGCAGCCCACACGTTCAGGCTCAAGCTGGACTATAGGAGGATCTCTGGCACTTAGACAAAAGCCAGCATTCCTCAGGACCTTGTGGAAGCAGTTTCCGGCTACCAAAAGGAGTCATTTCCCTTGCTTCTGGCAGAAAGGCCATATGGCTACTTGTGGTTGTGTATCAAACCCATCCTAGCCTCCCGGCTCCCTCAAGCCCTTCTCACAAGTGCTTGACATGTTTCACAGTCCACACTAGTGTCTCCAGGCCCTTCCCTCCCCGCAGCTACTCATCCTCCTTATAACCCACATGATGATTTGTCCACCCAGACCCCCCACTCTCTCTCCAAATGTGTGTATGTGTCTGTCTATCCATCTCTGTCTCTCTGTCTCCCTCTCTCCCTTTCCCCTACCCATCTGCCCTCTGGCTAGTCTCCCTTCTCTTGTAGAAAGCCCTGGCTATGTCCAGTTTGGTTTCTTTTCTCTCTGCTATGGACACTTCCAGATGCCTCTGGATATTTTTTTCTCTCTTATTCACAAACAAAACAAAACAAAACAAAACAAACAAAAAACCCTTAACCACACCATGGAGCAGTCATGCTGCCAGTTTCTATACTGTGCTCCCTCGCATACAACAGCAGCATGAGTCGAGTCTGTGGTTATAAATATACATATTTAGAAGGAAGTTTGACTACATGTCCATTTAACAGAACAATGATAATAAATTCAGATCCTGGTTAAAACCTTCTGGGGGCTTCTCTAAGGCTGCAGCCCAGAAGTTACCATCCTTCACCTCATCTTCATTCAACCACCAATAATTCATTAAAGCCCCATCTGTCCAGCCCTAACAGTAGCTAGTGCCAGGGGCTCCTTCTCCAGCAAATAGACCTCAGTTCCGACCCGCTATTTCAAAGGAACCATTTATTTACCTAGCAAGCTCTGTTCTCTGAGGTACCAAAAATCAAGCACTGTGATTTTCTGTTTGTTCAGTTTTCTCTTGTCATGATGAGAGTGATGGCATCAGGGCTCATCCACGTTAACTTAGAGCTGACGTTTGACAGTGGCATCCCACATGAAGGCCTGAGGCTCGGCCTGCAGAGGCTGGCTCTTCTACAATGCAGAATTTGCGAGCTCTAGTTTCACATGTGAGGCTCCCATCTTGCTGGGCACTGGCCAGCTACCTGTTTAACTGAAGAACTCCGCTTATGGTGATTAAATCTGCTTTCTTCATGGGTCATTATGATGTGATTTATGACATGTGTGTAATTGTCAAAATTACCATGGGTAATTAAAATATGAAGTGAGTGGTGCCAGAGGCTTTGGTCCCTCATTAAAAATCAGGAGCTGACCACATTATAAATAGACAGTTTGCACAATTTCTTGGCAAAACCTAATTATGAAACGTATCCTCAGTCTCTCAGCTCTCAGTCTATTAGTCATACAAGTTCCAAAAATGGTCAAGTTATCTTATGTATTAGGATGGTTGAATTACTAATAAAGAGGTGAGTGGCTATCACGGGACATCACTGGGGAAATTTATCATAACGTCAGATTGCTCTTCATCAAAGCTGCTACCCGACACACAATGCCCTCCCACCTACCTAATTTTAAGGTAAAAGAAAGGTTGAATGGTTGGGAAGACCCATGATAACTTTTTAAATGAGAGCTAAGATGAGGAGGGCATTTATCAGCTCCGTTGCAGTTGTTCTGAGAAAAAAACATCCAGCAATTATCACTAGGGAATTTCCCCCCTCCTAGAAAAAGCAAAGCGGCATGAGGAGAGCTCGGCTGCTCTGAGGCTGTCTTGGGTCATGGCACCTGGAAGAGAAGCAAGTGATAACCTCAAGTTCAAAGAACACTATAGGTGGTTACGACTCATCTATGCTCTAATTTCACAAACGGGGTTCAGCCTCAAGGCAGTATGTGGCTGCCTGCTAATAAGACAGCTGGATCAAGCTCAGAGCCATGCGTCTCTTCCTTAGTGCGAGAGGTCACACATTGATGAGGATGCCAGTCAGCATCAGAGCTTTCGCCGCATGGCGTGGGTGACGGAACACTGAAGACTGGTCTACACTAAGTGCCCGAAGGACAGAAAAAAGAATGTCACCAATTACTGAGCTTGGTGAATCATAGCCACACAGGAGATAAGGAACTGCCAAATAGAAATATACAAGGTGTGATTGTCACACAGAAAGAAGCTAAAACTTTGGATGACTCACCCAGTCTATCTCTGAGAAAGCAAAAGGATTCAATTCAAGAGATAGTGTGGCACAGTGGTGCATGCCTGTAATCCCAGCACTCACGGAGGCAGAGGCAGGCAGATCCTTGTGAGTTCAAGGCCAGCCTGGTATACAAACAGATGAGAGGGAAGGAGAAAGCATATTTTGTAATAGATGTGACATTTGAGACTTTCTGGTTTCTGCATCAGCTTACCAGGCTCAGTATTGTCAGTTTAGTAGAGTTGGGCCTTATAAAAAATGCTCCTCCATAAAAGTGTTAGGAACGAGAAAGAACAAGGGCAAAGTGTTTCTCTCTAGAGCAGAGAAATCCCAGATCAGCAGAAATGGTTTCTTGACCTAAGCCTTTATCAACTTGTCAGTGATCTCAAGCTCACCAGTCTGCACATAGCACCCTCTGGCTTAGGGGACAGAAAACTTTCTGAGCAACTAGACAAAGAGATCACAAAGGAGAGGCATGCTGGGAACTACCACAGAGCACCTGATTTAAGAGTTGCATCCAGAGTGCAGATGTAACTGGCACATCCTGGGACTTTCACTAGCAAATTGGGATGGCATCTTCACCCAAATGTATCAAATCACTAGATAAGACTTAAATGGACAGTCTTCACAGGGGGACACAGAAGACACGGTGGGGACACAGGGCTTAGTGGTGCAGTGGGAGAGACGGGCTCTGCAGAAGCTCAGATGATCCTACAGATCTAATAACAATGTTCTGAGATGGCAAAGTGAGCACTCAACACTTAGGGATATGGTGATGAGGAGATGGGTACCAGCAATTGAAAAGCTCATGCAAATGCACAGCTGGTGACAATATAATAATCAAACACTCCTCTTTAATGACTGTAAGTATGTTAGTGTGTTGTTCCAAGTATATTTTGTATGTTTTAACTTGTTAAGGTACACAGGGGGATTTAAAAAACAAACCACACACTTTGCTCCATATTTTATGATGACAGGAAATTAAGTGACTCAGTCAAAAGTCCCTAGATACTACTTAATGAATTTGGGTTTGATCCCGAACTAAGGTGAATTTCTGCAGTATTACTCACAATAATAGTGACCGAGGAAGGTAAATTCACGTGTCCTTTCCTCTAAAACATAGGCTAGATTTCTTCTTTGTTAATTCTTCAGTGGTCACAAAACATCAAGAGCCTCATTAGGGCCTAATGAGACATTTAGGTAGCTGTCTCACATGCAAAGACAGCATTAAGTCTCACGAGGGCAAAGGTCTGCATAGGATACAAGGCCTGGGGACAGGCCTACTCCTTTCCAGTACATGCCATCACCTATGTGGGCTCATTTTATTCCTTTAAGACTGGTGGTAAGGCCGGGCAGTGGTGGCACACGCCTTTAATCCCAACACTCAGGAAGCAGAGGCAAGTGGATTGCTGTGAGTTCAAGGCCAACCTGGTCTACAAAGCTGGAGTCCAAGACTCCAAGGCTACACAGAGAAACCCTGTCTCGAAATACCAGAAGGAAAAAAAAAGATTGTTGGTAAGAGCCAGGTTGTGATGGTGTACACCTTTAATCCCAGCCCTTGGAAGGCAGAAGCAAGAAAATCTCTGAGTTTGAGACCAGCCTGGTCTATATAATGAGTTCCAGGACACCCAGGGCTATCTCAGGAGAGGCAGGGAACAAGCAGCATTTAAATTGCGTTAAGCATCTGTTGGTTCAGTGAAGACAAATTCAGCCGTAGAGAATCTTTATTAATCAGCTTATTTATTAATTTATTAAAATATTTGATTAATTCATTGAAATGACATATTATGCATTTTCATCATATTTACTCCCCACTACTTTTCCTAACTCCTCCCAGGTCCACTTTGACCTCCTCACATGGGTAGTTCAATGGTAGAATTCTCACCTACCATTTTGACCTCAACCCCTCCCAACTTTATGTGCTTTCATCATCATCATCATCATCATCATTGTCATCGTCGTCATCATCATCACCATCATCATCACTGCCCATCAATTTGTGCTGCCCATATACTCATGGGTGTGGGACCATCCACGGGAGCATGGTCAGACTGCTAATAGCCACACCCTTAAAGAAAACTGATTCTGCCTCCATTAGAAGCTATCAACTGTTAATAACTCCACAGTTAGGAGTCGGGGACTCACTCTGGCATGGGACTGCAGGCTAGAGTGTTGACTGGCCTGATCATGTGCCAATCTCGTGCAGGAAACAGCAGCTGCTACAAGCTCCTGAGTGCAACGGTGCTGCCATGTCCAGAAGATGCTATTTCACTCCAGTCCCCCCTGTCCTCTGACTCTTGTAAGCTTTCTGCCCCCTTCTTCCATGATGGTCCCTGAGCCTTGGGGATCGGGTACCATGACATGTCCTGGTTGTGACTGAGCGCACCACAGACACTTGTTTTCTGCACTTTGATCAGTTGCCACCCCATGTCTTGGTTGAAACCCAAACAAGGAGAACACTAGTCAGGAATTCCAACCAGCTGACGAAGTTGGCCTGAACCCTGACAAATGGTGGGCATCCCTCTCCTCAAAGCAGCTTCCCACCTCATCCTCTCTCCCTGTAACTCCAGAACACACAGCCCTGATCTTGCCCTTCACACCGATAACTGGAGAGCGGGAATTATGCAGAGAGCTCATGTTCGACACCCCATCTGTTCGCTTCTGACGGCAATATATAATGTAAAGCTATAAAAACTTGAAAAATAATGCAACATAAAAAGGGATTGACTCAGCTCCAAGAGGCCATAAATGGTAACAAATACCACTGGATGATTTATTCCGTGCTGCAATCTTTACAGTAAGTCATCTTTCAGACATTTCCTTGTGACAGGATTTAATAATATTAATGCCCAGAGCAATCCAAATCATCGCCAATAGACATATTTATCAAGCTGCCAATCCGAGTAAATGAAATTCTATAAGCAATAATGTAACATGTTTAAAGGAAGCTAATAAAACAAGTCAGCAGAGAAATATTACTTCAAAGTATTCTCTCCCTCTAATCCAGGGCTGCATGTTTTACAGCCAAAATGCAAATCTTTCCATACTTGATTTATTACTCCAAAAATACCAATGACCTTTCCCCAGGCTTCTGTGTATTCACTCTCATGCGTTCATAAAGCCTGCAGTACATCCTGCCAGAGTCACTGAACACTGCAGGGTGAACATGTATTGTGGTTCGCCTTGCTTTTGCACAGGTAGATGATTGGTAGCCACACTGAATGACATCTCAGTTTCCAAAACATATTAAAATGCAACAAACATTTGAGCCATAAACCCGTCTTTACAGTGCCCACGCTGTGTGGGCCTTCCAGAAGACCCAGGAGAGAGGCTTGTATACAGCCTTGATGATTTACCAATTGCTAGGTAAATTTCATCTGAGAGAAAGCCAATATGCATTTTTCTTCAATCAGGCTTGCTCTAATTTCTAATTTTCCAAATGCAGCTCAAGCTCTCTCTCATGCAGAAAGCCTTCCTTGTTAATTTTACCGCCTTCACGATCTCTATCACAACACCTGACTCAGTCCCCCTACAGCTTTCTAATTAACGAATCCATGCAAGTGCAATGTGCATCAAAGCTTTTATCAAATAGCATGTGGAAATATAGCATGTACTAATTTATTTGATCCATTCTGCAATTAGCTAGTGACTTCTTCTTGCATGCATATGTAAGCCTCCTAAGCTTACATACCTCTTTCATGGGCACCATGCTTGTTCCCCGTGTCACCGTGCACACCTCTAATATATACACTTGTGTGTGTGTCATCTAATGCACAGGCTAAGGGTAAAGGCACTATTTCCCTTGGTGTGGTGCTTGCTTCTGTCATAAATCTTTTGGGGGTGCCCACCAAGCTGGTGTGAGCCCATTTCTTTGCAAACTGCTCATCCCTGATACACACTCTCAGTTGTCGAATGTTTTCCTGGTAACTCCACTTCCTGGAGATGGTTGGATTGGGCAAGTCAGAGAAATCTGATTCACATTGCAACCAATCAAGTACTCCTTTTTTATAATGGGAAACTGGGATGCTGGGAAGCTAGTCACACATGGTGAGCTAAGACATGATGCACAAATGTAAAGCAACATTGGTGTACAAAAGGGGGGAGGCCCCCATTAAAGCTCACTGCATCCAGGGGCAGTGGATGGCTCACTGGATCCAGGGGCAGTGGACAACTCACTGAATCCAGGGGCAGTGGAGGGCTAAGGGAGCCACAGCCTTGAGCACACAGAGCCTAATGCGTGGCCCCAGTGTTACCTGGAGCCAGCATCACTTTCTCCCTTCCAGGTTTCCTGGTCTATAATTCCTTACTAGGAGACCACTTGTCTTTATAGCATAAGCTTTTCCCTATATGGAACTAATTGAGTATTAATAAGTTAAGTATTTATATTCCATAATTAAATCGCTGTTATAAAAGACCACATGAAAGGTATATTTTGTTTTAAAGGAGTGAATTAATGTTTTATAATTGTTCCTGGATATTACTAAAACACTGCGCTAGTCTTTTTCTTTTTCGAGATAGTTTCATGTAGCCATTCAGACTCCTACCTTAGCTGTTAGTAGTTCACAGACTATGCTTTGTTCACTGTGTTTTTTGATGTTTTATTTTACCATTGTTCTTCCTGTTATAGTGTTTCTGAGTGCAACTAGAAGGGATAAGTTGGTCAGGTTCTCTAGAGGAATGAATTGATTTTTTAAAAACAAGGATAGATAGATGATAGAAAGACAGACAGACAGATAGGTAATAGATAAATGCATTAAAAATGACTCATTAAATCATCTTACACAATTTCATCGAAATTGTCCAACAACAACTGTCTCATACCCAAGGAACCAAGAACCCAGTAGTCACTCAGTCTGTGAGGCTCAGGATCTCAGCTGTCCCTATCTGGCACCAAGAGACTGGAAGGTTCCTGGAGGCCACTGGTCCAGTGGAAGTTGGAAGTCTAGAAAATCTGATTCTAGTATCAGAGAACAAATCAGAAGCAACAGTAACAAGTAATTCAACATGACCATGATGGTGGGGGGGAAGCCAATGGTGCATCTTCTACTGCCTCTTGTATCGGGGGCTTTTACCAGAAGACGAACACCTCCCACATTTGAGGAAAACAACACCTTCCACATTTGAGGAAGACAACACCTCCCACACCAAGTAAGGGAATCAAGACAATTTTCCACAGATGGGCCCACAGACCAACCTGAGGCACGTTCCTGCTCAGGTGATCCTAAGTTGTGTCAAGTTGACATTGAAGCCCAACTGTCACAGGTGATTAGGAAAGCATTTCATTATTATACCCCCTTTGGGGTACAGCAAGTCCTTACATAATGTTCCAACGTCTCCACTTTTTCCTTCTTCTCCTTACTTTCTACCTCACTGCCCCTGTCATCCACATCCAGCCATAGTGCTGTGGCTCTCAGGGTGAGAACAAGACAGCCAAGGGGTGTGTTAGGTCAGGAGTTGTAATGCAATTCGAAGACACCCTCTGTCCTCTATATTTTGAGACTCATACAAGCATACAGCGAAATACAACTTTAACTACCCTCCAATTCCCCAGCTAACTTTCCATCCTGCTCTTCTTCCAACTCCATGTCTTTTTATGTTAAAACCCAACAAGTTCAGGTTAGAGATGCCCATAGGTAACTGGGTTATGAGGGTATCCACTGGAACATAAGAAACCTACCAGTTGCCATATCCTTATAAAGAATGATTATCCCTTCTCTAAAACTATCCACTGCCAAAAAGCTTCTCAGTGTAAGATGAGCCTGGAGATCATCTATAACAGTACGCTGGAGTATTGACTTGATCATGTGCAGGCCTTTTGCAGGTCACTGCAATTTCTATGAGGTCGTGAGTGCAGTAGCCATGTCCTGTCCAGAAGACGGCACTTCACAGCATCCCTCCTCTCCTTCAGCTCTTACACTCTTTCCTCCTCCTCTTCCACAATGTTCCCCAAGCCTTGGAGTGAGGTGGGGTGTCTATGAAGATGTTCTACTTGGGACTGGGCAGTCAGTGTTAGTCTCAGCCCTTTGACCTATTTCTCCATTGACTGCTACCCACTGTGAAAGAAACCGAGGTTGGGGACAGCCTAGATCTATAGCCATCAAAATAAGTACTTAGGAGTCAGTTTGACAGCATGACCACTTGGTAAAATAACAGCAGCAGGTTCTACCCTGTGGCCTATGACCTCCCCCAGCCATATGCTTTTAACTAAGATTACAGAACAAGGCATGAGCCCCTCCCCCATGGATCAGGCTTTAAATCCACTCAGAAAATGTTTGGTTACCCCAAAACAGCCGTGCCACTGTTGCACCAATGGGCATATCTTGCCTAGCATATTGATATTGAAGCATAAGGGGTCCAGACCTGGGTAAGACCACTGATGTCTCCCCCACCGCACCCCACCCCCGCCCAGTAGCCTTCATATCACCTGAAGTTCCCCAGCAGTTCGAGGATGGTGTCTCCATATCCTGAAGCCAAAGTGTGTGGTGGCTTTACACTTCAGTAGGACATTACCATGTCGTTATGGTGAGTCACCAAGGACAATGCCAGGACCTCGTATTGTTTTAGAGCAACGGTTCTCCCCTTTGCCAAACCACTATTTCCAAAAGATGTACACTATGATTCATAACAGCAGCAAAATTAGAATTGTGAAGTAGCAACAAAAAAATAATTTTGTGTTTGGAGGTCACCACAACATGAGGAACTGTGTTAAAGGGTGGCAGCATTAGGAAGGTTCTAGCCACTGTTCTGGAGATTTCTGGGGTCTCCCTGGACAATAACTTGTAGGAAGGTGTCACATGCCTTACACTGGGGTTTTCATTTAATTACCCATGCCTTCTGGGGCAATGTCGTTAGCCTTCACAGAGTATTTCAACTCAAAGTCTATTTCTGGGTTTTTTTTTTTAAGTTGAATTTTGAAAGTAGCTTCCTAACTAGTGAGTTTCCATTAGGCTTTTTCATATCATTAGTTTAGCCAAGTCACTATTTTTCCCTCTCTTCCATACCCCCATCCTCATACCACCTACATATATGTAGGTATGTTTATATGTATGTGTGTATGTTAGCCTGCCCTCTCTTCCATACCCCATTCTCATATGTATGTATGTGTGTATGTATATGTGTATGTATGTATGTATGTTATCCCTCCATCTCCTTAATACCCCATCCTTGTATTATGTAAGTATGTATATATGTATGTAAGTATGTGTGTATGTATGTTAGCCCTCCCTCTCTTCCATATCCTCATCCTTATATGTATGTATGTATATATATGTATACACATATATATACATACACATACACACACACACACACACACACACATATATATATATATGCCCTCCCTCATATACGTATGCCTTCCCTGTGTTGCCTGGGCACCATAAGGTGAGGGCATGGTCCCACTGGAGTGGTCCTGCCTCTCGGTGGACCTAGAATTCCCAGAACCACTTCTGCTTCTCTATGAACCCAGAACTGACAGAACTGAGGACTGTGGAACAAAGCTTCAAAACTGTGAGCTAAAATACCTCCTTGAGTTGCTTAAATTAGTATGCTAGGTATTCTGGTCCTACGAGCTACCAAGCAGCTAAACACAGGTAAGGGGAAGGGAAGAGTGCTTCCGGGAAGACTGCATTTCCAGGCCCAGCAGAAAGCGCTTGAGCTGACCCTGCAAAGCCTTCTTACCAGCTATCTTTTGCCTCCAAGCACTCTCCGGCTCTAAAAAGTCGCTTTTAATGGTAGCCCATGAAAGAATTTGTTAGCAGAGTAAAACAGAAGTCAAGTGAAAGAGAAATGAAAGAATTTACCCATGGCCTTGGCAGCTACATAACTAGGCTGGGGGGTGGGGGGGACACTGAAGCTGTGGGTATTTAGAAATGTCACAGAGAATTCAGAATTATACCCAAACAGTGTGAAAAGCATGCAACAGACTTGCCTGACTGTAAAATTAAACAGAATGTTTCCGTTGAAGCAAAGCTAGCCAATGTGTATGAAAATATGCTTCGTGAAATACTTTCTTACAAAGTGGGATGCTTCTTTCTTTTTGCAGTGCTGGAGGCTGGACTGGGGACTTCCTAACTTCTAGGCAAGTACTGCCACTGAGGCACACACCGAGCTGAGGAACTGACTGGAATGCTCATGTGCTCTTTAGCCACAATAAGATGCAAACACAGATGTGCTGATCATAACAATGACATCTAATAAATACATTAAAACTGGATAGTCCCGTGTTCAAAGATGATTTGCAGCTGTCTTCAATTACAAAGGTGATCCACTGAGCTAAGACAATTCCCTGAACCCATAATCCATGTCTGTAAGATTTGTCTCTCCCTTTTTTTTTTCTTCTTTTTTGGCTCTCATAGAATTTCTGTATGTAGCTATTATATGTAATATACTATGTACCCGAACGTATAAAGCATAAATCTATAAAGCAAATCATGCATATATACATATATGATTTACTTTGCTGATCGCTTCTTATATGTAAATCCCACAGTCTTCCTCGCAGAGAAATGTGTCTGAGTTTGTGCGCTAGCAATTCTTTTTTAAAAACGGTATTAAAATTCTCTTTGTCTTAACTGAATATTCTAAGAGAAGCTTGGGGTGGGAAATGACAGTTTCCGTCACACTAAAATGCTACTTCATGATTTACTTTCCCTTTGCTTTTCCCCACCCACTGGCACCATAGGCGCAATTCAGGTATAATGAGAGTACGTGCGTCCTTTAGGAAGAAAGCTGAAGCAGAGACACGTGGTGGCTGCCTTAAGGGAAGAAGAAGGGTTAGAGTCGCCCTCCAGAAGAGGCAAAGCCTCACCAAAGCTCAAGGCTCCCGCACCTAGGGAGAGAAACCAAGATCCAAGGAGGACACAGGGTGGTACATGACCGTCGCATCACCCTATGCCATCCCCGTCCGGAAGTATGGCACTTCCGTGCCTGAGGGGTTACCTCTCACTGTTGGAAAGGGCTATCCCTGGAGACTTTCTCACACAAATCTACTCAAAGCAAAAGTCAGGAGAGTGTTTAAAAAATAATAATAAGGTGATCCTAGTGCTTAAAGGATTATTAACTGTTGCTTTAAAAGAAACAAGTCTGTAAATATGAGAAGACTTGCTTTCATCCGGGGATTGAAGGAGAACAAAGCAGCTTGCCAGGGAGCTAGGTTTCTAGTTTACTTCCTAAGACTATCTGAAGCAGTATTTCATCGCGAAATGAGTTACAAATGTGTTCCTTTTCATTGGCGGTGGCAAAACTCTGAAGGAAAAAAATAAATAAGAAATATGTAATCCCCACGGTGTAATCCTAGGGCATGAAAGCTCACTTCTCTTAAATGCCTCCCTCTGGCCTAATTGACTTTTCACGCGCATTTTAATAATGGTTTTTCAGCAGGTTGTGATAAGCATTTTGTTGTTGTTGTTGTTGCTGCTGTTGTTGTAAATTATGGCTTGAAAAGAAAGCGTTATAAATCTAATTACATTTTCACTTATATTAACGAGTCAGCACAATCTTCCAACATGTTTACCAAGCAATTCCAATATTTACAGCTGACCTAATTGGCTGTGGGATTGAAGCGACGGATAATGCTTTATTGTCCTGGTCACGGCGCGTGTACTGGAGACAGCTGCTAGGCTGTGGCCACCCAGCAACCCTCAAGACTCCTCTGCCTCATGTGTGCCCACCAGCCAGCTCTGCAATAAGCTACAGGCACAGGGAGATGTATTTGCCTAGCCCCTAGCCTGTTGGGCTGGACAGTTTTATTTCAGCTTGGCACAAGCTAAAGTCATCTGAGAGGAAGGAATCTCAATTAAGAAAATGCCTCCATAAGCTCAGACGCATTCAGCCTTGTAGGGCATTTTCTTAATTAGTGGTTGATAGGGGATGGCCCAGCCCATTGTGGGCAGTGCCATCCCTGGGCTGGTGGTCCTGGGTTCTATAAGAAAGCAGGCTGAACAAGCCACAAAGAGCAAGCCAGTAAGCAGCATCCCTCCATGGCCTCTGCATCAGCTCCTGCCTCCAGGTTCCTACCCTGCTTGAGTTTCTGCCCGGACTTCCTTCACTGATGGACTACAACGTGGAAGTGTAAGCCGAATAAACGCACTCCTTCCCAATTTGCATTTTGGTCACGGTGTTTTGTCGTCACAATAGTAACCTTAACTAAGGCACCTGTCAAGACAGATCTTCACAATTAATTTGGCATGATTATAGACTCACAATTTATTTGCTCTCATTACATTTATGAAATATAAAGGAAATTACATAGAAGTAGTGATAAGGGTTATGGCTCTGATATCAACCTCTACTGTCAAAACCGGAGTGGATTTCAGGAGCCAAGTATAAGTTGAATACGGACTAGAGAGTCTTAAGCTCTCATGACTACCCCCAGCAGAGAAAGACATTGCTTATTGGGTAGGGACAGGATCTCTTGTTATAGCAGGGGAGCATACACACGTACACATACACACACACACACACACACACACACACACACACACACACACACACACACCTCTAAGCTTTCCATCTTCCCTAATCATGCTGCAGAAGTACAGAATGTTATTTGCAATATCAGCAGAAGCCTGACTCCCCAAGCCCATGGGTCTGGTTATTTTGTGAGTCAACCCTGTCTTCTGGATAGAGACCACTGGAAACATTGTGTGCTCACTGTACACCAGGAAATTTCCCAGAAGCCTTACAGCCCATGCCCTCATCAGGCCTGCCACCCCCCCCCCAAGGTTAATACTGTTTATTTGACAGGTGAGGGCTCTGACTCTCAGGACAGGAAATAATTTCTCATAGCCACACAACCCAGAAATCGCACATGAATCAATTCTAGATAGCCCAGTTCTAGAACCCCCCCCCCCAAAAACCATAGGACTTGGTAGGTTTCTCCGCTCACACTCTGGAACCAGAGAACCAAGCTACAAGGGCACACAACAGACTCCCGGGGGCTGTATTAGATGGACACAAGAAGGATTTATTGTATATTACTTAAAATCATGTCTTCTCTTCTGGTTGAGCAGTCAGACTCCACAGTTGATATTTGGTTCTTTAGTGAAAAATCCTTCTTTCATCCATGATGAAAGAAACCCTGCCCGTGAGAGGATTAACATTTTCTATTTCCTTTTCCAAACAAAGGTTCATACTGTAGATTCTGACAAGGATAATAAGTCCCCAAGGAGCATTGTCCTCTGAGGAAGATGGTGGTGCCATGTCACACAGAGGCCAGGATGTGGCATGAAAAGCCACAAATGAGGAGGAAAAGCATACAAGTACAAATCACTCTCTGCGGAGAAATGTTCACTAGACAGATGCTCAGTGAGTCGGGGGTAAATTTTGTCTCTGTGTTTTGAGCAATGAGCTCTTATCTTCCCACCCAGCCCTATCAACAGAAATTTCCAGGTTGGCAGTTTCCAGGAGAAGTTGACTCCGCTTTTCTTTAGACTTAGCTGCAGGTTCATAAAGTTGTTTAACATTTTCCTTCACCCCTCCCTTTTACCAGGGTGAGGGGGATAGAAGAAAGGGGATGAGGGGGCTGGTGAGATGGCTCAGGGGTTGAGAGCACTGGCTACTCTTCCAGAGGTCCTGAGTTCAATTCCCAGCAACCACATGGTGGCTCACAATCATCTATAACGGAATCTGATTCCCTTTTCTGGTGTACATGAAAACAAAGCACTCATACACATAAAATAAATAAATCTGGATGAGGAGGAGGAGGAGGATTAATTTCATCTACAATCTACAGTTTTAAGATATTATTGCTAACTAGAATAATTAGCCTGTCTTCTACATCCTTAATTAATTATTGTGGGTTTGGTATGACTTCACTTCTCATAAATGTGATTTCTGTCCATAGATATAATAATAATAATAATAATAAGAAGAAGAAGAAGAAGAAGAAGAAGAAGAAGAAGAAGAAGAAGAAGAAACACCTCATCATTTTGATGTTCCCTGCCATACATCTCTCTGGAACTCAAGTTCAGTGTTATTAAAATATTATTCATATGTGCATATGTCTACTTCCATTGATGCATATCCTAGCCTAGTAACAGCCTGTCTAACTTGGACTTGGTATTGAATTCGATGAAGACGCTTGTTAAACTTCATAGCAGATGCACATCCCTGGTAGTGGTTCTGGAGGACCCAGTGACATTAGCTCAGACAAGGAAAACGTCACTGGACCCTCTGGAATCTCAGGTGGAGAGGTGAGAACTGGAGCACGTGCGCTATTTGGATGCTGGAAAATGTTGGCTTTGGAACATGAATTAGGTCAGTGTAGGTTCCCAGGACAAGAAGGCTTTCTCAGTAGCAGGCAAGAATGACAGAAGCCAGGAATGCTCTTGATACAGTTACAAGACACTCGGACAAAAAGGCTGAGGTTGTCCACGGGAGCAGAGGTCTCCTCAAAGTTGCATGTAAAAATGGATCAATAAAATAACCGTGGTGGTGCACACCTTTAATATCAGCTCTTGGGAGGCAGAGGCAGGAAAATATTCTGAGTTCAAGGTCAGCCTGATCAACAGAGCGAGTTCCAGAATACCTAGGGCTACACAGAGAAACGCTGTCTCAGAAAACCAAAAATTAATTAATTAATTGCTTATATAATCCTCGACGCCCAGTTTCTACAGAAAACTAAATACAACAGTAGGGCGTAGAGTGGACAAAAGCCCATGTGTGACCATGTGTATCTAATCATCTGCTCAGAGGCAGAACCCCAGAAGCTTCGGAACCACTAAGCTTAAGAATAGTAATTATTTCCCTGGATCATCTTGCGTGAAACTTAGGAACATGCGAGACTACTAGTAAAATACGAGGAAAGGCCCAGTTCCCTTTCCTGATGCTGGGTGCAGTAGAGAGGGCTGGCAAGCACAGACGCCTCAGGAGGCATGCCTGGGTGTAATTTATGCAGACTTGTTCATGTGCATGAAACAGCAGGAACAGTTTCTGCTAACTGGGGAGACCTGCCTAAGCCGCTATAGCTGGAGCAGTTCTTGCTAACAACCTCCTGATATAGAAGAGGCTCCCTTGGCAGCCCTTCTCTATAGACTACAATTTGCTCAGGCACTAAAGACCAACTTCAGTGTTGCTGAAAGGAGCTGGGACGGAAAGGAAGAAAGAGCCGGGGTTATCTTTGGAAAGTGTTCTTGGGGGAGGTCACTGGCAAGCTGTGGGCAGACCTAGATGTGTCAACATGGTTACACAGCGGGAGTCACTACATCCTAAGTTGTCACCAAATGCTCCGTCCGTGTGCCCCACAGGACCTGTACATGTTGGTAATAGGCAGAAAATTAAATCTTGAAGGTCTTAAGCTAGTATCTCCACGGACAGGAAAGGAACGGACTACAACAGCAGAGACAGAGGGGGCGTCAGCTTTCCCTCCTCACCCGCAGCAACGTGGGCGGGTTTCCACTTGCTGCATTCTAAGTATTAGTAGTACAGAAAACCTGGTCTCTCTCAGCTCATGTGGTCCCTGCATTTCAATTATCTGGGTTCTGATATTATCTCAGTTTCTCTATTGAGAAAAATAAACCTTAAAAGGGCCTTTGGGACTCATGACTGCTTTAAGGCCTGTGGGTTGTGTCTGAAACTCATGGGCCACACAGTCTTTGAGGAAGTGTGACTTGGGTTGGACACTGGAAAAGAGAGAGGAGTATGTGTGGTCTGTAGAGCGAAAATGCACGTGGAGAGTATGAGAAGGAAGTCAGCATTATAAAGGTAATCTCACTTGTAGGCGACGGTAAGACGTGGTGGGAAGAGAAATCACATGAGGAAGAGTTTGGGTTCAACATGGTCTACAAGAGTGACTTTTTCAGGAGCAGCAGAGTATTTCCAGAAAAATCCTGATGATGTCCAAAGAAGACACAGATTTCTGTTTGTTTGTTTGTGTGTTTGTTCATTTAAGTTTCTTGCTATAAGTGGCTCACATCTGTAATCGTATCCCTTGAGAGGCTGAGGCAGGTGGGGCATGAGTTTTGAGGCCAGCCTAAAATACATAGCAAGACCCTGGTTTTGGGTTTTGGAGGGATTTTTTTTTCTTGTTTTGTTTTGTTTGATAGGGTTTCTCTGTGTAGCCCTGGCTGTCCTGGAACTCTCTATGTAGGCCAGGCTGTCCTCCAATTCAGTGAGCTCCCTGCCTCTGCCTCCTGAGTGCTGGGATTAAAGGTGTGTGTTACCATCGCCCTGCTTGACCCCATTTTAACTCCAACTACAGGTGCACACGTGAGCGTGTACACACACATGCACACACAATGTACACACAATGGTTTTATCTCCAAGCCCAGGTCTATCAGATGCTGTTTGAAATTTTCCATCACTTCTTGTTTCACTAAGTAGACAGCTTTCAACATATATTAAGTTTATGAATACTTACTTTTTAAAAGTAGCTGGATGGGTTAGTGCAGATACAATGTCCCTGATTATTCACACTACAGTATTAACTAGCTGCGTCTAAATATTTTATGTCCATTGTTTAATAAATCATCTTTTAAAGAAGAAGTAAGTTTTGATAACAAAGATGTAGAGAGCAAAGGAGTCATAAACACATATATGGATGTGTGTGTGTGTGTGTGTGTGTGTGTGTGTGTGTGCAGAATTCTCTCAAGCTCTATTTAAGAAGGCCACAATAAAGAAACAAAACTAAGCTGGGTGATGGTGGCACACGCCTTTAATCCCAGCACTTGGGAGGCAGAGGCAGGTGGATGACTGTGAGTTTGAGGCCAGCCTGGTCTACAAAGTTAGTCCAGGGCAGCCAGGCTAGCAGAGAAACCCTGTCTCGAAAAACCAAAAAGAAAAAAAAAAAAAAGAAAGAAACAAAACTAAAGCAAGTACAGCCAGGAACACAGGAGATGCACCTTTATGTACTATAAAATTTTGGCATGAGACTAACTTTATCTCCCCAAAAAGGAGAAAATGCTTACCTTCTCTCTCCTATATTATATCCCTGATTTAAGAACATCAGCCTCAGTTGAACAGAGCTTGTGTTTAGTCATTTATTTATAAACAAATATATATTTAACTAGCATCTATTCAGTCGTCTGTGTGCGTGTCTGAGAGCCTAACTGCTATTTATAATGTTGCTTATTCTGTGCAAAAAGAGAGACACCAGGGACGCAAGCAAGCACTGAGATCTAACATGTGGAAGTCAGGGCTGTCTGCAGAGCTGCAAGGGCTAAGAATAGGAGAAGGCAGACTCTGAACTTACTGGAAACCCCACTGGTTGCCTGAAGATTCCATCTGCAGAGTGTGGAGGCCATTGTCAGCAAAACTATTTTAAAAATTAGGATTAGTTTGGGTGTGTGAACACAAGACTCTTAGAACAATACAGCTTACAGTTTTGGGTTTTTGTTTTGTTTTGTTTTCGATTGGGTTGGGTTTTTTCAAGACAGAGTTTCTCCGTGTAGCCTTGTCTGTCCTGGGCTCACTTTATACAGCAGGCTGACCTCCAACACACAGAGATCCACCTGCCTCTGCTTCCCTGAGTGCTGGGATTACAGGTGTGCGCCACCACACCCAGTTTTACAGTTGTTGTTTTGGCTTGGTTGTTTGTGTGTTTGTCTTACGTTATGCCCTTCAATCTGTCTCATCCCTCATCGTTGTTACTAAAGATTTACAGTCGCCAGTTTTTCAGCTGTAATCAGACTTGCCATCCAAGGCAAACAAACAAAACAACCTATGCTGTGGTACCATCATGGATCAAGATCCACCATCATTCCGTTAATACCGCACTTGAGTCAGGAACCTAACCGGCTCCACTCATAAAGTGCCCCAGAAACCTACTGTCAGTGGATATCAACTATTTCCAAAAACACTATCTCAAAGATTCTAGAAACAAGAACTTTATAAATTTTAAACAACATTTATAACAGTATACTGCTATGTTTTATTATTGCTAGTCTCTTACTGTGGCTAACTTATAGGTTAAACTTAATCAGAGGTATATAGAAAAACATATGTATGTTAGCTATATAGAAAGAGACAATAAATACCAGCATTGAAGATGATGTGTTCTCTGGGTCTTTCTGGGGATTCCAGAACATGTTCTGGAATTACTGCTGCCAGATATGAGGATCAGAACACCTGGACCAGTTCTCCTCTTGTATGTCTGCCTGGACCATTTATTCATTTATCACAAGCAATAAGAGAAACACCATTAAATTAAAGTACTTGGATTTTACCCCTGCATTTAACAATAATGAGAAAATACAGGGACTGGAGAGTTGGCTCAGAGGTTAAGAGCACTGACTGCTCTTCCAAAGGTCCTGAGTTCAATTCCCAGCAACCATATGGTGGCTCACAACCATCTATGATGTAATCTGATGCCCTCTTCTGACCTTCAGTACTATATACATAATAAATCTTAAAAAAAAAAAAAAAAAAGAAAAGAAAAAAGAAAATACAGTGGACCAGGATAGCTAAAACATGTATAGATTTCCTGTGGCTCTAGATTGCTCACCATAGATAACTCTTTATTATAGAGAGCACCTAGGAAAGAATCCATGAAGGCATGAAAGACTGCCAACCCCTGACACGATTCTGCAATGCAAACAGGAGGAGCCTATCAGAGTTGTCCTCTGAGAGGCTCCACCCAGCAGCAGTCGAAACAGATGCTGAGACTCACAGCCAAACATTGGGCAAAGCATAGGGAGTAAAGTGGAAAAGTGAGAGAAGGATAAAAGGACCTAGAGATGACAAGAGCTTCTCCACAAGAAGCCTGACAGAGCTAACCAGGGCCCAGAGGGGGCCTGTGGAGTCTGAAGCACCAACCATGGACCATGCATGGTCTGGACCTAGGTCCTCTACATAGATGTAGCCTATGGGCAGCTCAGGCTTCATGTGGGTCCACTAGCAAGGGGATGAGGGGTTGTCTCTGACATGGACTCTGTTGCCTGCTTTTCAATCACTTCCCATGGGGAAGAAGACACAGTCAGTCCTGATGCAACTAGATGTGCTGAGGTGGGTAGGGAAGGGAGCTCTCCCCTTTTCTGAAAAATAGTGGAAGGGGAGGAGGAGAGAAGGTGGAACTGGGAAGAGAGGAGAGGGAGGGGGCTATGCCCAGGATGTGAAGTGAATACATAAATTAATTAATGTTTTTTAAAGAATCCGTGAAGGCCCAGTATTAGCTGCAGCTTTATGCACCATCGTGTATGTCATCTTCGTAACCGAAGCTCTCAAGTGTGGGGCATGCCTTGTAGCAACTGTAGTGTAACCATGGTGTATGCAATTATGCACGTGCATGCGCAATGCCAATAACCAAGAACGTGTTCTTGAGAAATCAGAGATGTCATCGCTCATGGCACTCTGGTTGGGGGTGACTAGCTGTTGCGTGGAGGCACCGTGTCACCCAGAGCATCTCCATAGCACACTGTTGGCAGCCACCAAGGTTCCCTCTCTCTCCCACATTCCGAGAAGTCCTGCCTTGGAAGCTGAGGAAGGGCAAAGGTTTTACTTTCCTCTCAGAAGGCAGTACTTTTGTGGCCTATACCATGTGATGCTGGCCCACCTAGCTGAAGGTTCAGTGACGCCTCCATTAATACGTTCTGTAAGGCCAGGATCTTCAGCTAACCAGTATTTTCTTCATGTAGTAAGAGACAGTGAAATCATACAAGATGCAAGATGAAATGAAGGGTTTATTTCAATATCCATATCCTTGGAAGACTATGCATTTACTATAAATCTAGCCTATCTTCATATACTTTTCCTGAGCATAAAATCTGATTATTGCCTCAAGCCTGGTCATACAGTTCAATAATCATAGGTATTTATGAGGCTAGGGCAGAAGGATCAAAATTTGAGGTCCAGTGTCTTAGTTACTTTTCTATTGCTGTGATAAAACACCATGATCGAGACAATTTATAAGAGGAAGTGCTTAGTTTGGCTTACAGTTTTAGAGGGTTAGAACATAATGGCAGAGTAGAGGAACAGCCGAGAGCAGACATCTTGACTCACAACCATGACGCAAAGAGAGAGCGTTGGGAGTCTCTTGAAACCTCAAAGTCCAACTCCAGTGACTCCCAACAAAGCCACACCTCCTCATCTTTCCCAAACAGTTCCATCAGCTGGGGTCCAAGTATTCAAACACGAGCCTGCGTAGGGCCATTCTAATTCAAACCACCACAGCCAACTTGAGAAATTTAGTGAAACCTTGACTCAGAATAGAAAGGGATGGGTTTTTTGGGAGGGGGGCTGTGTTTCAGGACAGGATTTCTCTGTGTAGCCTTGGCTATCCTGGACTCACCTTGTAGACCAGGCTGGCCTTAAACTCACGGCAATCTGCCTGCCTGTGCCTCCCTGAACAATGGGATTAAAGGTGTGTGCTGCCACCATGCCTACCTAGCTAAATAAAGTGTTTTTAAGAGGATAATTATTGAGACTAACAATCTCTACTGTCTGTATCTTTAGATACATATCTTCTTTACCTGCTCATCTTTAAAAAAAAATACATCTTACTTGTGTGTATGTATGAATGAATTCTATGTGTATGTGGGTACAGAAGCCAGTAAATGGTGTCATATCCCTTGACACTGGGGTTACAGGAAGTAGGGACTATCCTGATGTCAGTGCTGGGAGCCAAGCTCAGGTCCCTTGGAAGAGCAGTAAGTGCTCTCGACCACTGTGCCCATCTCTCCAGCTCCATCCTCCTTCGTCTGCCAGGCATGCAGCTTAGTCCCAGATCTTGGCTGTCGTGAATGATGCTACAGTGAACGGAGAACTTAGAACTCTTTTTGAGATGTTGATTTCATTACCTTTGTTTAAATATTCATACGTGGGATTACTAGATCGTATGTGGTCTATATTTCTTTTTATTTACTCTTCTTTTATACAATACGTCCTGACTGTAACTTCCCCTCCCTCCACTCCTCCCAGTCCCCTCCCCACCCCTCCTCTCCCCCAGATCCACTGCTCCTCAGGAATATCAGCTGAATATACCATAGCAAGATGCAATAAGACCACGCATAAACCCTCATATCAAGGCTGGACGAGGCAACCTAGTAAGAGGAAAAGGGACTTGAGAGCAGGCAAAAGAGTTAGAGATGCCCCCACTCCCACTGTCATGAGTCCGGAAAACACGCCAAGCTAAACAACCACAGCATGTATGCACAGAATCCAGGGCAGACTCATGCAGGCTCCGTGATTGCCACGTCAGACTCTGTGAGCTCCTATGAGCCCTGCCTAGTTGATTCTGTGGATCGTGTTCTCCTGGTGCCTTCAACCCCTCTGGCTCCTACAATCCTTCCTCCCCCTCTTCTGCAGGATTCCCGCGGTCTGCCTAGTGTTTGGCTGTGGGTCTCCATGTCTGCTCCCATCAGCTGCTGGAGGACGCCTCTCTGATGATGACTGGGCTAGCCACCGATGCGATCTATCTTTTTTAGAAACTTTCATACTGTTTTTGCGTAATGGCTATAGCATCAAAGTGCTTTGAATATTTAATGTCATTGGATATTTATTTAAAGTCTTCGAAGTATTCATTACATTATATAATGTCAGCACAGAGGTTTATGTCCAATCAAATCTCAATCATTCTTAGTCTGTCAGAGCTAGTAAACTGAAATGTCATAACTTGTTACGGAGTTGTTTTCCTTAAAATATAGGATAATAATTTTTTTTAGAATGGCCTGTTTAAAATCAGCTATGTAGGTGACTCTCCCAACCTGGCTTTCTGACTACTACAAGTTTTATTATACTGAAGAGCTATAGGGAAAAAGAGAGCAGAAGAGAAAGAATTAATCTGCTCCATTTTGCAGATGCAAATATTTAGACTTATGCAGGATAGCTAAAATGTATCCCTATGTTTCAATTCTAGAATGTATGTGTCTTGGTTTCTTTTCGTGCTGCAGTGGTAAAATATAATGACAAACGCAGCTTAAGGGAGAAAAGGGTTATTTTAGCTCACAGCTCAAGGATGCATCCTTCCTGGTGGGGAAGTCAGAGCCGCATTAGCGTGAAGCATCTGGGTCCATCGGGTCCTCAGTCAGAAGAAGCAATGCACGGGGCTGGCTTCTCATTCCCCTTTCTCCACTTCAACAGTCAGGAAATAGTGCCACCCACGGTGAGTGGACCATCTCTCCTCAACTAACCTAGCCAGGATAATCCCCCACAGGCATGCCCAGAGGCCCGTCTTCTGGCGCATCTAACTTTTATCAAGTTAGTAATTATCACTATTTAATCACACATGAAAGGTGACATGAAATAAAATTGTCATGGACTGACTTTTTTTTTAATAGCACTAGTATAGATGATTTGAGCAATGGTGCAAAGAGGTAGATTGTTTTTAAATATGTATTTATTTATCGTATATAAGTGCTTTGTCTGCAGAAGAGGGCATCAGATCACAGGATAGATGGTTGTGAGACACCATGTGGTTGCTGGGAACTGAACTCAGGACCTCTGGAGAAGCAGTCAGTGCCCTTAACCTCTGAGCCATCTCTCCAGCCCCACAAAGAGGTATATATTTTATTAGCTTGATGATACTGCAGAGAAAGAAATGATGAATTAGTTTTGTTGAAGAGCAAGGCCCTGGATTCCCTATAGGAACTAATAAAGTAAATATTTTAGTAAAAATGTTGTTACTGTGTGACTCACATGGAACAATTGGGCTTCTGTGGTTCGGAGGTTCAGACCTGGTGATGGAGCTCCCGAGGTGAAGGATCTTGAGAAAGGTCCTACACTCCTGAACTGGAGGAGCATCCCTGGCTGCATTTCACTTCCATGACCACTGGCCCGGCACAAGCACAGCAGCCTCCATGAGTTGGCACATTCTGTCTTCACGGGGGACTGTGAACTCTTGCTACTACCTAAGTCATCCCCAGGCCCTTGTCTACAGAGGAGCTGAGGAGCCTTAGCTATATACTAGTTCTAAGAGGGTGAATAGCAGCAAAGCCTTTGACTTCCCACTGCAGAACTCAGATGCAAATGTTTCAAAGCCATCTGGCATGTGGCAAGGAATATCTCTGGGTTACTTCTGCACTTTGTAAACCCATCACCTTTCTCATCTCATCCAGAAGGCAGCCTCTGGGAATTCTTCCTATTTGGGGGTAGGATTTGGAGCATCTTTGGATTCTAAGCATGAAGGCAGAAGCCCAGGATCCTTGACGCAAACACTGGTCACCTTGAAATCCAGTATCCCCAATCATTGGTTTATGTTTTATTTTCTCTTCCAAGTTTCTTTTATGATTAATCACAGCTTGGATATTCTTGTTCTCCCATGGGATGCGTCCCAAAAACTTTGGGAATTTCCAACTATAAAACTAACACACGAACTAATTATGTTTTAATTCTGCAAAATGGGAAAGACCCTGTGATGGCTTTAAAGGATAATTATCATTATAAATGCAAATACATTTAAAATGGGTGGAGTAAATGGTAAGCGTAAAGCTGCTGTAAGATGGACAGGACGAAGTGTTACTACTTCCTGTGCCGAGTGCGCCTATTCACCACACCAACCTCCTCCTAAAACTCACTTCAACCCAGGGAGCCACACACTTGGTATTTTGCTTTTTAAAGTCGCATTTGGGACTGCCACCATCCCTCCAAAGACCTCACATTATCTGCTTGCCTGAACCTGGTTACTTTGTAGAAAGATTGTCTACACAAAGGTTACCAAGAGAATGGAGAATGTCAAAGTGTAATTGTCACTGCTACTGCTCTCCCCCTGCCCACTCAGGTAGGGACAGGAGGCATGCACTTTTTCCTCCAAGCATGATTTATGCACACAGACCAGTTAGAGTGGAGTGGCAGGTTCATGTGTGGCAAGCCTTTCAATCTACCTATCACTGACTTTGGAGCAGGAGCACACACACACACACACACACACACACACACACACACACACACACACAGCAAGAGCCAACACAGCATCTCAGAAACTCATTCTTTTGATGTAATTCTTTCTGAACCATTTTTAATCCATGAAAAACACCAACTGAGCCAAAACACATTTCTGGAAGGGCATCCTTTGGATCAGTGACTTATTGGCTTACTCAATGGTAATTGCATCAGCAGGTGTCTGAGAGCCACATTTGGAGGAGGATTGCTCCCTGCCTGCAATCCCCAGGAGACTTGACATGCATCCACATTTTCAGATGACTTAGTGCTTCCTTATTTCACATTTATCTCTTGCCCCCCAGGGGTGGGGTGGGAGGGGGTGGGAGGGATGTGGGGGGGGGGGGGCTTGAGAAGAGGATATCTGAAGCAATATCTGAGAGTTGTCTATGAGCATTCCCAACTGTCAATCTCTTTAAAGAGTAGCCAGTTTAGTACTCGAGATAGATGTTGAGTTCTGGGATGTGAAAGTTCATGCTCAAACTGGCTAAGGAACAACAGGACTTTTGGGAAGACTTTGCTCTTCTCAAAACCTAGTTCTCTGCCTGGCAACATTTGCCAGCCATTTTTTTTTAAATGTGTGTTGGCCCATACACTGTCTACGTGCCTGGTGCCAGTGGAGATCAGAAGAGGGTATTGGTCATTTGGAACCACTGGAACTTGAGTTACAGACAGTTGTGAACTGCCATGGGGACGACGGAAATTGAACCTGGGTCCTTAGAAAGAGCATCCAGTGCTCTTAAAAGATGGAGTCACCTCACCAGCTATTTCTTTAAAACAGAAAAAGGCAGCGTTGGGGGAGGGGGGAGATAAAGGAGGAAGGTAACTGCTGGTGTGAACATTTGCTAAATCTCTGAAGCCCCCACAACATACTTAATAAAACCTCTCATGAAAGCATGATAACTTAATAATTCTAGAAGCTGTCATGTAGTACGCTTGTGTGAACATATGTAGGTCTTTGAAAACAGCAGAACTGTGTGGAGCTGGTGACACTTTTTGTTCTGGGGTGAAATGGTCTCTTTGCATACCACTCAGCTTTAAGTGTTACCATTCTAATTGCCTTTTAACCAGGAAGTCCCCAAATATTTCTGCTGCCAAAGATGGCATATAACAAAGATACAAAACTGCTGTTGCCCTTGCCCCCGATTCAGCGTGACTTTAAATATTTAGGAGGAAACGTATGGAATGAATAAACAGGGGAAATCCCCTCCTTGAGATGGTGGGTAAAGAGATTCCATCCTAAGGCAGTTTAGTTTTATTAATTCATTTTTCTATCTATTCATTCATCTGTCTGTGTACAGCTGATAGCACACAAGTAATCGTTTTGATCATAAACATTGGAATAGACTATTGCCAACCACTCTCAGGACACCGCTGCCACAGCTGGACCACTGGACATCAAAAAAGGAATAGATCTGAGATCTGTGGATGAGTAAAATAACAACAAAAGGCCTCCTAGGCCACTGTTCTGAATATTTTTCTTTCCATGCTAAGAAAATGACTTCTTAAAAAAAATTAGCAAGCCAGCATTTAGTTCCCCAGATGCGTGTTAGGACTGCCTGATGAGGCATTGCTTACAGAGGAGTCACATGTGGAGAGAGGTAAATATAGTTTTCTCTGCCTCTCTCAGAGGCTCTTATCAATGGTTCAGATGAATGACAAACCTAAAAGTGATATCACAGATTCTGGCTAAGAAACCTCTACTTCCGAGAGCTGAGGAAACAATAACGCAAAAGACCAAGATGGGTAGAATTGATATTCACCTACCTATTGTATGCACATATGTTCACAATCACAACACATAAAATTAGTACAGCTGTGGAAAATGGCATGAAAGAGGGTCATAGGAGAGCCAGGGAAAACACTGTGCCACTTGGATAGGGAGGGAGGGAGGGAGGGATAAGGAAGGGATGGAGGGGGAAGGAAGGGAGGGAGGGAGGGAAGGAGGGGGAAGGGAGGGAGGGAAGAAGGGAAGGAGGGAGGGAGGGAGAAAAGGAGGGAGGGAGGAAAGGAGGGGGGAGGGAGGGAGGGTCTAAACTGAAGTGGAAACATAAAGAGGAAGCATATTCAACTCTAACAAGGACCATCACTACTGTCACACCCAGGAGTGCAAGTGCTTGCATAAAGTCTTTATGAAGTTACCAAATTATTTTTATTTTAATTGAAATTCATTAGAAATGTGGTCCCTGTACCCTCTTTCTGTAAGAAAAAGAGTCATCAAGGTTTAGGGACTCCATCTCCTACCTTAGGCCATTAGGATAGAGAAAGCTCTATCTAGACAGCATTGCTGCAAAAAGAAGCCAAGGTTGGGGGTGATCAGCTGAAGTCGTGAGGCAGGTCTATTTCAGCCATCTGGGCTTGGAATTTTCCTTCTAGAGGGCACTTGTGGGGTAATTACTTCCTGAAAGGGATCAATTATTAATCTTGTATGTGTATAAAACAAATGATTTGGGGCAAAAACTAACAAACAAACAACAACAACAACAAAAACCCTGTGAAGTGGGAAAAATCTGTTACACATACTCAAGCCATTTCTTACCCTTGTTTTTCTCCCTGAATCACTCTTTCTCCAACATGGTCCTCATAATTCTGCTTTCTTTAGTGTGACTCACTCCATCGCAGCTTGAATGGCAGCATTTACGAAAGGTGCAAAAATGGTTAGGGGGATAATAATGTGGGCCACATAAAAGTGACAGTAACAAAGAGACAGGATGTCATGTGACTGCTGTGCAAAAGCACAGGGTCACATAAGAGAGTCCCACCAAGAGTTTTTCTTTATTACAATGCCTTCTTACTAGTACTAACCTTATAGAATTAGCTGAAACACATGCAAACTCCTCATATAAAAATATAAAAGGGGAATGAACCCTCGTTTTGGAAAATTCCAATCCATTCATAGAATTCCTCATTTTCCAAGCTGCCCTAATTTATGAATAATCTTTCCTTCCATGAGGGTTTGCCCTTAAGGCTTAACTATCCAAAATTCCAGCCACATAGCTCGCTGTTGAGAAGGCTCCACTCCCTTTTTAAGTGTGTACTAAAATCTCCCATGCCAAGATTCTAATGAACCTCAGTGTCTTCCATGAACCACTATTCTAAATGTTAGGTACTAGAAATGTCAGTGGTGAAATAACAAGCAGTTGACTGCCCAATTATTTATCTAATTCCACCCATAAGAAAGGCAGAAAAACAACTGTTCTTCTTACTCTGAATATTAGCCTGCTGCTTGCTATTTTATGCTCTGAAACCCCAAACCGTCATCTGAGAGGAGTCATGATTAATATAACCCACGGGAATTTCCCTTTCCATCCTTATTTTATCTGCACTTCATTCATGGAGAGACATGATGAGATTCTTTGAGAATTTACATTCCAGTGAGTAATATAATTAACACACATATAAAATTAGTATTGACCAGGAAAAATTTATAATGATTTTTTTCCATTGTTATTATTTAACTGCATACTTTTTGGAACTGATTTTCATGTAGCCCCTTAAGACATGTAATCTTATCAGCATTCCAAAGAAATGTGAAGCCTGCTGAGGACTCAAATGAGTGCGGGTTGAAGTCACGTATCTAAGGGACTGGACGGCGTGGAAACTGTTCACCACACAGCGGTCCATCTCTCTGTAAGACACACTGTGAACTTCTCAGAAAGACGTTAGGGTGGTTCTACCGTAGAAAGTGGAGGCAACCAAAGACAGAGGACCCAGAGCTGGGAAGTGCCACAGAGACAGTGACTTCTTGGAGATGATGCTACTGTAACCTCACCCTCGGTTTTCTCAAACCACAGCTAACTGTGACAGCAAGCGAGTCTTCAAAAGTCACATTGAGTACATTTGCGAAGGAGAAATTGGCAGAAATAAGAAAATGTGATGAGCTCAGTAAAGACGTAAGGGAGTAGGGAGGGGAATGCCTTTCACCTGGTTCTTAGACCATGAAGTGTCCTATTCGAAACTTCTGCTACATCCAGCGTACCTCAAAGAAGATGATGTGCATCGAGGAACCTCCTTATGGAGACGGCTTCAAATGTGGCAAACCAGCCACTGGGCAGACACAGACAGAATTCTGCCTTAAAAAAAAAAAAAGCAAGCTTGGATGCAGGCAGAGCAGACAGCCAAACTCTGCCAAAACAAGGTAAGCAAATCTTCAGTAGATCCTGCCTCACAAATATGTCTGTTAGATATATTGGGCCAGAAGGCTGAAGATGATGCTCCAACATTATAGAGCGCGTTGGGTCACTGTTCAGGCAGCAAACTGTCTCTGTCATCTTCTCATTTGGAAAGCTGCTAACCTGCACTCCTGGTATACTCGGGTAATCAAGTTTATTCCTTCTCAAGTCTCTGATGGGGTTGAAGACCAGATAGTTTAGATTTACAATTAAGCTTAGTTGTTTAGGGGTTAAGATGTTAATAGATGTTTTAAGTTAATAGATGTGATATGATGGGTAGATATTAACTTACATTCAGAATTTTAGACATACCAACATAGGAAAGATGTTTTGTTCAAGACTGCCAAATACAAATAGCCAAAGCACTAAGAATGTAACATTTATATAGTTCCTGACCGTGTCATGGTTCTTCTTGCTGTAGATAGTTTATTGTATATATATGTAATAATATAAATGTATATGTAAAAAGTAAAAATCTGTAAGTGTGGTGTGTGCGTGTGTGTGTGTGTGTGTGTGTGTGTGTGTGTGTGTGTGTGTAAAGAAGCTTCTGCTGACCCAAAGGCAGCAGAGTCTTACTTTGTCATTAGTAGAAGTGTTCCTAAGCACACTCTTTTTAAACCTACAAGGTTAAGCATCTCTTTTTAGAAAGATGTTTCTTTGGGTCTTTAATAGAATATGACTAACTCCCAAGTCAGATTTACACCGGGTCCTCACTAAGTACAGGGAGTTGGGGCACGAAGAGCATCTCATGGTGCTGTGCTGCCACCGTGTGGCTGGTTTGAAGTTAGCAGGCGCTGACAATGCCTTGCCAGTTCGGTTATTGTGTTGTTGGTGTTGGTATTTAACCATTGCTCTTTTATTTAACACTGAATTATGAATTACTTTATCAGGAAATGGCATTCACGTTCTTTTCACTGCTAATTAATTTTCTGTACTTTCATTTTTAGAAGAGCTGCTCTTTTTTTAAATTAACTACACAAAGAATTGAGTTTCAGTGTGGAAATTTCCAAACACAAATTGTTTTTGTTGTCTCTATGACCCGCCCCGCAGGTCTCTCCTTCTCCATTCTCACCTAGTGACCTCCCACCGCAGTAGCCTTCTTTCCACTCTCCTGTCACATGTGTTACCACCCTCTTTCTGAACACTCTTGTCCCCATCTTACATCCTCGTACCCACTCTCACACCCACTGTGCACATACATGCAAACACTGAAAACCAGGATCCACATATGAAAAGAGAACGTGCGACTATTGTCTTTCTGAGTCTGCCATCACCTCAGACTCAGAATAATAAATGTTTCCCCATAATTTAACAGTAACAAATAACTAATTAAGAAAAGACTTCTCCAAATTCGTTGTTCTCCAAATTTCATTCATTTCTTTTTCCTTCACAGCTGAGTGCAATTCCAGGTATAAGTCACTTTCTCACTCTCTATTCTCCTATTGGTGGACATCTGGGCTGCTTTCATTTCCTTGTTACTGTGAGTAGAACAGACATGGATGTTCAGATATCCCTATAGTCACAGGGGTAGTATAGTTGATATACAGTTCTATTTACTTTTATTTTTTTGAAGATGCCTCATACTGACTTCCATCATGACCAGACTTAGTTTATAGTCCACCCAGAAATAAGTGAAGGCTCCTGTTTCCTCGCACCCTCACCAGCATTTGCTGTCACTTGTTTGCTTGATAATAGTTGTTCTGGCTGGGATGTGCTGAACCTCAAAATTGTTTCCATTTGCACTCCCCTGATAGCTAAGGATTTTGAGCATTTCTTAATATACATAGAAATTTATTTTGTGAAAATAGTCAGACCTGAAATGTCATTAAAGTTTCACATCCATTCTTATTTATTATGGCATTTATTTTTAAACGACTTCTGTATATAGGAAGCTGTTTATATTAATTATATACCCTATGTACTATTATTCAAGCATAATAACCCCCTTTAGAATAAACTAGCTTTATCATGTTAAATTAGGATAAATTAGGATATTTACTTGTAATCATTGCTATTTTTGCCAAAATACAATAATTGCATATCAATGTTACTGATATGCATATTTTCAAAGTATGAATATGCCACAAGTTTATACTAGTTTGTAGTAATAATGGTTCTTTTTAATGTCCCTTAAAACACTTGTTATGTTTTTATAAATTATTCAACATGTTTTTATCACTTGTATTATCTTTTGGAAATGGTCATAACATCAGAACTAGGTTTTTAAAAGTCATTACTATTACCATAATCAGTAATTTAAGATTCAAATACTCACTTTTTCCCAATTTAGTATCTAATAATAATAAGTGATAAGACTATGTTTTTTGAAAATCCTATAGCTTTTAATTCTTTTTATTATAATCTGTGTTAAATGCGTTCTTTGACAATTTTGTCCACATATATAGTGCATTCTGACTACTCTACCTCGAACTCTCTGCTCTCTCCTCCCACCATCATTGCCTGGCCGTTTGTGTTTCTTCTTTGACAAACACTGTCCTTTCATTCCAGAAATCAGGAGACAGAGGCAGGCAGATTTCTTTGAGCTCAAGGCCATCCTGGTCTATATAAGCAAGTTTGAGGCCAGGGTACTTAATAAGACCTGAGAGAGAGAGAGAGAGAGAGAGAGAGAGAGAGAGAGAGAGAGAGAGAGAGAGAGAGAGAGAACACTATCTACTGTTTGTTGGTTAGCCCATTTGATGATTGGCAGTTTGGGGTTGCAGCTCCAAGTATACTCTTGATAACAACACCCCCATTGAAGCATAGAATGCAGGGGTGTTTTCCTCCCATTCTGCATGCTGTCTGCTCTCTCTGCCGTTAAGCTCCTTTGCTATGCAGAAGCTTTTAGTTTCATGTTGTCCCATTTGTTGATTCTTGGGATCTTTTTCCCATCCTAATGGAACCCCTGTTCAGAAAACCCTTTTTCTCTCTTATGATGTGAAGTATATTCCCTATGTTTTCTGCTAGCAGTTTCAGTGTTTCAGCTTTTTAACTTAATACGGTCTTTGATCCATCTTAATTGATTTTTATGAGATATGAATTTTAAAAGAAGACATTAATTTTAAAAGCGATATGAATCTAATTTCATTCTTCTGAGGGTGGATATCTAATTTTCTAACATCATTTTTAACAGTCTTTTCCCTTGTCACCTATAGATCCTTTTATCCTCCCCCCCAAGCCCCACTTTTCCGCTCGACTCCCTATGTTTCACCCAATGTTTGGCTGTGAGTCTCAGCATGTTTCCACTGCTGGTGGGTAGAGCCTCTCAGAGGACAACTCTGCCAGGCTCCTGTCTGTGAGCATAGCAGAGTACCATTAATAGTGTCAGGGGTTGTTTCTCTCCCACGGGGTGGGTCTTGGGTTGGGCCCGGCATTGGTTGGACGTTCCCTCAATCTCTACTCTATCTGCTCTGTCTTTATCCCTGCACATCTTGTAGGCAGGGTACACTTTGGATCAAAGCTTTTGTGGGTGGGTAGGTGTTCCCCTCCCTCCACTAGGAGTCTTATCTAGTTAGAGGGTGTCTTCTCCAGGCTCCAGGTCCCCTGCTACTAGGAGTTTTAGCTATAATTCCCAAGTGTCCTCCCAGAGGCCTATTCTCACTTAGGTGTCCAGCTTGTCACAGAGATGCCTACACACACAGTTTCCCTTTTGTAGCAGGCCTTCTGTCCTCCTGCCCCCCCCCCCCGCCCCCAGGTCTGATCATCACCTTTATTTCTCCCTGCTCCTTCTCCTACCTTGTTCCCTCTCCTCAACCACTACTTCTGTCCCTTGTTTCCCATTCTGAATGAGATTTAAGCATCCTCCCTTGGGGCTTCCTTGGGACTTATCTTCTTTGGGTCTGTGCATTGCAGTATGTTTATCCTGTCAGAGCCAATTAACCAGGGCCCAGAGGGGCCTGTGGAGTCTGAAGCACCAACTAAAGACCATGCATGGACTGGACCTCGGTCCTCTACAGAGATGTAACCTATGGGCAGCTCAGGCTTCATGTGGGTCCACTAGTAAGGGAATCAGGGGCCGTCTCTGACATGGATTCTGTCGCCTGCTTTTCCATCACTTCCCCCCTGATGGGACTGCCTCACCAGGACGCAGGGGAAGAGGACAAACTGAGTCCCCTGATGCAACTTGATTAGCTGGGGTGGGTGGGTAGGAGGGCTTCCCTTTCCCGAGGTATAGTGGAGAGGAAGGTGGAGGGAGGGCGGGACCGGGAGACAAGGAAGGAGGGGCTGTGCCCAGGATGTAAAGTGAATAAATAAATAAATTTAAAAAAAAATAAAATGTAAACCAGGCATGGTGGCACACGCCTGTAATCCCAGCACTTGGGAGACAGAGGCATTCAGACCTCTATTAGTTCGAGACCAGCCTGGTCTACAAAGTGAGTCCAGGACAGCCAGGGTGGCACAGAGAAACCCTGTCTCGAAAAACAAAACAAACAAACAAAAAAATTTTTAAAAAAAAGAAAAACAAAACAAACAATAATAACAATAACAACAACAACAATAACAATAATAATGTAAAGCATCTATAAAAATAATCTTTCCCTGTGTGTTTTTGATAGCTTCATCTAGCCTGGTGCCAGCTCCCCTGGTTTACCTCTGGGTCCTCTACTTCACTCAGTGTGACTACATGTTTGTTCTTGTGACAGTGCTGTGTTGTCTTTGTCACTATAACCCTATAGTCTAATCTGAGGTCCAGACACCTCCAGCAGCGTTCCTTCTAGGTAAGAATAATTAGGCTACGTGGGGTCCTTTTTGTTTCCACATGAATTTTGGGATCATTGTATTGTTTTGCTTTGTTTTTTCTAGTTCTGGAAAAAACATCAGTAGAAATTTTATAGAAATTGCACAGAAATCTATAGATTACTTTTGGCAATCTAATCTTTTCACAATATTAACTCGGCTAGTGCATGAGTATGGAAGGTCTCTCTATCATCTGGTACCTTCGTGTGTGTGTGTGTGTGTGTGTGTGTGTGTGTGTGTGTGTGTATGCGTGTGTGTGTGTGTGTGTGTGTGTGTGTGTGTGTGTGTGCGCGTGTGTGGGTTGGTGGGGAGGTGTGTGGGTGTGGGTGTGTGTACATGCACGCATGCGTGTGCATGCGTCTTAAAGTTTCCTTGTAGAAGACTCTCTCACTCTTTGTGAGGTTTATTTCCAGATATGTTTTATTTTGTTCTTTGTGGTTTGTTTCATTGTTTTTTTTTAAACTACTGAGAATTGGATTTATTTTTCATTTATTTGTCAGTAAGTGTGTTATTGGTATGAAAACCACTGTAAGTGTGTGTGTGTGTGTGTGCGTGTGTGTGTTGATTTTACACCCTACAGTTTGACTCTGTGTTTATTAAATCTAAGTTTTCTGGTAGAGTCTATACTTTTCTTGCTTTTAAAGATACTGGTGAAAGATTCAAAGTTATTCTAACATCCCTGCCTTTGCATGTGAGTTGACATTTTCCCTTAAATCTTCCTTAAGTAAAGTTGACTTCTAAGTTATGTGTATGTAAGGAATGTATGTGAATGCAGTGGCTGCAGAAACCGGAAGAGGGAATCAGCTCCAGTGGAACCGGACTTAGAGGTGGTTGTGAGCACCTGACATGGGTGCTGGGAATCAAACCCAGGCCCTCTGCAGGAGCAGCAAGCTTTCTTAACTTCTGAGCCATCTCCCCATCCCAAACTTTTTAGAGCTTTGAATACTATTTCTTCATTTTTGTTTTTGATATCTTTATTCACAGACGTGATGGGCAGATTCTTCTCTGGCCATGTTTGTTTGGGGGTTCTGAGTACCCCTTGTTTTTCTCCAGGCATGGGAAATTTTCTGCTAAAAATTTCATTAGATAATATTTCTATTCCTTTTGATTTTCTCATGCCCTTCTTATACCCCATGGATCTCTGAGTTTTGTCTCTTGAATGTACCCCAGTCTTCCTGGGGGTGTTGGCAATAATCCTGACATTTTCTTTTCCTTGTATGTGGCTGAGTATATTTTTTTATTCACCTTGTCCTCTAGCCCTGAACTTTACTATTTTTCATGGCCTTATATGATAGTGATGCTCTTTAAGGTGGTTTTGTTTTGTTTTGTTTTGTTTTGTTTTGTTTCAGTTTTTGGGCTGGTTATTTTTCAGTATTTCAATTTCCTTACTGGATTTATCCTCCATATTTTGGAGTTTCTCCTCTGGTTTGCTGTTTTGTTCCCTTTGGAGACTGTCTAGTCAAAGCCTTGAATACACTTGAGTTCGTTCCTCTGTTTCTGTGCATCTTCTATATAGTCATTGGCCATAAGGCAGTCATGAAGCTGGGAATGGTATTGTGGGTAGGCTGTTGTCTCCTAGCCTTTGGGCTTTTGTTGTGTTTTGTGCATTCATTAGAGGGAACATGTCTTTTCATTGTCAATTCCTCATTTTTTCCCCAACTTTACTTGGTCCTTTGTTTCATTTTTCTGTGAGTCTTACTAAAGGAACTGCTTTACCCACAGCTGCTTAAAGAGCAGGTGCATTGGTGTCCCTCACTTATTTCTCACCAGTCCTGGGTTTGCCTGACTATAGAAAACCCATTTGTCTATTACATTTGTGCCCCATTATCTGTCAGGGATGACACTGGGGTGTTGATTGGAGAAATATGGCTCATAGATTTTTAAAGCAAAAGGTACCAATATTTAAATTATGAAATAAAGAAGGCATGAGGAAAGATAAGGTACACAATGAGACTGGATGTTGGCTGGAGGTATAAAAGGTAGCAATGGACCTATCTTAAATGTGAAAATGTAAGAAAAATGTCTTTGTGGAGGTAGAAAAATGAGGGTCATAATTGAGGCATAATGTGAGTTTGAGGTTAAAACACAGTGGGTAACAATATATAAAGTTACAAGTAATTTTTTAAAAATCAGAAAGATAAATTAAAAAAAAAAACAAAATGTTAGCAGGGCGTGGTGGGGCACACCTTTAATCTCAGCACTTGGAAGGCAGAGGCAGGTGGATCTCTGTGAGCTCGAGAGGCCAACCTGATCTACAAAGTGAATCCAGGACAGGCAAGGCTACACAGAGAAACCCTGTCTCAAAAAAAAAAATTAGAGAAGACATGAAAACAGACACCACAGAATATTTTAAAGTAATATAGAATGAAAACACATCTATATATATTCAAACAAACCAACCAACAGTAGCCAAAAGTAAGCCAGCAAATAAAATAAAATACCAAGTGTGATAACCCTGTTCCAGTCTCTTTGACTTTTGTTTTTTGGTTTTTGGTTTTTTTTTTTTTTTTCAGTAGTCAAGTGAGAAATCCCCAGAACCTGCATGCATAAAGTTCAGCTGTAGATGTGACTCAGGGAAAGAACTGGACTCATCACATGACGAGCTGGTTGGGCTAGATCCCTGTCATGTGGAAGTCATGGCTCAGCCAGTGGGGGCGCCTGAGCCTCCTGTAGCCTGCTCTGAACTCACAGAGTGATGGGCCACTTCCGGTACAGGCTGGGTGGCCAGTGAACTCATAGCACAACCACAGGGCTCTGCTGAAGCCTTGTCTTGTGTGTGCTGAACTCCACTGGGAACTGAAAAGAAGGAGCAACTGGTACTGTCTGAGGCTCTGGTAACATAGTGAGGTTCTCCTGGATGAGTCTGATAGGGCTGGATTTGTGGAGACTGAGGGTCATTGTGTGACAGGAATAAGTAATTTCATGACAGGCATGAGAGCTTCTCAGGAGGATGAGGACTACAGTGAGACTCAGAGAGAGACCAGAGTACAGCCTGGAGGTCCTGATATATTGCACAGATGCTATAGAAATACACGTCATAGAAGAGGGTAATATTTGTCATGTCTACAGATATAAAGGGGGAAAATCTATTTTCAATACAAACTCACTGCATATCTATTCTAAGCTGCATTCTTCCTTTAAAATGTTTACTTATAGTAAAGTCACACATACAAGCCAACTGAAAATGGGGTGTATTCATTTAATAAAATATTGTTATAGCTGGGACTGATGGCACACGCCTGTAATCCCAGCTTTCGGGAGGCAGAGGCAGACGGATCTCTGAGTTGGAGGCTAGCCTGGTCTACAAAGTGAGATCAAAGACAGTCAGAACTACATAATGAGACTCTGTCTTTACAAATACAAAAGTAACAAACAAACATGTTAGTTTGTGATGCATTATGGATGTATGTAGAAGACATGAAGCTATGTTAAATGTCACACTATGTGACCATGTGTGGACTAAGATTGTATTTTTTTAGTATATTTTATTTTGGGTTTTGGTTTGGTTTGGTTTGGTTTGGTTTGATTTGGTTTGGTTTTGGTTTTTGGTTTTGTTGGTTTTGTTGATTGGTTGGTTGGTTGGTTGGTTGGTTTTTCAAGACAGGGTTTCTCTGTGTAGCCTTGGCTGTCCTAGACTCACTTTGTAGACCAGGCTGGCCTCGAACTCACCCGAGTGCTGGGATTAAAGGCGTGTGCCACCACACCCGGCCTGTTCTGTTTTTCTTTTTGACACCTCCTATAATGATACTTTTCTCCTATTTAGCCTCATCTATTGCCTCAAGAGGAACTCACATATTTATAGGATGTAAAAATAGCTTGAATCCCAAAATAGGGACTTGAAATCCCTAAAACAATTCATTTTAGACTCAAACACGCAGCTGACAAATCCTACAGGCAGTAGTGATGTCAGGGGACTACATCTTTCCATGCTTAAATTTTTCTTAAGACTTTCAGAGAAAATTGAAAAATTCAGAGAAAATGGAAATAAGTATAGCTTTTTTAATATTGTTAAAATCTACACCTGAAATATTCATGTGCTAAAATCTTGGCTCTCATTGTGTCAATATGGAAAACTCACAAGCAAGTGATCTCAAAAACAACTACAAGAAACACCAGAATTAGCTGGATGGTAAGATGGAGACGCATATTTCCACAGAGGACCTCCCGAGGTGGGGCCTAGTGGGATGTGGGTAGGTTACCGCTGACATCATCCTTGGAGGAGATTACTACGTGGGATGTGGGTAGGTTACCGCTGACGTCATCCTTGGAGAAGATTACACAGTTCTCGTGGAACTCTAGTCAGTTCCAATGAGTATGAGTGTTTGCACATTGCGGGCCTATCTCAGTACCAGAAAAAATAGAAAAGTAAAGACTGGCCCTGACTCTGGGTCTGTCTTAGCATGAGATCTCTTGCGCGCATGTCCCAGCGACGAGACACCATCTGCCAAGAGGCCCTCACCAGAGGCCAAACAATAGTGCCTTCTGAGCCAACATTTTCATCATCCAGATCTTCGACGGCCTTCCCCACTTCCCTGCCCAGCCAGCTCCACTCCGTGCCATTTCTTTCTCTCTCTTTTTAAAACAAACAATTGCAAGGCTTTGGGTTGCTTAGAAATCATCGGTCCCCTCGAGTGATGCCTTCCCTCATCTCTTGCATTTATCACAGTACGTGATCACCAGCACCCATGCGCAAGTGGGAACCTTGCACTCGATTGCATACATAAAGTATCAGTCATGCTGAGGCCTTTGATTTGGGGGGATAATAACTAAGTGACTTTAGCCAACCTTTTCCTGAGGATAGACAGGGGAGCTGGCTGACATTTTGAAACCTCCTAATAAGTCATCAGGGGGTATAACCAATGAAGAATTGTCAGGACAAAAATCTAGTAGAAATCAATATCTCAAGAGTTAAGTCTATTTTTTTCCCTGAAGGCATTGGAAAAAAAAAAAAAGCAAAGCAAACTAAACAGAGCTAAAATGTGATGCTTGCACTTGGCAAGAAAGATGAGTTTTCTGCTAAGCTCAATGAGGAAGGGGTTGATAACTGTGGCAAACCATAAGCTAACAGAACAAAGCTTTCCAAGCATCAAAGAAGGGTAAAATTGAATTGACTTTCATCTCTCATCCTGAGTTTGTCACCAGGTAGTACAGAGAACTTCCAGTCTTGAACTGAATTAAAATGCCATATTGTGTTAATCAATACTTCACAGATACAGGCAAACATGCAAGGTGAGAATATGGATAGAGGTTACATCTTTATAGTTTACTAATCATTTCTACAAATAACTTTATAATACAAGAATCAAAGCAAAATCTAAGATAGCAAGTATCAAATGGAAATAAGACATGTCGTATCCAGCAGAAGGAAAAAAACATGAAAACCAACGATGTGTGAGGTGCAAGGAGGTATGAAAACACAAGGTATGGCAAAGAACAAAAATATGCCCTAGAGGGCTGGAGAGATGGCTCAGAGGTTAAGAGCACTGTCTGTTCTTCCAAAGGTCCTGAGTTCAATTCCCAGCAACCACATGATGGCTCACAACCATCTATAATGAGGTCTGCTGCCCTCTTGTGGTGTGCAGGCAGAAGACTGTATAAATAATAAATAAACAAATATTTTTAAAAATATGTCCTAGAATTATATAATAGCTGAAGTTAAAAACTCAATTGATGGGTTAGGAGGTTGATTAAATACAGGAGTAAAATGAGAATTAGGAACCTAGGACCTAGTCAAAACAAACTATCCTGAATGCAACACAGAGATTAAAAACAAAGAAGTAAAAGAAGTCACTCTCTAAAGGAAAAATAGGAAATATTGTTGGAAAAGTAAAACACGAGTAACTACCACAGCCATATGTCAAGTCATTGGCTTAGCTAATATTTGAAAAACTAACTAATAATCTTCCGAGAATAGTAAAGGACATCAAAATCGAGACATTAAGAAAGATTTCTAGGGCTGGAGAGCTGGCTCAGAGGTTAAGAGCACTGACTGATCTTCCAGAAGTCCTGAGTTCAATTCCCAGCAACCACATGGTGGCTCACAACCATCTGTAATGTGATCTGATGCCCTCTTCTGACATGCGGGTGTACATGCATGCAGACAGAACACTGTATACTTAATAAATAAATAAATCTTTTAAAAAAAAGATTTCTAAATTCTAAATATAATTAATTAATGGAATTCAAACACATATGTATCATGGTAAAGACATAGCATCCTTTCATATCAAGGAAAACAAATGTCTTGCTCAGAAAATGGTTCTTTTTCATGTTTTCAAATTTTGTCACATTTATAAAATGAAATATGATCATATCCAGCCCCTATGTTCTCACTCCAGCTCTTCCATATAACACTCAATATTTCTCCCTCCCAACCTCACAGTCTTTTCTTTCTTTCTTTCTTTCTTTCTTTCTTTCTTTCTTTCTTTCTTTCATAATCTGTCTATTCTAATGAGTGCTGCCAATAAGTGCATGGGTGTGGGGTCATCCACCCAAGCACAGGAAATCTATCATACCTCAAAGCCACACCCTCAGAAAAGATGGAATATACCTCCCCTAGCAGCCATCAACTGCCAATAGTATGTCGATAAGGACAGGTTCTAGAAGAACACCTCCCCAGCCTGCGCCAGGTAACCACACCTGCTGTGATCTCCTAAGTGTAACAGCCACATCATGCCCAGAAGACAGCATTTTACCACATCTAGCCACATCGCCAGCTCTTAATTCTTTCTGCCTCCTCTTCTTTGTGGTCCCTGAGTCTTAGTTAGGAAAAGAAAGTGCTGTTAGGAAAAACGTCCCATTTGCAACTGAGCATTTCAAACATTATGCATTGTCACCAGGTAGTACAGAGAACTCCCAGTCTTGAGCTGAATTAAAATGCCATCTTGTATTAAGAAACACAAAAAAGAAATGTCTCTGGACAAAGTTGAGAGCAGCAGCAGATCTGTGGCTACAAATATTAATATTGAGAAGGCAACTTGACAACATGATAAATGAATTTTAAAAAACCATAGCAAGTTCCTCTTTAGTGCTTATGACTTCTTAGCAGGATGGCAGTAACAAGTATGAAACTCTCTCCTGTGGTGCAGACCTCAAATGGAAATCAGTTAATTGCCCTGTAACAATCACGCCACTATTGCACCAGTGAGAAAATACTCCCTGGTAAGTTGGTATTGTAACATACAAGGTTGAGCACTGGATAAGACCATGGATGTCTGTTCTCTCACACACACTAGCCATCAGGAAAGGAGCTTCAGGGTTGGTTTGTCATTGATTTCTCTGTAAGACAGCCCTTTAAGAAAATAATACTCCTGCATTCTTTTTTTAATGGTTTATTTTGATTTTATTTTTTTAATTTGTTCACTTTACATCCTGATTGTAGGCCCCTCCCTCATTGCCTCACTATCCCACCCTCCCTCCCTTAACCCCCTCCCCTAGTCCTCAGAAAGGTGGAGCCCTCCTCCCTATCATCTGACCCCAGCCTATCAAGTTGCATCTGGACGCCTGTATCCTCTTCCTCTGTGGCCTGGTAAAGCCACTCCACCAAGGGGAAGTGAGGGACCAGAGTCCATGTCAGAAGTAGTCCCCACTCCTTATATTATGGGAACCTCAGAGAGACTATGCTACCTAGCTACTACATCTGAGCAGAGGGTCTAGGTCCTCACCATGCATGGTCTGGTCCTTGCTTGATGCATCAGTCTCTGCAGCACCCCCTCCTCTGCCAGGATTGGTTGGCTCCATTGGTCTCCTTGTGAAGCTCCTGGCCCCTCCAGGTCCTTCTATCTCCCAACTCTTCCATAAGATTCCCTGTGCTCCACCCTGGAGTTTGGCAACGAGTCTCAGCATCTGCTTCTATCCCCTACTGGGTGGAGTCTTTCTGAGGACCTCTATGGTAGGCTCCCTGGCTGTTCCTTCTCTTCAGCTCCTTCCCATGTCTATTCTATTTTTCAAATCAAAGCAAAACAACTCTGAGATTCCATCTTACACTTTATCTGAATGGCAAAGATCAAAAACTCAAGCGACAGCACATGCTGGAGGGCATGTGGAGAAAGAGGAACGTTCCTCCATTGCTGGTGGGAGTGCAAACCTGTACAACCACTTTGGAAATCAATCTGGTGCTTTCTCAGAAAGTTGGAAATAGTGCTACCTCCAGACCCAGCTGTACCACTCCTGGACATATATCCAAAAGATGCTTCACCATACAGCAAGGACATTTGCTCAACTATGTTCATAGCAGCTTTATTTGTAATAGCCAGAATCTGGAAACAACCTAGATGTCCCTCAACTGAAGAATGCATAAAGAAACTGTGGTACATT
Organism: Acomys minous; assembly: GCF_964271855.1. Taxonomy (NCBI): domain Eukaryota; kingdom Metazoa; phylum Chordata; class Mammalia; order Rodentia; family Muridae; genus Acomys; species Acomys minous. The sequence continues at coordinate 17,062,864 of NC_140497.1, read as the reverse complement.
TACACAATAGAATACTACTCAGCTATTAAAAACAAGGAAATCTTGAAATTTGCAGGCAAATGGATGGAACTAGAAAAGTCCTGAGTGAGGTAACCCAGACCCAGAAAGACACATATGGCATATACTCACTTATAAGCAGATATTAGCCACATAATACAAGATAACCACACTACAATACACAGACCTAAAGAAGCGAAATAACAAGGAGGACCCTGGGGAGGATGCTTAATTCTCATTCAGAAGGGCTACTGCATTTTTTAATAACAAAAAACAAACTCAGAAAGGAATGGAGTAATTAATACCTTCCTGGTTCTTAGACCCTACCATCAGCCTATAACCCCATACCAATGCAGTTCTTTCTCAAGAATTAAGGAAATGTAAAAACTACGTTAAGTTACAATTAAAAGTTTGTTTACTGGCAGATGTACATTCAAGGAAAAGATTTTACCTTTTTTTGGCACTCATTGGGAAGAAAGATCAAGGGTATAAGAAAAAAGTAAAGAAAGAATTAAATTAGTAGGTAAATTTAATGAAAACCAGCATGAAATTTTGAATTGATTTTTCTACATTAAACAATGGAACCATTTACACAGCTGGCAAGGTTTCATCTAACATATTGCCTTCCATGAATAAGGAAAAGACCAACAATCCAGGGCAATAACGGACAGGGTAACTTAATAACCATTTCATATCAGGAAATCTAAGTGGATTGTGGACATAAAAAGATGCTTAGTGGTAAGAATTAAAATTGTATTAAAATCAAAATAACCTACCACCATTACATAAACTACTGCCCATAAAATAGCTAAAATTACAAAGGCTGCTCCTTTGAAGTTGCATTACAAACTGTTAGTAAGGACACAAGACAACGGCAGTTCTGGGTCTGGTGGAAGGACAGACTGGTAGAACCATCTGGAACAACTGGCAGTTGCGCTCCAGAGAGCTATCTAAGCCTCCTTACCTTAGAATTCTGTTCCTACCTAGGGAAGCATATGCAAGCCTTTCTACAACACTAGCTTTTTTTTTTTCAAAACAGCTAAAATATGACAATTGACACCAGCATTAGAACATATTAAGAAGAGCCCAGCACGGTGACACATACCTGTGATCCCAGCACTCAGGAGGCAGAGGCAGGCAGATCGATGTGAGTTCAAGGCCAGCCTGGTTTACAGAGCAAGTTCCAGGACAGTCAGGGCTACACAGAGAAACCCTGCCGCCTCAAACAAACAAACAAAACAAAACAAAAGAATCTATTAAGAAAGTTGAAGTATATTCATAGAGTGGAATGTGGCAGCATAGAGCAGTGAAAGGGACCGTGGCCACATCGAAGAGCACAATCCTAAGACATAATCTTACAGAGGGTAAGTTTATGTTCTATTTATATAGACTTAAAAATAGTTCAAAAAACCCTAAGTTTTTCTAAATAAGTATATACATATTTTATGTAATATAAAATATTAATATGACTATAAAAGGGCAATCAAGTATTACAAGATACACTGTCAAAACACTAGTAACTTCTGTTCTCTAAAGATGGGGCTGCAATTGCAGGGCTTTCCTGCCTCACTGGCAGTGGGACAGTTCTTGATTTGAGAAGTCGTTGCACGGATGTTAATTTCATACTCCATTTGAAAGTGCACTTTATGTCAATTTTTTGTTGTGTTTTTTAGTTCTGGCTTGTTTGTTTTCATTTGCCTGTTTGTTTATTTTCTAAAGAAAGAGAAAAAAGAACTGGAGTTGGCTTGGTGGGAAAGTGGAGAGAATCTGGGGGGTATTGAGAGAGGTAAAAAACTTCTATCAGAATGTATTGTATGAAAAAAATATTTTCAATAAAACAGAAAAAAAATTAAATTCTTTCAAAAATTAAAAATAAGCTGGGTGTGGTAGCACATGCTTTTAGTCCCAGCACTTGGGAGGCAGAGGCAGGAGGATCTCTGCGAGTTAGAGGCCAACCTGGTCTACACAGTGAGTCCAGGACAAGAAAGGCTACACAGAGAAACCCTGTCTTGAAAAACAAAACAAAACAAAACAAAACAAAAACAAAATATAAAAAATAAAATGAATCAATCATTAGGCAGTGAAAGATTATTTTTGAAAAAACATGAATTACAGAATATTATAAAATATTGGGGCTAGAGATGTCTCAATGGTTGAGAGAACTGGTTGATCTTCCAGAGGATCTGTGTTCAGTTCCCAGCACCCACATGGCAGCTCGTGACTGTCACTATCTCTAGTTCCAGGGGATCCAACACTGTCACACAGAAATACATGCAGACAAAACACCAATGCACATAATATAAAAATAAATAAATTGTAAAAATACGGCTCAAATGTTCAAATGTACATAAGCATTAGCCATAATTGTGTGCTTCTGTTCCTGCAAGTTCCAAGATGGCTCTATTGAAACAATAGAAGAAAAGGGAACTGACCATGCTGGACAATGCTGTCTAGGTGTCAGTAAATAAAATAGTATCCCCGGGTGGTGGCGGCAGCGAATGCCTTTAGTCCAAGAACTCAGGAGGCAAAGGCAGCTGGATCTCTGAGTTTGAGTCCAGTCTGGTCTATAAAGCAAGTTCTAGGACAGCCAGGGCTACACAGAGAAACCTTGTCTCAAAAAAAAAAAAATACTCTCTATTTACAACTGAGAAAGGGAGGGGGAAAACTAAATCTGAGAAGAGCCAGGAGTGGTTATCTCTTAGCAATTGGCCTGGGTAAAGTACAAAGGGAAAATATTTTACAATGCATTTTGTGCTCTTTGGTGTATATACAATGTTTTATTGCACATCTGTACATATGTACATATGTAATGGTATATGTACATGCTTTATTTTCGCCAATGGGAAGGCTTCTCTGGAAGCCACCTTTGTCCACACCACCCTCCCACTTGCTGGCTTAGGTGTCCCTCACGTGTGATCACAACATTCCGGGGCATACGATTTTGTTCTCACATTTCAAGTAAGTGTGTGTGTGTGCACATGATTTGCACGCATCCTCATCAACATTCTTTAGCTTCTCCAGTCTTAGGGCTGAAAGATCTCTTTTTTTTTTTTTTTAAACCCACTGGGAAAAAGCACATGCGCCAACTCTCTAAGACACGTACAGTAAGTAATGAGGAACGGTAATAAAGCCAACCTCCATGTACCCACTCAAGTACGATGATAATTAAAATTACCCGAAGGAAAAAAGCATTACATAGCCATTACGTTTTGTGGAGTCTAGTTATCCGGCGCTCTAGGTTTGAGACCTGTGTGATTTCTATTTATAGCTTCTGCTCCATTTAATTGAGATCTAGTCTTCCTCATATGCAACCAGTTGTCTCGACTTATAGTACTAATTTGCTTTTATAGAAAAACTATTTAAGAGGAATTCTGATTACTTTGGGGTTCATGCGGGAGGCGGGGGTCTTTTTTCTCCTGAATTGTATGAGTGGAGGGAGAGATCTGTCATTCAGCAATAGGGATTGACTGAGAAGTTTCTCAGGGTTTAAGCCCTTCGATAGCAGGACAGCATTCGAAATGCGAATGGATTCTTGTGATTTAGGAAGCCGCTGGGAGAATCCAAGCCGCTGGTCTACACCCACAGCTCCTGAGAAAAGTCACCTAGAGAGGGATGTGGCCGGGAAAACTGTCCTCGGGGACTGCCCTCCATTGCAAAAATAAAAAATAAAAAACAAGAAATAAACTGCTGTTCTAGTCAGGATTCACCCAGAAGCCTTGAAATCCCTTACTGAGGAGAGAGATGGAGATGATTGCCTCAGACGGAAGGTCGGAAGGTCGACTTGAGACAGCAAGGGTATCTCCCCGAAAAGGCGCGGAAAATGCTCTCCCATCTTATGACAGAGAACAGCATCTAGGGCGACCGATTCTGAGCTGTTGCTTCCTCTGACCTAGACAAGGGAAACAGCAGCCTCTGCGTCCCCACCCATTGCTGTTCCTGAACAAGTGAAAGGCCTGGTGGGGTCCGGGGAGGTGACAGAGTAACGGAGTAACGCAGGCCACCCTTCACCCTGACTGCTGTCTCCAGCCCCTTGTGGAACCCAGAGCGACTGCCGCAGTTGCTGGAGGTGGAAAAGTTCTGTAAAAGATCTGTGGCAGTGTTTTGAGGCAAATGTAGAGGGAGACACCGCCCGTCGAGGTCCTTTAGATGTTCTGCAAACTGGAAAACCATGCCTCTAAGGCAAGGGCATCATGCTAGCAGTTTGGGTTGCCATGGGACCACCTACAGGCCTGATGAAAATAGAGCTGCCTATCCCCCCCCCAACGCCCCCAAATATACACTATCTTCACTGCCTGGTTCCAATCTAACGTGTTGGTTTCCCACTAGACAGTGGAGTGTGTTGGAGGAAGGTCCAACAGTGTTTCCAAATGCTAATTTCAGTGCCTTGAGATGTGGTTACCACCCTGCCGCCAGCTTTGTTATGAATGTTGAACTACTTCCTGTAACCACGTGATGACAAGGAATGTTCCCCAATTAGCCCTAATTGGCTAAATAAAGATGCTGAAGCCTATGACTGAGTAGAAGAGTGAAAGGCAGAGTTTTAGGTCCCTAGGCTTGGATGCCAGCAGCGGGAGGGGAGGAAGAGAAAGGAGTCAAGATGAGGCATGATGTCACCAAGCACACGTCGCTTTAGGAACAGACTGATGGAGCAGAAGCCGCCTCGGGAGTCATCAGATCGGCAAGTGATTGGGTTTTAAAGGAACTAGGATTAGAGTAGCTCAGAGTCTGCCCAGCATAGTGCTTACAGCTTAAAAATAAATCATAGTCTCTGTGTGTCAGTCATTGGGGAACTAGCTGATTAAAGAAAGCTACTGCCTTAATAATTTACTGTACTGATTGATGTAGAAAGAACAGTTCAGCCGGGTGTGGTGGCACATACCTGTGGTCCCAGCACTCTGGGAGCCAGAGGCAGGCAGATTGCTGTGAGTTCGAGGCCAGCCTGGTCTACAAAGCCAGGACTACACAGAGAAACCCTGTCATGAAAAAGAAAGAAAGAAAGGAAGGAAGGAAGGAAGAAAGAAAGAAAGAAAGAAAGAAAGAACAATTCATCTTTCTGTAACAGGAGTGCAAGTCATTTGTTCTGACTTTGGTGTCCTTTTCCAACAACCACTAATAGCTGAGCTACTCCTAAGCAGAGCAAGGGCTCGTCAAGCAGTGGATGCGGACAGGGATGGCCGTGGATAGTGTTTCAGACAGCTGGAGGACCGTGACATCCTAGAAACAGGCCAGCTATCCTCTCTTACTATCAGGAGGCCATGCTCTTCTGGACTTGTTAGAATTAGCCCCACCTCAAAGGTCCCTTGGATAAAGCACCCTTGTGCCTGGAGTGGCAGCTGTGCAAGTATGTAAGCCAACACTTTCTCAAACTTTATTTCTTCGTGAGTAGCGACATCATTGGCCAGCTTCAGACAGATGGACACTGTAGTCCAGAAACCAGTCTTGTTGAAGAACTCCCCAGGTCAACTTCCCTGAGAGCAGGAGGGAGGAGAGGGACTGCACTTTTCATTCTGGTTTGCTTGCCTTCTTTGACAGTTCCTCTGTTATGGCCCAGGATTCCACGGGTGGGGGGGGGGCAAGTAATAGGGGCTGGAGAGGTGGCTCAGAGGTTAAGAGCACTGACTGCTCTTCCAGAGGTCCTGAGTTCAATTCCCAGCAACCTCGTGGTGGCTCACAGCCATCTATCATGTGGTCTGATGCCCTCTTCTGGCCTACAGGTGTATATGCAGGCAAAGCAAATTAAAAAATAATAATAGAGAAAAGCCAGTAGGTAGAGGCTGAAGAGATGGCCCAGAGATTAAAAGCACTGTCTGATCTTTCAGACTGTAGGCAAGACAGAGCGAAATCACCAAAATACACCACTTCATAAGTAGAAAATCAGTTTGCTGGGGGGCGGGGGGCGGCGCACAAACTGCCAGGCTGCCTCAGAAAGTAGAGAATAGCAATCAGTGAGAAAGCCATGCCAGTTTTAATAAGGAGGTAGAGGTAGAAGGAGATGTGCCTGCCAGAACAGCCTGGGAGTTAGCATGGGGACTTTGGTCTGTTGCAGGCTTTTTGGATTGATCAGGAACTAACTACTTCACCCCTGAGGGGAGATAAGGGAGAGCAGTGGATTATGTGGCTGGGAGATGGGAGAAGGGATCCCTTGAAAGGCCAGGCATACGTCTGCTGCCCAGGACTGGACTGTCTAGTCCCCTGGACATGGGTTCACGTATGGGTGTGAGTGTACATCTCTTGAGGCAGAGTGCCGAGCATGCAGCACTAGGACAAGAATTTAGGAAGTGGAAAGCCTTAGAGACCAGGAATGCTACTGCAGCCGGGCAGTGAGCGGTGGCCCAGGCCTTTAATCTCAGCACTTGGGAGGCAGAGGCAGGCGGATTGCTGTGAGTTCAAGGCCAGCCTGGTCTACAGAGTGAGCTCCAGGACAGCCAAGGCTACACAGAGAAACCCTAGCTAAAACAAAAACAAAAAAAAAGTACTACTGCATGGCTGAGTAGCTAGTGTCTGTATCCTGTGTCAGTGCCCACATTCTGGTGAAGCAGCCACATCTGGTGAGCTGGCATGTTCTTGCTGTCCTCTAGCGTCCTAAGCAGTGGAGTGGTGGTCCACGGCTCTCACACACCTCTGGTGTTTTCTGAGCATCATCCTTACGGCTACTGAGTCCATGAGAAACCTGCCTCTCCCACAGCATCTTGATGCCACCTTAGCTCTGGCTGTCCCCATACAATCACCACAGAATTCCCTTCTGTTTTATGAATAAACTCCACATGATGACTTTGTGTGCAGTTAGAAAGTATTGAAAATACATCAAAGAGCAAGTTGGACTCAACCAAATACCGATGACACTGAACAGCAAGGGAAATAAAGTTCACAGCTATAGAGGGCAAGAACCCTTCTGGAAAAAAACACAAAAACACAACGTTACAACTCAGTCACAGAAAGATTCCCAAAGAATGCGTGAACAGTTTAGGGAAAGAAAGACGACCCAGTGCAGGTTTGGAGGGGCTGGTATGGGTCCCATCCCCTAGCCCAGCAAAGCTGCAAGGGAGTCAATACTGTGCCTTGTGCCCAGCAACCAAAGGAGAGACACCTGGCCTCTACCAAACAGAAGTGTCATGGGTGCATTTTGGATGTCTGCTCCAGGGCAGCATCACGGAGCCTGGGCACTCCGCACGGGATTAGGGAAGCAAAGCCCTCACACTCTCCCCTTCTGAAGGATGCAGGAGCCCATAGCATGTACATCCTGTATGGCAAGCAAACAAACCAGGAATTCTATCACTTCCTTGTGGAAATAGTGGTTCTTCTCGAGTTTACTGGACACTTCTTGATGAAAGGGAACACTCCTAGGCCTCCTTTGAGCATTTTCTCCCCAAATGTCTTTTTTGTTGTTGTTGTTTTTGTTTTTTGAGGCAGGGTTTCTCTGTAGAGCCTTGGCTGTCCTGGACTCACTTTGTAGACCAGGCTGCCCTCGAACTCACAGAGATCTGCCTGCCTCTGCCTCCTCAAGTGCACCGCCAAGCTCAGCTAAAATAAAACTTTTTTGTTTGTTTGGAGACAGGGTTTCTCTGTGTAGCCTTGGCTGTCCTAGACTCACTTTGTAGACCAGGGTAGCTTCGAACTCACAGCAATCTGACTGCCTCTGCCTCCCTAGTGCTGGGACTAAAGACATGTGCCACTACACCCGGCTAAAATAAATTTTCTAATGGCATGAACAGTTGATATTTTTTAAAGATAGATTTATTTATTCATTTACTATGTCTACAGTGCACTGGGTGCACATACACCTGCAGGCCAGAAGAGGGTATCAGATCATATTATAGATGGTTGTGAGCCACCATGTGGTTGCTGGGGATTGAACTCAGGACCTCTGGAAGAGCAATCAGGGCTCTTAACCTCTGAGCCATCTCTCCAGCCCAAGCAGTTGATTTATCATGAAAGTGAAAATCATTATTTTTCAAAAGTAGTATAACCAAATGGGAGGGTTCCTGGGTTGTGTTGCATAGAAATCATAATATTTAAAAGCTGAAAACATTAAATTATAAACAAACCACTATGTTTTAAGCTATCAAAACTGGCATCTTGGGCCAGCCATGGTGGCACACGCCTTTAGTCCCAGCACTTGGAGGCAAAGGCAGGCAGATCACCAGGCCAGCCTGGTCTACAAAGTGAGTCCAGAACAGCCAAGGCTACACAGAGAAACCCTGTCTCGAAAAAAAAAAGAAACAAACAACAAAAAAAATCTTGCATCTTAATTCTTATATTCTTGGGTCATACTAAATGTCATTTTAAAATAAGATTTATTGATTATTTATACAGCATTCTGCCCACGTGAGCCAGCACACCAGAAGAAGGCACCAGATCTCATTATAGATGGTTATGAGCCACCATGTGGTTGCTGGGACTTGAACTCAGAATCTTTGGAAGAACAGCCAGTGTGGTCAACCTCTGAGCCATTTCTCCAGCCCCCAAAATGTCATTTGTGAAAATTATAACAAGTGTGTTTATCTTTTATTTTTCTAACTGTAAGCAAGTTTCAATGTGGTCACTATGTGCCCTAGTGAAAACTCTTGTGAGTCATTAATCAAAACCGTGTGCACATGTGCAGAGCAGGTGAGCCTGACAGTGCCGCAGAATTCCAGCCAATGCTTCCCTTTTATCCAGCAGAGCTGTGTTCCTGGGTAGTTCCAGCAACAGCCAGCAGAGGGCAGCAGGGGACCATAAATGAAAACATCCAGGCCTTGTCTTCTTTGCTGACTCCAATAGGCTGCCAGTTCCTCCCTTGCTCAAATTCTAACATCTAGCACTTCCAAAAGTGGGGATCAGAGTTAGTCTAATTCGTCCACTAATTAATACTCAGGTGCGTGGCACTGTGCCCAGCTGACACAGCTTGTCTTATGAAGACTTATGAAGATGGCAGTTGTTTGGCTTAGATGATAGTACTGTGCATAACTTTAATAAAAATGTTAACTTTAATAAAAGGAAGCTGAATCCAAACAACAGACAGAGGATAAGTTAATGGATTTACATTACCTATGTTGTACACATTGCTACACCACGGGGCTTTATATGTTCTTGGGTAAACCCTATAGAAAACGCAAGACAGTCTTCACGTAACACAAGGAGTCATCTACCATAACTGTGCTTTTCGTATAGAATGAGCAGCTGTGGCAAATTCATAGATGAGGCAGACGCATGGCAGAAGCTCATCACATTGATGTTAGTGACATCCAGCGAAACTCAACAGGGAAGCCCTGTTAATGCTAATATTCCCTTTAACTCCTTTTGTCTTAAATACATAATCTGTAAGTGCGTATTACGTTTATCAGTCTAGATAGGAGCCAAGCACAGTAAAGCCAGGAACGTATTTCCATTTTTAAAGAGGGCTGCCATTATAATTTGTCACATTTGCCGGGAGTTGTGGGGCACGCCTTTAATTCCAGCACTCGGGAGGCAGAGGCAGGCGGATCACTGTGAGTTCGAGGCCAGCGTGGTCTACAAAGCGGATCCAGGACAGCCAAGGCTAACACAGAGAGACCCTGTCTCGAAAAACCAATAATAATAATAATAATAATAATAATAATAATAATAATAATAATAATAATAATAATTTATCACATACAGTCTTGGCCTAAGTTCCTGTCATCGAAAGGCTACACAGCCCAGAAAACAACACAACCAACATGAACCTGGAAAGGAACACCAGCCGCCAGTCCCTTAGCTGGTGTCGGTGTAATCGGAAAACTGGACCGCGCAGGCCTTGGTGGGGCAGAAACAAGGCAGACAACAGGCATGGCCCACGGGAGTCTCAAGAACAGAACGGGATACTTACTCTATTTCAGTCCGAGGAAAACAGGCGTGGGGATGCAGGCCGGAGGAGCAGGCGTCACCACCCAGCAGAGCCTGCACATGCAGCCTCCTGAAGAAACAGGCTGACCCCAGCTGTTGTAGCTGGCCCCTGCAGCAGCCTGTCCGGCTCCTGGCCATCTGTCCTTTGGGTCTCTGTCGGGGTGTGCTCCCCAGATAATGACACAGAGTCTTATTACGAAAGCTTGGCCTTAGCTTAGGCTTGCTCCCCAACTAGCTCTTAACCCATTTCTATCAATCTGCATTCCGTCACTGTTGGTTCATGGGGTTCCAACTTCATGTCTGGCCGACAGATCTTTTCCGCCTCTGATTCTTTCGCGCCTCTGCCTTCTGCTAATTGGCAGTTCAGCCAATCAGAAAGTGTTGGCGGAATGTTTACAAAATAAGATTCACCCAAAGAATAACAATGTTGCAGGATATTTATTTGATCCCATTGCAAACCCAAGATTGCGAACTGTAAAAACCTGCTCAGAATTGTGGAGTGACTCAGTTCTAGCACACACCTTTAATCCAAAAGCTTTCTGTGAACAAGAGTGAATAAAGTTAATCCTAGATCGAGAGGTAGAGCAAATCAGCTGGCAGGGACTGATTAAACAGAAAGGAGTGTTTAAGACAGCATGGCGGAAAAACTTATGGGCTTTGGGCTTTTTTTTGCTTTTTCCTTCTGGGATGCCAGCTGAGTAGGAAGTTCAGCTGGATGCTTTCTCTGCCAATAAAATCAAAGATTGGGATTTTGTCATTTAAAACAACATACCAATACCAAAGTCCTGCTTGTCTGTAGTCAGCTCTCTGCAGGTACAGAAACCAGCATTTGAATAATACGAAGACAATCTTTATAAAGTGCACAAAAACATCACCCCAACAGTAGCCCCAGGATTTGGGGGGTTGTGACAGGATGGCTTAAGAGTCCAATGACAGCCCTGGGTCCATAATTCAAAGCCAGCCAGAAATACAACGCCAAACTGTGTCTCAAAAACAAAGGAGCTTGGTCAAGACACGAAGGCGTAATTGCAAATGTCTCTAATCCCAGCACTTGGAGGCAGAGGCAGACAGATCTCTGAGTTTGAGATCCAAGCTGCTCTGAGGTCAGAAAAGGGCATCTGATCTACAGGACCCAGTTACAGGAGACTGTGAGCGCCATGCGGTTGCTGGGAATAGGGCTTCAGAGTTTTAACTGTTAACTGTTCCATAAGTAGCTTGGGTTTTTTGTTGTTGTTTCTTTGGTTTTTAAAGACAGGGTTTCTCTGTGCAGCTCTCCTGTGCTGGAACTCGCTCGGTGGATCAGGCTGGCCTCAGAGATCCACCTGCCTCTGCCTCTCAAGTGCTGGAATTAAAGGTGTGTGTCACCACCGCCCTGTAAATGGTTAGGGTTTTTGTTTTGTTTTGTTTTGAACGATCTATTTAATGTATATGAATGCTGTCTGCATGTACACCTGCAGCCCAGAAAAGGGCACCAGATCTCACTATAGATGGCTGTGAGCCACCATGTGGATGCTGGGAATTGAAATCAGGATCTCTGGAAGAACAGCCAGTGCTCTTAATTGCTGAGCCATCTCTCCAGGCCCTGTAAGTGTTCTTCTAAGAACTTATGACTACTAATAAGAACACTTTGTCCAACCATATAAATATTTTAAAAATTAATAATAGGGCACCAGGCTTGGTGGCACACGTCTTAAATCCCAGCTCTTGGGAAGCAGAGGCAAGCAGATTTCTGTCAGTTCTCAGCCAACCTGGTCTATCTACAAAGTGAGTCTAGGCCAGCCAAGGGCTGCACAGAGAAACCCTATCTCAAAAACAAAAAAGAAAAAAAAAAGTGTTACCTCTTCTCAGCATGGCAGTCAGTCAGAAAGGAAAGGCAGAGCCACAAGATAATTGAATAGCATATCTTTAATACTGTCTTTAAAGGTCTGCTACTCCTCAGCTACAGTGTACTCTGAAATAGAAAATATGGTTCTTCTAAACCTAAATAGAGAATTCTTTTATCAGCCATTTGTCTACTCAGAACATATTTTCATTTCAAATATATATAAGCTTTCTCAGAACACAATCCACAGTGTGAACACAAACCACAATATTTAAGTCTCAGCACTCGAGACACAACAGGTTACTTCTGAACTTAAGCCACTTGAAGTAAATTGGATATAATTTCTAACTGAAGGGTGAAAAATAGTTTTTAATGCAACATCTTGACCAAAATCAAACAGTTATACAAATGAAACTACTGAGATAATTTGTCAGAGGTCCGAATGCAGGTTTAACTACAGCTGTGGAATGAGATGCCTTTGGCTAGGGGGTGATGAGAGCCCATTAGGAACCAGACTCCAATTTTCATCGTTTTAAAAAGTGTGCACACACACTACTGCACAAGTGGGGGACCGAAGACAACGTCGAGGAGCTGGTTCTCTCCTTCCACCTTTCCCTGGGTCCCAGGGGTTAGACTCAGGTCGCCGGGCTTGCATGACAGGCATCTTCACCCTCCGAGCCATCTCGCCAGCCAGTGCCCAATATTCACATTTCTAATTTTATAAAGCTAGGGACTATACAGACCTACTTGTAAAAATCTACTCTATTAACTTGGATTGACTTGAAGACAGCAAAATATTGTTTCCCTCAAATATTAACTTGACAGTTCATGTTTGACAAGTGATTGAGAAAAATAACTGAAGCTCTGACTATAAATACAAATGTGTACATACATCTCTATATGCTGAGAGGCTGTGTCCTATGATCTCAACTTCTGATTTAAATTATAATAAGTTATCTCAATAAAGGCCTTTAATGCTAATTTTTAAACTTAAATCATCTTTTCTGCACCATTATCCTCTTTACTTTTTGTTTTTACATTATTTCTATAAATACTCAAATGAAAAACAGTCCACCTTGAAACCAATACACATTATATTGGCAGTCTAAAGATTTTTTTTTAATATTTTGTTAAAATGTAAAAACTCTGAAATTACAAACAAAAAAATTACAATTTTACAGTATATATCTAATTTATTTTAAAAAAATATTGTTTCTTTTTATACAAGTAATTAGTGCTAGCTTTTCAAACGAACTCCTGTGCGCAGGGTAAAGGGGGTATGCAGTCTTGTGCCACCGATTCATCTTTTTCAGGCTGGTACTTCAACAATTTCGAAGTAGTCATGTGGCAGGATCACATAGCCCCTTTCTGACGCGTCGTCTTTCTCTCTCTGAAAGTGCACAACCTCCTTCAGCTTTTCCAGCTGTCTCTCCTGCCTTCGGCACCGCTGCTGCGCGGTCTTGAGCTTCTTCCTGAGCTTTTCAACCTGCTGCTCCAGCTGCAGGATCCTCTTCCTCTGGTGCATGGTATCCTCCACAGTGTAATTGTGGTCACAGAACACTGAGAGGTTGTCGGGGGTCTGGAGAGGGGGCATCAGCAGGCCAATGGCAGCATCGACCTGGGACGCAGGGGGTGAAGGAGGAGAGGGAAGCTGTTCTTGGGATTCCAGATCTTCCTTCTAAAACAGCAATGCACACACACATGAGCTTAGTGACGGACAGCCAAAACACCTGCAGTTTCAGCCAAAACACCTGCAGTTTCAGCCAAAACACCTGCAGTTTCAGCATTAGACTTTTTTTGTCACTTGATGGTACAGAAATATTCCAATATGAGAAAACATATCTTGAGGGTGGGTTTTGCAGTCCTCCCATGGCACCAGGACTTTTAGGCAAAGCTCTCTCTGACTAAAACCACATCTTCCAGGCCTAACAATTTCAGCACTAGGTTTTGACTTGTTTATAGATTTTAATTACAGGGTCTTGCTATGCAGCCTAGGTAGGCTGGTCCAGCACTTGCGCTCCTCCTACCTTTACCTCCAAGCACTAGGATTACAAGCAATATACAGCCATGCCTGGCATCAGTTTGAGGTGATTTTTGTTAGCTTTTAGGTTTGGGTATTAGGGGAGGGGTCCTCACAGTATCATCCAGGTTGGCCTAGAAAAGTATAATGTTTACCAAACTAGCCTCAAACCTGTGTGCCACCATGCAGGGCATTTTCAGTCCTAATTCAACATTTCTATTTGATATTAAAGTGAGATTTGTGAAACAGAAAAGATGTTTTAGTTAGATAGCAGTAAATACTAAACACCTAAAACAAGAAAAATAACTTGAAAATAAACAGTCAACAAAACTTATCAACATATAAATGAAAACATAGAACTATCTTTAACTTACAAAACTAGCCTGGGCTATTTAGTGTGAGATATTTAATACATAGAATTCCATGTTTTTAAAAAGTGTATTTTATTATTTTAAAATTTTATTTTCAATCATGGGCGTGTGTGTGTCTTTGTCTGTCTTGGAGGCAGGGTGGGGACAGTGAGGTGACCAGAACTAGAGTTACAGAACTGGGACCTACCTGACGAGTTAAGAATAGAATTCAGGTCGGCCGCAAGAGCAATACACACTCTTTTTTTTAGACAGGGTCTCCCTATGTAGCCCTGGCTGTCCTGGAACTCACTCTGTAGACCAGGATGGCCTCGTTACTCAACAGATCCACCTGAGTGCTCCCGAGTGCTCCACCACACCTGGTTGCAATACAAACTCTTACCCACTAAGCCCCAACAAGTGGTTCCTGTCAAATGATGGATTTTCTTAACCCTTCCCTGATTTTCCCAAAATTTCCACCATAAACATACTAGTCCCACAAATTAAAATAGCACACAGCCAGTGCTGATGACCCTAGGATCTGGAAGGCAGAGGCAGGAGGCTCAGGAACCCCATTCAGCCTTAGCTATAGAGCAAGCTCAGGGCAGCCTGGCCTGTTTAAGACCCTCTCTCACGACAGGGATGGGAGGGGAGGAAAGACCCAGGTTTACCTTGTCGTGCGGCTCAACACAGAGGAATATAGTGGGCACGGCGTTCTCCTTGAGCAGCTTGTTGTTGCACTCCCTCTTAAAGCAGTCTGGGGTGAAGTGCTCCGAGCAGATGCTGCTGTACTTCGTGGGCTTGAAGTTTTTCCTTCTAACAGCCGCCTCCCACTGTTTACAAAGACTGGGGCGCGTAAGGGGAAACCTGGGAAGATACAATTCATTACTTTACTGTATTAAAAAAAAAAAGTACCCACACTCTCCTGCTCATTAAAGAACCATCTTAGGCCATGCTAAGGAGAATCCAACTGCAGATTAGCTCCTGCATGAAGGTTTACCTTTTCATAATGAAGACACTTGGCAGTTCGGGTAAAATAGCATGTGCCATACAATTCTACTCATTTTTCTAGCACTTTTGTGTTTTACAGAAACACAAAATTGTACATATGTCTGTAATCTTTATATATATATTGTCACTGTGTTTTTCTTTATCAAAGACTTTGTGGTACACTGGAGGGATTAGAAAAGGCTGAAGAAGAATGTCTCAATCTATGTTCCATAACTACTGCACCACACCATCAGGTGTACCAGCCATAACCACTGCACCACACCATCAGGTGTACCAGCCATAACCACTGCACCACACCATCAGGTGTACCAGCCTTAACTACTGCATCACACCATCAGGTGTACCAGCCATAACTACTGCACCACATCATCAGGTGTACCAGCCTTAACTACTGCATCACACCATCAGGTGTACCAGCCTTAACTACTGCATCACACCATCAGGTGTACCGGGGGCCATAACTACCGCACCACATCAGGTGTACCAGACCCTGACCCTGCTTCGTTCATGAAGACCTAACCAATCTTCACGTTAGTGCTTCTAGTGCTTCTCTCTGCGCAGCAGGCTTTCCCCACTGCCACTATATACAAGCTAGGGGGGGAAAGTATTCCTAGAAAGATGTACAAAGCACAGCGGCAACTTCTTATAAATCTTAGTGTCTAGTCTCCTAGCCTAGACGCATACGTTCTGAACTCTGTCAGCGTCTTTGCCATTTACTGTTCTTTTAGATAATTAAAAAAAAAAAAAAAAAGAAGCAGCACATTAGCCCTTCTTTTATTTTTCAATATCCAGCACCTTTAACTAGTCTCCATATTTTAAAAGTCCCCCTGCCATCTTAATAGAAGCGCGGGGAAGGGAGGTGGCCAGTGCAATGCACACTCCTGACCCCATTTCCGGATCTATTCCTACACGCCAAGGATGCATGAATTTCAATCAGCCAGGAAGTAGTGTTAGGATATATTCTACACTCTTCTGTTAATATTAATAATTAATATTGTTATATTTAGTAAAACCTTATTTATTCATTAGTCAATAGTTTCGCCAAATAACCACACACTGAAACTAGGACTCATTCAATTTAAGCACAGAGGCGAACATAGTAACTAATCTATTGTCCCACTACAGTTTGTCTTCCTCCCTTCCTCCCAGCCAAGGTCCCGGGTGCTTTCGTTATCTTCTCTGTTATCTGTCCACTCTCCCCGTCTCCTTCACCTTCCCTAGCCCCGACATCTGGCCTCAAAACTCCACCCCTTTCTCTTCTGCCAAATCCCAAGCTTCAGCATTTTTTTTATTAACCAATCAACTTTAAATGAGGGGGAGGAAGGCCCTTGCTTGTCCCAGCAAGAACCAGATCTTGATGGGCCAGTAATTAGCATTAAAATACATAGCACCAGCCCAGCCCCCAACACTTCCTAGAGAGAAACAAACCATCAGCCCATTAACCTCACTTTCTACCAAACATCCCTTAATAAACACAAACAGTAGCCCCCTCAAAAAAAAAAAAAAACCAAACCCGAAATCACATTTTGAAATTTGCTTCTGTAGTCGTTTTGTTATGGTCCATAATTTACCAGTGGATCTGATTTCTCAGCTATCATCCGCATACAGACAGGAAATTCTTTCAAAAACATAAAACTTGTAACAACGAAATTGGCTACTTAAAAATGTCACATTTTGTGGGCCGTTATCATTGCTAACAACTACCATCAGTAACGTTAACCGTTCCGCTCCTCTACTTCCAAGAGTGTATTTTTTTCACCCTGGGATTATTGTTTGCGGTACCTACTGCATGAACTAGCACTGATAGCTATAGAAAAGGCTGGCATTAGCACCCACTAACCTTTACTATGGCAACTGAATAAAGTGTGTATTATCGTCTTCATTATTATTGTGTGTGGAAGGACTAGTGTTCATCCCGGCAGTATCAAGAGCTTCCTCTAAAACTCAAGAGATCCTTAAATTAGGCTGGTTCTTTGAAACTAGGTCTAAACATCCTCCCTGGCATCATGGTCAGAAGTTGACAGAGTTGTCGCGCCTCCTTGTAGCAACAGGAGCAAGGTCTGAAAACCGTCTTCATCCTAAATTGTTTCTATTCCTAGTTCATCCCTGGGGACCATTTCCACAGCTCGGCGGCTCGTGACGAAATCCGGAGGGCTGCGAGAGGCCTCTAGGCGTCGCTCGCACGCCGGAAACCGTGCAAGGGAGGGCAGGCGCGGCCGCAGCCTCAGCCGAGCCCAGCCAACGGAGGCGCCGCGCGCTGAGGACGCGCAGCCATGGATCCCCGCCCCCGCCGCCCGGCCCCGTCCGCGGCCCGAGCCCGCCGGCCGCCCCGCCTTCCCCAGGTCTCGCGCGGACACGCGCCGGGCTCCGCCTCCGCCCGCCCGCGCGCCCCTCGCCCCGTCCGCGGAGCGCCGCCAGTTACCTACTTGTGGAAGGAGACGGGCTTGTCCTTATCGTACCGGTTCTTGCAGCCGTAGGCGGAACAGGACTGCACCATCCTTCTGGCCCTCCACACTTCCCTTCTGCCTGGGAGGCAGGTGAAGGGGCGGTCGGTGTCGCTGCGCTTGGCTTTGACACGCTCGCCGCTTTTCCGTGGCTTCGGTCAGCAGTTACGGTGACGATTACCTCACCGTGGGGGGCGGGGGGGTGATTGCTCTGTCCGTGGTGGTGTTTGCTTTAGCAGAAAGACCACAGCTGTCGCCCGTCTCCCATCTTCAAGATGGCGGAGGCAGCTTCAACCTCACCTCTCGCGAGGACTTCGCTCGCCGTCTCTGATTAGCCGAAGGTAACGTTCCCAGGGAAGCTGACCATTGGCTGAGGCTAGGCGTGTCCCTGGGGCGTGGTCAGCAGTGCGGAAGTGGGTGGGTCCTCCGTGCTTTGGCTAGAAGATAGCGTGTATGTTTGGGAAGCCAGTGGGTCTTGAGGTGAAGGTGGTTCGTTTGTCCGTCGCTTTCTGCTGCCTGTAGGGTGGAGAAACCTAAAGGAAACGTGGGAAATAGCTCATATTTTTACGAACCTGTGATCCGTGTACAGCATCCAGGTGGCCGTCTTTTAGACAACGAGGACAAATGCACATTCCGTTTCTTCTAAGTTAAAGCAAACGCACTACTGAACGTTTTCTTTCGTGTCGTGTCTGTGCTGAAAATTGCGATCTGCCGCAGCGATTTTTCATGCTGGAGAGAAGTTTTACATCTTTGACCTTCTAGTTTTGAGTCTGGAGTGCAGGCTCCCCTATGAACTTCTCTAGCCTTAAATACTGCTTCCCTTAGGGATCCATTTATGTTTGCCATCTCTACAGCACTTTTGATTCTTGAACCTACATGCCATCATTTCCTAGCTCATTTACTTCAACGTACGTGGACTTGCTTTCCGAGTAATTATGTGAGTCCAGGACAGCCAGGGCTATTACACAGGGACAGAGGGAGGGAGGGAGGGAAGGAGGAAAGATGCTAAATTTTAATCAGTAGTGAGATAGCATCCTTATAAAGGAAGGGGATTGTCAAGTTACAGCCACTCTACATATTGAGACACTGTCTCAGAAAGGTTTTACAGGTATAAAGTTGTTAAGCCAGGCAAGGTGGCACACACCATTAATCCCTGCACTCATGCGCAGAGGCAGACGAATCTAAGTTCGAGGCCAGCCTGGTCTACAAAACAAAACCTTGTCTCAAAAAACCGAAACGAAAACAAACCAAAATATTGTACTTGAAGTACACTTTATTAACAAGGCATGTTTTTGTCAGCTGTTGTAGACATATAAGGATGTCTTATAATAACTTACAAGAGAAAAAATGATCCATCCGAATTTCTACGAAACTGCTGTGAGCTGTGCCTCCCCCAGAATCACACATTGAAGCCTATCATCTTTTGTAGGTAGAGGAGAATGGAAGGTAATTTAGACCATGGGGTGGAGCCCTCTTGAAAGATATCAGGGCCCTGGTAAGGCCCAGGAGCAATCTTTCTCCCCCATGTGAGAATACAGCAACAAGCAGGCTGTTAACAGAGCCCAGACATATTGGTAAAGTACCCCAATGATGGTGTTTGTGTGTGTGTGCGCGCACTCATGAGTTTATGTGTGTGTGCACTTGAATGCAGGACCCCAAGGAGGCCAGAGGAAAGCATCAGATCCCTTGGAGTGAGTGACAGACCACTGGGACTCGCTGTGTAGGTGCTAGGAAGCTGAATCCTATGCGAGAGCAGTAAGCACTCTGGTGACTGAACCATCTTCAGTCTCTAGGGTATTTTTGATACAACCTTCAGGCTTGTTAGACCAGACTTTTCAATGTAAACACAAACAAAACAGCTGTAGTACTACGATAAAGAGAAAAACTTTATGTGGGATTCACAAATAGGCTTGAAGACCCAGAAAATTAGTGTACGTTTTATATATAAACACACATGATAATGTTATATTTTAAGGATCCAGCACAACTGACAGTGGCCACTTTGGTTTTAACTGCCATCTTGTCTGCCAAATGACCCTAGCATGCACTCCAAACCATAAGGCATAAACCAAAGTTGTTAGATGTCAGATGTTGGCTTATGCTCCAAGGTAGAAAGAATACTTGCCTAACCAAACAGGCTTTGGCTTTGATCTCCAGCACTATACCACTAAAAGTAAGGGAAAGGAAAAAGGTCAGTCTATCTTTTTATACTGGCCATTGATAGATACTCAGGACTCTTTAAAAACAAAAACATCATTTTTTTTCTTTTTTAAAAAAGATGTATTTACTTATTTATACAATGTTCTGCCGGCATGTGTGCCTTCCCGCCAGAAGAGGGCACCACATCTCATGGTAGATGGTTATAGAGCCACCGTGTGGTTGCTGGGAATTGAACTCAGGACCTTTGGAAGAGCACCGAATGCTCTTCACCTCTTAAGCCATCTCTCCAGCCCCTACTCAGGCTCTTTTAACTGACAATTTGGTGTTAGTAATTTACAAGAAGGCCAAGTATACTACCTCTGCTAAAAGCCACATTTGTAAAGCTTACCATCAGCCCTATTCTTTCAGGGATGCAGCTGTCAAAGGGTACTGTTTTTCTGATTTTCTATTTTTCTCCCTGAAAATTTTTGTTTTTTTGAGGCAGGGTTTCTCTGTTTAGCATTGGCTTTCTGGAACTCTGCCTTATGAGTGCTGGGATTAACGGCATGCACCACCACCACTGGCTAAATTGTATTTTTTAACTAACTGGTTTGGGGATGTAGTCCTTACTTGGTATCCGCAAGGCCCTGGGTTTGATTGCAAGCATAGTAAATAAGCTAATTAAAGTCCAAATTATTTGATGTCGGTGGCCTTAGATAAAACATTTTTTGGAACAAGAAAGATATAGTAGGAGACAAAGAAATGACTGCTGGAATTTGTCCTTTTACCTCCACAAGTGCACAGTGGTGTGCATGTAACATACAATAATTTTTTCTTACATATATCCCTTAATCTTTTCCTACCTTATGCCATATATCTTCTAAAAAGAATTCTCTGAAAAAGGTAAATGTGACGGTACTTACCTATAATCCCATCGGAAATAGAGTCAGCAATTCAGTGCCATCGAACTAACCTACATGCTGAGCTTGAGGCCAGGAAGGACTAAAGATCCTGTCTCAAAGTGGGGATGGGGAAGAGACATTGTAGTCTCAAAGAATAAAGCCTGCACTGTAAAGGACTTTGGCAGGTAATTAGTTTGTATTTTGAGGCAAGGTCTCACTCTGTAGCCCAGACTAGCCTCAAACTTGCAATGATTTTCTTGCCTCTACGTCCATCAAACCTGAACTAGAAGGAATGTGGTTGGCACACCTACTTTCATTTAGGGATGTAAGACCTATCAAGACGCAGATAAGGATGACAGTGGCTGGTAACCCAGATATGCATACAGTTAAGGAGTGACTGCTTGAAGCCAGTATTAATGCCAGGGCATGGTTTAGGCCCCTGCTGGCAGGCCTCAAAAGCTTACTGATCTGATGCTGGTAAGCCTTAATGTCTAAGAACCAATTCCAGGTTTGTGGACTACTGGTTGGCAAAGTGGGAGGGGTCTGGAGTACATTCAGGGTTCAGAGCTGGGGTAGGACAAGGGGTGCTACTGCACACATAGGGATGCAAAGTCAGAAAATGTGTTATCCAACATACAATTTAAATATACAAAAGGAGGCCACGAGATAAGTAATAAAGAAGTTGTAGGCCTGATAAATCTACTCTCTACCTTGTTTTCCTTATATATTTAGTGTGTGTGTATGTGTGTGTAAGTAACAATCCTCCGCTATCCTCCAAAACTGGGTCTCACTTTGTAGACCTGGTTGGCATTGAACTCAGAAATCTACTTGCCTGTCTCCTGAGTGCTAGGACTAAAGGGGTCTACCATTATGCCTGACTATTATAACATACTTGAAAATGGCAAAATTGTAGGAGAACATATTGGTGGTTTTCTGCAGTTAAGATGATTACCGGGGAGGCAGGAAAAGTGTGAGCAAAAAGGAGTTACATGAAGAATCTTCATGGTGACAAAACTCTTCTACAGAAGTGTTGACTGTAATGGAATCAGTATCTTGGTTCTTACTACAATACTAATTGCTAATGCCAATTACTGTACTGTACTGTAGCTTCAGAAGGCGCTATCACTGGATGAAACTGGGTAAATTATACACAAGATCTTGTAATATGTTTGATGCTGCGTATGCATCAACAGTTGTCTTAAAAGGCTTAATTTTGAAGACTAGACTGTTCTCAAGGTTGAGTTAGCCAGAAGAGGAGACTTTTCTGGATAGACGAACAAACTGAAACCGGGTCAGCAAAACTTGAATGCAAGGATTTGTGTTAGCTTGAGGAATCAGTGGTCAGCCAAAGCCAGTTCTAAAGAGATTCTGTTTAAGAACTGGGCACAGTGGTTCAACCTACAATCCCAGAAAGGTTACCACAAGACTAAGACCAGCCTGGTCTACTTAGCTTATAGGGCTCCATTGTGAAACCCTGTCTCAACAACCAAACAGAAAAAGAGGCACTGAGGTTACTTTAAACTTTTGTATCCAGGATTAACAGATTGCCAGATTAAATAATTTAAGTTTTTTAAAGAAGAAAACACGTTTAACAGATTGCCAGATTAAATAATTTAAGTTTTTTAAGGAAAAAACCATGTTTTAAAAATTTTAAATATCTAAATAGAGGCCAGATGTTGTGACACATGCCTTTGATTCTAGCACTGAGGGCAGGGGCAGGGGCAAATTTCTCTGTAAAATCAAGGCCAGCCAGGACTATGTATCAAGACCCTGTCTTAAAAGGGGGTTGGGGGACAGGGCTGTCAAGATGGTGTACACATAAGGGCACTTGCTGCCAAGCTTGATGACCTGAGTTCAATCCCTGGAACTCACTTGGTAGGACAGAACCAACTCCTTAAGTCTGCCCCCTGACCTCTGGGAGCACTATGGTATAAAAACAGTATACCTAACAAGGTCTGTGGATATAGCTTTGCTGTCAGTATGCTTACCTAACACGCAGGAAGCCCTATGTCCAATCCCAGCATTCCTTAAAGTAGACATGGTGTAGATACTTGTAATCTCAGCACCCAGACAGCAAAGGCAGGAAGAGAGGACACTGTTATCTTGTTCACTTGGGTAGTTCAAGGTCAGCCTATGATACATGAGACTGTCCCAAAGCAAACACAAAGCCAGCCAGGTGGTTCAGCAGGTGACAGCACTTGCTGTCAAGCCTGACAGCTTGCATTTGATCCCCAGGGCTCACCAGGAGGAAGGAGAGAATTCTCTCAAGTTGTCCTATGACCTTCACACACGCCTCCCCCACCACACATTAAAAAAAAAATGTTTATAAAGAAACTAGACAGAAAACTAAAATATCCAAGCAAAGTTAACCTGAAATGTGATGTGATACTGGATGGCGTGATTAAGAGACCCACTGTAAAGCAGTTATTAGATTGAGACTGAAAGTAACAAGATCATTCACTCTATCACAAAGAAAAATGATTATGTTTTACCAGATAACTGGAAAGGATTTTGAATGTTCTTATCAAAAAGAGATATTTCAAGCCAGGTGTGGTGGTGCATGCTTTTAACAACAGCACTTGGGAAAGGAGGATTTGGCAGGTGAGGTCAAAGCCATCCTGGGTTTGAGACAGACCTCGTCTCAAAAAACCAAACAGAAAGATGATTCAGATAATGAATAACCCTTTTTTTTTTCCATTCAAGAAAGCATATGATGGCTATGGAGTAGCCATACGTTGGAAAGAAATGACAGACACTACTACATTACAAAAGTCTCTAGGAGGCACCTTCTACTTTTTTTATTTCCAGGCCAGAAGAGGGCATCAGATACCCTGGGGCTTGAGTTACAGAGAGTTGTGTGGGATATGTGGATGTTAGGAATGGAATCTGGGTCCTCTAGAAGGACAGCAGTGTTCTCAACCCCTGCTCAATCTCTAAAGTCAAAGGTCTCTCCTGTGCTCACACTGTACCTAAACTTTCTGGATCCAGCTGATGGATAATGTTCATCTCCTAAATTGGTCAATGTACAATGTACAAATGTATAAAAAAAATTACATTAATTTGTTATACTGAGTTGAGCTGCAGCTTAAATAACACTGAGTAAATAAATTACAATAAAGCATATATTATTTTGGACATATCTCTATAAAGGAATGTATATGTACAACAATGTACAGACTAGTAAAGAGTAAAATATTAACATGAACATGCAAAGTATTTTAAAAGCCATGTTATATGTCAGTCAGTGGTCTTTAAGAGTTGTAAAGTTTAAAGTAAACAAAGAAATAGAAACATAACACAATTAAAATTTTTTAGATATATTATTTTTTATTCCAAAGAATAAATGCTGCACAGACTCCAAATCACAAAACTTGCAAGAAGCCTCTGATCATCTGCACAGACTCTGTGAGGTAGGCATCTGCCGAGCCATGGGGCTCAGGAAACCTGCAACTGTCTTGAACACTGAGGATGGTGGGTGCAGAAACCCCTATTCTAGTGAGTCCTTAAATGTAACAGTTTCCCTTCTTATCCTCACAGACCTGCTCAAATTACTGTTTGTTCCTGGGCTTGTACCATCTCTTTTGTGACATTTTTTAAATCAAATTGTTGCTTGATTTGTATGACCAGAATAAAGAAGTATTACTATGATGTTTCAAACACTGATTGACGTGACTCTGCTTGTTTTAAATACTTTCTTAATTTGCTTTTGCATTTATCATTAATGATCAATAAAGATGAGGGAATAGGAGGTGTAAAATTCTGATATTAGTATGTTCCCTCTTTGGTTCACTAAGACTTCAGCCATACAATAGTTTTGTATGTTACAAACTTTTGTACAGTACACCTCTTCCCAGAGTATTAGTAGTAACTCCAAATATTACAGAACGGTGACATTTGGAGAACACATGCACAGAAAATAAAATCATTTCAGAAAATCACACTGTCTATAGCCCACAATGCATTTTTAAAAGATGGAAAATGTTTTCCCAGGCTGGTGGAGGCTCCTCCTACTCAACAGCTTTCCAAGTTGGTGACAAGTATCCATAGTTTTCTATGATGCATGCCACTCTTAATTTGGAAGTACACACTCAAGACTGATGAGGCCTGTAACATGTGCTGCATCTTCCTTCTAGAGCTTTCTGCTTAGAAGCACCAAAACTGTTCCAGTGAAGGAATAATGTGTTAGGAATACCTGACTCCAAATAATCTAGTTCCCTCCTGCTTCTCCTCAGACTACCTAAAGATCACTATAGTTCCATTATGTTAGGAATAAAACAAAAATCTTTCATCCATAGGATGGAGGTTTCATCTCTGAAACAGAAAGCCAGTGATATCCCACCTTCCTTACAAAATTTTCTAAGGATAAAAGGAAAAATTATGAAAATAACATGGATTGTGTTATACATAAGGACTGTTTGGGAGTGGATTGTTTTATTTTTTAAATAGCAGACATCTTGGCTGTAAGTTTAAATTAGGAAACATAAATTGACATCTAGAATCTTACTATTTGGCAGCTAATCTGGTTAACTTGGGAATGTGACAGATTCTAGCTTACGGCCCTAAGTACACACACTGAGGCTAAGAAGTCCATGGTAATAACCTCAGATGGCACAGGCCCTGTGAGCATCGCCTCATCCTCTCCATCCAGCTGCTCAGCAGTAAGCGGTGCCAGCTGGAGTGAGGCTCTTAGGCTGGTGGTATTCACTCTTCGCAAACAAACTACACACCTATGTTGTTGCGTCATGGCCATCAAAAACCCAACGAAACAGTAAATGAACCTCACTATTTAATCTGGTACACATTTCCTCATTCTGCTCAAGGCAGGATGAATCTGAGCCAAATATTGGTACCTACAAGATAATATTTTGCACTGTTAGGGCAACAAACAACAAATCAAACGTCTTCATTTTGCTGCAAGAGTTAACTCACAATTTGTAAAATCTAAATACTTGTCTTAGTACCTTCCTAAAGGCCTAATGCCTGAATGAAGAGCCTGTTTCCTCAAAAATGCATCAAACTACTACTTGTTTGCAATATTACTTAGATTCCTAGAACAAAATAATTTTCCTTTACAAGCTATTTTTATGTTTTCTTTTTAAATGCATTTATTTTACTTTGTGTGTGTGGGCCACAATGCACATGTGACGATCAGAGGACAACCTGTAGAATCTGTTGTCCTTCCACTGTGTAATACCAAAGCCAAAACCAGGTCGTCAGGCTTGGCAGCAGGCACCTTTACCCACTGAGGTACCTCAGCTTCCTCAATGCAGAAATTACAAGTATAAAGCCACCATAGCTGGCTACAACTTATTTTTATATTTGTTTCTGTGAAAAGGCCAAACTCTTGGTTTATTGTCACAACTGAATGTCAAAGGTGCCTCCTTAAGATACATGTTGTTTTTCACTTTGTTAATTCTCCTATTGGTTTGTGTTCTATAGACTGAAATGTAGTCAAATCATGAGATTCAAGTTTCTTTCATTTTCAGTTGATCACAAAGAATTATGCAAAAATAAAAAAGCAGAGCTGCTCCAAGTCCACAAACCTTAGCAAACACTGAGACAATAACGTTTCCCTAGAATCATACAATATTTTACTTTAACAAAAATATTAAGATAAGTTTCAAAATTCTCTATTATGGTATGGGTGCCAATGAGGAGGAGGATTTGTACATTCAGCAATATTGGAGTATGTATTTAAGCTAAGTAATTTGGAGAAGAGGAAAACAACAAAGTATCCCTTTTTGGTTGGTTTCATACTTTTTTACAGATGACGCAGAATTGAGATAAGACTGTAGATCACTATAAATCTGATCTTAACATTAGAACCTGCGGTATGTAAAAATTCCAGTTGTATATTGCTAGGCATTTGTCAGATGATAACCAAATGTTTTAAGCATGTAAGATAATATTTGGGTGATTGATATTGCCATGGATCCTTTTGTTTGATTTTACATATAAGCTCAGATATTCTAGTAAACTAATTTTTTTCATCTAGTTAGTCTTTGGGTTATCACTTCTCGATACATAATAGAGATGTAGATAAGCAACAAAAAGATAACAAAGAAGTCATCTAGAAAGCCCAGAATTCCAAACAAGGCTTCAGGTACAAAATCTAGAGGTGATATTAGATAGAAAAAAGCCCCCATTAAACAAAGCACTATCCTAATGCGGAACATCCAGAAGAGCCCCCCAACTGAAAGCACTTCCCTGAGTGCGTGTCTCAGCAAGGTGGGGAGGTCCAGGATTCTCTCCATTACCTAGGGGGAAACAAGCACCATGATTCAACATCTGGAATATGAAGTTAATTTTCTACAATGTACAGACTCAGTTAAGATAAATTAAGGCGCTTTACACACTTCATACCAGACTTTCCAACTAAGCATTTTATTTAAAAATAATGTAGTTACTAGATTTTTATAAATCAGGTCTTAATATGGATAACTAAAAAAACAATGTATCAACATGCTTAAAATGTGGGACACAGATTGAAAACATCATCTGAAAGTCTGATAGTTAAAACGCTACAGAATTTAAAGTGTTCAGAAACAAAGTCTAAAGCTTTGGAACAAAAAAGTTTGGATTTAAGAACATGTCAAATTTATGACTTTCAAATTTGGGAGGCTCTGTTTGTAAAAATCCATGCAAATACTCTTAAATCTGAAAACTCTGGTCTCAGGCATTTCAGGTAAGTGGTTCTAAGCCTAAAGTCGTGCAAACTCAAGTTATCAATAATCTGACTTAACAAAATAAGCCAAGAAACTAGAGGCCAGGAATGGTGGCTCACACCTGTAATTCCCAGTATCAGGAAGCTGCATGGCAGGAGGACCAATAATGGCTCTACAACAGCCTATGCTACAGAACGAGACCCTGTCTCAACAAATTTACATATATATGATATATATATATGTATATGTATATATGCTTATAGTCTGAGATTTGTTCCCAAGTGTCAAATTTACTATCAAAATATCTGGGTTAGATTCAAAAGCAATCAATTATCAGATGAAGTGACCTTGGAATACAACTTTCTAATGAGCTAGAGATAATTTAACAACTGAGCATTTAATTACCCAGAAGAATTACTAAGAACTAAAGAGATACTACACAGAAAAGGGTTATGTAATAACAATAAATAAATAATAAAGGCCAGACTATGTCAAAGCCTTATAACTGGGGAATGAACTGAAGGGCTTTGTAGACAAGTGTTCTGTCCTGAGTTATATCACTAGATCTTCTTTCACTTTTTATTCAGAGCATCTCACCAAATTGCTCACACTGGCCTTGAATTTGTGATCCTCCTTCCCCAACTGCCCAAATGCCTAGGATTACATGTCTGCACCATCAGGACTTGGTATTATACATTAAAAACACACTAAAGTGTGTGTGTGTGTGTGTGTGCGTGCGCACATATGTAGGTTAGAGGGCTACCATATTCCATAGTTGTCCCTAGAGGATATGTGTAAAACGACCTAGTTCAGTTTCCCACACCCACATTGGGTGGCTCACAGTCACGACGCCAGTTCCTGAGGTTCTGATGCCTTCTTTAAGCCTCCACAGACACTTACATCATACAGCACACATACAACCTCATGTACATAAATACTTTTTTTTTCTTTTTTAGTGCTATGTCAAAAACAGCAAAGGAACTGGTCATGGTGGTACATGCCCTTAATCCCAGTACTTGGGAGGCAGAAGACCTCTGATTTCAAGGCTAGCCTACTCTATATATCAAGTTGCAGACAAGCCAGGGCTAAATAGTCAGGCCTTGTATCAAAAATAAAAAATTGTGGCTACCGGGAAAGCTAGTGACTGACAATAAAGAAGGTTAAAACTTGGCCCAAAACACATAATAAGATTTAGTAGTCTAGGACTTGGTTGGTAAATCTTAGTTTACAAAAAGAAGTATAACAGCTCTCTGGCTTGCACCTGCTGTAACATTACTTACAGATCTAGGCTGCCCTGAGAATCTCCGGTTATAATCATTAACCTCTTGACGCAATCTTATAACATCTTGAGACTGATCATCTTCACCAAATACTGTTAGGAGTAGAGTTACCTGTGTGTTACAGGAAAAAGCTGTTACACCTTCTGCACATTATTATTTTTTACTTTGTGCTGTTCAAGAGAATGAGAAAAGCTTCTGAAAGTGTATTTCATTCACTCCTTAAAATAAAGGCAACACGAGGGAACAAGTAAGTAATTACATTTAATTCCTCCAAAATAAAATTGGCTCCATATCTAAACACTTACGCTAATATTTTCACGTTCACATCAGGTGCTAAAATCCATAGTTCTCTGGAAAAAACTTACTTGGAGATAAAAGGTGATAGGAAAACCTTCAGTAACAAAGTGACATTAAAAATATAAACCTATTATTTTCAGAGAAAAAATTACCATTTCTGAATGACTCATTTTATTCACATTTGACATGGCTTTGAGTGCTATCATAATATAGAAATTCCAATCTTGTATGGCCTGACTCTCTGAAGCACCAATCCTTTTTTAAATAAGCAGATATAAGTCTTGGTACTTTTTTCCCCCTTTTCCGAGACAGGGCTTCTCTGTGTAGCCTTGACTGCCCCAGACTCACTTTGTAGACCAGCCCAGCTTTGAAACCACAGAGATTGGCCTGCCTCTGTCTCCCTGAGTGCTGGGCTTATAGGTACGTGCCACCTCACCCAGCAATTCTTGGTCCTATTGCCAAACAAAGATTAGTCTTGTTACTTTCATGTCCATGGTAAAGATGGCACATGGTTGCCTCAGGACAATATAAGGACTTTGAAAAATATGTATAGCTAAGAACGTAACAACCTATAAAAAAATTAATCACTGATAAATATAATGAGATAAAATGGAAGGGACTAAACAGGTTTAGTTGAACTGGAGAAATGGGTCAGTGGGTAAGCGCACTGGCTGCTCTTCCAGAGGTTCTGAGTTCAAGTCCCAAGAACTACATAATGGCTCATAACCATCTATAGTGGGATCCAGTGCCCTCTTTTGACTTATAGGTGTACATGCAGAGTATTCATATTCATATATTCATAGTACATAAATAAATCTTTTTTAAACGTTAAGTTTTAAATCATTCTAGATGTTTTTATCCTTTCTCAATTCAAGAAAATCACTAATCAGATATTTTACAAACAATTAAATGAAGGAGTGACTAAGTGGTATGAACAGCAGACAAAGTCATTCCTTCACAGATGTGTTAACAGAAATGTAGTCTCTAAAATAAAGCAATAATTTTAAGTCTCTGGCAAAATTAGCCCTTAAATGTCAGGACAGTCAAATCAAATCTTAAGAGCTTTAATCATGATTCGTGGCCTTTTCCTTCTTACATCTTCTTTTCTAAAAGCTAATCTTAAGTGTTTAGAGAGTGAATTGTTTGGTTTTTTTTTTTTTAATGCAATCTTGCCAGGAGTGGTGGCACACATCTTTAATTCCAGCACTTGTGAGACAGAGGCGGCCAGATCTCTGTGAGTTCAAGGCTAGCCCGGTCTACATAGTAAGTTCCAAGACAGCCAGGGCTGCACAGTGAGACCCTGCTACAAACGAATGAATGGGGCTGGAGAGATGGCTCTGAGGTTAAGACCACTGTGTCTGCTCTTCCAAAGGTCCTGAGTTCAATTCCCAGTAACCACACGGTGGCTGACAACCATCAGTATCCTCTCATGCCCTCTTCTGCGATGCAGGTGTACGTGCAGATAGAGCACTCAGATACAGAATAAATAAATAATAAAACATTTGGTAAATGAATGAATATAATCCCTTCAGTAACTACTAATTGCACACCCATTGTGAGCTAGGCACTGTTAGTAGTACGCAGACATGGAAAAAGAGATGACACAATTTCACTACGAACGACTTAACATCTACAAGAGAAACGGAGGCCAAGCTGTTATACAACATGTTATATGGAATTGCAGGTGGGATCAAGAATGAAATTTTCCCTGAGATTCTTAGCAAACCTGAAAAATGAGGAAAAGTCTTGAAATACTGGTGGGATTGTTTTGAAAGTTAATGTTGGGGCTGGAGAGATGGCGCAGAGGTTAAGAGCACTGGCTGCTCTTCCAGGGGTCCTGAGTTCAATTCCCAGCAACCACATGGTGGCTCACAGCCATCTTTAAGGTGATCTGATGCCCTTTTCTGGCCTGCACATGTACATGCAGGAAGAGCACTGTACACATAGTAAATAAATAAATAAATCTTTTTTTAAAATCTTAATAAAAAAAAAGAAAAAAGAAAGTTAATGTACAGAGAGGAGTGACAGGTGAGCTCTAGTCAGAGACAGCAGCCTATGTGTTAGTTCCATGGCCGTTTGCCCAGTGAAACAGGAGGCCCAGCAGCACTTTCTACAGTTTTGCTTCCCGGTGCCTGACTACAATTATGTAAGCAACGGCTACCCTACTGAGATACCTTCATAACCTCACTAATGCCTATTCAGTTTTTAGTACAACAAACACACACTCTGGGAAAGCCACAGGTAAGGTCAAGGAAAGCCATAGGTAAAGTCAAAAAGGGCCCGTGTGCTATGTGGTAGTCTGAATAGGATGGCGCCCATAGGCCCATATATTTGAATGCTTGGTTGTTAGGGGTGGTGTTAGCTGACAGGAGTTAGGAGGGGTGGCCTTTTGGGGGAAGTGTATCGCTAGGGGTGGGCTTTGGGGTTTCAAATGCTCAGGCCAGGCCCACAGTGTGTCTGTCCCTGCTGTCCCTGCTGCCTTTGGATCTGCTCCTTCTCCAGCACCTGATCTGCCTGCGTGCCACCGAGCTTCCTGTCATGATGACAGGGGACCAAACCTCTGAACTGTAAGCCAGCGCCAATTAAACGCTTTCCTTTACAAAAGTTGCCGTGGTCATGGTGTCTCTTCACAGCAACAGAACCCTGGCTGAGAGATGTGGAACTCAATGTCGTATGGCAGATTGATTGCCCATGTCAGACATCAAGTAAGACACAGAAACAATGTGAGGGGGAAAAGCCAACTTCTAACCACGTGAGAAAAAGTAAAGAGTGAATGATGTAGAGTTTGGGACTACAGGGAAAAAAAAAGGGAACAAGAAAAAAATCTGGCTCTCCTGCTCGAACAGTCAAGAGGAAATGACAGCTAGAACAAACTAGGTGTATATACAATGTAAAAATAACCTGTGTGGTTTCATCAGGAAGTTCGAAGAAAATGGAGTAATTTCAATACTTTTAAAAGGAAGAACATATTTTTCCAAAAGAGAACAGTATGCATGAGATGTGCTGTCATGTGATTATCTAGTTAATTTAGTCCTTTGCTGATCATAGGCTTAGGAATTAGGACAAACTCAATCACTTGCTTTTCACTACAACTGTAGGATTTCAGGCAATTCCCTTTTTATGATACCTTAACGATTTTTTAAAATGTATTTATAAAAAAATTTAGTAAAGTCAGATACAGTAGATAAAAATGAAGTTTAGCTGAAAAAATAACTGAATTTAAAGCTAATAATACTGGGCAGGAGAGTTCAGTGGTTAAGAAAGCTTACTGCTCTTGCAGACGACCAGGGTTCCGTTCTCAGCACCAATATGGTAGCTCATAGTCACTCATAACTTAAGTTCGAGGGATCAAATCCCTTCTTTTGACCTCTAAGCAAGGACTCTTGTGTGCACAGGCTGCACATATATACACTCAGGCCTGAACACATAAAATAAAACATTTTAAAACAAAGATAAGTGATATATATATATATATATATATATATAAAGAGAGACAGAGAGAACATTACCGTTTGTCTACAGATTGGACAACTGATTGCACCAAGCCAGGACCCGTATCGCCAGTATGCAATTATGCAGGAACCTAGTGGAATAAGAAAACTATCAACAATGAAGCTTTAAAGCCCTTATATGCTGGTCAAATTTCAACTATTTAACAGCATTACCTCCCTTAAAATACCATTTTATTACATTGTTTACTAAATATTTTTGAAAAAAAAAATTTACTTCATCCAACCAAATCTTCAGGTAAATTAAAATCTGGCAAACATTCTTAAAACATTAAAAAAAAATTAGTTCAGCTACTAGTTAAGCAATGAACATTTTTATACAATAAAAAGCAAATATTAATCACCTCAGTTACTGAGGCCTCATAGAAAATACACGATGCTAAATATGACAGTCAGATACTTTTTATTCCAAATTTGATGTATTTGAAAAATACTTTTTTTTAGGAGTTCACTGAACCAGCAGGATGGGGACAGCCAACACCAACCTCTGACCTAAACATACATGCACACATATGTATGCCCACACAAATACATGAACCTCTACACATATAAATATGCACACACGTGCATATATACTCTAGTATACATACACAAAAAGAAAAATAATCTATTAGTGCTATTATTTTCATCTAATAACATGTCTTAAGTTTTATCTATGCCCTTTTCACCCAAAAATTCACCCTCCTTTGACAGACACTACATTCATTTAATCTCAAGTATGTTTTCCTCAACTAGGGTGTGGGTGTCCTTATTTTGCAAATTATGTAACACCATTTGTCTTCACTGAAACTATGACTCAGCAGATTAAATGCTTCAGTTCATCTGCTAGTAGACGCTTGGTATTTTCTTATTCAATTTTCTCCCTCCAAAGGAAAAGATACTTAAGAATCATCTGGTGCGAGAGATGACTGAACTTTCATCTGGGTCACAGTCTCTCTGAATCTATTTAACTGCAAAATGAGAGCAAAATCACACAGAGAGTTAAACAGTGTAGATTGCAGATGCAAACAAGATGATTCTGATATTATTCTATTTACTGTAATGGAGAAGAGACGTTATGTTACATAAAAGAATTACTGAACAAGAGTTCTTGACACATGTGGCAGTAATATACTTGATCTAATGTCCAGAGAAATTCTTTTTTGAGAAACTGTGTAACAGGCTTTTTACTTTTGAAATAAAGTAAGTAAGCAAGCAAGTGTGTAACAGGGCTTAGTTGTTAGAGGGGTAGCTTAGCATGCACAAGGCCTTGGGTTATCACTCCTCCTTAGCACACAAACTAAGCATGGTAGTGCATGCCTGAACTCTCAGTACCTGGAAGGTAATGTGGATCAGAAGTTCAAGGTCATCCTGGGCTACACAGCACATTTGAGGCCAATCTAGGATACATGATCCCCATCTCAAAAGAAAAACGTACCTAACAAGTAGAGCAGGCTATCAGAAGCAATCTACCCTATTACCTCAGACTCAGAGGTAAAAGCAAGAGCACAATACAGCCATCTTTCAATTGACAGGATTATCCACTCAGTGCATTAGCTAAGCCTGAATTGGCAAATAAGTTCATTTTGCCTGCCAAGCCTCACAGACTGCCAACACCTGCCCGAAGGATGACTAAGGCTATGTCTAGATGCAGGAGCAAGGTTGGGGGGGGGGGGGAGGCACTGTTTTACAGGTTTGAGAGCAGCAAGATTTTTGTCTCTCCTGATGGCCAGTAATTTCCTTCCCCCATCTGATCTTTGATTATTCTACTGTTCTTCAACGTTTCCAAAAGGCAATTCAAGGACTGAAACTGGGCTGGGCAGATGCCTCCATGAATAAAGCGCTTGCTGCAGAAGCGTGAGGATCTGAGTGCAGACCCCTAGAAACCACATAGGGCTAGAGGTAGTGGCCCATATGTGTAATCTCAGCACTCTAGAGATGGGATGCGACCACAGGAGAAGCCTGTAGGCTAGGTAGCTCAGCATATACAGAAGTGAACAAGAAACCCTGTCACAAGATAGAAGGCAAGAACTCACAATGGAGTCAACCTTTAACCTCTGCACACATACCATGGCACCTTACCCCAGAAAGTCTAAACCAAAACAAACAAATGAAAAAGAAAGAAAAGCCAAAAGATCATCAGTAGAGCTCAGAGAAGCACTGGGCCAAGTTCCTGAGAGAACTGTCCTCCCTTGGCAAAGGTGAATGATAAATTTCAACAGATAATTCAGTGTTCTGGTGTATGTTAGGTGTGTGTGGTGTGTGTGGTACTGGTGGCGGGGGAACCTTAGTGACTGACGGTGGGCATGTATTCTAGGTTTCTCACTCTGGCTCCAATTCTTTAAGTCACACGAAGAAGGACTCTGCAGACCTATAATATTATTTGTAAATTTGAACTATTTTTCAAAGAAACACTTTGCTAATGGTTTAGAAGTTTATTGAGTTTTATTTTTTTTATAAAGCTTGGAACCCAGAAATGCTAACACACTAAATAGAAAATAAATTATGATTTAACACCTGTATGTATGTATGTACATATATAACCACACACTTTTTTTTTTTTTTTGAGATTGGGTCTCATGGAACCCAAGCTAGTCTTGAACTTGCTCTCTAGCTGAGAATGACTTTGAACTGATTCTCCTTCCACTGAGTACTAGGATTCAGGCTTGCACTACCATGTCTGATTTATACAGTCCTGGGCATCAAGCCCAAGGCTTTTGCATGATAGGCAGGCACTCTACCAACTGAGATACATCCTCAGACTGTAGCATATTTAGCATCTGTATTTTGTTTTTGTTTTTTCAGATAGGGTTTCTCTGTGTGATAGCCCTAGCTGTCCTGGACTCACTTTGTAGACCAGGTTGGCCTTGAACTGACAGTGATTTGCCTGCCTCTGCCTCACGAATGCTAGGAGTACAGGTGTACCACATCTGCCTTCATATTTAGCATCTGTATATATTATTATTTGGATGGCAACTAGAGCAGGACACCAGAAGCAATCTACTTTTCTCAGAAAATAGATGGAATTTAAAAACAACAACAAAAACCAACAGCAATCCAGCCCATTAGCAATTCACACAGGTCTTGAGCTGGTCACTTTAAGTATGGTATTGTTTGCTTACCACAAAAGAGATGTCCACAGTTTGTTTCAACAGGAAAGGAGGCTTGATGTAAGCAGATTGGACAGTACATTTCAGTGTAGAACTGCTGTCGCACAGGAGCAGGGACATCCTGGTGAGAGGACACAGACACATGTCTCAAAACAGAAATCACATATACACAATAGTTAAGATCTTGAAAAGTCTGACAAGCTTACAAAATTATAATTTTATTTAAACTACATGGCCTCCACCTTTTTTCTTAAACACAGTTTGACATGTATGTCTCTATGAATTTGAAGCCAGCTTGGTCTACAAAGCAAGTTCCAGGCCAGCCAGGACTACATGATTCTGTCTCAAACAAGCGAAGGGAGGGGGTCAACTGCATAATTTTTTTTATATAAACAACAAACCAAAAATTGTCTTTTAGAGCAAGTTAAAAATCATGCATATACCTGTAATAGATTAGTACTAGTCAGTTTGCTGCTGCGTTTGGTGTCTTGCCAGTGGTTCCAGCACTTGGAGTTATGGTGGTTTAAATGGGAATGGCTCCCATGGGCTCGTATAAAATTTGAATGCTAGGTCTCTAGCTGGTGCAAGTGTTTGCAGAAAGATTAGGAGACTTGACCTTGTCACTGAGAGTGGGCGCTGAGGTTTCAAAAGCCCCCACCCCAAGTCCAGTCTCTCTCACTCTGCCTCCAACTTACAGATAAGATGTAAGCTCTCAGCTACTGCTCCAGAGCCATGCCTGCTTGCCTGCTGCCATGTTTCCCACCATAATAATGAACTAACACTCGGAACCGTAAGCAAGCCCCCAATTAAGTGCTTTCTTTTATAAGTTGCCTTGGTCTCTTCACAGCAATAGAAAAGTAACTAAGAAAGAGGTAGAGACAGCAAGAAGGAGTTCAAGATCCTCAGCTAACCCAGAAAGTTCCAGGCTGGACCAGAATATATGAGACTGCCTTAATGTCTCTCCAACCCCCACAAAAGAAGAAAACGTGCTTATCTATAGAACAACATAATGTATGTAAGCTGCTGTTTCTTAAAAGTTATTTTCTAATGCCTTATCACAACTGCATATAAAAGGAAGTTATAACATCCCCTTATATAAATATACATACTGCATAACCGTACCTGTTCTGTTTGAAGTTGTTCTCGAAGCACCCTGACTAGCTCTTGGTTTTCTGGATGAATGTTCTGCTGTACATTTCTGTTGGATAAAAAGCAATAAATTTTGCAAAAATCAATCAGATTAGCCCATCTGCTTTGTTAGTCTAATTTCTGACATAGAACTGACGACCACAGTGAGCCGGCTCTGTGGACACAGGCACTTGCTGTGCATGCCTAATGACCTGAGTTGGATCTGCAGAACCCTTGTCAAGGGGAAAGCAGAGAACTAACTCTAAAAAGCTGTCCTCTGACTTCTGCATGCACATCATGGCAGGCATCCCTCAGCCCCATTAATAACAATTTTAAAAATTTAAAACTCACTTATTTTGTGTGTGGTCTACATATGTGTATGGGTGCATGTGCTATGGTACATGTGTGGAGTCCAGAGTATAACTTACAGGAGTTGCTTCTTTTCTACCATGTGGATTCTGGAACTGACTGACCTCAAGTCATCAGGTATGGCAATGTGTTTACCCACTGATCCATCATCCTGGCCCAATAAATAACTTTTTTTTTTCAATTTTAGGAAAAGATCTACATAGGGTCTGGAGCGATGGTTCAGTGGTTAAGAGCACTGGCTGCTCTTCCAAAGGTCCTGAGTTTATTTCCCAGCAACCACATGATGGCTCACAACCATCTATAATGAATTCTGATGCCCTCTTCTGGTCTGCAGGCATACATGCAGATGGAGTACTCATATACATTAAAATATATAAATTAATTTTTTTTAAAGAAAGAAAAAGGACTACTGGTGACATAATGTAACAGGTGTAATTGATGATATACAACTACACTCCAATTCCAGGATTGTGTATTCTAGGCTACTCTGTGACAACTTCCTCCCAAATCTGTGACCATCAGCTGATTTCAGATTTAAATGGCAAATGATAAAATCCAGATGCCCAGTATCTTAAGAGTTTATTAAAAGCTAATAAGTAATGTATAGAACAATTAACATTTTTGTAAAGTTTCTTTACAATAAACAGGTAGTTCTACATATGATACAACTGAATACTTTTCCACGTCTAATTTGGTCTTTCTCCTAATTTTTCATATTTAAGAAAAGGGAATAAATCAGAAGTTTAAATTTATATAATGCAAAAACACCAAAACTATCTGTGTTGGTTGGTTCTTGTCAACATGACAGAACCCTCTATGAAGCTGCGAAGAGACTCTTAACTGAGAAAATGCCTCCATAAGACTGACCAGTAGCAAAAAAACAAAACAAAACAACAACAAAAAAGTCTATAGGATATTTTCTTTTCTTTTCTCTCTCACTATCTCCCCCCCCCCCCCCCAAGACAGGACTTTTCTGTGTAGCTTTGGCTGTCCTGGACTTGCCTTATAGACCAGGCTGGCCTCAAACTCACAGCAATCTGCCTGCCTCTGCCTCTCAAGTGCTGGGATTAAAGGTATGTGTCACCATGCCCAGCTTATAGGGCATTTTCTTAATAATTGATGTTCAACTCACTAGGGGTCAAGCCACCCTGGGCAGCTGGTCCTGGATGGTATAAGAAAGCAAGCTAAACAAGC
Organism: Acomys minous; assembly: GCF_964271855.1. Classification (NCBI taxonomy): domain Eukaryota; kingdom Metazoa; phylum Chordata; class Mammalia; order Rodentia; family Muridae; genus Acomys; species Acomys minous. The sequence continues at coordinate 17,024,808 of NC_140497.1, read as the reverse complement.
TACGAGGAGCAGTCCTCCTCCATGGCCTCCGCTTCAGCTCCTGCCCTGAGTCTTTTCCTGATTTCTCTCAGTAATGAAATATAACCTGAGAACTACAAGAAGAAAGACATCCTTTTCCCCAAGTTGCTTATGGTCAGTAACAGAAAGCAAACTAAGACATGAACATAACCACTTAAAAAGTACAATGGAAAATTCAGAAGCAAGAAATCGTGCTGGGCTTAGGCCAGGAGAGCAGTACTGAGGTTAGTTTTTTGTTTCATTTGTTTGTTTGTTTGTCTCACTTTTTCCACTTAGCTATTTTGCATGTATTATCCATCCCAGCTACTAGCTGGAAGCTTAATTATAAAATATTTTAAACTAGAATACTAGAAACTAGAAACATAGGAAATATTAATATTTTAATCAGAATGGAAACTATGAATTTAAATATTCCCAGGGAAGTCAGAAAAAAATGTGGTCGCATTTGAAGTTCAATGGAAAATAGAATATTTTAGTACATATATACAGTCACTGAAGCCAGCTGCTACTAGGAAGAATTAAAGAGTCATTGACATTTAGAAATACACATCACCTCAAGCCATTTACCCTTTAGTCTCACCTGAACAGTGCATAAAGGAGAGTAGCAATCAAAGCAAAACTGACCACCACTGCCACAAGTACTTGATCACTTACTCCTTCTATAATTGAATCATCCTGTTGCAAACTTTGAACTTCACTGTAGTATTTGGCCATTACAGGTCTAAAATATGAAGAGGTGAAAATGAAATATGTCGATAAAAGCAATGTTGAGTATGGCTTACTTCTAACATATATAACAATTATAGCATGCTCTTTAAAAATATAAGTACCATTAAGTACAACTCCGGTTAAAGTTCCTCTACTAGTGAGGTTTTTTTAATCACCCATATTTTTAAAGTAAAAATTTTTATAATACTTTTTCTGGAGGGCTGGAGAGGTAGTTCAGTTGGTAGAATACTTGCTTACCATACACAAAGTTCTGGGTTTGCTCTCCAGGATTTTACAAAACTGAGTGTAATCTTGTACAGAGGTCAAGGCAGGAGGATCACTGCAGGTTTAAAGTCAGTTAGGGTTACATGGTGAGTTCCAGGTGCTCCAAACAAAACGTTTCTTCTGTGTTTGGCTGTTTTGGCTGTCTAAAGGCTTAGTTCCTCTAAGGAAGAAGATATTCTCCTACCCCCGTTGCTCTTTTCTAACACAGTATCAAATAAAGTGCAATTCTTGCACCTGGACTCAATAAAGTCTTCACCCCTCTGTCTTGGCATGTGAGAAGAAGCATGGTCCTCTCAAGCACTAGGACATTACCCAGCACATGCCCTGTTCACAGATCTCAGTGAGTGACTTACCCAGCTCAGAGTACTAGTAATTTGAAAATCAGAATTCACTTAGGCAGCAGGACATTCCTTTCTACTAATACCAATTGAACTCATGAAAACTTTGGAGTTTGAAAGCTATTGGCCAAACCTGAATGAAGTTTAGCTTATGGTTCAAAATTCCTTGAACTACATGAACTAAAGGAATCACTTTGAGACTGTATATACAATAAAAATAAGGAAGACGGGAAACTCCTTCCCAAATTCTAGAGAATATAGCTATACAATATATAGATATACTACTACAAGTATGAGGGGAGACAACTCAACTACATTGTAGTCAATCACAGGTAATGATGGGGATATTCAATTAATATGTAACAGTATGAATGCAGTTCTGCCTTTATGTCCATTATCGGGCAGAAAGCGTTTATCCAGCGCTGAGGATCTACAGCAGATGATAAAGTGCTTGCCTGGCATTCATAAACCGGGTTTCAGTCCTCACCAAAATAAACTGGGCCACACGTGGAAACCAGGAACTTGGGAGGTAGAGATAGGAGAATCAAAAAGTTCAGGGTCATATTTGGCAACATAGCAAGACACAACCAATAGTAGCTTAGGATACATAAACCCGCCTCAAAAGTTTTATCCCAAATCATTAATCTGGTGAATCTTAAGAAGAAAAATCTGAGTGTGAAAAACCAATACCTTTGAAATGGATCTTAATTAGCTGCTAGTAAACTACCTCTTGTGGAAGAAATGTATCAAGGGAGGTTTCATCAACGTCACACAGAGTGACAGCCTGATAGCCTGCGAACTTTTTAAGGACAGGTTTCACATTCCCATTGTGAAACTACATAAAAGGAAACAGGGGGCGGGGAGGGAGGGACAGAGAGAACCTGCCCTCTACTTTTATTTCCATTCAAAAACAGCCAAATGACCTGCCAGCTGCAGCTGGGGGAGGAGGGCATTTGAAATAACGTAAGGACAGGTAAAGAATTCAGGTAGGACTTTTTCTTTATTAGGTATGCTCTTTTAAAATTAGAAATGCTACAAATGCTATGGCTGTGGTTAAGGTCCTAAAGACAGAGCTGGGGATGTAGCTTAGATGACAGAGGGCTTGCTTTGCATGCATAAGGCTCTGGGTTCCTTTACCAGCACCACATAGACATACTGGGAAGGTAAAGACAGGACGTTCAGAAGTTGATTACAAAGGAACTTGGAGGTCAGCCTGGGCTACATGAGACCTGTCTCAAAAAATATGTATTTGTAGGCTGGGTGTGGCGATGCATGCCTGTAATTCCAGCACTCAGGAGGTAGAGGCATACAGATCTCTGTGATTTGGGGGCCAGCTGGGTCTAAATAGTGAGTTCCGGGACAGCCACAGTTATGTAAAGAAACCCTGTCTCCAGAAAACAAAAAGGCAAAAACAAAAAATCAGAGAAAGCAGTGCTTTGCAAGCGAAATGCATCAGCGGAGGCACTACCATTATCTAAACTCATTTCTCTCATGCTACACCTTTAGAGTGCAAGGATAGAAGACATATTAAAGTCCTATCAGGGAAACCATGAGCAAGAACTTATGCAACACTCCAGATGAAGGAAGGTGCAATTCTCTCACCTGGACTCAATAAAGTAATGGGAACCTACCACTTGACTACCTAGCCTTCAGCCCCTATGGTCTGACACCTGCTATGCGCACCAAAGACCAACACAGCCTACTCAGCTCCCCAGCCTGTTCACCCCCCTCTCCCCTGAGCACTCGGTTTGGCTTTCTGCCTTGCAACTGGACTCTAGCTGCACTCTCAAACCCTGACCCCAGCAGCTCCCTCCTGGCTCATTATCAGTGCAGTTTCTCTCAGCACTTTTCTGAAATCTTCTAAACTCTGCCTCAGCCTTTTTAATTGTAAACCATAGATGTACATGATTACCTGTGCCTTGTGATATATGACAGGAGAGTTAGTGTTGCTAATTAAGACTGGAATAAAAGAACCTACTTTTGCCTTGGCCAGATTACCAAGGTAGGTGGGATTACATAACAAACTATGAACCTGGTGTATTTATTGCTAAACAATAAAGTCTAATTGTGGAAAGACATAAACATGCTCCCTTGTTTCTGACATGTGTGCTCACAACCAAATCTAAAATTTGCCATATGGAATGGCAGCATCTTCCCCTGAAGTCATAACCTGCTGTGGCTGAGAACTAATCTCTACCTGAGTAAGGCCTACAAAGACAGCTCAGAAAAGTCCCAATTCACCCCTCTTGGGTCTTTTTCTAACACTGTCACGGAAAGAAGTAGGGGTAAGCCCCATCAGAGAAAAAAAATCAGAGAAATTAGGAAATTGTAGAATTTCCCATAATCAAGGAAAAATGGTCTCCTCCCCACCCCCAAGTTCAGGTAGCAACTTGATGGTGATATGGCTTCTGTAATTAACTTTCAAAGAGTTTTTTGTTTTATATAATTTCTGTCCTGAGAAGTAATTACAAGCACAAAATAAACCAGTAACACTACATCAGGCATTAAGCACCTTGGACTTGCGGACTTGAAAAGATATACTTTAAATCAACTGTATCAAAGCCTTGAAAGCCTGAGCAGCTGGAGTAAAGGCAGTTACTGCACAGATACCACAGTCCCTTCAGCAAAGCTTACAGCTGTGGTCTCCCCGCCAAAGACAAGGCCCAAGTCAATGGAACACATACTATTTGCTTACCTAACAATTGTTAGTCACTGAAAGGTGGCAAAGGTTCTACAGGGACATTTTAGTGTGGAATGTGGGAACTCTAGTCTGACAAAGATCCGGAGGCACCCACGCAGAAGCCATAACACAGAAGCCATAAGCAGAGGAGATTCAGAGTTAGGATTGTATTTATTTATTTATTTATTTATTTTTGGTTTTTTGGTTTTTTGAGACAGGGTTTCTCTGTGTAGCCTTGGCTGTCCTGGAACTACGTAGACTAGGCTGGCCTCGAACTCACAGAGATCCACCTGCCTCTGCCTCCCGAGTGCTGGGATTAAAGGCATGCGCTACCACCACCTGGCCCCAGAGTTAGGATTTCTGAAGGTATTTCTGCTCCTATAAGAAGAATGTTTGCCCAAAAAACCTTTGAGAACACTTCAGCTAAGATTTATTGTTTATTTATTTTTGGTACCAAGGACTGAACTCAAGCCCTGATGTTTGCTGGGATAATGAATCTAGTACTACATCCTCAGCCCAAGATTGTCTGCATCTGTAAATCGATCGATTATATGTGATCAAACAGTAGTTGATAAAAGTATCAATATAAAAACTCAAGGCAGCCAGTCCAAGTGGAGCATGCCTGTGTGATCCCAGCAGCAGGAGGCAGAGGCAGGAGGATCACTGTGAGTTTGAGGCCAGCTGGTCTACAGAATGAGTTTCAGGACAGGCAGGGCTTGAAAAAAACCAAAAACTAACAAGACAAAACAAAAATTCAACGCTTTTTGGCAATTCTAAATAGCTCAATAAGAAAACCAACTTCTAATGGGCATGGAGAAGGCCCCAGGGCTGCAAAACAAAATGAAGGTGCATCCTGGGACGTGAACTTCAGAAGCACCCCAAATCAAAACCTGCATGATCTGGTAGTTCCGCTTACCTTTTGAATCCACCTTTTAAATCTCCCAGGACTCCAAATCATATATCTTGTATCCTAAGTGTCTTGGAAAGGCCAATCAATACCTTTGCAGTAAGGTCCAGGTAGAAGAACGTTTATTATAGCATTGTTCTGAGACACCCTAAACTGGAACAAAGTGCACATCAACAGTAGACCAGGCACAAGGCTGTATTCACACAATGGAATACTAGGCAATCATGGGAATTTGCAGATAATTTTAAAGGCCAAAACACAATACGGATGGGTCCATTCCTAAGAGTTCGAAAGCAAATTAAAACTCACCTGGTAAAGCTAAAAGGGAAAGCAATAAAGTGGCTGTCACAAATATCAGGCTAGAAATGGTGTGGACGGAAGAACTCTGGGGGATATGGCAATTCATTTTATTAATATTCCTCAAACATGTACGTCCTACGCACTGTTCTGCACACCATTTAAAAAACGTATACGAAACCTTACAATGTCTGTATGAAGAAAAAAAATTAAACAACAACGACGAAACTCGGACAAGGATGCACCTCAACGGAGCTAATTCCAAGCACAAGACACAGGCCTTAGGAACAGTCGGGGTCCTTACGCACTGGTGAACTGCCGCCCACCCTGTCCCACTTGGAGTAAAGTTTTGTGGGAGAGGGGGCTCCGCGGAGGAACGGGGAGCTCTCCTCAGCGGGGCCCAACCCGCCCACAGCCACCGAGACGCGCCCACGTCAGCCGTTCCACCTTCGCCCCGCGACTCTGGGCCGGTCCGGGCGATTCGGGGCTGAGCACAGGCTTCCGGAGGAAGGCGGCGCGGGGAGCCCAACCCTGGCGCGGAGGAGCGCGGCCCAGCATCCCTACGGCACGGGACCGTCCCGCCCGTCCGCGGGCCTATGCGGGGGCGTGGCCTGGCACACGCTCGCCGCCGGGAAAGGGGGGCGCGTACCTCTCCGCGGCGGAGGAACTACCGGGCTCAGTCCTGGTGACAGAACGGAGCTCATTTCCGGGGGATTGCCTAGTTACTCCTCTCCGGCAGCCTCAAGCGGCTTCTTAAGCGACAGCGCCGACGTCGGCGCACGCGCAGTGCGGAGCTTCAGCGACCGGAGAGGAACGCGGGCCCTGCTCCCCGCCCCCCCCCCCCCCACCGCCGGGCTAGAGCGCGCGCCCACGCGCAGTGGACCGGCGTCGGGGGCGCGCCTGTAGGGGCGGGGCGGACCCAGCGCGAGCGTGCGCAGTGGTACTTGGGCCCCCTCGGCTCGCGCCGGGCTGCGCTCGCGCAGGAGGGCGTGGGCTGGTGGCGTCTGGTGCGCGCAGGGGAACGCGCGGCCCCGAGCAAGGGAAGGAGGGGCTGGTGACAGTGCGGAGCGACTGCCAGCGTCCGCGCCCCGGGAGCGGCCGGACGGAAGAGAAGGCTCGCCAGACGCCGGTCGGCTGCCCGACCCCTCGGACTCAACCCCGAGCCGAGCGGCCGCAGGTTCTGGTCGGTTGGGGGGGAGGCGCTGCGGCCACCCCGGGAAGATGTTTAACGTGGAGTCTGTGGAGCGGGTGGAGCTGTGCGAGAGCCTGCTCACTTGGGTACGTGGTGGGCAGCGGGCCGGTGGGAAAACTCCGCAACCTTTCGGGGACACCGGTGCTCGCCCCGGGGGGCGAGCGCCCAGGACGACCTGCCGTCACATCCGGGGCTTGAGACGGGCGGAGCTGAGGAGCCGGTGCGGGCCGCGTCTACACCCGCGGCCGGGTCAGGGTCAGCAGGGAGCGGCCGGGCTCCGGCAGGCTGGGCCCAGGGTCCAGGAGGAACTTGTCCGGCCTGAGATGTTGGCTGCTGTCCGAGAGGAAACCTGCCCGGTGGGGGCTAATGATGGGGTGCAAGCGACACTGTAATTAGGACTGTTTGCCTTGATGAGGCGCTGGCGTTTCGCTCCCAAGCTCCCAGCGACCCAAAGCGTCGGTTCTGCCTGGGTGCCCGGTAGAGGCACTCGGGACCCCTGATTACGATGCCGCTCGCCTTTGTTGTAATGTTCAGCCAGGATGGAGCGTAGCCCCTTGAGGGATGGAGCCCTGCCCACTGGAACATTGGAGGGTGGGTAGACAAAACATGAAGAATCGCACAGAGGCAGACCATTTGAAATTCGAGATGCATTTTGATTGTTATGAAGTGAAAGGTACTTATAAAAGGAATCAAGGATAAAAAACAATTTTTAATGGAAGGATTTAGGGATTTAGTAATGGAACTGAAACACATTTTTAAAGCAGCGTGAGATTCCAATTTGGAATTGATAAGGGTTAAGGTTATCGTATCTTAAAGTAAATATGCTGGATTTTAATGTCAATATTCATGGCTTAAGCAGCCCTATTCAGTAGCTGGACAGTTACTCGTGTTTGTTTCTGTTTTTCATACGATGGTGGAGGTGGGTACAGACATATGCAAAAAAAAAAAAAAACCATGGGATAAAACCAAGTGTCCCATTGGAAACATTAGCTTTGCTTATTGCTAAAAAATGTTAAATGTTCTTTTTAGAAGAACACGGATACATTTACGGAGGTTACTGTGACGCGTGTTAATTCTGTTTGCATATTGAGGGAGATGGTGGTAATCGAGCCTCTTGCATTGTAAGTGAAGGCTCTACCACTAAGCTTTTCATCTCCCTCTTTTATTCACTTTAAAGGTAAAATGCAAATAGCAAAAGAAATTCTGTTGAACAGTGAGTGTCTTAGGTTAGAGGTTCAGATCTCTGGAAGCTAGCTCCCACCGTTGTGTGCAGGGCCACTGCTGAGAAGTGGAGAACAGTTAACGTAGGTTGATTGTAATAGAAGTAAAATCTAAAGATGTGTGTGCGTCTGAAGTAGGATCTTGCTATGTAGCCCATTTTGGCCTCAAACTATGATCTTGAATTTGTAGCAATCTTCCTGCCTCAGCTTCCTAAGTGCTAGGAATTAGAAGCCTGCATCACTGCACTGAGCTTGGAAGTTGTTTTTAGATCTGATCGTGTCCTTTGAAACATAGACTTTATACAATGTAGAGCTTTGTGGTTCGGTTTTGTATTAGACCACTCATTGGAAATAATGCATACGTAGTTAGTGTACTCTAGAAACAAGAAGGTAAGCCTCAACCTTGTAATTCAGGTGGAGAATGGTGATAGGCTGCACCGTGTAGCTAAGCCTCTGCCAAGTTTCAAATTGTTATTTAAGTCAGGAAGATTTGAAAATATGGAAAACGGTTTTTAGGCCCAGTCAATATATAACAAGCAAGCTCAGCAGAACGTGCTTAAAAATTATCCCTTAGCTCCTCTTCCTACCCCCTGAGTGTATTCCTGCCTGGTGGTGGTGGGGAGCTATGCTATAACTTCTGTCAGTCCCTTTTTAAAAAAAAAAATGTATCCTGTGTGGGACTGTGATGTGTGCATATAGGCACAGTTGCCACCACCTGCGTATGGAGGTCAGGAGTCAACTGTTTTTGGAATTGGTGCCTTTCCATGTTTTCCAAGCAGCAAACTCAGGTCTCAAGTCACTAGACTGGTGTGGTAAGCACACTTACCCACTGAGCCATTTCAACAGCCTGTTTGTTTGTTTGTTTGTTTGTTTGTTTTTAAACAATGATCACTTTTTTAAAAAGAATTTATATTTATTTATTTGTGTGGGGGGTACTATGCACAAATGGATCACAGCCCTTTTGTGGAGGGCATTGAATAACTTAGAGTCAGTTCTCTCTTACTATTTTTTTAAAATTTATTTATTATTATGTATACAGTGCTCTGCCTACGTATACATCTGCAGACCATAAGAGGGCATCAGATCACGTTATAGATGGTTGTGAGCCACCATGTGGTTGCTGGGAATTGAACTCAGGACCTCTGGAAGAGCAGTCACTGCTCTTAACCACTGAGCCATCTCATCAGCCCCCTATTTTTTATTTAGTCAAATTTTTTAAAACTTTTTATTTGAGAATTTCATGTATGTGTTAATGTGTTTTGATCAGATTTACTCCTCCCCTCCAACTCCTCCACCGTTATACCACCATTTGTCCTTCCACGCTCATACTGTTTTTGTTTTTTTTTTTTTTAAACCTATTGGATCCATTTAGTGCTGCCAGTATATATGTGGGTGAAGGACCATCTACTGGAGTGCGGATACCCTACTAGGGACTGCACCCCTGAGGAAAACAGACCGACTCCCCTCCAGCAGCTGTCAACTGCCAGGAACTTCTCGGCAGTTCTCAAGTCTAGAATTTTGGCTGCCTTGATCTTGTGCAGGTCTTGGGCATACAGCCAACAGCACAGCCATTGTGAGTCCTAATGTGCACCATCCCTCTCATATCAAGAAAGCACTTTTTTGCAGCAGTTCTCCACAGCTGCTTCTTCTGCAGTGATCTCTTGTGTCTTAGGAGGAAGGGCGGTGATATAGATGTCCCACTTAGGGTTGAACACTCCACAGTCTCTTACTCTCTGCACTCTGACCATCCGTGAGTCTCCATATTAAATGTCCTGTACTATAGAAATAAGCTTCTCTGATGCGGGCTGGGAGCTTCACTATTCAATGGGTGTAAAGGTAAGTAGAAGTCCATTTAGCAAAGCTAACAATAGGTCCCCCCCCCCCCCCCCCGGAGGCTATAACCTACTCAGCAGGTGCTCCTGGCCCAGTAACAACGCAAAGCATGAATTTCGGCTTCTGGAGTGTGCCTTAGATCTAGTCAGAAAGTAATTGCTTACTCCCAAAACACTGATGCCACTATTGCACCAGTGGGCATACGTTTGCCGGTCCATTTGTCATTGTAGCTCCCATGGTTCACAGCTGAGTTCATTGGTTTCTCTCCCAGCAGCCTGCAAAGTACCATCATGCTGGATGAAAGTTAGCCAGTAGGGATACCAGCTTGATTTCTCTTTGTCCTATGGCTTAAGAATGTGGTGTCTTTAGCAGGGTCTTACTTCCAGTGACAATAGCCTGTGTTGGTTTTTTCTTTGTTTGTTTGTTGTTGGTTTTTGTTGTTGTTGTTTTAGCCTGTATTGTTTTATGAGTCCATGGGATCTCCATGACTAGTAGCTCAAAGAGGGGTAACCCAATCTGGTACTGCCCAAGCCTAGTTTCTTGAACTCTGTGTGAATTACGATGAAAAGATTGCACTTTCCCAGGTCTTAGTAATTAATTGTTTTGTAGTGTTGAGGGCTAAGGCTGGAGCTTCGTGTTTGTACTGTGCAACAGAGCTGGAACACAAGAGAGATAGCTCCACTGTTAGGAGCATTTGTTGCCCTTGCAGAAGACCCTGATTTGGTTCCTAGAACCCACACCATAGCTCAGAGCCATCCATAGCCCCCATTCCAGGGGGTTTGATACCCTGTTCTAACTCCATGGGCACTGGGCATGCATATGTATCATACACATATATACAGGCAAAACACACAGATGATATATTTAGTTTTAAAACATATTACTTATTTGGGAGCCTATAGAATGCAACTAGTATTTAGAATCCCTCTCATTCTGTTTTCCCTCCTTTGCCCAACTCCTACCAACAGATTTGAACCTCTAATGGGAGAATAAAGAAATTTCTGAAGTACAAAGGTTTTAAAAGCACTTGGGGGTGGCGGGGAAGTCTGAGAACATGGTTGGTTGCTGGCCCCAGCAGTGGCTTTCAGACATTATCATTGATCAAAATCACTTGGTTATCAAACCAGTTTAGTAGGCTCTGGGGCTAGAGTTTCTAGGTCTGGGACAGGATCTGAGATTGCATTTCTGACATGTTCCCAGGCAATGTATTCTTACTAACCTCATGACAGCATTTGAGAACCATTGCTTTAGAACACAGCTTTAAGCTTACTGTATTTGATAATTTGTTAGGGCCACTGTTCTGTGCATTTTAGGGTATTTAGTGGAAGCATCGTTCTCCTCTGTTCACAAGATAATAGCACTTGCTATTGCAGACTCTCCTAGGGAGCAGAATCACCCCTGGTGGAGAAGCACTGCCTAGAGTCACTGATCCCATGCCTTACTCTTCTGATGCTTTTGCTGGGGGAGGCTGCAATGTCTTCTCAGAGCTTCTTGAAATAACAAGAAAGGTTGTGACCTTTCAGGTAGAATTCCTGCTTTAACACAGTAAATGTGGTTATCTTTGTCTTTTACTATATTACTATCCTGAAGTACCACAACTTGGACCAGATAGGTTGATAAGTTTATTTCTTAACTGAGAACACTGTCAGTTCTGAAAACAGAGGTGAATGTTCTCAAGTTCTCATAAGTACCTGTGTACCCGAGGGGCTAAAACAGAAAATAATTGTTTAGAAGCTTCATTTTAAAAATCAAAATGAAAATTTAGCTCTGAAGTCTGAGAGAGGGGAGTGGAGGTGGGAGCAACTGGCTCACCAAATAGTGTTGTTACTCATTTCATTAAAATTCTGTCCTCTGGGCTAAGCTCATAGCCCAGTTCGCAGAGTATTTGTCTAGCTTGTATTACAACATGTAACCAGATGTGGTGGTGCACATCTGTAATCTCAGCAGCCCACCTCTAACCTCTCAATCTCCCAGTGAAGAAGTGGAGGCGAGAGGAATGGGGAGCTTCAGGTCATCTTTGTCTTTAATAGTGAGTTTCGGGCCATCCTCAGATACATAAAACTATGTCCTACAATAAAATAAATAAATGAAATAGAACTATTTGCTTTATTGAGTTGTTTCTTCTGACTGACCAGGGGCAGTTTTGTAATCCAGAGCAGGAACGTAGCTCAGTACTAGAACACGTGCTTTGCGTAGACAAGGCTCTGAGTTTCACTTCCAGCTTAGGGTAGGAGGGGTAAGAACTTGCATTCCTTAACCTTGGCAGTACTTTAGAGGTTTCCAGATGCAAAAATTAGTGCCCAGGTACGTAAGAATTATTTGATATATTTATTAAAAGAGATTAATTTACTTGCACAGATCTGTAATCTCAGCTACTCAGGAGGTTGAGGCAGGAGGATTGCAGGTTGAAAGTTTATAGAAACTACAGAATGAGTTCAAGGCTAACTTGCTTAGCAAGAATCTGTTTCAGAAATTTAAAGGGGGGGCCAGGGAGCACAGGGAGAGATTCCTCAGCAGCTAAGAGTACTGGCTGCCCATCCGCAGGACACAGGGTCAATTCCCATGATGTACGTGGTAACTCACAGCTCTCTGTAACTCTGGTTGTGGTGATGTGATGGTCCCTAAGAGCACCGTATGCATAGACATTCATGTGTGCAGAACATTCCTACACAGTAGGAAAAGAATAAAAGACTGTCAGAAGAGGTGGGGGATATAGCTCAGTAGGGTTCTTACCTAGCGTGTGCAAGGCTCTGGGATCACTTCCCCAGCAACAGAGAGGGAGGGAGGGAGGGAGGGACAGACAGACAGACAGATATATTTTTGGAACACAGGGCCTTGTCCATGCAAGGTAAGTGTTCTAGTATTGAGCAAAATCTCAACACAGGGATTATGATTGACTTTTTGTAGCTAAGAAATATGTCTCCAAAACGAAAACTTCCCAGATGACTTAATGCACAGGTGGGTTTGGAAACCAATAATATTAATACCCTTCCAATCTTTATCTGGAAAATACTGATACTAAAAGAGATGAGGTAAAATATCCCAGGTTATGTGATAAATTAGAAGTAAAATGAGAGATTAGAATTTATTCATTGCATTCCAAGCATTATTCATTGAGCATAATCCTCCTGTTTTCCATATATAAGCCTACAAAAAGAGATTGATTTTAAATGTGCCATTAAATTAGCACCTATAATATGAAAACAGGTGCCTTTTTGTTTCTTAAACTTACCAGTGTGGAGGCAGTTGCAGACAGAATGAAGTTTAAAATCAGACCTGAGATGATACTCACGTGCTTTATTCATTTTCTGATACCCTCCTCCCATGGAGTCTCACTATATTTCAGGGCTGGCATTGAATTTAGAGTCTTCTTGCCTCAGCCTCCTCAGTAATTGGACTAAAAGTATATGCTACCATATGCCTGGCTTATTTGCTAATTTTTTTTAAAATCAAAACTCTGTATATTTAAGTTAGGACCTTATGTCCCAAATTCTTATCTGATTAAAAACTACTTTGTACACGGGCCTATGACACAATTCTCTCAGCCTCTGCTACCATAACCATTAATACCCGGAAGATTCCTGCCCTATAAAGAATAGAAAGGTATAGCTGTACTGCTAATAGTTTTCCCTTTCAGCACTTAGGAGTATAGGCACGAGAATCGAGAATCAGGAGTTCGAGGCCACCATGACCTCTGATACAGAATGAGTAGGAGGGCAGCCTTGGCTACATGAGACCCTGACTTTTATGGATAGTATGGTACAGAAAAGCAGATATTCACCCATTTTTAGTAATAGTAAGTTGCTTCGTGATTTATTTGGCAATGTGTGGTTTTTTTAAACTTTAAAATAAATATACACTTTAACCTGGCATTTTTTTTCCTAAGCCAATAATGAAAAAAATAGGTGGTCACCTGGGTGTCTCCTCAGTGTTTTTGTTGTTGCCATCTATTTTAGCCTTGTCAGTGTTACAGACTGCTACTGCGGGCTTTCCTGCCTCTTTTCCTCCAGTGCTCCTTCATGTTACATCCAGTTTGGTGCATGCAGCTCAGGTCTCACTTTCTTGCTAGAAACCCTTTTCTTAGAAACTACCATTGCTCTTAGGATAACTCCAGGGTGGCTTACCGAGGCTTGCCTGATGATGCTTCTTTCTTGAGTCCTGCCTTTCCCGGTTTCTGTTCCTCTGCTCCGTTTCTTCCTGTACCGTCCACTGTCCATAGCGGCTCCTCTTCATCCCCACTGCACATCATCTTCTCAGTTGAGGTCTTTGTTCGCACATCCCACCATACTTTCACCAAAGTAGAAGATCGGTGCCAGGATGGCCTCGTCTGTCCTCAGGGTTTATTCCCTTTTAAGTCCAGGCTGGACTACTGGCTGTCATTGTTGGCTGCACTTCTTTTTCCTTTTGGGGGCTCAGGTGGCCTTGAATCCCTGAGCTTCTGCCTCCACCTTCCAAGTGCTGGAATTACAGGCGTGTGCCCCTAGGCCTTGCATGAGTTCATTTCTCACGGTTCTCTTAACTAATACAAAGTCAGTTGTGATTCAGTATGTGTCTGAAATGGAAGTGATTGAAATGGATGGTAACAAAAGGATAGGAATTCTATATCCATATAAAGATATTTTTACCTTTGAGTACCAGAAATCTCAACCTGGCTAGGTTTAAGTAACAGATTTATTCTACACAATAGGAGATTCCATAATTTCAAGTTCAGTGGTTCAAATCTGTCTCAAAAATTAGTTCTTTGTATCCCTCCTCTCTGTCTTGCATTGCCGATTACATAGCCCTTAAGACTTATTTCAGGGCTGGCAAGATAGCTTAGTCAAAAAAGATGCATGTCACCAAGCCTCATGACCTGAGTTCAGTCCCTTGGACCCACATGGTAGAAGGAGAGATCCAACTCCCACACTGACCTTCATGTGCATGCTGTGGCACAAACACGTGAGCACACATATGAACACACACATACACGAACGCATGCAATAATAAATAAATAGTAAATTGTTCCCTTAAGTTGTTATGATTCCAATAGTAATGATGCAACACAAAAGTTCACACTAATAAGAAATTGACTCTGCTCTCCAACAAATATCTCTTTGGCCCATACTGTCCTTGGCCCTTTTATTCCTGAGTCAGCCGCCACTGGCCGAGGCACTGAAGGATCGTCATCTTCTGCCGTCTGTGGGTGGCATGATTGAGGAATCAGCCGATATCTACCTCAGTTTCTCCTGTACCTAGATGGGAAGAAATTTATATTTTTTTATTTCAGACCCCAAGATGAGATAATCACACACATTTAAAAACCTTAAAAATCTTTTTAAAAACTTTCTTCTAATTCAAGTAATTTATTCAGATTACGTCTCAGTAGTTATCCCTTTACTTGTATCTTCCCGTTCCCCCCTTAATAGAGTTAACCATTAGATTTTTTTTTTTTCTTCAGATCCAGACCTTTAATGTGGATACACCATGCCAGACCGTGGAAGATTTAACAAATGGGGTTGTGATGTCCCAGGTTCTTCAAAAGATGTAAGAATAAATTTTTTTGTCTTTATGTATGGTCTTATGTTTAAACCTTTCTTAGACTGAGAAGAATTTAAAAAGTTAAAGTGTGAAAGTTGGTTTTCTTTTACTGACAAAATAAGGTAACCAATTCAAATGAAAAAAAAAAAACAAGTTTGTTTTGGTTTACAGTTTGGGGTGTTTCATCTCCTGATCAGTTGTCCCATTGCTCTTGGGCCTCTGCAAGGCAGCACTGTGCTGGGAGCATTGGCAGAAGAAGCACCTTCCTCACAGCAGTCAAGAAGCAAGTGAGGGGCTGGAGAGATGGCTTGGTAGTTAAGAGCACTTGTTGCTCCACATGTTATACATACATACATTAAAGCAAAATATTAATATGATGAAATAAAGTAAATTTAAAAAGAAGAGGCAAGCAGGTTGTGGTAGAGGCTATAACAGGTTTCAAGAGTGAGCCCTCGGTAAGCTTGCTTCCTCTTAAGTAGGCTTTATTTCATAAAAGCCCACCATCTCTCAGCAGTCACAAACAGGGACCAAAACTTTACATATACCTTTGAGGATCATTTCAGATCTAAACTGTAAAATGTTTGCATAAATTTGAGTTGCACAAGAGATTTTTGGTGGCATGCACGTACTTACTCAATACAGATTGGTTGCAAGTTTATTTGGGACAGTAGTTGTTACTCTCTCCTATAGGACAGCCTGGGAATCCTGCCTCTCACAAAATACCACTGTAATCTTAACACTGAGATCTCTGACTACCAGTGTGATGTAGCGATTGCCATATAGTCTACCTTCCCTTAATTTTTGTTTTATCCTCTGAACAATGTAATACCATCTCATTTCCATATTTGATTGTTTATAATGGCCTCTGTCCCTGGGAACACACAGTCCAAGTTTGTTAAGTTTATGAAGAGCCAGGAAGCTTGTTTTTCTTTCTTGCATCCTAGCAACTAAGAAAATGCTTGATTTTTTTTTAAATTGAGCTATAACCTTCTCTGATTAACTCTTCTGTTATATTGTTACTTATATATATATTTTCAAGGCTGAACGTTTGATATTAGATAACCAGTTTGTATATAACATATTTTCTTTATGCAACATTGGTTCTATAAACTTAGCTGTTTTGAATATTGCTGAAATAAACATTGATGTAGAACTATCTCTATGTGATGTGTTGATATGAGTTCTTTGGGTAAATCCCTAGGCTAATACAGCTGGTCATATGGGAGATCTATTTTTAGTTATTTGAGAAACCTGATTTTTTTTTTACAACTTTTTTTCTTTCTAAAAATTTTTTAATTTTTAATTTTTTTAATTTTTAATTTTATTAAATATTTTTACATATACATTTATATTATTATACATATATACAATAAGCTAAAGCAAGAAGAACCACAAAACAATTAGTAATTATATAAATGTTATATTCGTAGTGTTTTGGCTATTTATATTTGGCAGCCTTGGAAAAAAAGTCTTCTCTATCTTGATACATCTAAAATTCTGACTATAAATCAATGTATATGATATATTGTCATTATCAACTTAAAATATCTATCTAGACCTAAAAACATCTTAACCCCTAAACAACTAAGCTTAAGCTTAATTGTAAAACTGAACTACTGGTCTTCAACCCTATCAGAGACATTGAGAAAGAATAAAATTAATTACCTGAGTATATAGGGAGTGCAGGTTGGCAGCTTCCCAAATGAGAACAAGTCACCAAAATTCTCTGTAACATTTGAGCATCTTCAGCCTTTTGACCATATATCTGACAGGCATATTTGTGAGGCATGAACTATTGAGGACTTGCTTACCGTGTCTTGGCAGAGTTTGGCCGTCAACTCTGCCTGCCTCCAAGCTTGCCCAGTGGCTGGTTTGCCTCATTTGAAGCCATCTCCATTAAGGCAGAATTTTGTCTGTGGTAGAAATGAGAACATTTTGCCCAGTGGCTGGTTTGCCACATTTGAAGCCATCTCCATAAGGAGGTTCTTTGATGCTCATCATCTTCTTTGAGGTAGGCTGGGTGTTGCCAGGTGTTAACCTGTCTAATTGTAAATGTATCTTTGAAATAATAAAAACCTCTTTAAATGCCATATTCTGCACATCTCTGGCATTTTTGAAGACCTTATCTAACTATTTTATCTTTCTATAGAATCATATCTATCTGTTATACCTAGAATGTATATTCTTGTGATAAAAATAGTCTAGTAATTGATAGGACCATGATTTGATCAACTAACATGTGTAACTTACTTATCCTAAACAGCCTGCAATAGCACTTTCAAAGTATTGGAGAACCCTGATTTTAACAGTGACCGTACTAGTTTACCTGCCAGCAATGTGTAAGGGGGCCCTTTTGTCCACATTCTTGCCAGCATTTGTTATTTTTCTTTTTTTTTTTTTAAGGTACATTTATGCATGCCGATGTGTATATGGGTACTAAAGGAAGCTAGAAGCAGGCATCAGCTTCTTTGGAGCTGGAGTTACAGGTTTAACTCCACATCCACCTGATGTGGATGCTGGAATGCAAATTCTGGGCCTCTGATAAAGCTGGAAGTGCTCTCAACTGTTGAACCATTGCACCAGCCTGTTGTTTTTGTTTGGTTGGTTGGTTGGTTGGTTTTGGGGGTGTTTTAAAACTCTTTTCAACAAAATTTTACTTTTAAATTACAAAGCCTGCTAGATAGTCTAATAAATTCATTATTTTTTTCCTCAGAATGAAGATACTTCTATGACATTAAAAAATTAACAACTGTATACATCTCTCACAATTTTAATAATTTGTGTGTGTGTGTGTGTGTGTGTGTGTGTGTGTGTACATACACTGCATGCTACCTATACACTGTGGTGCATGTGTGGCGATCAGAGGGCGATTTTGGGGAGTCTCTTGTCTCCTTCCACCTCGGGATCTGGGGATTGAATTCTAGCAGTCAGGCTTCCTTCTACAGCAAATGCTTTTACTCGCTGAGCCAGCTCACTGGCCCTCCCACATTTTTGTTTTGTTTTGTTTTGTTTTTGTTTTTGTTTTTGTTTTTCGAGACAAGGTTTCTCTGTGTAGCCTTGACTGTCCTGGACTCACTTTGTAGACCAGGCTGGCCTCAAACTCATAGCCATCCGCCTGCCTCTGCCTCCCGAGTGCTGGGATTAAAGGCGCGCGCCACCACATCTGGCCCCTCCCACATTTTTTAAGTGTTAAAAAGATAATATTAAATAGCTGCCTTAAGTAAAATTAAACCTTTATAATGTAAAAAGACACCACTTCTAGTGTAACAGTTTGAGTGTATTACATGATCATACTTAAAGTACAGCTTTTCAACTTTGTGTTTACATTGGTTTGTTTAAAAACAAAACCATAAAGTCTTACCTGTGTTCAGCTTCTAGTACATTAGTGGCATACTGTGTTTTCTTTGGCACATCACACACCCACGTCTTCCTTATGAAAGTCTCTAATGGTAGCCTGTGGTTGCCAAAGTGGAAGCTGTTTTGTTGTTTGGCGGTCTAAGAACTAGCTTGGCAAGAAGACATTCCTTCCATTTCATTGTTTCCACACAACCTGAAATATAGAATGTTTAGCTCTGCCCAGCTACCTAAGGGATTATTTCAAGATCAGAATTTTTTTTCTTTTTCTATTCAAACCATGAGTTATTTTACACAAATTCCAGTAAAGACAACCTCAGAAAAAGATTGTGGACTTCCATTTAAATTAAACAAAATGAAATATGTCTGTATTTTCTATAGTGGGTTTTCTGACTTGTGCTCCTTGAAAGAATCCTTAAGTCTTCCTAAAACGTTGGTTGGAAGGCTTGTTTTACTGACCAATGAGTAGTTAGACAGGATGGCAAAGAATAATTATGTAGATTTCTTAATTGCTATGTTGAGTTGGCCCTGGCATACTCTGATTAGTTGTTCCTTGTAATCTTCATGTCCCCAAAATAGGCACCTATCATTCTTATAGCTTTTTATATAGATAAGTCTTAGGGATGTTGCTTATTGAGGTCACCAGAAAAAAAAGTGGTGAAAAATTGGTTACCTTTTAAAAATATATTTAATTGTTTTATTTATTAATATTTGGGTATATGTGTACATATATATACCACAGTATACATGTAAAGTCAGAGGACAATTCTTTCTATGGTGGGCTCTTTTTTTTTTCTCAAGGCAGGGTCTATCTGTGTAGCCTTGGCTGTCCTAGACTCGATTTGTAGAGCAGGCTGGCCTTGAACTCACAGTAATCCACCTGCTTCTGTCTCCCAAGTACTGGGATTAAAGCCGTGCGCCACCATGCCCAGCCACTATGGTGGGTTCTTAGGATCCAGTTCAAGTCATCAAGCTTGCATAGCAGTCATCTTTACCCTTTGAGCCTTCCCACCTGCCCAGTTAGTATTGAATACTAGTAATTTGCTGTATAATAATTTGCACAGGACTATCTTAGTTACTTTTCTGTTGTTGTAAAGACATACCATGGCCAAAGCTAATTATAAAAGAGAGAGTTTATTTGGAGGCTTGCTATAGTTTCAGAGGGTGAGTTCTTGACCATCATGGTGGGGAACATGGCAGCAGGCAGGCAGCCATGGCTCTGGAGCAGTGGCTGAGAGCTTACATTTTGTCCTCAAGTTGGAGGCAGAGTGAGAGGGACTGGGCCTGATGTAGGCTTTTGATACCTCAAAGTCCGCTCAGTGACGCACTCCTCTACCGAGGCCATACCTCCTGTTCCTTCCCAAATAATTCCATCAGCTGGAACTAGGCGCTCAAATTTTTGTGAATTTCCACATTGAACACTTATTAGGAGCTCTCCCCAAGGAAGGCCAAAGTTTTAATTATTCCATTTCATGCCTATTGTACTGTATTACTTTAAGAAAATACCCCTACAAAGCCGCTTCCACAAAAAAATCAGCACGGATTAGCATAATCTGTGTCATTCATAGATCTGCCAAACCTAAGAGTCGTTTTCATGAATAAGGTCAATACTGCTTTAGAAAACAGAAGACTAAATCCCAGTAGTTCCGTCCACAGTGGCACATTCTGTTGCATAATTGAAAAGAAAGGAGTGGCTTACTCTTTCTTTTAATTCTGTAATCTGAAGCGTTTTAATTACAGGTAAGCATTCTGGGTTGGGGGCTTGTTTGGTTTGTTTGGTTTTAGTTTGTTTTTTTGTAAAAACTCAGCATTAGGTAATAGCAATAGACTACTATAGTAACAATCCTCTTTTATACACATTAAACTATTTGAAAGAAATGGCTATTCTGCGAATAAGAAAAAGAAAACATGGAGTTTCAATAAAGCATAAAGTATCACTGCTGGCTCTACTGTTTTACAATGCTTTTGAAAGTAAAACTAACACCCTTCAACATGTTCAAGTTCACAACTCAGGAAAATTTCTAGAAAACTGTAAAAAGCAAATACACATTTTCTTTAGGACTTTGTGAAACTACCTTTTCAGGAAGTTGCTAAGTTTCAGTATCAAGTAGTTTTCACACCAGTTTTATCTGCTCCAAAAGCTCACAGTGTGGACATAGTTGATCTCCAACAGAGCTCTGTGCACACTGTCTTCCCTTCAGCTGAGACAGGCACTGTCATTTAGGGTATCAGGTGTGTGCTGCATGCCATGCTGTGTTGTGTCTTCACCAAACAGGACTACACGTATATAGGTGTTGCCTGCTGTGACCAATGCCTTCTTTTCTACACCACTCTCAGCCATAGCTTTGCCTTCATGAGCCCAGCTATGCTCAGTATTCCCATAATTAATGGAGTCTGAATTCTGAGATGATGCAAAGAGCTGAGGGCATGCCCATGAGTGCTCTAGTGTGCAAGCAACAACACCTGCAAGTCTGACCTGGACTGAAAAATAAGAATGATGAAGCATTGATTTAGCAGATTAGCAGTAATGTCCCTCGTGGAAAGAGCGGCTGGTGTTACATAGCTAGTAGTGAATGCTGAACCTGGATGGAGACTTGTAGATGGTTATTGTATATTTGGCATTTTGCTGAGCTAGGCTCTTCAAATCCCTGATCTGTTTAAGTAGATCTTTTTTCTCACTGTTGATCTGCTTGTCTGCGGTCCTGCTCTGAAACAGACCAAAGATCTAGATGAGAACTTTGGTCTTGAGGATGCCCAGGATGGACTGCATCTTATTAAGGTTAGCCATGAATATCTTTCAAGATTAAAAAGTTCCTCAAACTAGATGTTAGAAACTTTGTGTTACAGTTCTGTCATTTATTTAAGGTTCTCAGATTTACTAGTAAGTGCATCCAGTTGTGAAGTTGATCTGATCTCCACCAAGAGGCTTCAGTGACTCTTGCTTTGACATAGTTTTCTAAGGGAAATAATGTCTCATATTCACTGAAAACTCTATCATAATGTTTTTCCAAAAATTCTGGACTAAGAAATTTATCTTATGTAAATCTTTGAATATAGCTGATACAGCCAGAGCTATGTAAAATGCTGACATTTCAGCATATCTGAAGAAATCAGAACTGTCTAACCACATACACATTTTTTTTTCTTTTGCATTCTTATAACATCATTCCACTGTTTAGAGCTTTGGTGGAGATTATGTCCACAGTACCTTTCAGTACTATGAGCAAATTATTCTGATGGGGACAGATTATTCAAAAGAAGGATTTCTTTTACCATTTATCTTCTGGGAAGTTTGGCCCCTGCCCTTTTGCCCGCTAAGCTGTGAGTCCTAAGTAAGTAGAGCTCCTGCCTCTGCTGTGGTTCTTTATTCTTTGTTTCCTCCTCTCTTGAACAGGGTAAACATCCATTTAAAACAAGTTAGAAGGACTCCTGAGGAGTCCAGCTAGCGCCCACCACCACACCCCCCATGTCTCTGCTAAAACAACATTGCTCTCCTTCATGCTATCTGTTGGAGATACTTGTCTTTTTTCCTCACTGTGCTTGTTGTGACAGATAGGAAGGCTACTGATTTTTTTTAGTTAATTTTATTGTTTGCCACTTTACTGAAAGTCTTTATCAGATGAGTTTTCACTTAGAATCATCAGTGTTTGTATATAGACTCATAATCTACAAATAATGATACTTTGCCCCTTTTTATTTTATTAAAAATGTTTTTTGTACCTTTAGTGTGCAGTTCTGTCTTGTGCCCATGAATCATGAATTGGGCATTTTCACAGATTACAAATGTTCTGTTTGTGTTTTCTTATTTATTTATCTTTGTCATTGTCTCCATCCTCTGAATAATTCTTCTATCTTGTCTTCAAATCCTGATACTTTGTCCTTTCTTTTGTATGTTGGTAAAGCTTTCCATGAAGCCTTTTCTTTGACATACTGGATTTTTCATCCAGTGTGTCTGGGGGCGGGGGGTATTGAAGTGTTTCTCTTGTTCAGAGCTAATATGGAAGGGAGAAATCTCATACGGCCCAATCCCTGGAGAAAGAACTCCAGCCATCTAAAGAATGCTTCAAGCAAGAGAAATAATTTCCCCCAGGGATGAGTCCCCTGATTGGTTATTTAGTTCAAGTGGTCAGTCCTGAAATCATATATATACAATTAACACTAAATGGAGCATATGTTACATATAACATATGTGTGTAATAATAACTATTAAATAAAAAGAGGCCATGAATTCAAGAGGGAGCAGGAAGCACTGAAGGAAGGAAAGAGAAGGGGAGGGATGTAATTATATTTTTAAGAAATGAATAAAGAAATGTTTATATCTTTTTGTTTTTATATACATACTTGTAATCACACTTTTGAATTATTTTTCTTGGATTTCTTATAGTTAACTATCACCATAAATATGTGTAGGTCACAGGACAACTTGGAGGATTCAGATCTTTTATTCTGCCACATTGCGTCCTTGGGATTGAACTCTGGTCATTAGACTTGGTGACAGGTACCTCCACCCATGAGCCATCTCACTAGTCCCTAAATTATTTTAGGTTTTTGTTGTTGTTGTTGTTGTTTGTTTGTTTCGAGACAGGGTTTCTCTGTGTAGCCTTGACTGTCCTGGACTCACTCTGTAGACCAAGCTGGCCTCGAACTCATAGAAATCCACCTGCCTCTGCCTCTAAAATGCTGGGATTAAAGGTGTGCCCTACCACTGCTCAGCTTAGTTTTTGTTTTTTTTTTAACTAAACTTGTTGAAATATCTTTCATATTTTTATTTTATCATGTGTATTGATGTTTTGTCTACATGTATGTCTGTGAACAGTGTGTACACAGCGCTTGCTGAGGCCAGAAGAGGGTGTCATTATCTGGAACTGGAGTTATACGTTCTGTGTGGGTGCTGGGTTTCAAATCCAGATCCTCTGCAAAAGCAGCTAATGGTCTTTTTTTTTTTTTTTTTCCAGTTTTTCGAGACAGGGTCTCTCTGTGTAGCCTTGGCTGTCCTGGACTCACTCTGTAGACTAGGCTGGCCTCGAACTCACAGAGATCCACCTGCCTCTGCCTCTGCCTCCCGAGTGCTGAGATTAAAGACATGTGCCACCACGCCCGGCCAGCCAGTGGTCTGAACTCAACCATTTCTGTAGCCCTTAATTTTTAGAATTTTTAAAGATTGTACATATTAATCCCCTTTCAGATGAATAGTTGGCGAAGATTTTTTTCCTGTTCTTTATTTTTCTTCACCGTAGTGCTTTGCTGCTGGCAACACTTTCAACTTGTTTTGTAGTTCCTATTAGTTGCTTTCCCCCATTTCACTTAGTATAAAAAAAAGCTACAGCACTTACGGTAGTGTATATGGCCCTCAGTGATCTTGGCTCTTTGTAGCCCGTCCAACCTTATTTGCTAGTACTCTTTTCCAGTGTCTTCTTTGGTCCTCAGGCATGTGAAGTTGTCACCTACTTTAGGACTTTACCTCAGCTTTTGTGATGTTTGCCATTTTCTCAGTATAATCTATTCTGAGCCCTATTTAATATTGCCAAAACCGTATATTCCACATCCCCATCTTGCTCTATGGATTTTCAGAAAGCATTTGTTAAACATATGAATATAGCATTATACAACTAGACTTTAAAAGAAAACTTTATTTCCATTTAGTCTTATTTCAATATGTTTCCATTCACATTTTCTATCATCAGTATCAATACCAATTGGGTATTCTGTTGTTCAGTGCAAATCTTAAGAAATTAATGGAAAAAATAGATAAAACCAAATAACATAAGATAAAAGTCTAGCTCTGGGAAATTTTAGCATGCCTTATAAATGGATACTTTTATTGTATCTGCCTTGGTAGGTTTGTGGGGTTTGTTTGTTTGTTTGTTTGTTTGTTTTTGTCAACTTGACACAAGCTAGAGTCATTTGAAAGAGGGACTCTTAGTTGAGAAAATACCCCCATCAAATTCACCTGTCAAATGGTGCATTTTCTTGATTAATTCATGTGGGAGGCTCCAGCTATCTGTGGGTGGTCCTAAATGATATAAGAAAATTATATAAGAAAGCATGCTATAAGCCATGAAAAACAAGCCAATAAGTGGCATTTCTTTATGGTCTCTACTGAAGTTGCCTCCATGTTCCTGGCTGGACCTCCCCCTGATGATAGATGTGACCATAGAGTTGTAAGCTGAAAGAAGTCTTCTCTTCCCCAAGTTGCATGGTGTTTTATCACAGACATAGAAATTGTTAAACAAAACTAAGACAGTGTCCTAAGTTATTAACCTGTGGTTTAGAAACTATTCCACACTTTGCTATTTGACACTGTGTGGGGGAGTGCTAAGTAGACTTTCTCTATTTTTCTTGTCGTTATGAAAATGAAATTTAATTATGATAGTGTATTATCTAATACACACCTAAGGGCAGAGGACCAATATTATTGGATATTCAAAATAGCCATTAAGAACATAGCAAGACCTAGTCTCAAAAGCCAAACACAAAACTCCAGAAATGTCATTAGGAAATAGTCATACATAGACTAAAAGACACAAATCACAATAGGTTTAGTTAAAGGTCTGACTTGGCTTGTGTAGCTGATTCCTGAAGTGGCAGTACCCACTTTATAATGACACTTCACAGACAGAAAGCCAGAGGTGTAGACACTGGACAGAGTATATCAGCTGTTTGGCTACATCTTTTCTGAAGGCTAAAGCAGAGGGGCCACTACCTTATTGGGCTAGAACTAGAGCTTGTCTCTCATTCTCATGAATTCTTGGAAATTTTAATAGCTTACTTTTGGCTAACTGATGCATGACTAGATTTTGAATTGCTCTGACTGAGCCTAGGATAAGCTCAGTCCAGACCAATAGCCTGATAAATTTTTTATCTAGCACCAAGGATCTTTTTTAAAATCCCTAAAAGTTTTCTAATGAAAATGCCATCTTAACCAGGCTAAGCATGGTGGTGCACATCTATAACTGGAGCACTCTGGAGGCAGAAGCAAGGCATCTCTGGGAGTTCCAGGTCGGCCAGGACTGCATAGTGACACCTGCTTTAAAAAAGAAGCAACCAAAATAAAACAACAAAAAAAAAACCATCTCTAAAGAAGAGAAATAAAATAATATTCATGTTGGATCCCATATTAATGTGTAGAGATTAATATTTCTAGCACTAGAAATAACTCCCCTAACAATTGGAGCAGGGCTGTCTCTGACTCTGCTTCCTGCCTTTGGATTCCTTTTTCCTAGCAGGGCTGCCTTGTCTGACCTCAGTGGGAGAGGATGCACTTAGTCCTGCTGCCACTTGGGGTGCCAGGGTGGGTTGGTACTCGTGGCGGTCCTCCCCTTCTCTGAGGAGAGGGGGAAATGGTGTGATGGTGGGCCTGGGAGGGAGATGGAATCAGGCTGTAAGGTGATTAAATAAATAAATGAGAAAATAATATTATATTACTTAAATATTTCTAGCAGCAGAAATAAAATTTAATTTCTTTTGTTGTTGTTGAAAGCAGTTTGCTATAAGAAAACAATTTATTTCTGGAATTATGTTAAATATTAAAATTAATGTCCTTTTCCTTTATCTGAGTTGTTACAAGTGTAAGTACAGGTAAATGAATGTACTGCTGCTTAAGGAGATGCCTTTTAACAGGTGTTAGGGCATAGGCAGATAATTTTGTTACTTGTGAAAAATATTTCTAATAAAATTATTTAGTTGTTATTTACAAATCAATACAATCCATAGTCTTTTAAAGACGGGAGAAAATTGTCTTTATGCTGTTTGGTCCTAGCCTAAGACCATTAATTAGGAATATTTAGAAATTAGAAACTGCTTAAACAAAAGTCACAGCTAGAGGCCCACATATAGAGCTAGGGAAAACTCCACTGGGGACAAACTGTAAGGAAGTTGCAGGTGAGTATTCTGTTTTGAGACAGGGTCTTGCTACATGCCTCAGATCTACCTAGACTTTACTATGTAACACAGACTGTCCTCAAACTCACCTTTCTTTTGCCCCAGCCTCTGCCTCCTAAGTGCTAGGATTACAGCTTTGTGCCAGTGCCTGATGTTCAGACTTCTATTTTTGGTCCGTTCTGCTGAGGTAGTAGAGTAGAAGCTTATTAAATACGAGCTAACTACTTTGCTAAAGTGTATTGGGAAACTCCTTGTGGCAAACATGAGGGATCTAATTAAATAGAGGGCACCATAAATGATGCTTTTCTTTTTTTCCACTTATAACAGTTTACTGAGATGATTAGTCAGTGAATCTTAGTGTTGTTTGCTAGAATCATGTGCTTATTTGGTTTGTGCTTATTTGGTTTTTAACAAAAGCTCCTTTTGTTTGGGGCTGGAGAGATGGCTTAGCTGTTAAGAGCACCAGCTGCTCTTTCAGATGACCCGGGTTCAATTCCCAGCGCCCGCATGGCAGCTCACAACTATCTGTAACTACAGTTCTAGAGGATATGACACTCTCACACAGAAATATATGGAGGCAAACACCAATGCACATGAAATGAAAATAAATTTTTAAAAAATTAAAAACAACAACAACAAAAAACTATCAACTCTTCTACTTCATTGTGATTGAACTTGGGGCAGTTGTTTCATTTTCTAAGTCTGAAAGTTCTTACCTGTGTCAGTTCTTAAGCATTTTTAAGTTAGCTTTCTGTTGATTACTTTGGCAGATACCTGAGAGAAGCAATTTTAAAGGAGGAGGGCTTGAGATATAGTACAGTTCAGTGGTAAAGTACTTGCCCAGCCAGAATACACAAGGCCCTGGGTTTAACCTCCAGCTGGCAGGGGCAGGGAGGCATTTAATCCCAGCACCGTCGCAGTATTTAGGAAGCAGGAACAGGAGGGTCAGAAGTTCAAAGCCAACTTCAAGTTCCAAAATAGCAAGTTTGAGGCTGGGCTGGCCTGGCCTACATGAGACCCTGTCTCAAAAACAAAACAAAACAAAGCCTGAATCATAAGTAAAATAAAAAGAGAAAGACTTATATTGCTCACATTTTTCAGAGGATTTAGTTCATGGTCTGCTTGTTGCTGCTATGAACCTCTGGTTAAGAAAAACTATTGTGGCTGTTAGAGGGTATGGGACATCAGAGTTGCTGGTGTCACAGCATGCATGTCAGGAAACAGACGGATGAGCCCAGAGATTATACCCTTCCAAGACTCGCCTCCAGTGATCTGCATTCTTCAATCAGCATTCCTAACACCTCAGAATTCATTGTTGAACCCAGTAACCTGATGACTTAAATTACCTGTTTATAGTACCACAAACTGGAGGCCAAGCTTTCATGCAAACCTTTTTGGAAAGTACTTTATATCTAAACCATACGGTGTTCTAAAATTTTTTTTTCTTTTCCTGAGACAGTGTTTTTTCATGTGGCCTTGGCTGTCCTAGACTCACTTTGTAGACCAGGCTGCCTCTACTTCCCTGACTTCTAGGATCACAGGTGTGTGCCACCACTCGTGGCTTTTAAAACATTTTTTAAAAGGCCTTTCTGGCTCAGTGCTTATGGATTTGAGCTATCAGCCACATAACAGCAGACTCACAGTCTTTTATTCTTGGAAAGATGAATACTTTATTGCCAGTAATTGTGCCTTTCAGGTGATTTAACTGTCAAAAATAAAATGTAATATTTTCTAACATCTGAATTGATCTTTATAATAATTTTTGCTGTTATATTATAGTCCCCTTTGTTTTCTTTGCATTGTCTATTTTCTAAGAGACTTTAAGCAAAGAGAGTGTTTGCAGGAGGTACGAGTCTGCCCAGTATTTGGAAGTTCACTTCTCTGAGCGCTCACCTGTCTGGCAGGCACAGTACTTTCCCCCCAATGATGCCTGTGTCCTGCTTGCAGCCGTTCCCCCTTTAACCACAGGTAATAGGATCAAGGATAAAAATAGACTTCGGCTGGACCAGTCAAGCTTGCTGGGCATTTATAATGAGACAGTGACAGCCAGTCTTAATTAGAAGTTATAAGGACTTAAAACATATCTGTAGACATTTCCACCTTTGTCTTGGGAGATACAGGAAGAGATTGGTCTGCAGAGAGGAAATGATGTAGATGAAGGGAAGTGTAGAGGAACGCCGGCCACACTCTTATTCCAGTACTTGTGAGGCCCAGCCATCTTTTCAGTACTGATGCCTACTTCTTTTTCACATCAGATTACCTAAATTGGTTTTTCTTGGTACAGAAAACCTTGCCTAGAAACACTAAATTAAGCTTAAACCAAAACTACATGAGTATGAATGCGCACATGCAATTAATCAGGTTAGCTCTCTTCTACTACATATAAATGGATCAGAGACATAAATATAAGAGCTAAAATTACAAGAAGGAAAAATTAAAATAAAAAAGGAGTTTTTGTGACCTTGGCAGAAGTGTCCTAGATTTTAAAAAGCCACATGTCCAAGATAAATAAATTGAACTTCATCAGGCTTAAAAAAAAAAAAAAAACCTTTGTATGTACAATAGACCATCAAGAAAGTGACGAGGAGGGACTGGGGGATGGCTTCAGGGTTGGGAACATCGGTTGCTCTTGCAGAGGACCCAGGGAGTTCAGTTCCAGAACCCACATGATGGCTCAAAACCATGTGTAACTCCAGGTCCAGAGGATTTCATACCTCTCTGACTGCTCCAGGCACCAGTTATCTGCATAGTGCACTTACATACATTGAGGCAAATACTCATACTCATAAAATAAATTAAAAAGAAAGAGAAAAAGGAGATAGGTGATATAGCTCATCGCTTAACAGCACTTGCTGCTTTTATGGAGGGCCAGGGGTCAGTTCCTAAAACTACCAGCATCCAGCTCCTGAGGGTCTAGTTTCCTCTTCTGGCTTCCACAGGTACCTGCACAAATAATGCGCGCACGCGCGCGCGCGCACACACACACACACACACAAAGATTTTAAATAGAAAAGAAAGCTGAGGTTATAGGCATAAACCACCACAGGCAAGTTTATGTTAAACAGAGTTATGTGATGCAGCAATTTCACCCAAGTGAGCATGCCCATACAAAAATTGATGCATGACTATTAACCATCATTATTTGTAGTAGCTCAAAAAGAAAAACAGTCTAAATATTCATCAGCTGATGAATGGATAAGCATAATATAGTAGTCACTTATCATGAGATAGTTTGTAAGAAATGCATCCTGTGTAAACACAAAATAGGTCATACAGTGTTGTGGGCTCACTGTAGTTGATTGTGGACTGGGGTGTTATGTGGTGGTTGGCTATATGTCTATAAAGAAGTCAAGTCTTGATACAGAAAAACCTTAAAATCATACTGCAAGAGAAGTCAGGCATAAATGGTCATATGATTTACTATCTTATTCATTAAAATGTTCAGGGCAAGAGAGTAGGACATCCATCTTCGGGTAGTAACATTTGTGGTGTTGACCACCCAAGAACAAATTAAAAATTGGTGATGTTGAAAAAGGCAAGATTTTTGTTCAGAAGCGCACCTAGTGCCACACCGTGGAACAGGGAGGCAAGAATAAGGCTGGACCAAATCTCCATGGTCTGGGCAGGAGACAGGTCAGGCCGCTGGATTCTCCTACATAGATGCCAACAATAACAAAGGCCTGATAGAGGATTAAGAGAATCCCAAAAAGTACATCTCTGGAACAGAAATGATCTTTACTGGAATTAAGAAGAAAGGAGAAAGGGCAGACCTAATAGCTCATCTTAAAAAGGGTACTGATTTTAAAAAAATAAATAAATAAAAGGCTACTGATGAGTAATTCCACTGCCTTATTTATTTAAAAGCAAATGTCCCATGGTTTTTCATGTTTACCATAATTTAAATTCATACACCAAAATTCAGATCATGAATGGCTAACAATGTTTTTGTTGGACGGTCCTGATTTAAGTAAACTGACTTGTAGTAAAGTGGGTATGATCTTTTTAAAATAACAATCCAGCCGCATGCATCCTATCAGTGCTCTCCCTTTCTCAAGCTAAGATTGGACTTCAGTCATAATGCTCTACTTTCCACAAAGATGGGGTGTCACCTCAAACCTATTAGCTGGTTTTATGCTAGAATTCTATAACTGGGCATATGAATGTGTTTATACACTGGGGAAACTATTGCTGTCTCAGAAACAAGAAGACTCACTTATGTTTTGGTTTGTATTCACCGGCCTGTTACAGGCAATAGCTAAACGTCAGGAAGCATCTGTCTATTTTAGTCAATGCTGTTTTAATTAGAACTCCCTATGTCAAGGATGCTGCTTTTTACCACTGAAAGGCACTTACGTGGCTTAGGAATGATACCAGACAAAGTGTATTTAACACTTTAAAAAGTGCTCAGGGCAAAGAACAAAGAACGAAATTAGATTAGCAATTTCCAGGGGTAGGAAAATAAAGAAATTAGGAGAGAACAGCCAATAGATATAAGCCTATCTCTTCTCTCTCTCTTTTTTGCCTCTTGCGTATGTGGATGCTCTTGCCCTATGCATGTACGTGTAGTTGCCAAAGGCTGACATTGATGGCTGGCCTCAATAGCTCTCATACCTTGTTTTTGAGACAGAGACTCACAATTTTTTTTTTATCTGAAACTCAGCGTTTCCGTGAAGGGATCTACCTGTCTCCACCACCCTAGCCCCTTCTGCTATGTATAGCCTGCTCCCTCGATCTGGGGTTAGGCACATACCTCTGCTTATGGCTTTTATCTGGGCCCTGGGGAGCCAAAATCTGGCCGTCGTTGCTGTACAACATGCCACCGAGTCATGTCCATCACTTACAGCTTTATCTTTCTATGAAGCTGCAGATGATTTAATATGATGGTGATGGTTCTATAGCTCTTTCATACTGTATCCCAAAGTGATTTGTGTATTCTAAAAGAATAAATAAATGATATGTGAACTATAACCTCCCTCCCCCCCCCCCTTTTTTTTTTCCCTGGTTTTTAAAGACAGGGTTTCCCTTGGCTGTCCTGGACTTGCTTTGTAGACCAGGCTGGCCTGGAACTCACAAAGATCAACCTATCTCTATTAAAGATGTGCACCACTATGCCCAGCTGTGAACTATGTCTTAATCTGTTTTGAAAAGTAGATGGCTGGGTGTAGTGGTGCACTCCTTTAGTCCCAGTACTCAGGAGGCAGAGACAGGTGGAGCTCTGACTTAGAGGCCAGCCTGGTCTACATAATGAGTTTCAGGCCAGCCAAAGCTACACCTGAGACCCTGATTTAAAACAAACAAACAAAGGTAGAGGAATAGGAGGCTGGAGAGATGATGGCTCAGCAGTTAAGTGTCCTTCCTGCTCTTCTAGAGGACCAAGTACAGTACCAGTACCACATCAGATAGTTCAGTTTCCTGTAACTCTAGCTCCCTGGGATCCACTGACCTCAGTGCACATTCATTCACATACACATACCCATTATCAAAATAAAAAAATAAAAATTTTAAAGGTGACTAGACAAGTTAATATGTTCATAGTGATTAAATATAGATTTCAAAATGATTTTGATAGATCTAATTTATAACTTTTTATATATACTTATTACCTAAATAAGTACATTTATTTTTGTAATAATTTTTTTTATTTTATTTACATTGGTGTTCTACCTCCATGTATGTCTTTATGAGAGTGTCAGATCCCTGGAACTGGAATTACAAACAATTGTGAACTACCACGTGGGTGCTGGGATTTGAACACGGGTCCTTTGGAAGAGTTCTTAAATGCTCTTAACTGCTGAGTCATCTCTGCAGCTCCATAACAAAAATGTTTAATCCTAAGTAACCTGTTGCTTGTTTTAAAATTAACTAGAATAAAATGTATTAGTGACTGAGTTTCAAATACAGTAAAAGTTGAACTGTAGATTTCCCCTCCTCCACTAGCATTTCTGTCCCATGTTCATCTGTATTTTGGCTAAATAGAGACAGCTGTGTCATAGAAAGATCTTGAACTTAACACTTGCTAGACTGGGACAAACATGTTTCCCCTGTGGTCTTGGAGAAGTTATTTCTTAGCACTTCAGTCAGATAAACTTAAATGATGCTCACGCTGAGTGAGAAGTTTGAGTAGGCTTTTTTGTTTAGTTTTTTTACTTGCTTGCTTAGTTTTTCCTTCTAATGTAAGTGTAGGAGGATTTCCTCAGAAAAACGTGGGTGTATATTTAGGGTCTACCCTGGTTTGACTATATTTGTTTAAATTAATTCATTTTTACCTTTTTGAGTCTTTTTTTTTTTAAAGTATGCCATAGGTTTTGGATAGTTTTATTCTATCAACAATTCTAGTTTTGTGTACTCAACTATAACTCACTTATAGATTATATTAACTATATGTTACCATTTTGCCTTTTAGTTTTTTTTTTTTTCAATAAAATACCCATTTTGTAGTACATTTTAAATAACTCTAGTCTGTTACCAATACTAATCAAACTAATGTTAGGGAATGTGCTGTTACATCTGGTCCCATGGGTTATTTAATGACTAGTATGTGAGATATACATATTTTATGGCTCATTTACATGATGACATGGGATGGGATTGGGTGTTTTAAGCATGACAGCTACATGATCTTAATCTAGCTTTTCTTTATTTGCAGAGATCCTGTATATTTTGATGATAATTGGCTAAACAGAATCAAAACTGAAGTGGGAGACAATTGGAGGTTAAAGGTATTTCTTTTGTTTTTATACCTGTCAAATCTTTAAATATTTGTGTTCTTTATTGTGTTTTTATCTGATATGTCCATTGAGATTAGAAGCTTATTTAGGTAGCCTCTAGTGAAATAATCTGGAATTGAAGATTAGTAATAACTTGACACTGCCCGCAAGGATGTGCCATACTTTAAGTCAGTGAAGCCTAGCAAGGGCTGAATTTTGCAATCAGGGAGCCTGTGTCCACACTATACCTCTACCATTTACTCTCTATTGGCAAGGACTATATATAACCTTTCTATGGATTGCTTCTTCAATTTTATGATGCCATTGGTTAAAATAACAATGTAGCATTTCTCAATGGGGAAAACCACTATTTTAAGTGAATATATCAATTTTATTTTTTTAAGATTTATTTATCATGTACAGTGCTCTGCCTGCATGTACACCTGCAGGCCAGAAGAGGGCGCCAGATCCCATTATAGATGGTTGTGAGCCACCATGTGGTTGCTGGGAATTGAACTCAGGACCTCTGGAAGAGCAACCAGTGCTCTTAACCCCTGAGCCATCTCTCCAGCCCGAATATATCAGTTTTTAAGTGGTCCACTTTCTGATGTTGAAAGTATGAAAAATTAACAATTTAGAAGAACAATAAAGGAAATAAATAATGTATTTTCCAAATACAAATTTTTCCAGAAATACAAAATTATTTTTATTTATGATACTGTTTTTTTTTCTGCATAGTGTAGACCGGCCTCAAATCCAGTTTCCTGCCCTCACCTCTTAGTACTTGGGTTAACAGGCAAAAGCAAGTACACATGTTTGTTTTGTTGTTTTTAATAAATAAGCAACTTTTTGTTTATTTTTTTTTCTTAAAAAATAAATATTTTCAGGGGCTAGAGAGATTGCTGAGCAGTGTGAGCCCTTGTTGCTCCTGCAAGGACCTACCTTAGCTACCTAGCAATCCACATGGTGGCTCAAACCATCTGTAACTCCAGTTCCAAGGATCCAATAGCCTCTTCTGACTTTGGAGAACACCAGGCACATACATGGTGCACATATATTCATTCAGGAAGAACACTTAAAAATTTTTTTTTAAATCTTTTAAAAATGTTTTAAAGCAGCCAGGTGTGGTGGCGCACGCCTGTAATCCCAGCACTGCAGGAGGCAGAGGCAGGCGGATCTCTGTGAGTTTGAGACCAGCTTGGTCTACAACACAAGTCCAGGACAGCAGGGCCACACAGGGAAACCCCGTCTCAAAACAAAACAGCAGAAGGTTGCAACTAAATAATTCAACTCCTTTCACTTGATGGCCTCAGGCAGTGTTGTCTTTTGTTCTAGGACATAGTCAGCTACAGTTTGAGCATCATCAACCCTAAATCCAAAATGCCTGTGATCCCAAGCATTTCAGACAGAAATGCTGTCTGTACTAACACTGACCAAATTCAGCCAGCTCGCAAGCACGGTCAGCAGAATATGGCACATTTACTCCAATTAAAATTCAGTCAAAAGCAGACGAGAACTTAACAGCAGCCTTTTCTTGACCATGGAGGAATTTGGAGATGTATTTCCTGAACTAAGACAACAAAAGGCTGGAGAGATAGCTCGTCAGTTAAGAGCACTGGCTGCTCTTCCAGAGGTCATAGGTTCAATTCCCTGCACCTCCATGACACAACCTTCTGTAACTCCAATTCCAGGGGAGCCAACATAACATGCGAGCAAAATATACCCATATATATAAACTACTTTTTAAATTTTTAAAAAAGATTTCCAAGGATAAATTGAGCAGTAGTTTCTGTTTAACACTCTGAAGTTAGAGAAAATAGCACAAATTTTAAAATAACACATTTTATTTACTTTACTTATCAAAAGTCTGAATAAGCTGTTAGCTGTTATTCATTTCCCCATAGCATTGTCACTAAGCAGTGGTCTTTTCTGATGTTGTTACTTCAAACTTCAAATGCCTATTGCTTTATTAGATATCTATTATTTGAATTAGGCCGGAAGTGTTTCAGATTTTAGAAGAGGTTTTTTTGTTAGTTGGTTTTTTGGGGTTTTTTTGGAGGGTTAGGTGTTTTTTGTTTGTTTGTTTAGAAGAGGTGCATAAACTTGACCGGTTGAGTGTCCCTAATCTTAAACGTGAGAACCCTCAAAGTCCAAATGTTTTAAAGTACCAGCATGCTGTTCGAAGGCTTTGAAGGTCAGCCCACTTCAGACTTCAGAACTGTGGTCTGGCAATGCTCAGCTTGTACTTGCTCTATGATTCACTTGAGTTTTCTGTTAATCTGTACTTAGATCTGTGTTTGCCTTTTACCTACTTTTTTCTCTCTCTAAACAGATTAGCAACTTAAAGAAAATTTTAAAAGGCATTTTGGATTACAATCATGAGGTAAGATTTTTTTTTTCATTCTACTTGGAAATATTATGGAAAAGTTTAATATTTTTATAGTTTCAGGCTAAAAAAAAAACATTTCAAAATTAAATAGTATGTCTTCCCCAGTGTAGCTTTGCAGATAGATATTGGTTCAAATAACCAGTCATTTCTTAGGCGTTGAACAGACTAGTAACTTTCATTTATTGTGAGTAATTTGCATAATTGTTAAAATATGGTAAATTTTGTTGTATAATATTCTCTCCTTTTCTCCTGGACTTGTAAAGGTAGCTTAGAACTGATGGACAACACAGTCATAGGGGAAGGGAATAGGGTGAAAGCAGGAGAGAGGGAGGAATGGGAGGATACAAGGGATGGGATAACAATTGAGATGTAATATGAATGAATGAATTTTTTAAAATCATAGGGAAAAAAAAGAACTGATGGATGATTGTGATTGGCCCACTGCTTGTGCTTTGTTCATGGCAAGCGCCTAGGCCCTGAGTAAACTCACCTCAACCTTAGAATCCATATCAGAGCCCAGCATTGCTTAGAGATACTCACATAGCACAACTATTAGTTTCATGATCACAGGTACCAGCAGGACAGAATGTTGCCTAGAAACACGTATTATTTTCTTAGCATGTGTTTCCTGCAAGTTTGCTTACATTTAGACCCATGCTTATATGTATAGCATCTATCTTCTCCATCTTAGTAAGTGACTCTGTCACAATGGTTCTCAACCTGTGGGTCACCTGCATATCAGATATTTACATTATAGTTTATAACAGCAGCAAAATTAACATTGTGAAGTAACAATAAAATAATTTTATGGTTGGGGGTCACCACAACACAAAAAACTGTACTAAAGAGTCACAGCATTAGGGAGGTTGAGAAGCACTGCTCTGCCACATCCAACCTAGAATACCACTATCAAACCTTGGTATCATTCTGTAGTCCTTCCTTTGGGATTTCAAACAAGGGCTTGCTCTGTAGTACAGGCTGGCCAGAAACCCACTGTGTAGCCCTGAGCTACTAAAATAGCTTCCTTTTCTCTTAAAGTCCCAATGACAAACAGAGGCCCAGTTCCACTGACGTTCCCTCTTTAGGAACCATGAGTTTATTGGCTTCCTTACAGAGTATAGGTGAAGGGTTACTAAAGGGATGTGGGTGCTGCTCTCCCCACCGCTAGGAAAAGCCACACCTGAGAAGCCTTACTGAGCAGGATGAGGGCGCCCCTAGAGCCACATAGAAAGATCTAGTCTTCCCTGGCCTATGTATACTGCTCCTCCCCCAGGTCATATGCAGTTAAGGCAGAGCTACATACCATAGGTGACAGGGAACAGCTGGACACTCAGGTGAGAATCTTGTGCCCTCTCGCCCCTCTTTTCTGGGGTATAAATCTTCAACAAGCTCAGCTGGATGACGGCTTGCAAGGGGTATAGCCAAGTGTGCCAGGATGGCTGTTCTCGGCTCAGAGGACAGTCACTCACTGCAGCCAGGCTGGCCTCTGCCTCCACTTCTCTTGTGCCAGTATCCTAGGCTTGAGTTACCCAGTGGTTTGGGGGTTTGTTTGTTTGTTTGTTTGTTTTCCTATTTATTTATGTATTTTGGAGAGTTTTATGTAGCCCAGGCTGTCCTCAAGACTCGATATATAACTGAAGATGACCTTGAACTTTTGATCTTCCTGCTTCTGTCTCCTGAGTACTGAGCTGTCTTTCTTTTAATATCACCAGAAAAACCTATTAGACCTTCAAAATGAAGCTTTCTCCAGCTATGGGTAGTACCAACCACCTATAACCAAGTTGTTGTGAGTTTGTACTTAGACTGCTAAAATAGTACCTGGTGAGCAGTTTTACTGTCACTGTTCTGTAGTTCTGTCAGGCTCAGGTCCCTCTCTATCCATACGTTTTTCTCTTTCTCTGTCATCTTTTTGTTTTTCTCACCCTCTTGCCCCGCCACACTCCATAAGACCTTCCTTGGTGATACTTTGAAATTTCTGTCTGCAGCATCATTCTATGCACAGTCAGCATGACCCAACCATGCTTATCCTCCTTAGGGGGGAGATAAATTTTGTCTCTGCAGATGACTAGCATGTTTGGAGCGTTTCCTTATGTGCTTTTAAAAGCCTAGTGCTTGTGAGAAGAGGTGAAGTGTCCAGCACTGGTATTTGTTTTGCAACTACACATAGTGAGTCCCTGCTAGATGATTCACCACTAGGCTCCCCTTTTACCTCCTCATCCAGGGCTCTTTTCCTTTTTTATCACTGGCTGTAATTTGTAATTATGTATTTTTTTCTGAAGTTATTTTATGTATCTTTTACTTGCTCCATATACTTCATGAAGGTAGAATGCTTGTATTTAAAAGCCTTGTAAAATAGCCATCTTTTGACACGTTTTTCTTTTTAAGACCAGTTCTCATGTAGACAGGCTGGCCTCTACTCTGTATATAGACAGGAGTGATGTTGAATTTTCTATCTTCCTAAGTCTGAGAGCCACTCCAACTCTGACATAGTAACGTATAGCCACAGTTTTTCTAAACTCTGCAGCTACTCAAAAGGGTAAGGCAGGAGAATTGCTCAATCCTAGGAGTTCAAAGCAAACATGGGCAACATAGTGAGAAAGGAATGAATGAATCAATGAAGGAAGGAAGGAATGAATACTTAGAGCTGTCTGGCTCCATGTTATTTTATAGGTTGCAAAATTAAAAATAAGTCTCGTGTCTAGCAACAAGAAAATTACGAAGTATTTATTAGGCAAATAGTATTCAACCATAAAATGTTTTTCTTAAGACTGTGTATGGCTAGGCGTGGTGGCACACACCTGTAATCCCAACACTTGGGGAGGCAGAAACAGGCAGATCTCTGTGAGTTCAAGGCCAGCTTGATCTATAAAGCAAGTCCAGGATAGCCAAGGCTATACTGAGAAACCCTGTCTTGAAAGAAAAATAACAACAACAAAAGACTATGTGTACAATATGGTAACACTTTTGTAGACATCTGCATAAATGCACCTACAGAAGCATTTATGAAGGTCCATCGTCTCACTCAGACCCCTTATATGGGACCCATTTTGAAATGTAAGGTTTGTTGTTTTTTTTCAAACTCTAGAAAACTACTGTGAGACCTATATCCTGTATTTTGTGACTAGTTCCAGAGGGTTCTGTGTTAGTACCTCTGCTGTATTGAGATTCCTGCAACAAAGCAAAAGGGTTTTCATTCTTAACTAGAATCAACAAGAGTAGTAAATAAGCTTATGTTCTGTCATTACCTTTCACACTCAGTCTGAGAATTCCTCCATCTCTGTTCTATCATATTCCCTTTATTTATTCTTGTATACTTGCATATTTTGTATTTATTCTCTTTTTGGTTACTTTGTTTTTTAAACAAGATCTCATGCACTATGTAGACCAGGCTAGCCTCAAACTCATGAGCTCCACCTGCCTCTGACTCCTGAGTGCTGGTGCTGGTGTTAATGGTGTAACAACCATGCCCCGCTTCCAATTTACTTTTATATTGGTGAGCACATTGGAACAGTGCTATCTTCAGACAAGTGCATTCTAAAGGTTAGGCCTTGACATTTATTGCCTCCTTGAGAGTTGGGTTGGCTGTGAAATCTGTCTGGAAGCCACTGCAGCATTGTTCACCAGCTTCCTCTGGATTTGCTGTTGCAGTCTCTCATTGGATTCCCATTCCCTCTTGGCAACTTCTTCACTTAGGATTTATTTGTTTTTATTTATCTCTAAAGATTCATGATATTATGCTTTGATATAAGGTACATTTTGAGCTTGGATTTTGTTTTATGCTTGTTACTTAGCAAGTCCTTAAAAACTGAGTACCTGCTAGTTTTACTTTTAGGGAAATTTTTTCTGCTTTTTTTTTTTCCTGTTTATTCTATAGAAGTTCCACGGAGCCTTTATGCCTCCTGGATTGATCCTTTAGTTACTCAGATTTCTTTAATTACTTAATCTATTTTTCTTTTCATTGCTTATGTTTTTGTTCTACTTCCTGAGATAACTACATACCTTTCTTGCTTGCCCATTGAAACTTTCATTCCTACTATATTTTTATTCCCATGAGCTCATCTTTATTTTATTCATTTTCCAGTCCCTCTGTTCAGTTTCTTCCCAGTAGACATCTCTGTTACAATTTTTAAATACATACACATACATACATACATACTTACTTACTTTTGAAATGGGAAAAAGTAGAGGAGGAAGGGGAGATCCTTAAATATGACAGTCTTTTCTGATTCATATGATATTACTTAGAGTATTAGGGTCTCTGGCCAGCAAAGCTACTCCAGGTTAGTGGCTTCTATGTCTTTTGTGTTGTAAACTCAAAGGTGAACTTCATAAACAACAGAAGGTTAAATTTTAGAAAGAAGTTTTACTATAGAAGATAGCTTAAGAGAAAGGAAGTAAGAAAGGGTTGCCACTGATGTCCCTGTTAAGGACTTATTAAGGCTTTACTGGGTTAAGTCATGGGAGGTGAGCTTGTCAGTCCAGTTGTCCCACCCACAAGGTGTTCATTAACACCTTCCAATCCTGGTGGCTAGACTGGAATTTTGGCACACCTTCAAGTGTCAGTGAAACACCTGATAACACAGTTTCCAGGCAGCTGCTCATTAGGTTTCTGTGTAAACCTAGAAGAATGTTAGCAAAAACAAAACAAAACCAGTGCCCCTGAACATTGCTTTAGTGCTTCTGGCCTTTAGTCAGGACAGAACTGTGGTAGAACCAAGTACATACCTCACTCAAGGACAAGAAACACAACTGCTGGCTTTTGAGGTCTCCGTCCTCAACTGTGGAAGGTTTTTTTTTTCTTGCTAATTTTAATTACTTCTGGAGGTTGATTTACCTAGACAAGAGAAGAATTAAAATTAATCTGGTTTGCTGGTATATTTCTGTTTAGCCAATAGTAACCTTGAACCTCTGGTTCACTGCCTCCTAAATTTTGGGATTAAATGCGTGCAGCAGCAGCATGATTTGCTGTGGTGCTGAGGATGGAAATAGGCCAGTGCTCTACCGACTGGTCCACATCCCTAGCCCCTTACACTTGGCAGGTTATCTGACAGAGAGACTCCCCCTCCTTTGCATATGTTTTCATGTAGAACCAAAATCTTCATTAAAGGGGTTTCCCATTCTCTTTCCTGTTAAGAATATCTTATTACCAGCTGGGCGGTAGTGACTCACGCCTTTAATCCCAGCACTCGGGAAGCAGAGGCAGGTGGATCTCTGTGAGTTCGAGGCCAGCCTGGTCTGCAAAGCAAGTCCAGGACAGCCAAGGCTACACAGAGAAATGCCGTCTTGAAAAAACAAAACAAAACAAAAACAACAAAAAAAGAATATCTTATTACTAACATTTTAGAGACAAAGTGAAGGAAGCAAGGGAGAATCTTATGTTGGTAGTGTGAGTTCCTCTTTAGTTCCAACTGTTTGGCATGTCCTTTACTTTAGACCGTTATGGTTGTAATTCAACAGAGAGCGAACATCCAAGCTTCCTTAGACCATCAGAAGGACGTACAGGGCTTTGTTCAGTGTACATGCCACACACCAGATTAGGGACTACGTTGCCATGAGACATTGTAATTTACGTGTGAGAGAGAAGAATAGAAATTGGGAGTGAAGTTAGCAGAACAGCTCTTGCTTTCACAGTGAGTTTCTAGTGATAGTGAATTGATCTCTGTTAATATTGTATTTGGCTCTATGTGTATGAATGTGATTATAATTTCTTTGTCTCCATTCAGATTCTAGGACAGCAGATTAATGATTTTACCCTTCCTGATGTGAACCTTATTGGGGAGCATTCTGATGCAGCAGAGCTCGGAAGGATGCTCCAGCTCATTCTAGGCTGTGCTGTCAACTGTGAGCAGAAGCAAGGTAACTAATGAGAGTAATATATGTTGTATACTTCATATCTAAAGCACCAGGATACAAAACATCTTTCCATGGCTACCCAACTTCTACAGTTTTGCTGGTAATTTGCCTTCAGGTTTAAGTGAGTTTTAAAAGGTAGTCTAATTTGATTATGGTCATATTCCTTCCCTTTCCGTAAGACTATATAATTGAGTAGTTTAGTGTTGTGATGTTGCTATGAGGAGCCCTGTGCCATGTTCATACTAAGCATGCACTGTGTCATTGAGCTACATCTCCAGCCTGAACTTCCTAATGCATTTCAACTACATTGGATATGGTGACATTTATGGTTATTATTAAAATATTTATTAATTTAGTTTATAAAATGATAGCTTAAGAAATATTTCTGTGCACTGAATAAGAGCACAGGCTGAAATGCCCAGTCAACCTGTTTCAAATCCAGATGCACTCTTACAAACTGTGGATAGACACTGGGTAAACCTAGTCTTTATATTTTAGTTTCTTAGTAAATGGATGTTTGCTACCTACCTCACAAAATTATTAGGGGTCTAAGTAACATGACATGTAAAACTGCAATATCTTACACATAGTAGTGTTTCAAACAATTTTAATTTCATGGAAATGGGATTTTTTTTAAAACTATGTGTGTATATAGATAGTGTTCATTGCATTTATCTATTGTGTGCTCTTATAGTCACAGTTTTATTTTTTCGAGACAGGGTCTCACCATGTAGCCCTGGCTGGCCTGAACTTTCTGTGGAGACCATGTTGGCCTCAAACCAGCAGAAATCTGCTTGCCTTTGTGTCCCAAGTGCTGTGTCCCGAGTGCTGGGATTATAGGCATGTGCCACCATACTGCCATATCCACAATTTATTTTTTTGAAAAATTTTCATACAATATATGCTAACCGTAATTTCTCCTCCTCATCTTTCCCATCTCATATCCTTCCCGTTTCCCCATCACCAAACTCCTCCTTTCTATTGTTAGAGGCAAAATTAATTAATTAATTAATTAACTAATTAATTAATTAAAATTAAAAACAAAACCAAAAAACCACAAGAAACAAACACACACAACTAGAATCCATAAAACACAAGATGAGCAGCCATAAATAGAGGCAAAAGACAAGTAAAAAAAGAAAATTTTGTCCAAACAGACCAATATGAGGTAAAAAGTCTGCAACAATATAATTGGGTTCATTTGTGTTGGCCATCTAGTGCTGGACCTGGAGCCTGCCCTTTAATGTGGTTTAATATACCCGGTAAGACCCATTGAAAAACTAATTTTCCTGTTTTAAAATGTCACTTATTCGGTGGCATTATGGGATGAGTCATACTTATTCTATGACTATATCAACTATAGTTGGTAAAAACGCTAAGTAGACTTAGATAAATTAGTAAGTTAAATTCAATTTGCAGATATTAGAAAAAGTACAGTGTTTTTATGTGTATAGCGGTTCCAAGGTTACAGATTTGTGGCATTGTTGAAGTTACTTGAAGACCAGCTTTGACACATAGGAAACGATGTCTTTTTTTTTTTTTCCACTTTGTAAAATCTGACTTACTTGTATGGGATCATTTCTTTTAAGATACATTCAGATTTACCATACATAAAGTAGATAGATTATTTTCATTTGGGGGTGGTGCTTCTGTATATATGTGTGTGTTGCATGAACATGGGCATGTGGGTCTCTGAATATACGTACAGAGGCCAGAGAAGGATACTAGATGTCATCCTCCGTCACCTTCTGCCACCCTCCCCTTTATTTTTGAGGACAGGGTGTCCTATGAACTTGGAGCTCCCTGCCTCGGCTAGGCTGGCTGGCCAGGGGGCTGCTGACATCTGCCTGTGTCTGCTCCCAGTTCTGGGTTACAGCATTGTACAACTATCCCATCCTTTACTTGGGTGCCATCCCATTCTAACTTGGGCCCTGATGCTGGCTCAGCACTACTACTCACTGGGCCATCTTCCCAGGTCCAAACTAGATCTGATTTATTTCACAAATATTTACTGAATTGATGTATTATGGAAGAGGACTACAGACCCAGACAAAACAGACATACAGCCTGCCTTCGTGGAACTAGAGTGCAGGGGGCAAGCTCACTAACTCATAGCACAAGTAATTAAGGTCGTAAGTGCTCTGAAGGTGAACGGTAATGGGAGCGTCTAGACATGGCGTTAGGGATGCAACTTAAGTAAAGCTGAGAAGGACAGTGAGTTAAAAATAACTGAAAGTAAGAAACATTCAAGTTATATTTTAGAGCCTTAAAAACCCCACAACACTATAATTATAAGGGAAAAAATGAGAGAAGAATTACTGGAGAATAGGGAATGAGAGGCTATTCAATATCATAAATAGTATTTTGTGATTATTTTAAATTGAAGCTGGGTTTTTTTGTTGCTGTTGTTGCTGTTTGTGTTTATGTTGTTGATCAGAAGTCCCCAACCCCATTCACACTCTCCTCTCCACACCTGGTAATGCAAAACAAGTTTGTATTTACTTGGTTTTTCTACTTTTTCCATATTCTAATAGTGAATATGTTTAATAATAGCATATTGCTTTACTTTCTTAAACTGTCTTTACTTCTTTAAAACAAGAATTTTTTTTTTAATGACGGCACATTGATCATCCCAAAGCCACTATTGGTATGGGTTCTCAGGCGCACCAGCTGTGTCGGCGTCCAGAAGGCGGCAGCTAACAGCGCTCCTTCCTGCCCTCTAGTTGTTCCTCTTTCTCGCCCCTCTTCCGTACTGTCACTGGAGCCT
This sequence comes from Acomys minous, assembly GCF_964271855.1. Taxonomy (NCBI): domain Eukaryota; kingdom Metazoa; phylum Chordata; class Mammalia; order Rodentia; family Muridae; genus Acomys; species Acomys minous. The sequence continues at coordinate 16,980,862 of NC_140497.1, read as the reverse complement.
TGGAAGGGATGATGCACATGTGTCTCCTCTTAGGGCTGAGCAAGCATCAGACTCTCACTCACTCAGTTATGAGTCTCTGTATTAGCCATTGCCCACTGAAAACAGAAACTCCTGACCAAGAATGAGAACAGCACTAACCTATATGTGTAAGCATAAATATTTAGAAGACTATATGACATAAGTTCTGTATAATGAAACAACAGTAAGTTCCCTCCTCCCAGGACTGTGACTTCCCTCACCATTGGCTTTTAACCAGATTTACAATACTAAGTATGATTTCTTCTGTGGAGCACATCTAAAATCCAGATAGAAAGTGGTTGATTAGTCCCATCACACTCAGGCCACTACTGCACCAGTGGTCACATCTTGTCTGGCAAGGTGATATTATTAGCAGAGGTCACAGCTGGATAAAACCATTGGTGACTTACATCCCCTAGTGCCCGGTACAGCACATTCAGCATTATAAAAGCTAGCCAGTAAAGAAGGAGGAAGGTTCCAGTTGAACAGGCTTTTTAATCTCTCACTTACTTAGATTTGGGATAATCTCTGGTTTCAGGAACACAGTAAAGAGCTAAGAATCATATAAATGAGTTTTTAAATTGCTAATAATTAACTGTTACTCTGAATGTAAAATGTAGGTAGAAAGAGAACCAGGCTCTCTGAAGTACTTCAGTAGAGGATGAGATAGACCCTGCCTTAGTCCTCATCACCAGAATAGCTTAGGTATGAAGACTAAATGAAGCTGTGTCTGCATTTGCTTTGTGTTTAGCCATTGTGTTCTGTTGGAAGAAGTTAAAAACGGCTAGTGAGCACCTGACTGTGTATTTGTCTTTGCTGACCTCTACTTGCAGCAAATAAAGTAGGGGTACATTTTAAAAGGCAGAGATTAGTAATAGAAGGCACACTGATAATAACATTGACCTTGTGTTTTGCGTTTGTTAGCAGTGGTTGGGGAGAGGCTGTAGGGTTTTGCTTTTTGTTGTTGTTGTTGTTGGTTTGGGGGGTTGTTTGTTTGTTTGTTTTTTGGGAGGTTGGGTTTCTGGTTTTGTTTTTTAACATTTGTTTATTGGGGGTAAGAGGTACAACATGTACCACAAAGTGCCTGTGGAGGTCGGTGGACAACTTGGGGAAGTCAGTTCTTTTTTTCCCACGATGTGGATCCTGAGAGCAAAGTCCAGCCGTCAGGCCTGGTTGGCAAGCACCTTTACTCACTTGAGCCACCTTGCCAGCCCGGGGTTTCTGCCTTCAGTCTACTATTCTACTAAGCAAGAGCCGAACAAAAAGTACTTTTTAGGACTGGAGAAATGGCTCAGAAGTTAAGAACACTGACTGTTCTTCCACAGGGCCCAGGTTCAGTTCCCAGGGCCGACATGGCAGCTCACACCTGTTTGTAATGCTAGTTCTAGAGAATCCGACTCCCTCACACAGACAGATGTGCAGGCAAAACACCAGTGCCCATGAAATGAAAGTAAACTAGAAAATAAAATACTTTTTATAGATTAGAAGGTTGGGATTTACAAATATTATAGGATTTGCCAAATTTCTTATTTGTAATGATGTAGATGTGAGGGGGGAACTTATTTCTTTATCTTTTAAGCTTTGTGTTCTTTGTTCTAAGCCATACTAAATATTTTGAACAGATAAAACTGAGGGTAAATTCCTTTACTAAAAATACCTGTCCCGCTGAATGTACAATGTATGATATGCCTCATTCTCCAGTGTTGCCTCACGGATATGTACCAAATAGTCATACAGAATTGGATTTTGAACTTTAAGGTTTGAAGGTAGTCCACATTAGTTTAGTTATCATCACCATTTTATCATTTAGTACTGTACGGTGTTCGCGGGGAAGGGCCTTGACGTGGCAACACCGCTTCTTAACTAACGCTTCCCCTCTCATGCCTACTAATGCCCTGACCTCCTTTCACTCTTACTGCCTTCACCTCCAGTAGTTGCCATTAAGCCTCCCTTCCCCAAACCAGCACCACTGCTTCTTCTCTTCCATGTTCATTCATAGGCTCCAGTTCTGAGGACTTGTCAGTCATCCTAGATGTGCTGGTTCTTGTGTTTGATGTTATATATCACAAGGGTTTGGTTCAAATACTTAAAACAAGACACTGTGTTAGCTGCTGGGCAGAGGGTTCCATTCTGCGTTCCAGGAGATGCATCTAATGACAGTGTTCGGACATTCCATGAGTATGGCCAAGGGACTCTGCCATGTTCATTTATTTTAATTCTTAAGCCACTTCTGCCATCCAGTGTTGGGTCTGTAAATAACGAAAACTATTAGCAAGGCTTTGTCGAAGGAAAGAGATACTGCTTCTACAGTGTCCTTACTCTTGACCACTGAGACCCTCTTGCTTTGGGACTTGGTGAACATGAGACTGGTGTGGTTTCTGCTTTACACACAGAGCTATAAGACAGTATTTTAAACCCCAGAGTTATATAGTCTATCTTAAATTCATTTTAGTTATTTCTGTTTATACTAAACAAAATAAAGGTAATAATTTATATAACTTAGAGCTTTGATCACATAAGAATAAAAGCAGAGTATCTTTCCCAAGTACCAAAGAATAATATAAAGGATAACTCTTAGAATGTAGAAAAGTGATGTGGTTCTTTCTCACCCTGACTTTGGGTCTCACTATTTCACTGATTTATTCTCGGCTTTATAGGAAATGGTGAAAGGAGCCAGTTGTGATAGTTAATATTCTAGTAGTCCAAATATTCTGAAACATTAAGATAGAAGGATCCCAAGTTCAAGGGCAACCTAGGATTCAAAGTGAATTGGAGGACAGCAAGCAGCATCCAGTCTCAACCAAATGAATAAACGTGAAGCAGGGACAAAGTATCTTTGGAACAGCGTTAAAATTTGGTTTTCAGTCTTTGCTTACCTGTGGCATGTATTCGGGGCAGAGTATCTTTGAACAGGGGTTCTGAGGAAGAAAACTGTTTAGGGTTTATAAAGTATTAGCCATAAATAAATAAATAAGTATTAGCCTTCAATCTCTTGATGTCGTTTAACTTGAACAGTGACATCCCAGGTTATTCTTGTTTTCAGAGTACATTCAAGCCATTATGATGATGGAGGAATCTGTTCAGCATGTTGTCATGACAGCCATTCAAGAGGTACGTTGATTAGAGCTTGGTACTTACAGATTGTAACAAATTAAAGGAGAGAACGAGTTCAAACAAAAGAAAGCAATTTTTGAAAATAATTTTATTTTTGCTATGTGTACCCTATATTCTAATTAAGTTTTTATGTACATTTTGTCTATTGTATGTATATTGATTTTATTCATTTAGCAAACACTTAGTTCAAGCCCAGTATACACCAGCAACTTCAGATACAATACAATTCTGAAAAGATACGAAAATTCGCTCTGGTAAAGTGTGTATCTTCTCAGTATTAGAGAGAAAACGGTTAAACAAGAATTAATATAGTTTAAAACTATCAAAAGGGGGAAATACAGGACTGTCTAAAGTAACAACTTTCATGGGGACATTAAATAAGGCCACTGAGAGAAATGAGACTGAACATGGAAGGACGAGGTGAAGAAAGGGAAGATAAAGGAAGTGTACAAATGCTGTGGAGTCCAACAGGCCTGCTGGTCATGATGATCACAGCACTCAAGAGGTAGAGATAAACAGATCAGGAGTTCAAGGCCAGCCTAAGCGAGACTGCAGAGACAGAAGGAAGTCTGGGGAGAGAAAAAAGACCTGCATGATGTTTTGTAGCAGCTACAGTTTCCATCCAGCTACCACAGCGGCTCTCAACCTTCCTAATGCTGCGACCCTTTAGTACAGCTCCTCATGTTGTGGTGACACCCCCCAACTATAAAATTATTTTTGTTGCTACTTTATAACTGTAATTTTTATACTGTTATGAATCATAGTGTAAATATATTAGATATGTAACCCCCCCAAAGGGGTCATGACCCACAAGTTGAGAACTGTTGAGCTACATGATCATAAACAATGTTCTGTAGTGTGCCATGTTGCTAATCTGTGTGTTCAATAGCTTAGGTATATTTAGTGCATTTTTTACTTATGAAACTGGGGGTTGGGTATATGACCCCACTGTAAGTTGAAAGAACATCACTATTCAGAAATGGAACTCTGAAATAGCTTTCCTAGTATCTTTCTTAGTGTGTTGGTTGATTTTTGTATTTCCACAATGACTAGTGATGGTGAATATTTTTTTATGCCTTTGAGAGCCATTTTTGTTACATCTTTTAGAGAAGCATCACTTAAAGTTTAGTGATTTAGAGGCCTGTGGCGGAGTTGCAGATGATACCAGAGATGAACGCCCCAGGTCCTAGAATATGTTCTGCCATACCCGTTGGGGTTGTATTCCAGCCCCAAGAAATATCTATTCACGAGAAAACAGATGATGGTCCCCATGCACAGAGCGCTGAGGAGTCTGAGAGACCCTTGGAGGCTGAAGGATGATGCAGAGGAAAAGGAAACTACAAAGCCTCCAATAGCTCTGAAACAACTAAGGGAAAAGGGCAAGTCTTATGGGAAGATGATTTTTAAAGTAGACTTATGAAGTTGGAAAGAGAGGTGACAGAGCAGTGCCATGAAGAATCTGTACCTTTTGCTGCTGCAGCTCAGCCAGCAGGGTGCAGGCACAGAGGTTATGCCCAATGAGCCTGGAGCTCCCACAGAAACAGGTCAGTACTGAATAGGGCCAGCCTTAGGCCCACAGGCCAGCTCCCAGTGTGGCACAGTGCAGCTGTCACCCATGCTACCTGCACTGCTAGGAGAATGTGTGGAACAGCAGCACTGCCCACAGTCTACAACCGCAAAGGTCTAGTCTAACCAGTATGGGGCGGCAGACATGGCGCACAGGAGGTGTGTGGCAGCCAGGAGCTCGCACAGAACCTGTCCCTAGATACCTTGCCCAGCTGCAGCATCACCCTGACTCTGGACAACAGCAGGATATCCAAGAGAAGTCACAGCAGTGGTCCAATATTTATAGTGCTTCGGAAACCAGAAACCTTGAACCAGACCAATGGCTTACTGCAATGAATTTTAGTTTATAAAGCTGTTGAGGCAAAGAGATAAACTATGTGACACATTGTAGTTTCCAGTACCACTATGATGAGTGAATAAGCAATGGAAAGGTGGGAAAGATAGAGGAATGGAGTGTTGAGTGTGTAGTTGAGAGATGCAACTAGAGACACAACTGCACTTAGGACAGGTATGAGAGAGGCTGAGGTGGACGGGGAACATGTCCTTGCTGAGTAAGGCCAGCAGGGTGGGGTATAGCAGCCTGGAGCTAGTGCATACTCAGCCACCAAAACACACTACTCAGTTGCATCATCACCCTGTTCGGAGCAATGACAGGATGTCCGAGATGAAGAATGGTCCATTTTCTGGCTTGGTCTTCCTCAAAGACCTCTCTGGTCTATGCTGCCCCTGGAGGCCACTTTGGTATCCGTGGTTTGCTGCTTGTCATGTTGAAGCCTGAGGTTCATGTGGCTGTCTGGTACTACATTAGCCAAGATCCATGTTGATGTCATATGGGTGTTTGTAGGCCACACTGCCACCAATGGCCATGTGTGGGGCCATAGTCCTACTGCAGCCAGGAGCCATACTGATGTCCATGGCCCTTGTTACAACTGAAGGCCGTGGGGATGTCTGTGGTCTGTGCTACCACCTGAAGCCATGTTGATATCCATGGATTGTGGCCATGTTGATATTAGTGGCCTGTGCAGCCACCTGGAGCCATGTCTGGATCTGTGGTCCTGCAGCCAGAGGTGGTGTTGATGCCCATGATCTGCGTTACCCGAAGGCCATGCATATGTATGTGTTGCCTCCTGAAGCCTTACTGATCTGAGTAGCCTGTGCTGCCACCTGATGCTATGTTGGTATGAATGGCCTGTACTGATTGATACCTGAGCTCATGTTGATGTTTTTGGCTTGTGCTGCCACCGAGGACTGGCCTGGGCTGCACCATAGGGCTGTGTAGATGTTTATGGTCTGTACTGCCGCCAGAGACCATGCTGAGGTTCGTGGCACATGCTGACACCAGAGACCATGTGGATATCTGTGGTCCATGCTGTGGCCAGAAACCATGTGGAAGTCCATGAAGTGTGCTACCACTGACTGTGAAGGGCAAAGAAGCTACTTTTGCCATGGTATTGGTGACTGTAGACTCACAATTGAGAAAGAGGGACATAGATGGCTTCTGTGACCTCTATCCCTACTCCCACCCCACCACCAAAAAAGTAACAGCCCAGACAGAATGTTATCAAAGAAAACTCTTTAAAATTGTGATAAGGATGCTGAGTGTAGCTTGTTACAATCAATGGCTTCTGGAGGGGCATGCAGGTGAGGAAGGACTCAGTTTTCTTTAAGGAGCTGGCCACCAGGAGTTTGACCATGCCCCAGTCTCAGTATATGGGCAACACAAATTGGACTTGTTTTTCTTCCTCCTGTTCCTCCTCCTCCTCTTTCTCCTCCTCCTCCTCCTTCTCTTTCTCTCCTGCTCTTCTTCCTCCCCCTGCTCCTCCTCTTCCTCTTCTTTTCTTTGGGGCAGGAGGTCACAGGGGTAGGGAGAAGGAACTAGAAGTCCTGGGAAGTGAATGTGATCAGGGTTCACGATGTGAAATTCCCAAATAATCAATATATTATGAAAAAGTAAGAAATATCTATTCAAGGATTCTTCTAACTACTTAGATGTTAGTAGGAAGATGACAAAAGAAAAGGAGATCGAGGTTGAGTTTTATAAGCCAGAAGACCGCTAATAAATGGATGAGGGTTTGGGGGAAGCTTGGAGGAGACTAGATGAAGAGGGCAGGTGTGAGAGTGGCCCTGGACAGGAAGGAGCCCGTGTGCATGACAGCAGAGAGAAAGAGGTGTTCCTGATTTTGTAGATTAGGCCATTGAAAAGGCCTTACCTGGGGGTGGGATTTTATGGAATGCAGGGATTGGGGAATAGAAAAGGACTGAAGGGCGCTGGAGAGCTCAGTGGTTAAGAGTGGTTTGATTCCCAGGACTCACATGAGACCCAACAGCCTTCTTCTGGCCTCTGTAAGCACCAGAAATGCATGTGGTGCACGGACATACATGTAGATAAACACTAATACATCAAATAATAAATAGTAGGGAAAAAATTGAAAGAATCTAAAGGGATGAAGAAGTTGCTGCCTGGAAAGCATTTGTTTGCTTTCAAGCAACTTTGAAGTTTGGTGGAAATTAGAAACAGTTATAGTAGTACCACTTTTGTTGGTTTGGGTTTTATTGTGGGGCTTTGAGGGGTTGTGGGGTATTTCTCCCCTTAGTATTTAGTCAGGATATATAGGCAGAAAATAGGTAATTGGATTGTGCTTTGATTGGGTTGGTCTTGAATAGAGATTTTTGCTCACAAGAAATAATGAGTTCAGAATAACATTGATGAAAGTTACTTAGAAGCAATAGGTTATGAAATTTACATTAAATAGAGAATTAGTTGGTTAAACAAATGATAGGACTAGGGATCACCCAGTTGGTGGAGTGCTTGACTGACAGCCACAAAAACCTGCATTCCGTCCCTACCACACAGACCAGGCTGGGTGGTATATACAGGTCAGAGTCGGGAAGTGGAGTCAAAGGATTAGAGAGTAACATGAATAAAACTTGAAAACATGTTAAGCTAAAGACAAATAAAATATTTTTCTCTCCTATGTTGAAACTACAAAGAAGCCATGTAATCCTGCACTTAAGGAAATAAATCAGGAGTCCAAGGTCACCCTTGGCTACAAAATTAATTTAAGATGAGCTTGAACTACATGAAACCCTATGTCAACAAAAAACAAACAGAGCCTGAAAGAAGGTTTACAACAGTCTAGAAGGAAAGAGGGCATGATAGAAATTATCAGTGCACAGTTTATGCATTATGGAAATAGTAGAGTGAAGCCCATCTGTACAGTTAGTGTGTCAATAATTACAACGTGCTTTCTCAAAATAAGTATATGAGGAAATGGATATGTTAATTAGCTTGATTTAACCATTCCACAATATGTATACCAAAACATGCTATACATAATAACTAATACGGTCTTTTTAATAAATAAGATAATTCTTTTTTAAAACGCTAAAATTATCCTCAACTATCTAGGGAATTCAAGGCCATAAGAATTTTGACTTCAGCAATCACTCTATTCTTTTGGTAATAGTAAAATTTTTCTCTGGTCCATAAGAAACCATGTCTTAACACAAAAGGGGCAGGGAACGCAGGTGCACACAAACAAGAACATGGGGTCCTAATGTAAGGAGGGAAAGTCCCTAAAGAGGATGTTAACTGAAGAAGTCGAATTATGCTGCAAGCTGTAAAGTCAAAGGATAGCAAGCAAGAGAGCTGACACTAGAAGGCAACTGTGATGGCGCCTGTGTGCTCCCCAGCTGAGGAGCAGATCCCGGCAGTGAGGGAGAAGGCTGCATTTAGAATGGGCTCTGAAGCTTCCTAGAGCATTAGCTGCTGTGGTGTGGAAAGGATGAAAATGGGAAAAGAAGACAAGACGGTCCCCTCTCCCTACCTCTGAATTAAATATATTCTCTCTGAACACCCTGTCACAGATTTTATCATATTTTACTGTATTTGTCTTTTTTACTTGAACTCTGCCTAGGTGAGAGCTAGTAGAGATAGCTAATTCCCACATATCTCAAAATTTTCAAAGTGATTGTTTCTTAGGAATAGGATAACTTTTGTTATGTTTTATTTGGAATTTTTTTTACTCAAAAAGTCTTTTGTAAATTTTAATATTATCAAAAGAATAGAGTGATGGCTGAAGTCAGAAGATGTCTCTGTGTAACATCTGCATATTTCTAATTGCTCTCCTCCCGCTCTGTCCTCCACACAGAGCATAAGGATGGGAGCATCTGAGTCTGCTCCTGACTGCATTCACGGCTACAGTCTGTGCCCCTGCCTCCCAGCCAACCTCCCTCACACTCTTTGAGTCTAACATACAGGGGGAGAGGTACATGCACTGCCATTAATTTGGGGTAACACTGATGTCCATGTTTATTCCTCCTTAAAAGTTAACACATGAAGTGATGAGTTTCATTATGGCATTTTCATAAAGGAAAATTTTACTTGTAGTTTTGATGTGCTGTTGCTGGAATTCTGTGTGTGGCCATGGGCCCTGCGCATGCTCTGCAGACACTGGCGCTGAGCAGCACGTGGAGCCTCACACCTCCTAGCCTTAGTCTTTGATGGTTTATACTTGAGAACAGTTTGGTCCTTGACATCTCCCCCATTGCTCTTTCTCATTCTCCCCCCACTGAGCTCCTTCCCAGCAAATCCCTTCCCTGTTTTCATAACTTTCTGTTTGGGTTTTGTTGGTTTTATTTGGGTTGTTTGGTGATCACTGTGTTTGTTTAAAGTTGCTTACAGGGATGGAGGTAGAGGCGCATCTACTAGAGCATGGGCACCACTGGAGAAAATGACTGGCCCTTATTACTGAAAAGCCACTGCGTTTAGTCACTCCCTTAACATAGTGATAGGAGTAATTTATGCTTGATTCCTACAGCTGGAGCTCTTGGTGAAAGTGAGCACCAGAATTCAGTGTTTAATTTTAAGTGTAGACATTACTTAGAGTGAAAAGCAGAAGATTTAATTACAGAAAATAGTTGTTTGCTTTCGTGTTTTAATTTGTTGTTGCTGTTGTTTCTGGATACTCATTTTGTTGTATTACCTAGAATGTGTTTTTGCCTCATGTTTATAATCATATGAATCTTAATTTCAGCTAATGAGTAAAGAGTCTCCTGTCTCCGCCGGAAATGATGCCTATGTTGATCTTGATCGCCAGGTACATAATTATCTTTATTCACACAATGATTGAGAAAGATAAATTTTAGATATCAGTGAGAAAAATGCAGTTGAGATTGCGTATGGAATACATTAATAAATTTATATTTTGCCTAAGAACTTAAGTTATTTTGTTAATTGATATTACAAATTGTACTTAAGCTTAGACTTTGTATTAAAAGTAGTACTACCTGGGCCAGTGAGGTGGCTCAGCAACCATAGTGGCAAGGGCCCCTGCTGGCAAGCTTGGTGAGCTGAATTTAATCCCTAGGACCCACTTGGTAAAAGGAGAGAACATAATGCATACACGCCCTTTGACTTCTGCTTTCACACCCTGGTGCGCACGTGTGTGCACATAGAAAAATGAATTAATGTGGTATAGAAAAAATATGGTAGCATTGCATAGCCCACTTTTTAAAAAACTCCTTTAATTTACAACAATCTGTTTTCTAGTTATGATTTTCTTTTTGTTCCATAACATGAGGTACAGCCCAGGCTGGCCTCAAAACTCTCAGAGTTCAACTGGCTCTGACTCCTAAGTGTTGGGATTAAAAGAGTGTGCTATCATGTGGTTGGTAACAACTGTATTTGAAAAAGAACTTTGCAATTTAAGAATGAAATGCTGTTACAGTCAGTTTTTAGTTTAAACTATTTTGCATAAGCAGAAATCTTTGTATCTTTTGCTTTCTAAATATCATGGAAGAAAGTCTTTGGATATAATATAGTTTTAACCCAAGCTGTAATTTGCCTTTCTTTTTGTGGTATTGTTTTCTGCTGTTGTGGGTGCATTTTGTTTTTGTATCTTTATTAAACAGAGGTTTACATATATGAAATAGAGACAAGATTTTATTTTAATCAGTGTTTTTGTAATTTGTTGACTTAGAATTTATTGCAGTAATGAAATAATGACATGGAAATGTTTGATGTTAAGAATCAGAACAATCCAGGTGTCGTGGCATGCTTTTTAATCCCTGTAGTCACAATGCAGGTCTCTCTAAGGTTGAGTCCAGTCTGGTATATGTAGGGAATTTCAGGCCAGCCAGAGGTACACAGTGAGACCCTGTCTCAACAACAACAATCACAAAAACCCAAAAGAGAAAAAAAGTGGCTTTTTTTCGGTGTTTACCAAGAATTTTCTTAATTTCCTCTACATTAGATAAAAATAAAGATGTTTTAATTCTGTGATACACCTATGTAATGTCTTCACTTCGTATTAAAATATTTCTTATGCTTTTTTTGTTTCTAACTAGTTGAAGAAAACAACAGAGGAATTAAATGAAGCTTTGTCAGCCAAGGAAGAAATTGCTCAAAGATGCCATGAGTTGGATATGCAGGTAAAAGGCTCCTGTGTTGTCTTCCACCATAGATACCACCAGATGCCCTGGGGATTGCCACATAATACAATTTCCCTACAGTACACCCTAATTAGAAAAGAAAGAAAGTAAATAGGGTTTTTATTTAGAAGAGTATGCTAGATAAAGATGTTACTTGTCTTTTTTTTATTAGACTCATTATAAATTAATATTAACAAGAAAAAAAGTGAAGGGATGTCATTGCTTGAGTGTTCGTGTTGTGCCAGTAAACTCGCTCTCATACTTTGAGTGGGGGCGGGAGTCTTTAATTTGTGTGTGTTGCAGAGCACTGGGGAACTTTACCTGTGCCTGCAGAAGAGGAAAATGCTGAGTGTCCTGCAGCTCTGTCACTGCCCACCTGATTCATTCAAGACAGGGTCTCTCAACAAGCTTGAAGAGCACAGTTTTAGCTAGGCTGGCTGGCCAGAAAACTCCAGGATCTGCCTGTCACAAGTCCTCAGCACTGGAGCTGCTAGCATGCATGCATGGCCATCTGGCCTTTTCTGTGGGTTCTCGAAGATTGATGACTCCTAAAGTGTTTGAAGTGTTGTGTATTCTTGTCTCAGAGTTTGTGTTCATCCTTGCCAACAGTTGGTTCAGTCTTTTTCAATTCTATCCATTGTCATGAGACTTGATAATTTTGTGGCTTACATTTGCATTTACTTGGTGACTTTTTGTGTGCTTATTTACCATCTGTATATCATTGGTAAATTCTCTTATCTAAAACGAAGTAAAGCCAGATATGGTGACCGAGGCCTGTAATCCCAGCCTCTCGGGAGGCTCGTGCAGGACAATCACTTGGGCCCATGATGTGAAGTGCCTGAACAGTGTAGAAGAGCCTACCTCAAATTAAATAGAAAATCATTTTAAAAGCCTTTACTCTTACATATTGCTTTACGTGAATAACATTCAACATAATGCACATGTTTTAATAGAGTGATTGTCCATGAAAGGTGGTACTCAGCAGCAGAGGCAGCAGATCTACCGCTGTCAGGCCAGCATGGTCTACATAGTGAGTCCTAGGTCACCCAGGCCACATAGTAAGATCCTGTCTCAAACATAGACAGATGCTTTCATTCTTAATGGTAGTTCACAAAGAGTGTGAGTTGAATAACCACTGTCCTAATTCCAACAGGTTGCAGCACTACAAGAGGAGAAAAGTAGTTTATTGGCAGAAAATCAGATATTAATGGAACGACTCAATCAGTCTGATTCTATAGAAGATCCCAACAGTCCAGCAGGAAGAAGACATTTGCAGCTTCAGACTCAGTTAGAGCAGCTGCAAGAAGAAACATTCAGGTAAAAGACAACTCCTTACAACCTCATTTCTACGTCTTAAACAGTCTTTTAAAGCTAACAGGATGGCAGGATGGCTCGGCCAGTAAAGGTGCTGCTTGCCACCAAGCCTAACTACTTGAGTTCATTTCCTGCAACCCACATGGTGAAAGAAGGGCACCAACTCCAACAAAAGTTGTCCTCTGTCTCACACACACACACACACACACACACACACACACACACACACACACACACAAGAATAAAGGTTTAGCACTTGTGGGTAACTGCAGACTCAGGTAGCTATATAATTAAAGATTTCCCAACGTCTTCCCACACATCATGAAATAAATATCTTCACATCTAGGAAAATTCTATCAAAGCTATATGCTGTGAAGGCACAAATGTCTCGGCTGCAAAGTAACTGAGAGTGAAGGGACAAATCAAGCACTAGCTCTGCGTCCTCATAGCTGTCCTGCTAGTCCTTGCCCAGGAGCTTGGTGGAAAGCAAAAATAGACAAAAACATTGAGAGAGAGCAGGAAGAATGCTAGTAAAGTGCCGAAGGTAAGTTGAAGTAATCAGAAACTACAAAGTTACGGGGCTACAGAGATGGCTTAGCATCCAGAGCACTTTCAGTTTCTACAGAGACCTGTGTTTGATTCCCTGCACTCATGTGTCTCCTCACCCGTCTGTAACTTCAGACAGAGGAGATCTGATGCCTTCTTCTGGCTTCCATAGGCACCAGGCACAGTGATGCACAGACATACGTGCAGCCAAAGCATCCATACACAGAAAATTATTTTTTAATTAATTATTATATTTTAACTCTCTGTTACTTTGCAGCTGAGACAATTGTGCCTTCACAGTATATAGCTTTGATGGAATTTTCCCAGATGTGAAGATATTTATTTCATGATGTGTGGGAAGATGTTGGGAAACTGTTTTTATTTTTAAAAAAGAAAATAAATAATTTTTTAAAAATAAAATATGAAATTAACCCCCAAATCTAAAAACATTTTTAATAAAACAAATTGCTGTGATGGATAAAGTTGGATTTCAATTTCAGCATTTTGTAACATACCAACATGGGTTTCAGGAGAAATGAAAAACTTAAATGTTATATTTTAAACCATTGAAAATAATGTCAGAAAATACAGGATTAAAATAAAAAATTCCAAAAACTATGAAGTGTAAGATTCAATTGAACTATATAAAAGTTACAACTATTCACTAAATAATACTTACATAAGAAAAATTAAAAGTAAGTAGTCAACTGCATGAAATGCTTTGGACAGGAGAGAGGAAGAGCCTTGTAAATCAAAGGAATGTTGCATACCAAGTAGACAAACATGTTAAATTAGATATGGAACTAGTATTAACCCATGTTTAGAGCAAATAATGTGAACAGAGATAAGCCTGGATGATAGGCTCCCAGAATGTTGACACTAGTTTATGTGGATCTAACAACAGCTTTCCTTTTTTTTGTTGGTTTTAGTTTTGGTTTTTCAAGACAGGGTTTTTCTGTGTAGCCTTGGCTGTCCTGAACTCACTTTGTAGACCGCTGGCCTCACAGCAATCTGCCTGCCTCTGCCTCCCGAGTGCTAGGATTAAAGGTGTGTGCCACCACACCCAGTTACATTGGCTTTTTTGATATATACTTAGTTAAATTTTTGGAAAACCTTGCTCTTGTCTCCTGTTTCAAGTTGTTGCCCTATGTCATGGAGATCCTACATCTTTGGAACAGCAGGTCTGGCCCTTTCACCAGTCCCAGCCATTTGCAGATAATACAAAGTCTGGAGTGGGCCAATTCACAGCCCTGAATGGTAGCTGAGCTGGTCAGTCTGCAGGCTCTTCCTTATCTACGCCAGCAGGGTGAACTCTCCAGCACTACTCCAGCGGTGTTGGCCCCCCAGTGCTGCCATCGGCAGGAGGCTCAGCTCATCCCACACCAAGCCTCCAGAGCCAGCTCCACTGAGCTGCCTGGGCAAAGTACAGGGCCAGCTCTCCAGAACACCACATCCAGTGAGGGACTGGCCCGGTTATGCACAGCCCCTGGACATCCACATGGTCCCTGGTGGCTGCCTCAAACAGAGACAGCCTCATGTTCTCAGCCTCTCTGTAGCCAAGGCCTCAGACATGGTCTTCGGTGGCAGCTCAGGTTGGGACCTCACCATGGCCCCGGTTGGCACGGCTGGCCACTCACAACAGGCTACTCCTCTCCACTCTTGAGTCTCCAGTTCCGTCTCTCTTCATAATGCTCAAGCTGCTCCGCTTTTCTTTCTATCCCATCTGACCACTACATACTCACACTTTCATGGTGGCTCCAGCTGCAGGCTGGCCACAGAGGTGCTGGGTCCCTGGGTAACATTCTCCATCTGTGCTGTGTGGCCATGACAGCAAGCAGGTGTCTATGGCCCACCTGTGCCGTGCACTGGAGGGCAGGTCTGTGGGTGACATGGCAGTCTGCAGGTCTCCATCTGTCTTCCTCCTCCCGTGCTGTGCTGCCTGGACTTGATTTGATTTGACTCTTATGAATCCTAGGCATAAGATAGCTTTGGCCACCATGCCAGACATCAAGCTTGGATGAACAAAGGACTGCTGTTTGCTCTGCCCCTAATTGATAAAAGAACAACAACGTCAGCCAGGTGTCTTTCTGGCCGTTGCCAGGGGTATTAAACCCATTTTCATGACAAATGTGACTTGAGTAGAGTTTATGGATACAGAAGTGAGAGATGCATTCAAGAAGAATCTATTCACATGCTTTTTCTTGTTGTTTTCTCTATTCTTCTAAGGAGAGTTATGAGACACTAAATATTGCTTTTATCTGTTTTGTTTGTACAGACTAGAAGCAGCCAAAGATGATTATCGAATACGCTGTGAGGAGTTAGAAAAGGAAATCTCTGAGCTTCGGCAACAGAATGAGGAACTAACCACGTTGGCAGATGAAGCTCAGTCTCTGAAGGATGAAATAGACGTTCTGAGGTAAACAGTTTCCCTTCGCCAGAGTGTCAGTTGCTGCCACCCCACCACACACTAACTAAAGGACTTTATGAGCACTTAAGCTGGCGTGACAAATGAGTATCATGTTGAATGCCTGTGGCTGCCACTTCACACTTGTCCAGCACTGGCTCTTGCTTCGTGCTACTCTTCCTTAATTCTGAGCCCTGTAGGCCCTTTACTAGCTACTAGCTTCATTTCTTTGCTGGGCATTTTCTCCCTTCCTTTCAAATAGTCTCCGTGTAGGTGCCTCACTGTTCACCATTCTGTTTCTTTCACAATCTCATCCTCTTTGGGATCCCCCATTTCTTTTTAGACTACTAAAATGTACAAAGAAATGTATATATTTCTGTAATTTACTCCTGTTACAAATTAGGGGTCTTTTCCTCTTTTTCTCTTACCCCTGGCCTACTCCTCACTAGTTCATAGCTGTCTCCCACTTCTTTCATAGTTGCTAAATGTTTTTATAGTTCTTCTCGTTGGTCTGCTCCCCCACCCTCACCCTGCGGCTAGACTCAGTGGATGGTCTCGGGTCCTCTTATGAAGAGGGAAGCAGCTCCGCACTGTTACCTCTCCACGCCTTCTTGCATTCACACCCATCCTTTTTCTTTTTCCTTCCAGTACTAAGACCAACACTCCTAATATTCCCAAACATTCTTGCCTACACAAGGACTGTGTTGTATCAAGTATTTATTTCTGTTGACTCTTACACACACACACACACACACACACACACACTTCAATTTTTTTAAGATTTCAGAAGTTAACATTTATATTCTCCTCAACACTCTAAAATCTGCTTCTCCCTACCTCCCCTTCTCTCCTGAAACCTTTACTGGATTTCATAATAACACAGTTGTTGCCAAATCATTGGAACGTCCACTATGTCATTTTGCTAGTTGTCCACGCTCCTGTTTACTTCTCTTAGTTTTTGACATTCTTAATGACATATTTTTCTGGAATTTAGGTTATAATTTTTTCTTAATCTGACAAAACCTAGGTTCACTTTAGGTTTTATAATTTAATACATGTTAAGTCCTGGTATTGTGTCCTATTTTAACATTGTCTGAAACAGCTTTACAGCTGTGAGTGTGTTTCTGACTAATTTCCCATCTCATTTTAGACATTCTTCTGATAAAGTATCTAAACTAGAAGGTCAAGTGGAATCTTATAAAAAGAAGCTGGAAGACCTTGGGGACTTGAGGCGGCAGGTTAAACTCTTGGAAGAGAAGAATACTATGTACATGCAGAACACTGTCAGTCTGGAGGAGGAGTTAAGAAAGGCTAATGCAGCCCGAGGTCAGCTTGAGACGTACAAGAGACAGGTAAGGGTACAAGCAGGATTCTTCCCTGTGCTGCCTCACAACAGCTGTGCCACAGTACACAGCCCTTTAAAACTACCCATCACTTCTAGGCTGTTCAGCTAAAGCAGGCAAATGCTCTACCAAGTTTTGGTTTTGTGATTTCTCTTAGTCACTGTGAATAAAAACACTTAATTGGGGGATTGCTTGCAGTTTCAGAGGCTTCGCCCATGAAGCATGGTGGAGCATAGGCAGACATGGTGCTGGGAAGTAGCTGAGAGTTCTGCATCTGAGCTGCAGGCGACAGGAAGAGAGGGCCTGGCTTGAGCTTCTGAAATGTCAAAGCCACCGCCAGTGACACACTTCCTCCTACAACTCCACACCTCTTAATCCTTCTAATCCTTTCAAAAGTCCCACTTCTCGGTGACTAAACATTCAAATATGTAAGTCTGTGGAGGACATTCTTATCCACCCACCACGCGAGTCTCAACTGTTTCTATATTATTTCCATTACATTTTATTTATTTGGTTTCAGGGGGCATAGCTGTGTCTCAACATGCATATGGAGGTCATAGACAGCCTGCAGGAATCCGCTCTCTTTCACCATGTGGGTTCTGGGTATTGAAGTCTGATCGTCAGGCTCTTCAGCAAATGCCATTATTCTACACATCATGGCTGCCTGTTAAGATTCTTTGGTGGATATATTCTCTTCTCAGTACTTTATTATAAAAGTTCCAGTTACACATCAAACTTATTCATGAAATAATGAACTTGAATATTGATTAAAATTACACAAAGCATGTCACTAAAAATTATACTTGTTCTTAAAACATGCAATATGAAGTGGGCAATTATATGTTCAAAGGAGAAAGTAGAATGAAATGATGAATATTATTTGAAGGAAAATTTACTGAACACTTTAGAACCAATAAAGCATATCTGGCTTAAAATTAAAAGAAAATTTATATCTAGAAATACAGTGAAACTGCAGAAAACACGAATTCTCTCTAAGGAGCTATGACCAGGATTTAAAGTGAATAAATAATTACTTTTTAAAAAACCCACGAATTCTCTGTGCCTATTCATGATCAGATTCTTTTTTTAAATAATTATTTTTTTATGTGCATTGGTGTTTTGCCTGAGGTATGTCTTTGTAGGGGTGTGTCAGAATCCCTGAAACTAGTAGTTGTGAGCTGCCATGTAGGTGCTGGGAGTTGAACTCCAGTTCTCTGGAAGAGCAGCTATGCTTTTAACCACTGAGGCAGCCCTCCAGCACCCTCCACCCACCCCGCCCCGCCATATATCAGATTCTTAATATTCTTTTTATGACATTTTTCTTTGTGCAAGTTCTCTGTGTTTGCTCGGATCATAGTTTTACATTTGTAAAATGTATACTTGCTCTTCTTCCTCTGTGCTAAGGAAGGATGCCAGGATCTAGAGGTGCCTGGAGCACAGCCTCTACTTAAGTGTGCAGTCCTTCTGCCCCTGCTAGACAGTGCTGGGATCACAGGCATGCACTCTTTTTGTTTTGTTTTTGTTTTTGTTTTTTGGGGTTTTTTTGAAAGTAGTTATTCTAGTATATGTTTTATATTTGACAATTTCAATCTGACATCCTTTGTGATTTTATAAAACTGTAATTATTGGTAATATTGCTTTCTGATTCTTATTAGTTGCAGCTTTGTTTCATTGTCTACATAATTTCAGTCTTGCTCATTCTTAGTTTATTTGGGAATCGTGAAGGTCCTGAATTGCATTTTTTTTCTCCAGTCAGTATATCTGTTTCCTCAAGCCATGTTTTCCAGCATTAGCAAGAAGAACTACTACCTTTGCCTGTGTTTGCATTCCCCAAACAGAAACAAGTGGAAATTAAAATACAAGTCTGTATATCAACCTGCCAGCATTACACATTTCCAAAGTACTTCCGTTTAAACCCACTCATTTCATCTTGCCTGCTAATAGAGCTTTCTCCCTTCCTCCTGAGACAGAGTTTTTTTTTATGTAGCCCTGGCATGTCTGGAACTTATGGAGATCTGCCTGATGCTCGTTGCCTCTTGAATGCTGGGAATAAGAGCGTGTGTCACCATACCCAGACTGGTGGTTTTTTTCTCCTTACTCTTCTTTTTCAGTCAGGACTGTTTGATAACCACTCAATTCCCCTTAAAGACAAAGCTCTAGGTTCCTCTTACTGGCAGTTAGCGCCTCTCGTATGCATGGCTTCTGCATGAACTCCTCACTGTGGGTTTAGCTTCTTGCAAGACTGACTATGTAGTTATAACCTCTCTAGCATTTCTTCCTATCTTTCCTTCCAGTTTCTATCCATCCCATTCTTTTTTCTAGAAATAAAAAACCCCTATAAATTGGTAATTGCTGTCATTATTCTAGATGACTCTGGCTTAGGAACCTGTCTTACCTAGGCAGATTTTAATTCCTAGTTTTCTCCCTTCTCCTAGACTGATGGATTATATACATTTATTTAAGTATGATGGGAATAGGGTTTTCATAAATCTATAAAAGAGAATGATGTTTGGAATTTGTTTTGCTTAGTTTGAAGGGGCCATGCTGGCATTACTCAGGGCTTTGTGCACATTAAGCACATATGTTACCATTAAGCCACATCCGCCACCGTGATGATCATTTCTAATGTTTCAAGTTTAAAAATTGAGATTTTTATATCATTTTTATATTTTGTACCAGGTTGTAGAGCTGCAAAATAGATTATCTGAAGAATCAAAGAAAGCAGATAAATTAGATTTTGAATATAAGCGGCTAAAAGAAAAAGTTGATGGTCTTCAGAAAGAAAAGGATGTGAGTATGTAATAGGCATTGTGTTTTTCAGAAATGCTAAAATTAAGTCTAGAATCTAATTCATTTTGGCAGCATTAATTCCTTCTGTTTACTTTTAATTGACTGTTCTACTTTTAAGTCACGTTTTTCCTCTTTTTCTCAGAAATAAAAGAACAAGGAATAGTTTTACTTCAGCTCCCCTTTCTTTACATTATTTTTTATCATTAGTCTTTCTGTTACATCTCTTTACTCCTGACTTCCTGTGTGTGCAGCACTTGTATTTTCTGAGGGTCAGCATGGAGGACACTGCTGCACATTGCTAATCATATTTTTGCTTTTCACAGCTTAGGAGTCGTTAGTCCTCATCCTGAATCTTTGTTTAGAGAAAAGAATGTTAAGAAACTAGTTAAAGACAGACCGGGTGGCTGTGTGTCTCATGCTTAAGCACGAGTAGCATGTCGCCTTGCAATGAGATACTGGAAAAAGACAATCGTTTTCATCTGTTTCTCCTCCCATGATCTCTCCATAAAAGATTAAAACTAAGAACAAGCCCATGTTCACTGTCGTTTATCTTCTTCCTGGATTAGGCTTAGACTACTGCTTAACCCTAACCCTAACCCTGCTTAGTAAGTGTGTAGAGCTGACCTTGGTTTTATGTTCCTTCAGAGGTTGAGAACAGAGAGAGATTCTCTGAAGGAGACCATTGAGGAGCTTCGCTGCGTGCAGGCTCAGGAGGGGCAGCTCACCACTCAAGGTAAAGCTCTCTGTAGCCACGCAGTCCAGTTCTGGTATCCGTGGACATGTTGGCTTCACTTCAAGATGATTGTAACAGCAAACGAAAGTGAAAAATTGGCCACACAAAAGAAACTGAATTAAGTTTTTTACCTGTTAACCAAGATTTTAACAGGCTGTGGCAATTTTGTATCCTCTTGAGTTTTCCAATTCAGAATCATCTGTGAACCTGGACACTTTTATTCCAAAAAATCTCTCACGGCTTCTTTTAAAGTATATCAAACTTTGCAAGTCAGCAATTTCTGCAAAAAGTAGGGTGTATTATAAGTGATTAAGAAACTTACGTCAGCTAGGCGAGGTGGTGCACACCTTTAATCCCACCACTCAGGGAGGCATGTGGATCTCTGTGAGTTCAAGGTCAGCCTGGTCTACAAAGTGAGTCCAGGGCACAGTGAAGCCCTGTCTCAGAAAACCAAAAGAAAAAAGGAAGGAAGGAAAAGAAAGGAAAAGAAACCTCTATCTGGAGCTGCAGAGCCTCTTGGCTTAGAGCACTGGCTGTTCCTCAGAGGACCTTGTTTCAATTCCCAGTACCACATGGCGGCTCACTGCTGTCTCAGCTCCAGTTCCAGGGAATCCTCAGTCGTCTTCTGGCCTCTCCAGCACTACAAACACAGGGTGTACTTTACATACATGAAAGCAAAACACTCATACACACAAAATAAAAATAAATCACTTTTAAAAGATTTACAGACTCATAAAAGAAAAAAATTTAAGGAAAAAATACATATATAGCGTCTGTCTCACCTGAAGGATTTAATGCTTAGCTCAAAATTTTCCCTCCACCCTTTAATCATCACTGTAGGATACTAAAAATGGCCAGAACAAGTTCACACCCGAACCTGCAAAGTTTCCCATGACTAGCCTAGGTTTTCCTCTCTTTGTTCCCATTAGGAACTATTTTTCTTTTCAGTTTTTCGAGACAGGGTTTCTCTGTGTAGCTTTGGCTGTCCTGGACTCACTTTGTAGACCAAGCTCGCCTTGAGCTCATATCGATCCGCCAGCCTCTGCCTCCCAAGTGCTGGGATTAAAGGCATATACCACCATGCCTGGCCTTTTTTTTTTTTTAAGATTTATTTATTTATTACTATATATACAGTGCTCTGTCTGCGTTTACATCTGCATGCCAGAAGAGGGGACCAGATCATATTTTAGATGGTTGTGAGCTACAATGTGGTTGCTGGGAATTGAACTCAGGACCTCTGGAAGAGCAGTCAGTGCTCTTAACCTCTGAGCCATCCCTCCAGCCCTGTTAGGAACTTCTTTATATGCTTCATTTAATCTAACTTCTCCTCAGTTGTCTCTATCCGTCCCCTCCCTCTGACCTCACCTCCCTACTTACCTCATGTGCATATCAACTACTGTGGTACCACTCTCTGTCCTCTTGACCTGTTTCCAGACCTTACTGTGCACAGCCTAAGTGCTCTCTCAAAATGTATTTTAAATAACTGCTACTTAAGGACACACACACACACACACACACACACACACACACACAGGAATGTGCTCATTGCCCTCGCTCCCTTAAATCATCTGTTTTCTTTATGGCTGATTCAAATCCCATTGTGTA
Source organism: Acomys minous (assembly GCF_964271855.1). Classification (NCBI taxonomy): domain Eukaryota; kingdom Metazoa; phylum Chordata; class Mammalia; order Rodentia; family Muridae; genus Acomys; species Acomys minous. The sequence goes on along the minus strand of NC_140497.1, from coordinate 16,958,997 downwards.
TATGTACCATGTTTTCACTGTCCATCAGTTGATAAGTATCTGATTATTTCATTTCTATGCTGTTGTCAACAGAGCAGATGTAAACATGGGTGTACACACATCTTTGTGGTAGGAAATAGCATCCTTTGAGAATCTGCCCCAGAGTGATAAAGCTAGATCATACAGTACTTCTGTTTTTAGTTTTTTGAGGAGCCTCCACACTGATTTCCATAGTAGCTGTACCAGTATACACCATCAATGAATAAGATTTCCCTTCCCCATGTCCTCACTAGCATTTATTTTCATTTATTTTCTTATTGACAACCAGTTTGACTACATTGAGATAGAATCTCAAAGTAATTGTAATTTGCATTTTCAGTGACTTATCATGCCAAACCCTTTTAAAAATATTTGCTGGTCGTTTTGTTTGGTTGGTCGGTTGGGTGGTTTTTTTGTTTTGTTTTGTTGTTGTTTCTGGTTTTGAGAATTCTCTGTTCAGTTCTTCAGTCGATTTTTAAAAATTAGGTTGTCTATTTTTTGAAGGTTAGTCTTTTTATATTCTTTACATATTCCAAATGATAATCTTTGCCAGCTATATATGTTTGCAGATATATAGCTGGCAAAGATTTTCTCCTGTTGACATCTCTGCTCAGTTAGCTGTTTCCTTTCTTATACAGAAGCTAAGGTTCTATCTGTCAACTATAGGCCTTACAACCTAACAACTATAGAGATTTCTTATTCAAGCTTGTATATTTTATTGTCCATATTCAAGTTTATTGTTCAATATATTTCTTTAGTGTTTCAGAGTTTTCATTATAGAAGTTTCTCATTTCCTTGGTTATGTTTAGTCTGGGTTTGTTTGTTTGTTTGTTTTTGTTTTTTTTCTTATTTTGAGGCTAATAAGAATGAGCTTGTTGTTTCCCTGATCCCCACCCCGTTCGGTGTGTGTATTACTGATGCATGAGAAGGCTGCTCCTTTTGTGTGTTAATCATGTATTTTTCCACTATGCTAAAAGTCTGTGAGTTTTGTGGGGGAGACTGTGGTTTTTGTGATGGGGGTTGTTGTTGTGGGTTTTTGTTTTGTTTTGTTTTGTTTGGGGGGATTTTTGTTTTGTCAGGGTGGGATAGAAGGGGTTGAGACAGGGTTTATCTGTGTAATAGTTCTGACCATTCTAGACTTGATTTGTAAACCAGGCTGGCCTTCAACTCACAGAAATCCACCAGTCTCTGCCTCCCAAGTACTGGGGTTAAAGGCATGTGCTAACACACCCTCATAAGGTCTGTTTTTAAGAATAATATCATCTGCAAATAAAGATGCTTAGACTTGTTCCCTTTTTATGTGTATCCCATTTATTTCTGTTCTGAGTCTTGCCGCACTGGGTAAGACTTGCAGTAGTGTACTGAACTAGGGGAGGAAAGGTGCACATCGTTCCTGTTTAGCAGTACTTTACTATAGACCTGCTTCTGGGATAGGCATAGAGCTCAGTGTCAGCCACAAATGAAGGGAAAATAATATCATTTCTGTTTGTACATAAAAGGCATTTAAAACAGTTCAACACCTGCTCATAATTTTAAAAACTCAGTATGCCAGAAGTGAAAGAATGTTTCCTCAACATGGTAAAGAAACATTTGCCAAACCTCAGTGGTGAAAGACTAAAGGTTTTTCCAAGACCAGGAGGAAAGAAAACAAAAGCATCTGCTATCACCACTTTTCTTGAGAATATTATTAGAATTTCTAGCCAGACCAGTTAGGAAAAGGGGAGGGGAGAGCAAGGAAAAAATGGATTGCATATTTTTTATTCAAATACAGAAGAATGAAACTGCCCCCAAAGACCTAAATATAAGAGCTCATCTTGTAGAGGAACATTCTGATGACATTGAATTTGACAGTGATCCCCTGTAATTGGTGCCAAAAGACGGGCAACAAAATAAAAAGCGAATAAATAGGACTTTATTAATATTGAAAACTTCAGTGCACCAAAACCCACTGTCAGCTGAGTAGAGGTAGTCTCCAAAATGAAGAAAGTATTTATGAAATATTTGAGTAAATATCCAGGACCTGGGGAGATGGCTCGGTGGCTAAAGTGCTTGCTATGGAAGTATGACTACCTGACCTGGCTCGCCCGCTCAGTGAGAAAGCCTGCCTCCAAATGTGAAGTGGCATGCTGGAGACATGGCTCGATGGCTAAGAGCACTGCCTGCTCTTCCAGACCTGGGTTCGGTTCCCATCAACAATGGGGCAGCTCACAACCATCTGCAGTTTTGTCTTCTGCATATGATCACACACATATACATGAACTTGTGACAGACACATGGATAATACCCAGACTATCGGAAGAATTTGTAAAATTGAGCAATAATAAATAATAAAACCCACTCCATACATGAGCAAAGGATTTGAATAGAAGGAACTATGTATCTCCAAAGAAGGTAAACACATGAAATAATAAACACATGAAATAGTGATATCATCAGTCACTAAAAAAAGACAATTCAATGAATTACCACAAACTAATTAGTGAAGGTAATGCTCTTCTCACTACCACCATGACCCCAAACAAAGGAAAATAATTGCTGGTTAGAATTGGTTGGGACCACCATGCATTACTGGTAAGATGGGACAAAGTCTATGGAAATAAATTTGATAGCTTTTTGAAGTTTTTAAAATATGAAATTAGCATGTGATTCATCAGTTGCACTCCTAGTACATTACTAAAAGAACTAAAAGTGGGTACAACCAGATAATTGTGCACATACATCATGATTTTATATATATACTATAATATACAAATAGCATTATTCACAGTCACTACTGAGGAGAAATAATGCACATCCCATCAACAGATTAAATACAGTAGATGCACACCATGGAATATTATGTAGCGGTAAGAGGAAGAAAATGGTACAGAAGTGCTGTGAGGTGGACAAATCATCAAAGTGAAAAAGAACAATGCAGCATTCTGCTTCCATGTCTAGACAGGCAACTCACTGAGGCAGATGGAAAGTAGAAACGGGCAGGAAGAGTGCCTAACAGTTATGGCATTTCTGATTGGGTTCTTAAATGATTGAAAACAGATAATGGTAGTGATCAAACAACACTGAAATGTACTTAGTGGTATGTACTTATACCCTTAAAAATTGTTTGAATGATAAATTAATTTTGTAAGGCTACTGTAACTTGGTCTTTTACTTGAGAAGATTGGTGATTTTTGCCTAGTATCCATTGAGCCCATTTCAGGTACCAATACTATAAAACAACAAACCCTCCCCCCCCCCAAAAAAAGAACCAGTGCTTTCTTCACCTGTTAAAATTCATACTCATAGTAGTGCTTGTCTGCAGAAACGGCATCTCTTAAGTAAAATAGGCAGTTGGACTTCCTTAACCTTGTCTACCTCTGTGTGTGTCTATAGGGTTAATGCCTCTGGGAAGCCAGGAATCTTCAGACAGCCTCGCAGCAGAGATTGTCACCCCTGAAATCAGGTAAGGAGGGTGACTGTGGCAGTCACTCCACATAGTAGCCTTGCAGAGAACATTTCAGCCTGAGTTCAGCATTAAATCTCTATGTTTTAGGCATGTTAGAAGCTTTTTAAAATTGGACAGAGAACTAATCATTTTCACTTGAGTAAGAAAGTCTTTCACATTAGAGAAGAAAACTCACATATCCCGTTCTTGGAGCCTCAGCACACAGCATGAAAAGACCCGAGAGGAAGGTTGTACTTAGCTATCAGCCTAATACATAATTACTAAGATTTGTCCACTAACCACATGGAACGGTCTGATAAGGTGCAGTGTTGTAGGCAAAGAAACCTTCCCTCCATATTCTTCTCCTGTTTATCTAGACGTAGCATCTCAGAGAGCTCATGTCCTTCAGTACACTTCCTAGTATACGTACATGAATGAAAAATGAGAGGAGAGGGAGCAGCGTGTACAGAAAGTAACGACTAACCCTAACATTGCCTTTACCGTTTGGACCTAGTTGCCCCTGCCTTTATCATCTCATCACTTGGTGTGTGTGAGTGATCCTGCATGTGTTGTTTTGAAACAAGGCAGGCTGTGTCACTCAGGCTGCCCTTGAATTACAGCACTCCTGGATATAGACCAGCATACTTGTTATTTGCCCCCTTTTAGGATGAGCATTGGCCTTGGTATTTAGGGGCATCTTGTAGAGAAATGAATGGAATTGTGCATGTATGAAAGTTTTATAAGCCCCAAAACTTGAAATAAATATTCAAACGCTCACTAAACTAATCAAATAACTTACTATTATTTCTTGGCTTTTAAAAAGTACTACCTAGGGCTGGAGAGATGGCTCAGTGGTTTAAAAGCACTGGTTGCTCTTGCAAAGGACAGGGTTAGTTCCCAGCACTTTCACTACAGCTCGCAGCTGCCTATAACTCCAGTTCCAAGGGATCTGATGCCCTCTTGTGACCTCCAGGGGCACCTGCACATAATGAGAAGCAGGCACATAAAGGGGGAAATACCAGTTTTTTAATAAGTACCAAATGCAGGAGTATAATGCAGCATTAAGTAGACACTTAAATGCTGCAGAGTGTGTGTGTGTGTGTGCTCCACAGCCAGGGCTGAACAAAGAACTCTGTCTCTCAAAAAAAAAAAAAATTAAAAGCTCAAAATGTATTATCTAAACAAGTAATAGCTGATTTATATATTTTAGTACTGTGTCATTTAAATTTTTGAGATATAATATTAAAAAAGTGTGGAATTTTAGGTAACTAGCAAGTACCAATACAACATATACTCTTTGATCCTTTTATTTTGAAAAACAAGTATTTGTATTTATGTATAAATACACAGAATTAGAATATTGTGTTTTAGCAACAGTCATTTTGCACTATGCAATTACAGAGTCATCTGTTCATAGTTTAAATATTTAAAGAAGGGAAATAGGATTTGAAATTTTGTCATTTGTCATGATCATAAGACTATTTCTTAAGATTGTACATACTAGAAGAAGTGTAGCACCTAAAGGTGGTATCTTTTGCGTTTATAAGGCACCGGATTTGTTGCAAGCACTTAGTTTTTCATTTGTACCCTGTGAACTGATACTCCAACTATATCATACTTGGACCATGATTCATATGGTGTCTTAGTGAACCAGATAATTGGCTTTTATTTTTCTTATTCAGGGAGAAACTTATTCGTCTTCAGCATGAGAATAAGATGTTAAAAATCAATCAAGAGGGTTCAGACAATGAGAAAATCGCCTTACTGCAGAGCCTTCTGGATGATGCAAACCTACGCAAGAATGAGCTGGAGACAGAGAACAGGTACAGTGCACAGGTGGAGCGGCCGCCACAGCCTCTCTCTGTGCCGTGATTTTGTTATCTTTAAAGAAAAGCTTGCCATTTATTTGAAAAATGATTATATCCTAGTATATTTCTTTTTTAAGTTAATATAATTACATTTCTTATTTTTCTTTCTCCAAATCCTCTCCTTCAAATTCATGGCCTCTTCTTTTATTAATGTTAGTGCATGTATATGTGTGTCTTTATACATATAGATTCCTGGATGTAACCTGCTCAGTCTGTTAGTGTGACTTGTGTGCATGCTTTCAGGGCTACACTTTTATCACTGTACAACCAGTTGGTGTGCTCTCCCCTAAAGGGCCACCTCGCCTGCTCCTGGCCTTACTTAGCTGCTCATAGTTCTTTGTGTGAGGTTCAGGCACGTGGGCTTCTCCCATCCATTCTGGAATGTCCATTGGTGTCATCTTTGTTCAACTATTTTTTTAAGACTATTTAATGTTTGTTTGACATGGGGTCTTAGTATATAGCCCTGGCTGGCCTGGAACTTAGAGATCAGCCTGCCTCTGCTAGGATTAAAGGCCTGTGCCACCATTCCTGGCTAAAAGAAAAAAAAATGGAGAAGATTAAAAAATATCTGATATGATCACACCTTTTCCCAGCAATTGCAGTTGATAGTTGATGAGCTCTCATCACAGGCTAATGTTTGAAAGAACAGCTGGTGAGGAGTTGAACTGACAAGTATTTTTTCCTCATATATTATTTGTCTTAGCCTTAAAAGGAGTTATTGTGAAAATACATAATATATTAGATTAACAAAAAGTGTTTTTCTGCTTGTAAGTTTTCTATGACTTAATATTGCACAGTTTTTCACAGTCAGTTACTGTAAAATTGCCAGCTTCTTCTGATGGGTTACTTTATACTTTGTTATGACTTTCCTTCCTGTTCCTTTTGGAAAATCACTCTTTTTTCTCTTTTCTTTTCTTTCTTTCTTTCTTTCTTTCTTTCTTGTCTTGGCTGTCCCAGAATTCTCTCTGTAGACCAGGCTGGCCTCAAACTCAGAGATCCTGCCTCTACCTCCAGAGTACTGGGATTAAAGGTGTGCTCCACCACATCCAGATTTTTTTTCTTTTTTGGGTTTTGAGACAGGGTTTCTCTGTGTAGCCTTGGATTTCCTGGAATCACTTTGTAGACTAGAGTGGCCTCGAACTCAAAACAATTCACCTGTCTCTAGCTCCCTGGGTATGCTGGGGTTAAAAGCGTGTGCCACTATGCCTGGCATGCCTAGCATACATCCAGCTTTCTTATTGTTTTCCCTTTTCTTGCTGCTGTGCCAAACTGCTTTTTTTTTTTTTAACTGACATTTTTATTAAGTTTGTCTGTTTTGCTCTTCAAGCCTATATCATTGATGTGGCGTTTCCCTAGGGAGAGTCAGACTGCTGGGGTGGTTTTACCTATCCTTACTTGTAACATTAAGTTCTAAAGCTACTGGGGCAGAGTAGGAGCATTATAAAGGGATAGAAATGCCTCAGTGATTATAAGAACATGGGTAGCCGGGCACTGTGGTGCACGACTGTAATCCCAGCACTGAGGAGGCAGAGGCAGAGGCAGGCGGATCTCTGTGAGTTCAAGGCCAGCCTGGTCTACAAAGCGAGTCCAGGGCAGACAAGGTTACACAGAAAAACCTTGTCTTGAAAAACTGAAAGAAAAAAAAAAAGACCATGGGTAAACATGATGTTTGGGGAGCATGTACATGAGCACCTAACAACACAGAGCAGGCACTTTTTTTAAAGCAAATTTTTAAAGACATTTTTAGAGTGTGTGTGTGTGTGTGTGTGTGTGTGTGTGTGTGTGTGTGTACGTGTGTGTACACATGCATGCATTTCCCACAGAGGCTAGAGAGGGCATCAGATCCCAAGACTGGAGTTACAGATGGTTGTGCACCGCCCTGTGAATTGATGAACTGAACTCAGGTCCTCTGGAAAAGTACCAGTACTCTTACCTACTGAGCCTTCTCTCCAAACCTTGAGGTTTTTTTCCTTTTTGTGTGTGTGAATTTCATACACTTTTACTGTGTTTGCATCATTTCCTACCACCCTCCCTTTTCCATCTCCATTGCTTACAGTGTCCCCCTCTCAAATTCAAGACCTCTTCTGTAATTACTGTTGCTTCATATGTTCATACGTGAGTTCATTCAGTATTGCTCTTATGTACAGACCTTTAGGGCTGCCCACATGGGACTGGATAGCCAATCCCAAAGGGGGGGAGGGAGGAACCTCTCAGAAGAAAACTAAATTTCCCTCTCTCAGCAGCATTGATTGCATGTCACTCTTCCTTTAGAGGTGAGGCCTTATGAGATTTCCCTCACCCACAATGGCATGTCAGTTGGTGGTACTGTGCAGGTTTTGCTAGGCAATCACATTGTTGGAATTTCACGGTACAGTGTGTAGAGGGTCAGTGTACCTGGAAATGGTATCTAGAAGACCTATATCACCATCCTAGTCTCCTGGATCTTTCAATCACCTCTCTAACCTGAACCTTAGGTATAGTGGTTGCATTGCAGATGAATCAACTGGAGTTGGGAACCCCATGGCCACTTGTCCTCTGTACTCTGATCAGTTGTGGACCACTGTAATGGTCTCCATCTACTGAAAAAAATAAAGCTTCTTAGATAAGGTGTGAGAGGGTTCCCTTACCTGTAGGAGTACAGTTAGAAATTAATTAGTTTAGAAAATGGCAGCTGAAGGTTCTCCTATAACCTCTCCACCAACAACAGGTAGATGCCTGGGTTTACAGTGTGAGACAGGGGTGTATGACAGCTGTTGATGAAATTGCTGTTCTGAGTTCTTCCTGGTGTAGAGAGTGACTACTGCTGGCAGGGCTCGATGCCTCACTGATTTAACCCCAGCACTCTGGAGGCAGATGCAGGTGTATTTCTCAGGGTTCAAGCCAGCCTAGTCTACATGGCGAGTTCCAGGACAGCCAGGACTGTGTAGTGAGACCCCGCCTTAAAAAGAAAAGCTGCCATATTTGTATATTTTTTTATCCTGCTGCCCAGCTGAAATATTTTTATCAGTTTTAAATTTTTTTGTTAGAATCTAGGATTTTTCTTGTCACCTACAGAGATAATTCATTTTCTTCCTTTCCTAGCAAAGTTATCTATAACTCCAAAGTATTATGTAGTAAATAATTAAATATGTTAATCTGCCAGACAGTATACTATAATGTCATAAAATTGCCTTGTGTAACCCTTACAGTATTAATATTATCTCCATCTTAAAACTGAGAAAGATGAAGCCAAAGAATAATTAGCATTTTTCAGTTAGCAGACTTAAAAATGAAAGTCCAGGTCTTCCAGATCCCAACGTCTACAGTGACATTATGGATTTTAAAAAGCAGGAAGAAGAGAGGAAAGCAAAAGTAAGGCTGTTGGGTTTGTTTTGTTTTTTGACACAAGCGCATAGTGTATACAGGCTGGCCTCAAACTTACTGTGTGCCTCAGGGTGACCTTAAGCTTCTGCTCTTCTTGCCTCCACTCCCAAGTGTGGAGGGTCACAGGCTTACGCCACTGTGCCTACTTTATACAATACTGGGGACGGAACCGAGGGTTTCATACATGCTAGGCAAGTACTCACTAGCTAAGCTACATCTCCAGCCCAGGTGTGAAATTTTAAATAGCACAAAAAAATACTATGTCAAGTAATATTTCCTTATGCTGTAATACTGTGCCTCTCCTGTTACTGTACCTGAGCACACAGTCTGCCAGTGATGCTTTGGGTGAGGTCACTGTGACCACCCAAGGGGAAGAGTGGAGAATTAATATGTATTTGCTTTGCAGGCTTGTGAATCAAAGACTTCTAGAAGTACAGTCACAAGTAGAAGAACTGCAAAAATCTTTGCAGGATCAAGGCTCAAAAGCAGAAGATGTAAGTTTGATATGTATCAACCATGCTTCAAAAGTTTCACAAAACTGAAAAAAACTGTAATTTTGATACTTTTAAAAAAAGTATGTGTGGCTGGGCGTGGTGGCTCATGCCTTTAATCCCAGCACTCAGGAGGCAGAGGCAGGTGGATCGCTGTGAGTTCAAGGCCAGCCAGGTCTACAAAGGGAGTCCAGGACAGCCAAGGTTATACAGAGAAACCCTGTCTCAAACAAACAAAAAAAAAAAAAAGTATGTGTGTAACTTGTGGAGGCGCACATGTGTGTACATATGTACTCCACAGCTCGCCTGTAGAGGTCAGAGGAAAACCTGTTCCTTCTTCTTGTGGGCCCCAGGTAGTTAGAATTGGTGACAAATGCCTTTACCATTGAACCATCATCTCTCAGGCCCACCTGCAGTTTTTGTTTGATGATATCCCATATTTAGTGATATACTGGTTATAGGAAACAAATACTATTTTCCTTTTCTCTGGCATTACTTATTCAGAAGCCCTGTTTTAATTGACTCTGTTAGAAACTGAAAGTCCACTTGTATTTATCAGCCAAGATACTAAATTGAAGCTCTATATCTTAAATGTGTTCAATTCATAGTGAAGTTAAAAAGTTTTCCCTTTTAGGCCAAAACAAACAAAAAATGTAAAGGCATGCCCCCCCCAAAATTAACATAAAATTGATATTTAAGAAAATAATGCCATCTCTAATACCTATTATCTCCAAGTTTCTGAATCCACCCTGATCTTTTTATATTCTTTTAGCACTCTGCATCTCTGTCATAGCTCTCTTCTGCGTTGGCACATTCTCGCTGGAATATGGTCCCTGTGCTGAGCTTAGATAATGACTTCCATCATGTCATGCACTAACCACCTCTCACAGTGCTTAGGAGCACCTACTAGACAGGCTCTGGCAGCAGTGCACATGTTATAATTGGCAAATCCTTTATATTGAATAAAGCATACACAACAAAACTAAAGCATAAAAATACTTAGGAACTGTGTGAAGAGAGAAGTTAAAAGTTAATAAATTAGTCTTATTTTCTGCTGCCAGTGCAGTTTGCTATCGTCTCAGACATTTGAGTTGAAACTTCGTGGATTGCTTCCGTTGATGCAGTCAGTTGGAGGACTCTCCTCCAGCCTTATTTACATAGAACATCTGAAAACAAAGTAGGTTAAGTACTTGTAAAGTCTAGGAGTATTAAATATAAACGCTCTTGAGGTCTCAAACTGAGTTTTTTAAGTTTCTTTCCACAAGCATCTCCTTTAGATTGCCAGTATACCCATCTGATTTATAATTTAGTTTATTTCTTAATGAGCTGATAATTGTTTTAGTTTCTCACATCAATTTACAACTACTGTCATTTTCAACATTGTTTTTAGCCTGTATTAACATGTAACTAGTATAAAATGCCAAGCCTTTTTGTTGTTGTTGTTCTTTTTCTTTTTTGCCTTTTAGGAAAAAAATTTTTATTTTTATTTATTTATTTATTTATTTTTTTGGTGGTTCTGGGATTCAAATCAAGTGTTTACCCATAGCCCAATATCATGATTTAAAAAAACAAAACAAAGCAAAGGCATATGTAAATGGTTAATCTCAAAGAGGTGAAATTAATGTACCAAAATAATAAAGTTTAATTAGCAGTGTCTTACAGGTGAGCCATAGGCTGTAGCGTTTCTTAATTCATTTGACATCCTAAATCCCTTTGGCCAAAATGTAAAATTTGTTTGGATCTTGAGTACTTTGAGGTGACTTTTGTGGATTTGTTTTGGTAGAAGGGGGAAAAGAGAGGGAGCACAGTAGGTAAGCATGGTTAGTGATCCAAGTAACTAAATGTAGCAGTGCAGAAATGCTTAAATTAAAACATTAGGGAGTAGTTCTTCAAAGTGACTTGGCACAGCCAGGTTAGTTATCACTGTGAGAAATCTAACTGAACACGTGGGCCCTTGCTTTGGGGGCTACTTCAGAGGTAAGACGCTAGCCCTAAGACGCTAGCCCCACTGAATATTTGCATAAACTCGTCACCTTTTAACTGCCTGTCTAATGCAATGTCTAGCTCTAACCTAAGCAAGATTTCCTGCCTCATTCTCTGCAGACAAGATTCAGGTGGAAACTTTCTCTTTTGGAGACTCCAGATTCCTCAGAGAAATAGTTTAGTTCTGGGTATGTAGTTCTTTTACCCCATCAGATTTTTGATGTTCTTCTCCTCAATAACCTCTATAGTGCCACATCTCAGGAGTGTGATGCATAGAGCAACCTCTAGACCGGATTCCTCCCCTCTGAAGAGCACATAATTGCTGTCATTTCTGTTATCAAGACAGTCTTCTCTTATAACCTTAAGCCAGAGCATGATGATCCGCACATTTTTATTATTATTTTTATGTCATTTGTTTTTAGCATGGAAGCAGACATGCATTGTTATATCCAGTCACATGGATAATTTGAGCTAGCCACAGTGTGTAAAACTTCAGAGAACAAGACAGGATGAGGAGACCATAGAAGAAAGAAAAATGTACAATTCTGAAAAAAATGCATATCTGTTACTTCTGTTCATGAATTACTAAATCGTTCCTTCTCTTGGCCGCTGTGTTTGCTTCATACTAATGTGTCCTCTCTGTCTCTTCGCATGGTTTCTGCTCAAGGCTATTGTAAGTATGGCTTCCTATTCATTCCCATATGCCTTCTCTGATATTGTAGTCAGCGATGCTGGAATTTTAGAGTAGGACTCATGAAAATGAATCTGCTATTGTTACTTACTTTATACATGTATGCTTGTTACGATGAAAATTCTCAAAGTATGTCAAAATCTTAATAGAGAAATACTCTCCCTCTGCCTCACCCCTGCTCTGCCCCTTATAGTTAGTCCATTTATATAATTTATTTTAACACAGCTTCTTTTTATAATCTAGTCTTTTCCAGCTACACATTTTAATAGTTACAGTGTTCAATTTTGAAAGATGCTGCAACATAGAGTGCATGGAGAGGGAGGCTATGCATAGGTTTCCGGTTCTCTGCCACACCGGACTTTAGTTTTCAGTGTGCTGCGTAAATTACTAAATGTGCTTCTGCTTAGCTTCCTCAGTTGTACAGTGGGGTTAATATTACTGTTGTGAAATTTATATAATGTATATAACAAACTTTAATATGATGTCTAGCACAATAGCCTTGTTTTTAGTTAGTTTACTAAATAAATTATAAGAATCCAAAATAATTTGTTAGGGTCTAATCAAAACATAACGTCAAGAATTTTTAATATTTCTATTTTATCCTCTTACCACAGAGAGGAAAAATAATACTTTTTTAAAGATTTATTTATTTATTATTATGTATACAGAGCTCTGCCTACATGTACATCTGCAGGCTAGAGGAGGGCATCAGATCACATTATAGATGGTTGTGAGCCACCATGTGGGTGCTGGGAATTGAACTCATGACCTCTGGAAGAGCAGTCAGTGCTCTTAACCGCTGAGCCATCTCTCCAGCCCCCGAAAAATAATAATTTTAAATAATTATTAAAAGCTAGTAAGGATATTATCTTTCTGTAGTTTTGGGGAAAATAGTGGCAGAAGATGTTGGTCTAATTACAGTGACCATCCTGGGAAAGATAAGAATTTGAAATTTTCCAGAGCTGTGTTACAACTGACTTGAATAAAATGAAGCATGGTGATGCACACCTGAAATCCCAGCAGCTCCTACATTTAGGAGGAGGGCTGTGAGTTCAAGGCCAAGCTGGGCTCATACATGGTGAGTCCCGGGCCATTCCTGACTGGCAAGAAGTAGGCGGGCATGAGTGAGTACACGTGATGAGGATCCTTCAGCAGGGCAGCGACAAAGTGGAGGGGTGGCCTGCTTTTTGTTGCTATTATTCAGCAACTGACAAGTTTGTTTTATAAGCCTACATTAACTGGTCATTTGTCACATAATTCAAAATTTCGTTATTATCTACCCTTCTAAGGGTTAAACTGTGAAACTTGGAGGTCTTTTGTTAAACGTCATTATTACTTATTTTTAGGTAAGTTTTAACACTGCTTTTCAGGAGACCTTTAAAGAAAATAACCAGTCAAAACTCCATTCTCAGCATCTTAACATTTTACCATTTCTATTTTCCATGCCATCAATTACATTACTTGTTATCAATTAAAATGTGACAACGAATCTGAGACTTTATTATAATACGAAGAAAGCAGTGTAGGAAAAATCTGTTACTGTTAGGATACTATTTGGATTGTGAGTCCAGAAATATTTGAGTCTCATATAGAGACCCAAGTAGCTTTTAAATTTATTTCCCTATGTATAAATTGAGAATTTATCTAGTTTCTTTGTATTTCTTACTGACTGTTCTCACTTCTTGGTGCTCCCTTCCTTTATTGAAGACGAGCAAATTGAGCAACGTTGGGTTTAGAGGTCTTTGACCAAAGAAATTATTGACAGCTTACTCCAAGTAATTTACTATATACTCTTTAATTTTTACAAGACAATTTGTTAGTTAAAATGTTAAATAATGAGCTAATTTTTTTTATTTTCCATTTTTAGTCAATTCTTCTAAAAAAGAAGCTTGAAGAACATCTGTAAGTAGAGAAATTGTTGAGACTCTTCACATTAAGAACAAAAGTACTTTGTGTTGTGGGTAGAGGATGTAGGCAGTGGCATAAGTGGCCACTGAAGATCCAGGAAAGTACTACCTGTTTGTAGTGTCTACAGGACCGTTTCTACTCCAATCCCACGCATCAGTTCAGTGGTTGTGAGCTGGGCATGGTGAGTCACACCTGCAATCAAGAGACTGAGGCAGGAGACCTGCTCCTGGTTTCAGGCCAACTTAGGCAACAATGTGAGATGCCTTCTTATATTTTTGGTTGTGAGCCTAGCCTTTAATGGCTGAGCCATCTCTCCAGTCGATGAGACGCCTTCTTAAAAAAGCTCCAAAACAAAAGATTTTAGTGCTGTGTTCTCAGTTAAAACTTTATGACTTTATATCATCGTTATAGTATTTGTATGAGATGCTGAATCAAAAACCTCAGCCTTGTAGCCGGGCACAATGGGGCGCACCTATAATCCCAGCACTCAGGAGGCAGAGGCAGGCATATCTCTGTGAGTTTGAGCCAGCCTGGTCTACAAAGCGAGTCTAGGACAGCGAAGAATACACAGAGAAACCCTGTCTCAGAAAAACAAAACAAAGCAAAACAAAACTCAGCCTTTTCTGTGACAGCACAGAGAATAATTATTTTAGGCTCTAAGTCCTTGCCTGTGTTGCAGCCACTCAGCTCTAAAAGCAGCTGTAAACAGTATTAAAACTAGTAGTTAGGACCGGGCTGCTGTATAACGTCACATATGGGAACAGGTACTCTTCTGCCTGGCCCTAACCGGCTACAGTTTGTAATCATAGATTCATTCTTCAGTAAACTTTTTTTATTAAAGATTTTATTTATTTATGTATGAGTGTTCTATCTGCATATATACCTGTATACCAGAAAAGGGGGTCAGATTTCAGTATAGATGGTTGTGAACCACCATGTGGTTGCTTGGAATCAAACTCGGGACCTCTGGAAGAGTAGACAGTGCTCTTATCCACTGAGCCATCTCTCCAACTCCCTTAAGTAAATTTTTTTGAAATATAGTTGTATTAGTTCTTTAAGAATTTCATACAACATACTTTGATCATCGTCACCAACCTACACACCTTCCTCTAATACCTTTTCCCTACACCGCTCTAGTTTTTTAGAAGACACTGTTATTGAAGCTGATGTCCTGCTCCTCTGGCTCTTATAATCTTTTGACTCCCCTATTCCTCCACATTCCCTGAGACTTAGGTGTATGAAATGTGTTAAATATATCAACAGGTAAATGTTTTCAAAGGAAAGTGCTTGTCTGTAGCATGTTTTCAAGTAAGCCTTTGAATTATGGTCAACTTAAGTAGGGCTTTGTATAATGGACAGATGCTTAGTGTCCTAGAACTACTTTCCAACCTTCGTAAGATTGCACAGAATGAGAACGTAGGACCAAATCTTGTACTTTTGTATTTTCCATTCCTCACTGACAAAAACTGAATACTTTGGGTCAGAAATCTACTCTTTAGCCATTGTTCTGTTTCCAGATATTCACAGATAAGAATCTTCCATAGATAGGATCTTTAAGTGAAGATGGAGCTTGTATTAGTTTCTTGTGCCCATTGAAAAACAAAAAAGCACAAAATAAAGTGGCCAAGAGAACAAAAAAATTATTTTTTTCATAGTTACAGAGCCAATAAATTTGAAGTCCAGTTGTCCACAGATTGGCTTCTTAGCAGACAAGGAACAGTCTGCCCAGAATGTCTCCTACATGGGGTGGCAAGCGGCCGGCCGTGGCTCCATTGGTAGCCTCTGCTCTCGCTGGACATTCCTTCTGTACAGTGCTTCCTTCATCCTCCAGATCTCTGCCAAGATGCTCAGTGAATGCATCCGATAGTCAGTGATGGTTCTGAACTTGTTTTGTTTTTATAGATAAAGACCTCTGATTATAGCTTAGTAATACAATAATAATAACCTGCATGGTTACTAATGACCAGTGGTGGACAACTTACACAGTATGGCTCTGCAGACAAAGGGATACTTCACATGTCAGGCAGAACGCAACAGGACCGCATGGAAGTTTATCACACAATTCAGTACATCATGTAACTTAAGCTTACTTCTTTCTGGGGTTTCCCATTTAATGGTTTGACTCCAGTTGTCATAGCAACTGGAACTATGTGGAGGAAAACCACAGTTAAGGAAGAACATGGGCCTTCCTACAAGGACAACAGTAATTGGGTTCAGAGTGTCCCCTGGCCCAGTAAAATCTCCTGTATATCTACAAAGATCCGGTTTCTAAATGGTGTCACAATCATAGTATTAGAGATTAGAACTTACCTTCTGGAAGACAGTTCAGCTCACCACAAGACCTCTCAGTAGTTGCATACAGATTTAGACCTTTACTACACACCATTTTTAAACATCAAATTAGTTTTTTAAAATTGGGAGGGCACTTAAGATTTTGGACATTGATTACCCCTAGGACAAGGGTAGATGTGCAATGTCTAAAGTTTTAGGATGTTTTATGGTTTTTAACCTTTTGACTGTTAATTGTGCTTAGTTATTTTAGTCTCTATATGTGTATATAGAATATTTTCTTATATATGCACACATGTGCATATGTTAGATGTGTTATATATTATATACATTAGATATGTGTGCATACAAATATATATATTAGATTATTACACCTTCAAAAATAATTTATTTAAAAAGAAAAGGATCGAGGTGTGGCAATGGATGCCTTTATTCCCAGCACTTGGGAGGGAGGCAGAGGTAGGTGGGTCTCCTGAGTTCATGACTTGTTTGACCTACAGAGTGAGTTCCAGGTCAGCCAGAGTTACACAGTAAGACACTGTCTCTAAAAAAGGCAGGAGGAATTTATTATAGTATTATGCTTTGAAAAAATTTAGAAACGGGCATAACAAAATGCTCAGTTGTTATTAGGTTTTTGTTTTTGTTTTGTTTTTTAGCCATAAGTCTAAACGCACATTACATAGAGAAACACAGTTCATGAGAGGATGAATTATACATCACATTGTGATTCAACTCACAGGAGAGAAAGGTGTTCTGTTTATTTTTATAGTGGAATATAACTTTTATATAGTAATGTATATATCCTAAGTTCCTAAACATATTGGTTGGTGAAAATTTACCTTTATATATAGATAATCTAGGTCAACATTCAACAGAATTCACACTTCTTCCTCCCAGTTGATTGACTACATCTCTGTATTGGCCACAGCTCAGTCTTCATCACTTTCTACTAGTCTTGAAGGTGTAGTTGCCATGAACAGTATCATAATTCCTGACTTCCTTTGTTCTGCATTGTTTTGTGAGGTCTGTTCGTGCTGTGTGTATCTATCTCTATGTTCTATAATGCTCTTTCTGTTTATCTTTGTTTTTAGCTATTTACCTTTGGTGACAAGATTTTGCACAGACAAGCTTTTCAGAGTTCAAAATTTAATTTTCATAGTATCCTTATTCTTCCAATTATGAAGATCCTCATAAATGTTTTGTGTAAAAGAAATTTTTGTTTCAAACCAAAAGAAGTGAGATTTTCCTTTTTAAAAAAAAAAAGCTTTATTCTTTTTTTTGTAATACTTGTGTGCAATGTAAGTATATTCTAATTATAATAAATTCTTAGTTTGAAATGAAAAGAGGATGCAGAAACAAGGGCTAAGCATGCGCTCAGAGGTGGAGAGTCTGTGTAGCATGTACGAGGATCGCCAGCACAGGAAAGAGAAGTGGATGCAGAACCAGGAGTGATGATATAGTCGCATATTTTGTTACAGAGAGAAGCTGCATGAAGCCAACAATGAATTACAGAAAAAGAGAGCCATTATTGAAGATCTTGAACCAAGATTTAACAACAGCTGTGAGTTTGTCCTAACAGTACCATTAGCCATACACTGTTCTAGAGATAATGAATTTACATAACTTGTTTCTTTTAAATAGGCCTTTTAGCTATTCTAGCAATTAGGAATTTTCTTTAAGGGGCTGTGGAAGATTATTTAATAGTTAAGAGCACTAGCTGCAATTCCAAAAGAGTTTGATTTCCAGAACCTATATTGGGTGGCTCCCAATCTCTGTGACTCAGACCCCAAAGAATCCAGCACCCTTTTCTGGCCTCCATGGCACCCACACACATTTGACTTCTACTCACACAGGCACATACATGTGTGCATAAGTAAAAATATATAAAAATAAAAAGTAACTTTTTAAACAAAAATTTTTCAGGTTTTAGAAAGATGGCTCAGCAGCTAAGAGCTCTCACTGCTCTTTCAGGTGACTTAAGTTTGGTTCCCAACATGTCAGGACATCACTTCAGCTTCTGAGGACCTGATGCCTCCAGTCCTGTGGGCCCTTACACTCAAGTACACACACACACACACACACACACACACACACACACACACACACAAATAATTTTCAAAGAATGTGCCTTATTTCTTAAAGTACTAATTTTTATGAGTTCTTCTTTAACTGTGGTTGTAATGGATATTATATGAAGCTGAATACTTTCAGTGTAATGTGCATAAGTTAGCACTAGATGTACACTTCTCTTGGATCTATAGCTGCAGTTAGCTTAACTTTGTTTTTGTGGAAGTGAAGTGGCAGACTTTAATTTTAAGATACAGCAAAATATACACAGCAACAAGAAACCATTTTAAGAATACAGCAAGTAGATTTGAACACGTTGTGTAACCTCACCACCACCCAGCTCTCAACTGGAATATTCCTCCTTCTGCTAATCCTTTGTTATCTACTACTTTACCTCTGTCTCTGAGCTTAATGATCTAGGAAACTCATACAAGTAGAATCATATTTGTACTTTCCTGCCTAGCTTATTTCATTAAGCATAATATCTTTTTTCCACTTAACATTAGCATACTGTGACATGTATCAGAACTTAGACTTTAACAGATCATATTGTATGAATATATTGTTTATTCATTCATCCATCAACAGATACTTTTTAATTTACATAGTTTAGTACTGATGTCTTTGCTTACTTATTAGAGAAACTTTTGGTAAAAAAAATATGAATTATTTTAAGAGAGAAAATTATACATATGTAATAGACCACATAATCTCAGAACTATTTTTTTTTCATACCTGATAACCGATTTATTAAAAACAAGTGGCTTCAAACACCATAACAATGGGAACAAATTCACTTTATAATTTTTTTTCCAAGATATATATTATTTTATTAATTTGTTCTTGTTACATCTCAATGGTTATCCCATCCCTTGTCTCCTCCCATTCTTCCCTCCCTCCCATTTTCCCCTTACTCCCCTCCCCTACGACAGTTCCTGAGGGGGACTTCCTCCCCCTGGATATGCTCATAGGGTATCAAGTCTCTTCTTGGTAGAACTATTATTTATTACTTACTAATAAATAATTTAAATTTTAGTGTTAAGATTTAATTTTTTAACAGTCATCTTTTATTGGCAGCCTTAAGAATTGAAGAATTGCAAGAAGCTTTACGGAAAAAAGAAGAAGAAATGAAGCAAATGGAAGAACGCTATAAAAAATACTTAGAGAAAGCCAAAAGTGTGAGTATGAACTACAGCTATCTCGCTGTACTTTCCAGCAACGTTTTCCTCCAGCTTAAAAGTATAGTATCCATTAATACTTTGTTCTTCCACAGAAAACAATTGAAGAAGTCTTAAGTATATAAAGATCCCAAGTAAGAATTAGTGATCAAAATAGGTCACTCCACAAATTAATGATCAAGAAGAAAATGTACCTTACATAAAAAATAAGTGACAGCCACCACTATAGCCAGTAATTAGAGTTAGAACACATGAAAGAAAAAGAACAAAGCTTAGTGACATATATGTATGAACAGACAGGAAAAAGGTGCAAGAGTCACTTCTCTCTTTGTAGCATGTAGGTTTCAGAGGTGGCACTCAGGTCCTCGTACTTGGCAGCAAGCACTTTTACACACTTAGCCATCTCACTTGCCCAAGAATAAAGTATAATGAATGACATAAATGTATGAAAATGCAATGATAAAAAAAAGCCCATTAAATTACAGATTGATTTTAAAAGATTTTAGGGCTGGAGAGATGGCTCAGTGGTTAAGAGCATTGTCTGTTCTTCCAGAAGTCCTGAATTCAATTCCCAGCAACTACATGGTGGCTCATAACTATCTATGATGAGATCTGGTGCCCTCTTCTGGTATGCAGGCAGAACACTGTATATGTAATAAATAAATAAATCTTTAAAAAAATATTTTTTAAAGAGTTAGAGAGATGGCTCAGCAGTTAAGAACACTTGTTATTTGTGCAGAGGACACAGGTTCAGTTCTGAGCACCCACATGACAAATTACAGCTGTCAGTAACTCCAGTTCCATTCTGGCTCCCATGGGCACCAGGCATGCAGGTGAAACACATGCATACATGCTAGAGAAACACTCATACTCATATAACCAAATAAATCTATTTTTACAAAAATTTAAGGGGCTGGAGAGGTGGCTCAGTGATTAAGAGCATTTGTTATTGCAGAGGACCTAGGACCAGTTCCCAGCACCCACATGGTGGCTCACAATTGACTATGCCTCCAGTTCCCAACATCTTTTGACCTCTATGGTCACATGGTGCATATAGCCACATGTTCCACATTAAAAGAAATCCTGCTTGCCAGGTGGAATGCATCAATCTTTGCATCCTAAATTGAGGACAGAGAATCAGTTGTAACAGACACTGTGGCCAATTGATTCCAGCTACTTCATAAGGCCAAAGCAGGAGAGTTGAAAGCCCAAAGTCAACCTGAAGAAATTACTGAGATCATGTCTTAAAAGGTATAAAGAGATCTAGGGATATATGCTTCATAGGTAGAGTGCTTTCCTAGCATGCACAAGTCCCCAGGTTAAGTCCCCAGTCCCTCCCACCTATAAAGCATTATGATTATGAAGTAGAAAACTTACAGGACATGCACACAGAAGTTTTTAGGGTTATGTGTCATAGATACTGTGAATTGTTTCTAACACATAAGAGAGTGTTTGGGAAGATCAGATCAGATATATGGCAAAATAGCAATCAGTAAATCCAGATTAAAAATAAATGGATTTGAACTGTTTGAAGGTCTATATGTTTGAACATCTTGGTAATAAAACTATTGGAGAACAAAACGACCTCTGTCCCAGAAATCCTGCAGTGAATCAAGGAGAGGTGCATCCCATGTTCATGGCTGAGCCACACTGAAGGCAGAAGAAGGCACAGGCCTGTTGGGATTCACCCTTGTGTGCCTTTCTCTCTGTATGTCCAGAAGAGCTCTGTTCAGAGAACAGAGCTGTGAACAGCATCTCTAGCCATGTTCACTAATCCAGAATTGATTCTTCTGTCTGTATCTTGGAAATTTGCAAAAATTTTATTTTACTTTATATGTTTACTTTTTTTTTTTTCTTTTGGTTTTTCCAGACAGAGTTTCTCTGTGTAGCCTTGGCTATCCTGGACTCGCTTTTGTAGACCAGGCTGGCCTCGAACTCACAGCGATCCACCTGCTTCTGCTGCTTCTGCCTCCTGACTGCTGGGATTAAAGATGTGTGCCACCACCGCCTGGCCATGTTTGAATGTCCTTAATAGCTTTTGAGAGTTATTTTTCTTTTCTGCTTAGTGTGATTGGAGTGGAGGTGCTAGGAATCAAACACAGAATCTCATGTGTGCTAAGATAATGATAGCTACACAAGCTCAGGCGGCATGTGTGCCAGGTGCGCACTGTGCTGCTGGGCTGCATTCTCAGGCGGCATGTGTGTCCGATGTGCACTGTGCCGCTGGGCTGCATTCTCAGGCGGCATGTGTGTCCGATGTGCACTGTGCCGCTGGGCTGCATTCTCAGGCGGCATGTGTGTCCGATGTGCACTGTGCCGCTGGGCTGCATTCTCAGGCGGCATGTGTGTCCAATGTACACTGTGCCGCTGGGCTGTATTCTCAGCCCGATTTTCATTTTTAGGACTGATAGCTTAGATGCTCAATTCTTTTGTTTTAATTTGTAGGTTATGTATGTGCTTACGTTTTTCTTTTATTTTTGCAGGTTATCCGTACATTAGACCCTAAACAGAATCAAGGAGCAGCACCAGAAATACAAGCTCTTAAAAACCAACTGCAGGAGCGGGATCGGCTGTTTCACTCATTAGAGGTCAGCTACTACATTGTGCTAAAATACTAAAGTTTTGGGCTTTTGCAGAGAGTTGTGCTATATTATACAGTTGTATTCTTGGGTTTAAACAATTAACTGTAAATATTTTCCTTATATTGAATTCAGAAAGAATATGAGAAAACGAAGAGTCAAAGAGACATGGAGGAGAAATGTATTGTTAGTGCCTGGTACAATATGGTAAGCAAGAAGTAATTAATATAACACAGAGTCGATGACCATGTCATCATATTGCCTTTACTGTAGAAGTAATTCTACCAAGAGAATCTGAAAGTCGTTTGTCTACTAACACACACTAACCAAGCCTCTTTGTTGACCTTAAAACTGAAAAGCACTATATATAAGGCTAAGGCATTGGGAAGCCATCATCCCCAGAGGATAGGAAACACCAGTTTAGTCGCATTCCTTGGAGCCATTTGTTGTAGGGGAAGCAGACATGGCAGTACCTAAACAGAGGCAGTAGCTCTTGCCCTGTAGGTGTGTTAGCACCTCTGCAAGACGAGGCTTACTTTACAGGTTGTTTAACTGTCTCAAGGGATGTGGAAGTGTTCAGTTTCAGACTTTGACCACTGAAGGTTTTGACATGAAATATTCCAGTATACTTGCAAAGAAACTAGATGTGTGTAAGGGAAGGCAGTAACTGCTCATCGCTGTGCGTAGCTGTGGATTGTAGAGCATGAGGCTCCTTTTTTTGGTCCTTTTGTCCTCCTTTTCTTTGTGTTCTTTCCAGTGAAACCATTTCTACCCTCTGAATGTTAGGGGTTTTAAAAATGATTTATTGTGCATGTGTGTGATGGGTAGGGGGTGCTGTGGAACACCTGTGGAAGCTGTGTGGATTCCAGGGCTGTGCACAAGTCACTAGGCTTGCTTTACCCAGAGCCATCTCCCCAGCGCAAATGTTAGTATTTTAAGACAGGAAATTAGGTTGTTCTTTCAGTTTTCCCCTTTTGTCTAATAGCTTTCCTGTTGAAATAAAAGTATTTTTATTTTACTGTTACAATTGCTACTGTCTCTTAAAGGTTAATTCTCCAACCTAAAAATGTGATTAGATCTTTATAAAAATGTATGTTTCTCTTTTTTTTTTTTTTTGGTGTTTTTTTTTTTTTTTTTTTTTTTTGGTTGTTTTTTTTTTTTTTGGTTTTTTTTTTTGGTTTTTCGAGACAGGGTCTCTCTGTGTTAGCCTTGGCTGTCCTGGACTCACTTTGTAGACCAGGCTGGCCTTGAACTCACAGCAATCCACCTGCCTCTGCCTCCCGAGTGCTGGGGTTAAAGGCGTGCACCACCACCGCCCGGCTAAAAATGTATGTTTCATGACATCTGTATCTACAGTACACCAGTGTGTTGGTTAAAGTTTAAGAGTTTATTATAGCCAGGCATGGTGGCACACGCCTTTAATCCCAGCACTCGGGAGGCAGAGGCAAGTGGATTACTGTGAGTTTGAGGCCAGCCTGGTCTACAAAGAGAGTCTAAAGACAGCCAAGGCTGCACAGAGAAACCCTGTCTTGAAAAACCAAAAAATATATATATATATATTTTATTGTAATTTTTCCTTTAAGAAGAAAATAATTTTGGGTTAGAATTTTATAAATAAATACAGATTTCTTGAAAATTAAATTTAAAAGTAAAGAAACTAAATCCCATTAGGGGCTTTCTCTGGACATTAACCCTAACCCCACTGTTCTGTCCTCCTTGAAGCTTTGTGCTGGTCTCACAGCCCCGTACCTCAATTCTTGACTGGTTTTTATGGTTTCACACAGTTCTCACATATGGCTTCTTACGGAACCAGATTTATTTATCTGTGACATGGAACTGAGGGATAGTGCTAATTTTTAACTTTTCAGAGTGAAGGAGTAATTCCAAATAGATACATGCAAGTCCTGTTCACAGAAGGTAACCAATAGGAACACCATGCTTCTATGTGGAAAGCTTTGCATCTCAGACTACTTAAATAGGAGTCAAAATGGTGAGTGCTGGCCGGGGACAAGGCAGTAAGTTGCTCAAACAGCTTTGTGTTGGCCACTGACATCTTAAAAGTATAGGAAAAGTGTTGTTCAGTGGTAGAGCCCAAAAGCACAGACCACAAAGGCCAGGTTCTCCAGTCAGTTGCTTGAAAAATTAGAATTTTTTAAAAATAAAATGTAATTTTATTACGTGAGGTAACATGTTTTCAGTAGATACTTGCCAGTTTTATTCAAACCCGCAATGTATTTATTTGTTAATTCAAAATGGAATTAAAAATATGTTCTGGGGGTCAGCAATGACTTAGTAGGTAGTTATGCTTGCTGCACAAGCCTGGCAACGTGAACTAGATCTTTAGAATCTATGTAAAAGTGGACGGAGAGAGTAAGTCCATAAAGTTATCCTCTGACCTCCACATCAACTGTGACACAGGCCTGCATACACAGCATTTATACACACACATAATAACTGCACGCATGTGCGCGCGCGCGCGCACGCGCGCGCACACACACACACACACACACACACACACACACACACACACACACTACCACCACCCTCCCCAGGACATATCCCTGAGGCCAGCATGGTGGTGACACAAGACAGTAATACCAGATCAAGATCTGCTTGGATGACTTAGTCCCAGGCTAGGAGGGCTAAACAGTTTAGGAAGAAACTAGTTAAGAACCAAGTGCATTTGTGGTCTCCTTTCTGATGAGTTCTATGGTTTCCACAGTTTGTGTGAATCAGCTGCTACCAATCAATTGCACTTTTCTTAGAAAATCATTATTAGATTTGAAAGGAAAGTGTAGGTGATGTATTCTAAAAAATTGTTCCATTTAAGACTCTGCATTAAAAACAAACAAACACACAAATGAAGAAACATATTCTAGAATTTCCCATTGGGGAAAATGTGTTCTTAAGTACATATGGAAGGCTGAAGTTATAGTCAGAACACAAAGCTATGGCCAGTGTTTTTCTAGAAGCAAGTTATTAATAAGAAATGGATTTCCTAGTGTCCTGTCTTCTGTGCGCTGTGTCTTCATCGTGAGCCTCCGTTCCTCTGCATTAGCTTACCTGTATGAGGTAGTGGCGTGATTACCCAGCAGTCTCTGTTTGGCTACACTAACTCATCGTCTTACTAGAGAATACGAAAAGGGGCCCATCCCTGCTCTCCTGTAGTCTTCAGTGTAGGCAGAGTGGTGCTGTTTTCTCACTCACAGTTACTCCAAATTCTGAGGGTGCCCTCCCATCCAGGGGCAGCCTCATGGCTTTTGCCTCCTGCAAAGGTAGTAAGTGATCTTTTTGCTTTCAAGGGGAGATCCCCTTCTTGGTTGAGCCCTCTGTTGTGAGTTGTCAGAAGCTTTTCTTAGTTTTGTGGAGAATACAAGTCTGCCTTGAAGTAAAGAAAAACAGCGCTGTGGTATGTATAGTACCTAGTATGGTGTCCCCCATAAGAACCAGGTGCATTTGTGGTCTCCTTTCTCATGAGTTCTGTGACTTCCACAAATTGTGTGAATCAGCTGCTACCAATCAATTGCACTATTCTTGGAAAATCACTATTTGATTTGAAAGAAAAGTATGTGTAATGTATTCTAAAAATCATTCTCCAGTTTTGATTGTTGTAAACTGATAAAATTAAGTGTTAATTTTTCCAAAGGAAGATTTGTACTTAATTAATGGAATTAAAAGATTTCACAAAATTTTAAGCCATAATGAGTAGAATTAATATTCCTAATAAAATATGCTATGCTATTCATTGTAGTAAATTCTGCATGATGACATTTATTTTTGTAAGAATATATTCCATGTTTTCACTGATCACTTTTGTTTTTCTTCTAATGTTACAGGGAATGACTCTACATAAAAAGGCGGCTGAAGACAGACTAGCTAGCACAGGGACAGGGCAGTCATTTCTAGCTAGGCAAAGGCAAGCAACCAGCACAAGAAGATCCTACCCAGGCCATGTCCAGCCAGCCACAGCGAGGTAGAGAGGTCTTGCCGTTAGGAACTTTTAAAAAGCATACTTCTGTTACATATAACAACATTTCAGGAAATTCAGCCAGCTTATTTTATTTCTCTCCTGTGTTAATATTTAGTGTTTCTCATGTGAGGATTTTTCTCTCATTTCTTTTAGTTTCTTTGTCCTTTATGGTCTTTTCAGTTCCTTTTAATGTGCCAAAAATTTGTAAATGTACAATTAAAAGTGTTGTATAATAGTGTAATACTTTTCTTTGTATGAAAATGTCTTCTTCCCCATTTGTGTGGGCTTTGTAAAGAATCAGATTTTCTGCCAATAATTGATACACAATTTATATTCTTTATCGTGCCTACTGTGTTACCATACTTTATAAGAATGTCTTTGTTTAAAGGGAATTAATCTTTTTATGGTATATTAATCTGTGTTTTGATTGTTCTCCAAATGCACTTCAGATAACTTAAATATCTACTGTACTATATGAAGTGGTGTCAAGTGCACTTTTTGCAAAGACAAACACATTGGAGGAGGTGCTAGTTAGACCTGTGGCACCTGGCAGGGTCACTCAGAGGGAGAAATTAGATTCATTCTAAGTTTTGGATTTCATTTTAAAATATAAGTATGTAAAATGTCATTATTTCCTGCTGTCTTGTTTGCTGGCAGAAGTGAAATTGGTGAAGATATTTGGGTAGAAATTACAGAGGATAAAATTTGGCAGGATTTTTTTTTCCATTTGGAATCTCTTAGTAGCTAAGAATCATCTTCTAGCCACACACTTTTAATTGCTCTCCACATGTAAAGGATTTATTTTTCATATAAGTAGCCTTATCTTTGGGGCAGTTCTTTGAGTCATACTTCATATGCTTTATATATTCTGTGAGTTTTATCTTTTCTCAATTAATCTTGATCGCTAATATCTTAATACCATTTCATTAAGATCAGGACATGATTTTCTGTATGCAATATTATAACAGAGCTCTTTACAGTTTTTCTTAACTCTACCTACAAGTCCAACAATTGGTAATGTAAGAGATTTTGTTGGGTCGTTCAAAGTGCTTACATTGTACACCACACTTACTTACGTAGATGAAGGCCTATTAAGCAACCATGTGAAGCACTTTGTCTATATAAGGAATTATATAATTTTAAACTATCATTTATTTGAAAATAATCTACCTTTTGTCTTTTTCTATATTGATATGTGTATTTGATCCCAAATTATATTTAAGGTTTCCTCCAGCCTTTTTCTTGTTGCATACCACATTTTTTAACAGACAAAAGAAATCTGAAATTAGGTCAGAGGGTTATTTTGTTTGTTTTTAGGTAAATTGTCTAAATAGAAGATATTGCTTTATATACTTGCTATTTGGAAGTTCTGGTGTCATTTAGTTCTGTATAAAAGACAAATAACTTTAAATCAAGTGTAATGTGGTTAAGAATTTTCAGAAACTATATTCAAGTGCTTCATTTAAACTCCCTCCTCTTTTATATGAAAGTTGACCTAGATGTGTCTTGCATGTTTTGTTTTGTTTTGTTTTTGTCAGACAGAGTCTTTATGTGACCCAAGCTGCCTTGAACACATGATCTTCTCGGATTATAGGCATGAACAACATACTCAGCTCTTAGAATTTTTTTTTTCTTGAAAAAAGGTATTAGAACATAGAGAAGTGACACTACGCAACATGCATCATTTCTTTGAAAACTATTCATTGCAGATGTGTAGCCACACTGTGAGGGGTCTGCCGAGGAAGACCATAAAGCAGCAAGAACTAGAGATAGTGGCGAGAGCTGTTAGGACGCCGCACTGTGGGATTTCAGGGTGAGCAGACCTGATCTTTTAGGTCTGCTTTTTGCTTGCTTGTTTGTTTGTCTGAAGACAATCTAGCTGTGTTACCCACATCTGCCTCAAATCCTGTGACTTAAAACCATCTTCCTGCCTCTTCCTTGTAAGAGGCTGAGGCTATGGTATGTGCCACCATGCCCGCATGATATAGCAAGTTTGAAAATAAAAGAGTAATACTCTTCCATTTCAGCCATCTTGCTGGCTCCAGTTTATTTGCTGCCAAGCCTGAGGCCCTGAGCTTGTTCCTGACATTCAGATGGCGAGGGAACAAGCTACCCCCGAGGGCTGGCCTCTAGCCTCCACATTCACACAGTTATAGGCGTGCACAGAGGTAAATATGTTTTAAAGATTTAAAAAAGAAAAAAACTTTAAAATAGTTCTCACTTCATCTTTAGTTCACAGAATATTTAAGATTCAACCATTTTTAAATCAAATTGGTCTATGATCGCTGTTCTTAACCAAATTACTGGTTGTTGAGAAATCATACCTGTAGAATAAAATAAATGTGAAAACAAGAGCCTCTCAAAGCTACTATTCAGTTAGATTTTATCTGTGAGGTAAAAACATCTCAATGTTTTCATTTTCATTTTTATTTACCTGCCCTCTCTATGGACACATCACCTACCTAGATACTCTCTCTAGATGTTTTGGAAATGCCTCAAGCTTTCAGAAAGAAATTTGGCTTCTGCTTTTCTTTCGGCATCTGTTGTGTGCTAATTTCAGTGTTTATATCCTTCATTGTTGTTTGCTCTGTCTTTAATGTTTGGTGGATTTCCTTCAGAAATGGAAGAAATACCTCTCATGATATTTCAGAATAAAATAAAACATGCTTTCATAAGAAACAGCATCTGAATATATACTTTAGGCGTCATAAAGCCAAGAATAAAACTTAAATATGGCAGTGGCAATTCTTCCACTGTGTGGGTTAGGTCAGGGTTAGGGGATTACAGTCTCTATGGTAGTGATCAGGAACGTTGCGTGGTCTCTGTTATGCTTGGCTGTGTCTTCACACGCCTTTTTATGGTACGTTCCTGAAGCCGCCTATGCTCGCCCCATGTATCTTGTCCTGACATTGGCAAAGGAATGAGGATGGTGTCATGTGTCAGGCTGGAGGAGCTGTCACCAGTATCTGAGCTCTGTGCCTTCTGATTAGGTTTACAAAGTGGGGGAGGCGGCGCAAAGCAAAGGATTTTTTTAAAATGACCATTTACATTACACAGTATGCACTTATGATTATGATAGGAAAAAATCCAGTAAATGTAATAGTTTCTTGCACTTGAAAGAAAATAACTACCAATACACATTGGTACATACTTTTCAGTAATTTTTTTTAAAACTGTGGCAGGAAAGTTGGCTCAGCATTTAAGAGCATTTATTGTTCATCCGGGGACCCCAGGTACAGTTCCTGACATGGAAGCTCACACCCAACCATCGTGACTCCCATTCCAGGAAATCCAGTGCCATCTTCTGACCTCCACAGGCACCAGGCATCCATGTGGTGTACATACATGCATGAAGGCAGAACATTCATACAAATCTATAAAAAAGAAAGTTTAAGCTGTGCCATAGTTTTCTTATTACCTAACGGTAATAAGTCCCTAAATAGATCATCCATATTGGATTATTCCTGTTACCTTGGTAAAATTAGCTTAATGTAATGATTAAATTATAATAATGATAACACTGTCCAATTTTCTTGAAGTTCTTTGGTTAATGTAATAAGAACCCCGTTGCACAAAATCAAGCTAACTGTTAGCAGTAGGAACCACCAGTCTGATTTCACTAGGGTATTACAGATCCATGCTGTACAAATACATGAAAGGGAGGGATTAAGTCTCCGACAAGTCTGGTGGAAATAAAGATACTCTCTATGAGCAGTTCTATTCACCTTTCAATAGCAGTTCTTGTTAAGTAAAGGAAGTATTTGTGAGGGCTAGGATGTAGCTCAGTTGGTAGAGTACTTGCCTAATATGCATAATGTACTAGGTGCAATCCCTGACATCATGTAAACTGGGTGTATTTGCCTATAAAGAGTTTGAAGCCAGTTTGAGCTATATGAGATTTTTGTCTTCAAAAAAGAAAAAAGTAGGCCGGACAGTGGTGGCATACGCTTTTGGTCCGAGCACTTGAGAGGCAGAGGCAGGAGGATCTCTTGAAGTTTGAAGGCAGCCTGGTCTACAGAGTGAGTTCTAGGACAGCCAGGGCTACACAGAGAAACCCTGTCTCAAAAAATCACCCAACCAAACAAAAACTGTGTGTGTGTATGTGTGTGTGTGTTATATATACATAATTTTTGTAGACTCTCTTGCTCTCACATAAGCATTGATCTATTTTTCTAATTATAATCATAGTTTAAACTTTAAAATCTTTATTTCAGTATGAGTTACCTTTAATCAAAACATAAATTTTAAACTTTTTTTCTCCTTTTATTTATTTATTTAATCATTTTACATAAGATATCTTCTTTACCCTCCACATTTTTTTATAGTTTATGAATGTTGTAATTATGCCCAGTTTGGAAATGTGGTACTTTCCTGAACATCCACCACCCATACCTCATAGAAACCTAGCTAGTTTCTACCTACTTGGATTTAAGAACTTAATTTGACCCCACAGTGAAAGGGGAGTGTTTAGCATCTTTTTTGCTAAGGTGAAAATCATGTTAGTACCAAATTCCTTCATCTTTCTGTTCATTAAACCATGGGACAATAGTTGGACCTTTGTTTTTTGGTTGTTTTTTGTTTTGTTTTGTTTTGTTTTGTTAAGACTTAGTATTTTTTATTTGGTGGAGGAGGGGGGTTGGGTAGGATCCATGCAAGTGCCATCCATGAAGGCCAGAACTGAGAGCATCAGGTGCCCTGAAGCAGGCGTTACAGGTGGCTGTGAGCCGCCCTATGTGGCAAGAGCAGCCTGCTGAGCACATCCTTCCAGCCCCAAGTATTTGCCCTCTTCCCCCCCCCCCTTTTGGTTTTTCAAGGCAGGGTTTCTCTGTGTAGCTTTGGCTGTCCTGGACTTTGTAAACAAGGCTGGTCTCACACTCACAGAGATCCGCCTGCCTCTGCCTCCCTGGGTGCTGGGATTACAAGCGTGTGCCACCGAAGTCTGGCTGTATATGAACTTTTTATCCTTGTATTATGAAGAGATTTTTTTTTCCTTCTGTATCAACCTGATTCAGCTTTGTGTTTAACAGTGAGACCTGTGTGATATGTAGGGTAATCCCAGGTCTTAGAAGCCTGGGGCTAGAAAAATGCAAATTGGAATCTACTCTGGGCTATACAATGAGACTTTGTTTCAGCATTCAGGAGGCAGAGGCAGGCAGACATCTGTTGAGTATGAGGCCAGCCTGATCTACAGATGAAGTTCCAGGACAACCAGGGCTCTGTTACATAGAGAGACCCCGTTCTTAGCCTCCCTCCCCCAAAGAGTGTGCCCAACAAAATAGAATGAGAGTCAAGGCCTATAACCCCTCATACTCAAACCCTATGTTCAGTCCCTAGTGCTGATGACTGAATTAGTGAAGCGGTATATCCAAATCTATAAAAATGATTTTATCATGTTCTGTTTCCTTTTCATGACTTAAAACGGTTTTCTATCCAGTGAAAGTAACCTTGTTAACTGTAGTCCTGTCAGAATTAAAAGTGATTCAACCTTTTTTTGTTGTTGGATGGTTGGTTTGGTTTGGTTTTGATACAGGGTCTCACTGTGTAGCCCTGGCTGTCCTGAGACTCACTGTGTAGACCAGGCTTGCCTGAATTTACAGAGATCTGGCTGCCTCTGCCTCCTGGGTGCTGGGATTAAAGGATTGCACCATCATCCCTGGCTTGCTTTTTTTTTTTTTAACCCAATTTTATTACATTTAGAAAGAGGTTTCAGAACTTACTCTTTTAAACTGATTGGCTATCCTATAAGTTTTTTTTATAAGGAAGGCTATTCTCAATGTATCTCAAACAATATTTTACTTTTTATAATGAATATTTAAGTGATTGATGTATGCTTTTCACTGAATATTTGTCCAATTTTAGCACAACTTTCTAAGTTTTTAAAATAAATACTGTTCAGCTAGAAGCCCATAAAATAATTTGCTAATAAGTAACTTGCTTGCTAACAACACAGTAACTTCTAACCCTCTCTGTCACTTCACATTATCAGTCTTAGGTTTAGAGTCATTTTTCTAAAAATAAAAGAGAACCCAAATGTAGTGGCCTTTCCTGCTCTTAAGCCAATAGTTGTGGCATGGGAAGTGTGTGCTGGTTACTTTAAACAGCTTCTCACCAGTCCAATTTAGGTTATCATGACTGGGAAGCCATAAATTCTATATTTAATGCTTTAAATATGAATTCTTCCAATTACACTAAAGTAATAGAGGAACATTGGTTCAAAAAATAAGAGTTCTGAGCCTAATTATAGCTTATATATGAAGTCTGAAATTATGTGGGGGGTCCATAAATGCATATGATATATATGTTTATATAAATCTCATGCATATGTGTATGTTTCTGTATATATACACACACACACATTTAAAACTAGACATACAACGACTTGCTTTACATGTCGCAGTATTTTTCTGTTTTCTTACAGTTTTAGTAATGTACTGTAAGGTTAAGACTGAATGTACTATGTAAGAATAGAAATTAAAAAGTCACAGATGGCTATTAAAACAAATCCACTATAGGGAGCAGAGCAGATACTGGGATAACAAGCAGCCTCATTAACAGATACTTAGGCCAAGAGAAGTGGGTAGTAGATGTCCCTTACATTTTAGTCAATAAAATATTCTATCCTTGTTGCACATTTATCTGATAAAAGAATAGACCAAAATTAATTTCTAATTGTATTTTGGTGAGTATTAACTAAGCATATAATCTGTATGTTAGTGGTGGGGGCACATTTCTTTTTAACTATTGAACAGTTACTAAGTAAAAGAAACTGATTTGATGAGATGAGAAAAAAAATCTATGATGGCTGAAATTATCACAAACTTTGCAACAGTATCTATATCATATGTTTTATAGTTTACAAAGCATTGTTTTAATGTTATGTTTCCCAATTATACATTGTACTTCCATAAAATGTCTGTAAATGAAGACAAAGGTGGATTTTTTAAAAACATACTCAAAAGTAAGCCTTTATGTATCTGATGCATTACCGCAGGCTCACAAGCAGGTGTTGAGGGCTGAAGATGAAATTAGAGGTGCCCATTATCTCAAAAGCTCCCTCCCATAGAGCTATTAAAACCCAAATTATATCTACTTTGAATTTAAAGGAATTAAGTATCATGAGAGGAACAAGCGAGTAAGTAAGACTAAATCCCAACATGTGGTGAGTACACTTGAGCTCACTGACCTTGTCTGAAGTGACAAAGAGGGAAGAACCAACCCACGCGTAGTCTTGATGTACTTGAGAACCTGTAGACAGTGATCACTGTATATCCTTTCTGTACTCTGCTTTATTAGAGACAGGCATTTTAATGTCATCTGCCATCCTTATCGGTATAGGTTGTTTATACTAATACCAGATAATTCTTTTCCTCTTCTGCTTTACTTAGGCATTCCCAGTTGGCACCTTGGTGTCGTGAATCGAAGTCTGGAAAAATGCTTATGACTGGGTTTGCTACTGCAGAGTCTATTTCATAACAACGCTGTGAAGCCAGCTTTTGGGTTTTGTGCCGGGAATTTAGCCTAGGGCCTCATGAACTTCAGGGCAGGTGCTCTACCACCGAGCTCCAAGCCCAGCACACCAACACCTCTCAAGTACAAACACACTTGCAACTGTTCTCAAGAATAAAACTAAACACCTTTCTGCTTAGTGAGATTTTTTTTATCCTTTGAGGGATTGTCTCCTAAAAATGAAAACCTGTAGACTGTCTCTAACTTTTCTCCCCACCATTGCAAATACCCAAAGAGAGAAGGAAAAACAAAACATTCCAGAAACTGAAAAGTCAGATCATCTTAAGAAGGAAAAAAATAATAATAATGGGGGATAGGGGATTTTAAAAAGGAAAGGCACTAGATGCCAGATGCTACAAAAATATTAGTAGTACAGTGATAGGTTGGTTTTTCTTTTAACCTTGACTTTTTTTTTCCTTAAATTTATCTTGCAAAGGCTTCATCTTGTGCCAGCGAGTGAGTTTCTTAAGAGCCAGAACTGAATGTAACACTTATGTTAGAGACTGATCAACAGTACTGATACTTGTTGGAGGGACAGTAACTCATGAATACTGCCAGAGAGTGGGGAGCCTGGCTCATAAAAAATTTACTTTTGGTTTTGTTTTGTTTGAAAAGAATTTTTTGGCTGGGGTGGGGGTATAGCTCCAGTAGCAGAACATGTGGCTAATTACACAACACCTGCCTGGCTTCAGTGTGTGTGTGTGTGTCCGTCCGTCCGTCTGTCTCTGTGTCTCTGTCTCTGTCTCTCTCTGTCTCTCTGTGTCTCTCTCTCTGTCTCTCTGTCTCTGTCTCTGTCTCTGTCTCTCTCTCTCTCTCTCTCTCTCTCTCTCTCTCTCTCTCTCTCTCTCTGTGTGTGTGTGTGTGTGTGTGTGTGTGTGTGTGTGTGTGTCTCTATGTCTCTGTCTCTCATGTTGCTGTAGTAGGTTCTTCCCTTCTACTGATGGAGTTTACTTAATTCAGTCACCTAGAAGAAAGCAACACTGAAATAGAGACATCTACATTCAACTTTAAGGAAATAGAGACCTGGTTTTCCTTTCCAGAGTAAAAACTTAGAAAGCTGGGATGGTGGCACCCACCCATAATCTCAACCAGACTAAGGCAGCAGGATCACAAGGTTGACGTTAGAGGACATGAATACAAACAGCCACCGTGTTTTAAACATACTCTATGTAAGGGTTCAATGAGTACATTTCTAAGTGTCCTAACTTGTAGCTTGTTTATCTACATAGAGTGGTTGTAGGCCAAGTCGATAATACCTCCTGCCATATGTGGCAATTTTAATTCAAAAGTAGCTTATACCTGTAATTCTGGCACTTGAGAGGCTGGGATAAGAGGATCTCCACAAGGAAAGGCCATTCAAGGCTGCATGGAGAGATTCCATCTCAGCTTTAGTACTTTATGTTCAGTATTCACACATGTGCAGTGGAAAGCATAGGTGTAGAACATTTCCTTAAATGCAGAAACTATGACAGAAAAAGGAAAAGAAATTAGAGGCAGCCAATCAACTTAAAAGTCAATTAAGTCAATTAACTAACAATTGCTAAAGGATTAACAGTTGACAAATGTTTTTTCCTTATAAAAGGGTTTTGTTAAATTGTTTATTTATCCTATGTGCATTGGTGTCCTTCCTGCATGTATGTCTGTGTGAAGGTGTCTTTCCCCCTGGAATTGGAATTACAGTTGTGCACTGCCATGTCAGTGCTGGGAATTGAACCCGGGTCCTCTGAAAGAGCAGCCAATGCTCTTAACTGCTGAGCCACCTCTCCGGCCCCTCTTATAAAAGTTTTGTACCAACCTTTTTGGCCATTGGATAAATCATAGCCCATATTTTGAGTTGTGAGTATACTCTTCTGAGCACAAGTTCTCAATACTTTATCAATTGATATAATTAAATCATTTTATAAATATCTTCAGGTTCTTCTCCCTTTTATACTTTTTAAATTGGTTATATTAGTTCACTTCCAGGAGAAACTGATAATAAGTGTTTAACTTATTCTCAAGTAAAAATTAATAAGTGTCATAGCCTTATTTCAATCTTTATATCTCACTATCTCATGAAAGTCACTGTTTATTTCTGCCCTATAAGCTGTAAATTTGTGTTTGGCTATCATCTACTTCAAAAGTACAATTAGGGCCAAATAATTAGGTGTCTTCATGGTCTCCAGCTCTTTCTTGCTTGGATGATGAGTCCAATCAGTTTTTTCTTTATGAAGCAAACATTTGCTATTATAGACTATGGCTAGCTGATGAAAACATCGGAAGTGTGCGCTAGCTTTCCTTCACTATACTAACTTAAAGATTATGTTAGGGTATCTGAATTTTTCAAAGCAAAGTAAGGGACTTCTAAAGGCATGCAGATACATTGGTTTGGTTTTATTTGGTTTTGCTTTTCTAAAGTTTGCAATACTGGAAAGCCAACAACATACGGCCTTGCATATTGGAATACTTTAGTAGTAATACTTTTTTTTTTTTTTTTTTGAGACAGCGTCTCACTTTTTAACCTTGGCTGGCCTGGCACTCACTAAGATCTGCCTCCTAGTGCTAAGCTTTAAAGGTGTGCTCCCCTACTTTTGAGTTAGACTAAGCTTGCTGAATTCCTGCTCAGAAGTCACAGTGCTTTCTCTTTCTCTGTTAATTTCCATAATGAGGCAGAAGAATCACAACAGTATTGTCAATTCCCAAACAAGTTGTGCAACTATTATGTAATTCAAGTACAGATGAGAAAATGAGATGTGTTGAGTTTGTCTTCTTGTTTTCCTGGGAGCCTAATTGAGTATGTATTCTACAAAGACCCAGTGGTTAAGGATAATTTTCAGTGTGCTCTAAGAAGGTAACATTTTAGTATAAATGTAGAAAATGGCTGTGCACAGAAGCCAATCAATGATCTGGCACTTAATTTTTATAACAGCTTACTTTTAATAACTTTAGTTACAATTCAAATCCACTAAAATATCACTGTAATCCCTAATTCTGGCATTTATAGATTCTGTAGTTCATAATACTTTTTACTCTGAAAAATGGTTTCCAGATTTGTTGCAGTTCTCTCATTTTCAGAGTTAGCCACCATTTATAACACCCATCTTTTGTTATGTAATGGGTAACAAAATCCAAACATGCTTAATAATTTGCCTTATTTAGATTAAGAAATTCAAAATACCAAAACTGTAGGGATAGGAAGAAATTTGTTTCCCTGTGGTAACCTAAGTATATTGAAGTTGAAGTCGTGTTGACTACTACCCCACCTGTAAAGCCTTGTATTCGAGTCCAAAGTATCACTGTTACTAGTTTCATTTGACAGAGCGGGGTATTACCCACCCTGCATTTCAGCCATTCTACAGGGGGTATTATTGGTTATGTCCCCACTCTGGTGGACTGTTGAACTCATGGTTTTGTAGTTTTATCACTTGTCATCGTAATCCAGAAATGACTCCCGCTTTAGGCTCTGCATTTCTCACTTCAACTCGTATTTAACACCATCACTCAGAATGGTGTTCAGGCATTTCCCACCTATTTACCGAGGTCACCAATTACTTACTTTGTCTTGAATCTGGCGAGTGTTTCCACTGTTTTGCTGAGGAAAATGACTTGTTAGAGACTTCAGTTAGAAATTTAAAGTCACAAAAACAAAGTTCTGAGAAACCATCAGAAGGTAGGGCTTTTTGTTTTTAATCCTACATTCCCTTTTGGTTTGTTTTGATTTTATGACTGCCAACTTGTTAATATATGAGTGTTTATATATGCATATAACATGTATATGAAAAAGTTAAGATTTGGTCAAACTATATTTTCCCATTCAAGTACAAAAAAAATGTTTTCAAGGCTGCAAAAAGTGTACAGTTGTTAACAAGTTGTAAATAAAGACTTGTATGAAAATCCAGCATAGATCTTGTCTTTTCTGCTCTTTTTTGTGGCAGAGATTTAACAGCTGTCTGATTTTTACACTTGATTTCGCACTTGCTGTTGTTAGGTAGGTAGACATTAACAGTCTTGGAAGCCATTGAGGATGGGCCCGCCCTCATTATCAGCCTTAGCCCACCTCCCATTTCCAGAAATGGAAGCATCACAGTTAACAACTTTAACATTTCAAAATGAAACAGAGAAAGAGGAGGTACCAGGCTTAAGGGAAAACTAGTTGCTCCTGCTCAGAAGAACGATGTCTTGAGTTCTGACCCTAGGTAGAAGCATGACACTGTAATCTAACCCTAAAATTGTGGGAATTTCCCCTCCCTGAAGAGTAATCCAAGCCAGCACTCTCTAATCCCAGCACTCCGCAGGCAGAGGCAGAGGATCTCTGTGAGCCTGCACTACATAGTTCCAGGAAAGCCAGGGCTACATGGTGAGGCACTGGCTCAACAAACAAGAGTTAATCCAAGTGGGCTCATCAGTCATTTGGTCATGAGACCGCCCAGCCCAAGTATGCTGAAACACCTGAAAACACGTCAAAGTGATTTGAAGAATAACATTCCCTCAGTGGAATAGGATGCTTCAGAGCTTAACCCCAAGCCTGTCCCTCGGAACAGTCGCTTACAGATCTTCCCTGCTAAGCCTGCCACTTACTCTGTTCTAACGATAAAGCTTTCCTTTTTCCCCTGGTCTTTCTCCAGATGCAGGACAAAGGCCTAAGTATACTTGTCCTGACACTAAACACTCTCGCTTTCTGTAAAGACCTTTCTCCCTACTCCCGCGTCTGCCTGCAGACATTCACTGCTGGGCCTGCTTGCTCTTTGGACCTAGCCCAAAAGACATGACTTTCTTCCACTTAACCACTGCCTTCTTCACAGTAGCTGCTAAGATTGACAGCTTGCCTGCCCCACTGTTTTTCTCTCAAACTTACAAAGCGGCCTTCTAAGTCTTAAAATTCTTTGATCAGCCAAACTAAGAATACCCGAAAGGGAACACATATTCCCTAGTAAAACTCACTTGCACCGTCTGTCAGAAGAAAGTAGATGAGGGAGTTGGAGAAGCAGCCTGGCTGTTAAGAGCATGCAGGGGACCTGGATTCAGTTCCCATTACCCATGTCAGGCAAGTAATAACCACTTACAACTCCAGCTCCACAGGAATCCCATGCCTGGGCCTCTGCTGCCATCTGCATTCAAATGCACATACATACCATACACATATGTGCAAACCTACATATTTAGGTGGACTAGTAGTAGTTTCTGAAGTCTCTGTAATGGCGTCTCATGTAGATTAACTCTTAAGGGAGGGGATATACCTAATCATATAGGCATTTTAAATCACTGTGTCTCAACCAAGAACCCAAAACAGGACTCAGATTTTATTCATCTGGCCAAAAATAATAGAAAAGTTCCAGGGCAATACCTCAGTCGATAAAATGCTTGCCACATAAGCATGGAGTTCTGAATTTAAAAAGCCCAGTGTAGTGACATACTTACAATCCCAGTACTGGGTGGTAGAGCTAGCTTACTCCAGCCTAATCTGTGGGTTCCTTGCCAGCAAGAGACCTTTTCAAAAAACAGTGGATGACTCCCGAGGAACAACCACCAACGTCCTTGGTCCCCCCCACACACGTGCTCACACATGCACAGAAGAAAGCCGTGTAGCAGTGTAGATAAAATGCTTTCTCAGGAACTCAGCCTTCTTACAAGGCTCAAGAAAGGCAGCCCCTCCCTTCCATATGGCTTCTTAAATCAAGGGGGGGCATCTGTGTCACATGGCATTTCCGGTTCTAAGGAGAGTGGAATTGTGATACCTTCCCCTTCCTTGAAATGTATATGTTATGGGGGCACTGGAGGTGGTAGAGAACCAGATTCAGGCGTTGGGGGGGGGGGGGTGTCTTGTCCATCCTCAGTAAACTTCCAGCCTACTAATATCCAAGTAGCTACATAATTCTGTCACTGGTTTACTGTAGATCAATATAGGTTCAGTTTTCTCACTGTGATCGTTTGTGATTTAACCTGCTACAATGTGTGTGAGACTCTCTCTTACTTTGAACCAGTATCATACTGTTTGCAGTTAATAACCCCTTTAGTAAAGTTAGTGTCTCTCTCCTCTCCTGATCTTTGGTCACAGTGAATTTATGTATGTGACTTTTTTAAAATAAATATTTATTTATTATTTATACAGTGCTCTGCCTGCATGTACATCTCCAGGCCAGAAGAGGGCATCAGATCACATTATCGATGGTTGTGAGCCTCCCTGTGGTTGCTGGGAATTGAACTCAGGACCTTTGGAAGAGCAGTCAATGCTCTTAACCTCTGAGCCATCTCTCTAGCCCTCCTGTATGTGGTTTTTTTTTTTTTTAATCATTATTTGTTAATTTTTATTACCTATGTCGGTATATGTATGTGAGAGTAAAAGTGTCTGTGGAGTCCAGAAGAAGGCACAGGATCCCACGAAGCTGGAGTTAGAAAGCGTATGAGCTGTCTTACAGGTGCTAGGGACCATCAGATCCTCTGGAAAGGCAACTGCATAATTTCAACCACTGAGATATATATCCAGCCCCTGCAAGAGTTCTTATAGGTAAAAATTAAACATGGCTCCTTCCTTTTTAGAGCTTTGTTAACATTGAGGTGGCACTGAAAGATAGATATATGTGGACATAGTATAGGAAAAGAGCACCTCATGCTCAAGTCTTGACAGCTGTCTATCAAAGGCTCCTCAGTTAAGAGCACCAGCTGCCCTGGCAAAGAGCCTGCGTTTGAGTACCAGCACCTACATGTCAGCTCACAACCATCTGTAGCTCAAATTCCATGCCATGCATGTTGTACACAGACATGCATGCAGGCAAAATACCAAGAAAGAATTTCAACACAAACCGCATTTGTGGTATGGTGCCAATAACAACAACAACAAACCCATTTTATATAGAAAGATCCCACTAAGAATGTTAAAATGATAATAGGCACGCTTAAGACCTAAATATGCATGGCATGGCTTTTCTCCTTTCCCAGTTATAAACCTGTAATTGTCTAGGACTCTAACTAGAAACCCCATTTACTGTATAAAGATATGTCTTAAATCCCTTGTGAAAATTTAGTTATTTCCTGATTTTAGTATGTTGTAGTCCCTTCTAATAGACTACATTAGAGCCATACTATAATCTCACTTGTCAAAGATGGAAAAAAAAAAAGGTCCTTCTTAGCAACTGAGATGTACCTTGAGAGCCACCAAAATAGTAAATATGTTGTCTTACAGTAGTGCTGTGATGAAACACCATGACCAAGGCAATTTATAAAAGGAAGCATTTAATTGAGGGCTTGCTTACAGTGTCAGTCCATGACCATCATAGCAGGAAGCATGGTGGCAGTGCTGGACCAGTAGCTTAAAGCTCACATGTGTGTTCAAGTTGCAGGCAGAGAGAGAACACTCAAGGTGGCTTTAGTCAATGTCCTATTGCTGTGAAGAGACACCATGACCAGCACGACTCTTAAAAAGGAGAGCATTTAATTGGGGCTGGCTTCCAGTTCAGAGCTTTAGTATTCTCGTGGCAGATACAGGCAGACATGGTGCTAGAGACCAGCTGGGAGTTCTACATCCAGATCAGCAGGCAACAGGAAGAGAGGGACACTGGGTTAGCTTGAGCCCTTGAAACCTCAAAGCCCACCCCCTAGTGACATGCTTCCTCCAACAAGGCCACACCTCCTCCTAATAATGCGACTCTCTATGAGACTTGGGGCCATTTTCATTCCAACCACCACACTGGACCTGGAGTGGAATTTTGAAACCCCAAAGCCAATTCCCTGTGACATACCTCCAACAAAGCCACACCCACTCCAACAAAGCCACACCCCCTAATCCTTCCCAAACAGCTCCACTAACTGATGACCAAACATTCAAATATATGAGCCTATTGGGGCCATTCTCATCCAAACTAGTGATCCATGCAAGATAGTTATTGGCAAGCACGCTGGATTAAGCTTAAAAGTTTTAAGGCCAGACCAAAAGCAGTCCTGTGCCCCTGAAAGCCTCTTCATGCCCAAGCTCAGGGATATAGTTTTTTAAGACAAAGCCACGAAGACCATAATTAACATCAAGGAGAGTCAGGTTAACTTTAAAACATTTATTCCTGGCCAAGCGTAGTAATTATTTCAGACATAACATGTCAATTATTTTTAACCTATCTTTTCTAGTTTAGTTTACTAATTATTTTGGTTAATACATTTGGACTATATTTGAGGCCACGGAAATCTCCAATGTGCCATCAAAGTAGATGTGACCATTCGTTGGTGGGCGGAGGGCAAAGGGCTGAGAATTGTCTAAGCAAACATAAAACAGAGTCAGAACAGTATAGTGTTACCTCAGTCATTTCATCACTGCTGGGACACTTAAGTGCAACTCTCCCATAAATGCTGCATGCCTCCTGGGTGCCGTTAGATAAGGGTGTGGGTAAGAGGAAAAGCTCTTTGTTACAGATGTGTGCCAAACCCCATTTCAGATAAACAAAAGCTTTATTTATCCTAGAAAACACAATGGTAACTCATTCCTAGATTCCAACCTATGGAACATCTTGAGGGAATTTCTTAGAAGTTTCTTCAACAATGGGGACTCTCTACTGGCCTCTGAGGGCTCTTGCACACAAGTGATGCACATAACTCAAACACACACACACACTAATGAATATATAGTTTTTAATGTTTAGAGTTGGATAGTGTAGGTTTCAGCTTTTTTTGGTTTGATTACCTTAGCAGGGTTGGGTGTGGAGATTAGTAATAAAAAAACTGCAGGGGTAGATACCAGCATTTCTAAGTCCTGGGTTTGATCACTAGCACGGGTGGGCTGACAAACTCAGGTCAGGAAAGTTGATTTGACTGATGACACCTGTGGGCTGTTAGGAGCCAGGAAACTTCTGCTAGGATTACATACCAACCTCTGTTGGGATCCCAAAAGTTCCCAGAATTGCTATATAAAACCTCCAAGGCCCCGTTGCCACCATTCATTTATTAAAGGACAGTCGGCTTCTGAAGACATTGGTTTATTTCATTTCCACTTTGCCTCGATCAATTCTGGATGAAGAATTCCTCCTGGAATATACTCTGTGACCAAACACTTGGATTTTTGCTCTACTGAGAGTGAACCCAGTACCTAATTGATAGTAAGTATTTGCTAACTGAATGTACCTGTTCTATATAACATTTAAAAAGGAGCTCCCGTTTTCTATAACAGACATGCGTATTACTCGCATAGAATCCAAACTTAATTTCCAAAGACAAAACTCCTGGATTGATAAAATTCTACGTTGTACAAATAGCATTGAAAAGCGTGGAAACTGTGAGAGAATATAAAGACCCTTTCAAGGTTAAAGTGGAGCCCTGAGGGGGAGGGTGGCCGGCTGTGGACCATTTGCAATGCTTTACACTCCTCTAAGATTGTCCAAAAGAAGAGAGCCGCTGGGGGCTGGAGAAGTAGTGCCGTAGTAGAGCGCATGCATAGCATGTGCAAGTCTGGGTGCCCGCTCTACCGTTGAAAAAGAAACAAAAACCAAGAAATGAAAAGTTACCCGAAGAAAGAAACAGCAGCTAAAACCTCTGATTCTCAAAAGGCACCTAAAGACCTCTGGAAAGACTTAACAGTCGGGAAGGGCCCCCGGAACCCCAACGGGGAGTACAGTAAGTAGCCTAGCTTGGCCAAGCCTCCCGGCCGGGCCCTCTACCCTACGCCTCTATGGTAAGCCCCGAGGAACCGGAAGTGGGCCACGCCGGGGGCGGGGCGGGCCGTGGAGGGGGCGGGGCCTCCACCACCACCTCTGCTGCGGACGGAGGCGAGATGGCGGCTACTGAAGGGGTCGGGGAATCTGCACCAGGCGGTGAGCCAGGGCAGCCAGAGCAGCCGCCGCCCCCGCCTCCACCGCCGCCAGCGCAGCAGCCGCCGGAAGAAGAGATGGCGGCCGAGGCCGGGGAAGCGGCGGCGTCCCCTATGGACGACCGGTTTCTGAGCCTGTACTCGCCCACCTATGTCTTGTACAGGTAACGTCCTCCCGCGGGCCGCGGCGCGGCGCTGGAGGCCGGGGCTGAGGTGCGCGCCACGCCACGCCACGCCACGCCACGCCACGCCGCGGACGGGCAGACGGGGGCGCCCTCCGAGACCGGCAGGCTGCGGCGCTGCTCTTCTGAAGCGAGGGTGCGGTGACACTTCCGTGGCCCTACAGCGCTGTCCTGATGACAGCCGTGCATCATCCGAAAGGTGCACGTTTGGTAGCTTGCTACGGAGTAATTTAATTTAAACGGCTAGACTTGCTATTTAGAGGCACTGTCAGGGCTTCCTGCGGCTTCCTCCGGCTGGAGAGAACTTTCTTGCCTTTCCTTCACCTTTGCTACTGTGCTCGTCCCTTCTGTTCTTTCCTTTCTGTGTTCCCTAGTTTCTTGTCAAAAAGTACTTACTGTCTTCCACAGTTGTACCTAAACCCTTTAGATGTCTCATTTGTCGTGTTTTTATGAATGAGTGAAAGGCGTTATGCAGAGGTTTCTGCAGTTGAATTGCTTCGAGTTGATTGTGGGGTGTTGGGGTTGAACTGGATGGAGCTCCTATGTATTCAAATGTTAATTGCTTGTCCCCCAAGATCCTTACTGTCCTACAAGCAAATTCTCACATACCTGAAATGACTTCCTGTGAACCTTGGGTCTCAAAATATTTCTGGTTGGCTAATAAAGTTGCCTACAGCCAGGGCTGGCCAGAAGATCGGTGTTGTACTGTTGTGTTGAGACTGCTTCCTGGATTGTTTGGATGCTTACAGTGTGCTACACAGGTTTTAAGCACTCATTATGTTATTCAGACACAAGATAGCCTTACAAAGTTGACTGGTAACATTACTTTCATGTTATATATGAAGAAACTGACGTCCAGGGAGGTTAAATAACTTGCTTAACATCACACAGGAAGTTGTAAAGCTGATATCTCAGCATAGGCAGTTGTCAGATCCCAGAGCCATCTCTCCCTCACACTAGGCAACTTCCCACATCATAGGCCCTCCCGCTGCCTGCTAATGACCCTGGAGCCGCCTCTCTGGTTCACAGTAGCTAATAGTGCTTAGTTTGATTATTTTGGTGTTGAGCCATCACACCTAGGGCTCTGTGCCTGTTTCCTACCTCTTGAGACATATCCCCAGCACTAAGAGTTTAAAATGTCAATTCATAGTAAAATCTCAGGTTTGTAAA
This sequence comes from Acomys minous, assembly GCF_964271855.1. Classification (NCBI taxonomy): domain Eukaryota; kingdom Metazoa; phylum Chordata; class Mammalia; order Rodentia; family Muridae; genus Acomys; species Acomys minous. The sequence goes on along the minus strand of NC_140497.1, from coordinate 16,914,547 downwards.
AGTGCCAACTCCAGAATCTTACTAAATGAATGAGACCAATTTTCAAGTTAAAACTTGGATACTTTCTGGGAGACCACATTTGCCTCGCTATAATTTTAAGTTGTTGATTTGTAATTTTTTCTTTTTAAAAAAATATGTAGTTTATTTTGTGTATATGCTTGTGTCCCTGAGTATATGTCTGTGCTCATGTGCCTCCAGGAACCCTTAGAGGTCAGAAAAGGGCAATAGATTCCCTGGAACTGGAATTATAATTTCAAATCTCCATGTGGGCGCTCAGATTGAACTCTGGCCCTCTGCAAGAACAAGGGCTTTTAACTGCACTTCCATTGTCTTGACTCATTTTCCTTAATCCAAAGGTGGTTTCTGTTTCATTTTTAGAAGTTTAATATGTAAAGCAAAGTGGCAGGGGTTGGCATGGAGGAATCCAATCATTACATTAAGATCTCAGTTTACATGAATGAATGATTGTTGCCCATTTAAAAAACAAACAAACAAAACCCCCAGAACACCAGAATTGTTTTTCTTGTAACGAGGTTGAGTATACTCAAGGGGAACCCGTCTGTTTTCAGGGACAGGCCAGAGTGGGCTGATATTGAGCCAGTGCCACAGAACGACGGCCCGAGTCCAGTGGTCCAGATCATCTACAGTGAAAAGTGTAAGTCTCTGTTTGTCAGGAAAAATCTCTGTAAATCAAACTTCTAACAAAGTTGAAATATACAACCACGTAACAAGAAAAGTGAGAGATGCTTATTTAATAAGACTCTGAATTACTTTTGATGAGTTGATGTTTTCTTTGTCATTTGTCTTCTTATGTTTAGGGAATAGAGATATTCTAAGCAATGAATGTTACATTATAATACATAATAGCTATTGTATGCTTGTGCTTTTAATTTGCATTTAAAGTATAACAAATGTGTTACTGTCTTATTTAGAATAAGCTTTAGTCGCTCAAGTACCAGCATTTTAAAATATATTTTAACTATGTCATGTTAGCCTTAGTTGAAATGTATGTATTCATGTTTTCTTTGACAAAGTAGCCTTTTCTTAAAATGAATGTGGACTGTTTTGTAAATGGGAGGTCATACAAATGTTGATTGTTCTTCTAGGAAAGAGTAAGTGGATGAAATGCTATTTTTGGAATTTTATGTGCTTGTATGTTTTCATGTGTATATATTTTTATTCTCAGTTAATACATTTTCTAAGGTCATTCCTTTTTGCAAAAATCATTTACTTATTCATTTACTGTTTATAAAGTAATGGTAACAAATGTTTGAAAACAAAGAACAATGTTACGGGGGTCGCTGCATATCAAGTATGAAAATGTAGTACAAGCAGTTAATACGTCACACTAGTATAGAAGCAGGACAGTAGTAAGCCTGAGAGTAGGTCACTGGTATATAAGAAGTCTTCGTTGTTATTAAAAAGCATGTTTCAGCTTTCATCAATGGCTTGGTTCTGTTGCCTATACCTTTAGATAAAAGCATAATTATATCACAGTTTCATCTTAATGAATATGAAAATGAAGATAAATTGTGTTCTGAAACGCAAATAAATAGGCTCCCTCCTTGTATAAGAGAATAATATAAGAGATGTGCCAGTGCTAGAGCACTTGCCTGGCGTGTAAAGGCCCCTGGATCCGATCCTCTGCAAAACAACAAGCACATTTGTCTCTGATCAAGAGACATTGTCAACCATCTCTCAGCTAAAAACAAGATAAGCAAAGAAAATGGTACTTAGCTCTTATTGTGTTAAAGGCATTATGAGAGTAAATATAAAATACTCTATTAAGGAAAAATTTTCAGAGTATATAACTACATGAAAACGTTTTCTGAAATATCTCCATATAATATTTCTAGAAGAACTAAAAATATTTACCCAGAAATGTTTACCTCAGTAGTGATGAAAGATGTATACCACAGCTTTTCAGATTTGTAAAGTTTCTTGGGGGCAGGAAGGCAAGATAGCGTCTCACTTTGTAGCTCTGGCTGAGCCTAGAACTCACGATGAAAACCAGACCTTGAATTCATAGATCTACCTGCCTCTGCCTCCTGAGGGCCGGGTGGAGGTATTTTCTGAGTTGAAGTTTCTGCTTCTTAGATAACCCTAGCTTGTGTCAAGTTGGCAAAGAAGTAGCCATCACAATAAATTAAACCAATCAAAAATTGTAAGGTAGTATATCAAAGTTTAAAACTTAAGAAGTAGCAAAACCAGCAGTTAAGAACCAGACAACATTATGGGAAAAGATAGGTTATAGAAAGCAAGACTGATAATCAGAATTTGGTAAAGACCTTTTAGACCACAATAAGGAGGTGGTGCTTAAAAATGAACAAAATAGCCGAGCAGTGGTGGCACATGCCTTTAATCCCAGCACTTAAGAGGCAGAGGCAGGCGGATCTCTAAGTTCGAGGCCAACCTGGTCTACAAAGTGAGTCCAGAACAACCAAGGGTACACACAGAGAGACCCTGTCTCAAAACCAAAAGAAAAAAAGAACAGATGAGCTGAAAAGCCACAGGAAATGAAAGTCCATTGACCATTAAATAAGGAAATCTATTATTAGTAAAGAGAAAAGATACAAAATTAAAATAAGAACTTACATCAACCTATAAATAAAATGGTAAAATTAAAACTGTTAAGCTCCCGTCCCTTGTAATAGCACATAGTAGTTTTCAGATATCTAGCATTTTTGGAAAGCAGTATGATACGGATGTAAAAATTACATTATTGGTTTGTTCGGTTTTCAAGATGGGGTTTCTCTGTGTAGCCCTGGCTGTCCTGGAACTTACTCTTCCAACCAAGCTGGCCTTGAACTCAGGAAGATCCAGCTGCCTTTGCCTCCCCAGTGCTAAGATTAAAGATGGGCGGCATGTGCCTTTAATCCCAGCATTCGGGAGCCAGAGGCAGGTGGATCGCTGTGAGTTCCAGGACAACTTGGTCTACAAAGCAAGTCCAGGATAGCCAAGGCTACACAGAGAGACCCTGTCACAAAAAAAAAAAAAAAAAAAAAAAAAAAAAAAAAAAAAGATGTGTGCCACCACGCTGGTGATTTCTTTTCATTTTATATAGATGGATGTTTTTGTCTGCATGTCTGTCTATGTATCACATGCATACAATGTCCAAGAAGGCCAGAAGAGGCCATAGAACCCTCTAGAACTGGAGTTATAGAGGGTTGTGAGCTGCCACTTAGGTGCTGGGAACTGAACCCAGGTCCTCAGTGAGGCAGCAAGTGCTCTTAACTGGTGAGCATGTCTTCAGCTCCTGAGAGCGACTCCCTAATTCCTGTTCTGAACTCCTTCTAGCCTATGGCATGAGGTAGATGCTGAAGAGGTGGCTGAGTAGCTAAGAGCAGAGGACCTGAGTTCATTTCTCAGCACCCACACAAGGCAGCTGTAACTCCAGCCCAGGGGACACTCTCTTCTGCCCTCCATGGATACCTCTGTGTACACAACCACACGTAAATGAAAATAAAAAATAAGTCTCTTTTAAAAAGATGGGTGCTGGGGTTAAAAGCACAGATTTCAGAGTCTGACCACCTGGTTTAATTTCTGACGTGTTCATCTTACTGGGTCTCTATCCATGAACACATTATTTACCTCTTTGTAGTCAACACCCATTGAAAAAATATAGTAAGACAGTAAAAGCAACTGTTATACAGATAAGTTGATTTCTTACATACATGCTAGTACAATGTTTGGCTGGTAATCATCACCAGGAATATCATTTGTTGGGATATGCAGCAGTGTTTGAAACAGATCAAGGAAAACACCTATATATCTTAGAGAAAAATAGATTAAAAATAAAATTTATAAACCTTATAGCCATTAAGAAGATTTAGATCTGTTATGACATGAATTTACATAAGGTATTTGGGAGATTTAGTTTGGCATTAACCTATAAGACTGTGGCCAGTGTGGTTAGACTTACATGTGTCTGCTGAAGTGGTACACAGTTGAAACCTTAGCACTTGGGAAGCAGGAAGGTTAGGAATTCAAAGTTACATAGCAAGTTTAAGTCTAGCCTGCTGTACATGAGACACCATCTCCACAAAATTAATAGTGTAGTAATAAAGTGGCCCAACCACCCAGGCTTTGATTGTATTTACTTCCTGCAAATACTACATTCATGTAGTGTAGTGGGTTTTCTACTGTGGTGCCCCTGATCTACTGTGTGTTCTATCTCCAGTTAGAGATGTTTATGATTACTTCCGAGCTGTTCTGCAGCGTGATGAGAGAAGTGAGCGAGCCTTCAAGCTCACCCAGGATGCCATTGAGTTAAATGCAGCCAACTACACAGTGTGGTGAGTAATAGAACTCATTAATATTCACTACTGACAGGGCTCAGGTTTGAGGCCAAGTGACTCCTTTCTTAACTGAACCTTAATTTTCATAAAAATCATAATTCACATATTTGCCTTAAAGTCTGATGAATGAAAAATAACAGTCTCTGCCTCAGTCCTTCGTGCCACAGAGCCCCATTCCCATGTTCTTGAATTGACTTCTATGTGCCAGATAACACTGTATTGCTGTTTGTTTTTGCATCGTCGGCATAATTCTTTCTGTGAAAGATGCAGAGTCAGCTGTACTTCTTTCTACCACAAATGAGTTATGCTCTGTGCTATTTGTGTCTCATAGTATAATTATGTGTCCTTTAATAGGTCACTGAAATGGGGATTTTGCTTTAATTTTTTTTTGGCATGTTTATTTGTGTCTGTGTATACAGTGCACGCAGGTCTCAGGGATTGACCTCAGTGTTCAGGCCTGGTGTCGTGCTCCCTCTACCCTCTGAGCCACTTCCCCAGCCCTGGTTTTGTTTTTAAGGCAGCCTCAGCCCAGATTGGCCGTGAACTTAGGTAGCTGAGGAAGACGTGATGTTTCTGTGTCCACCTCTTAGGGGCTGAAGTGACAGGCACGTATCCCATGCCCAGTGGCATGCATTGCTAGCAGACATTCTGTCTGCTGCGCTGCATATCCAGCTAAGAGTGCTGGGTTTGTTTCCTGTGTACCAGTAGGTAATTCCTCTCCCAGACTCTGTGACATGTTAGTATTTCTTTACTGCTGAATGTCATACGCTATCATCTCTTCAGACCTATAAATCTTTTGTCTTTTACTATGTTTTGTTTTTTAAGAAAAAACAAATGACAAAAAACCAAAAAAACTGAAGGTCTCACTATTCAGACCAAGCTGCTCACAAACTCACAGAGATCTGCCTTCTGCCTGTTTTTACTTACACACATACACACACACACACACAGATCTGCCTTCTGCCTGTTTTTACTTACACACACACACACACACACACACACACACACACACACACACCGTCTCCAGTGCTGGGATTAAAGGCGTAAACCACCACGCCCAGCTCTTTTTCTCGATTTACACTCACATCTTTACAGAGCACATCCTTGAGCAGAAGAAAACTTAGAGAAGATTATGTGGACACAAGTGCTTCAGATGGGGCTGCAGAGATGGCTCCGTGGTTAAGAACACATGTAGCCTTGGCTGTCCTGGAATTCATTCTGTAGACCAGGCGGGCCTGCTTCCCGAGTGCTGGGATTGCAGGTGTGCGCTACCACCGCCCAGCTTCTATTTTGTCTTTGTTATATGCTTCTCTGTTTGTAGAAGACATTCTTGATTCTTCCAGTTCTAGATGTAACTTAGACAGGTACAAGCTTCTAGATTGCTAAATTACTGGCTATATAAAATAAGTACCGAGTTGTTGTCTATATGTATTATTGTCTCATGGCTTTATTTGATATTCTTGTTATGTAGCTTTTGTAGAGTAATGACACTTTGGATGTTTGGTATTTTGCTGTAGGCATTTTCGGAGAGTTCTCTTAAAGTCGCTTCAAAAGGATCTACAACAGGAAATGGACTACATCACTGCAATAATTGAGGAGCAGCCTAAAAACTACCAAGTTTGGTAAGAGGAAAGCAAGAAGGAAATATGTCACTCTGCTAATAGCATTTGACACTGGAACTGAGAATTCTTTATGACTCGAGTGCTTTACGTTCAAACTGTTACTTCCCTCATAAGATTATAAATTTGGATTTTGGGAGCAGCACTGCTAGAGTGGGAAAAATCTGAACATTGTTCTCTAGTCAGTGTAAAATAACTTTGTGATATTTGATACTTTTTTATTTAACTAAAAATGTTTATTGGTCTTGTGGATACAGAGAAACTAGAAATAGTATAAAGGCGTGAGTGAATAACAAAACCAGCTATCCTTATGGAGCATTGTGAAACACGGTGGGAGGGTTTTTCATTTTGTAGCAGAGATAGCTTGGGTTATAATGTAGGGATTGTTATGGTGGACAGAGCAGAAGCAGGAGAGGAGAAATGCATGAGTGGGGCACAGGATGGTAGCCTGAGTAGCAGGCGTGCCTGCCACTCTTGCTGTGCGCCATGGTGGTCAGTGAGTGGTGGGGCAGGAGGGGAGAAAAAAAGGAAAGCCATGTGGGGAAGAAACATCCTGAGCAGCAGGATGGAAGTGCCATGCTCTCAGGATGCACATGTGCACTTCAGGAGCCCTTGACGTACAGCCAGGGTATGATCATAAAAGGCCTTGTGGACATTGATAGAGATTTGGGCTGACCATAGACAGCACAGCAGTTCTCAATTTGTGGGTTGCAACCCCTCACAAGGGTCGACAAAAACCATTGGAAATTCCAGATACCTATATTACAATTCATACCAGTAGTAAAACTACAGTTATGAGGTAGCAATGAAAATAATTTTATGGTTGGGATCACCGCAACATGAGGAACTATATTAAAGGGTGGCAGCATTAGGAAGGTTGAGAACCACTGCTGTAGATGCTGTTATTAACACCTGTCTCCCAGTGTTAGGAGAACCAGAATACAGACCCAGCCAAGGCAGCTGCTGAGCCTCTCTGCAGTGTTTACTTTTCAAATTGCCCACACCCATTGGCTTTCATTCTCCCATAGGACAGCAGTGCAAATCCTGGATCCTAACTAGCTGGCCTTTTATTAAACTCTCACTGTGAAACTATGCTGTAAACTATTCCTCCCTCTTTAAAACTCTTTAGTCACAAAATATCAGGATAAGATTATATTGTTTTGTTCTGAGAAGTCAGCTTCATAAAACTTACCAGACACCTGGGAAAAGAAAATGTTAGTAGTATTCAGTGTCTTGGGATGTTTTAATAATAGTTTAGAAATCCTCCTCCTAGGATTTGCTTATTGATAGTATCTTGCCTTCTTAATACTATATGAGATGACGCTTTAAATTTTTCATCCGTGTAGGGTAGGTTATTAATTGAACATTAAGTTCTCCTTTTCGTGTCATTTCTGATACTAATGGTAGATTTTTTAAAAAATCTACATACCGTGCAATTCATAGTGTGTAAGTCAGAGGTCTTTGTACCCCTGTGTTACCCCAGTGATTTTAGTTTTTCCCTGGGATGGAACCCAGAGTCGCACATACTAGGCAAATGCTCTGTCACTGAGCTAACTACCAAGCCTCAGTGTATGTAACTTTTTAGAGTAAGAAAAATTGTGAAAATGGAACCCAGTATAAAACACAAGTATTTTCCTAAAACAGAAATTTGTCTTGTGATAAAGTTAAACTTTGTCCTAGTTACATGTTTTCTAGGGCAGAAGTAAGTGAGCTCTGCTTATAGACTGGCAGAATGGTAAGTTGCTTATATGGGGACACTTTGGCCACGGTGATAACTGACTGGTTTGAGTTAGAAACCCGTTAGACTGGCTGGACTAGTATCACATCCCTTATTCATCTGTGAAAAGATCACTGTACCTGCAAGTCCTGCTGGGGAGAAGCCATCTGTAGCTGTTAACCTCTTCCTGGCAGTTTTGAGAATTGCAGTGACTTGGTGTCTCCTCCGTGCCCCTTCACACCACCTAGTGGCTAATGTTGGTTCTAGATTAACCTGAGCTTTCTCTTCTCTTTGGACAGGCACCATAGGAGAGTGTTAGTGGAGTGGCTGAAAGACCCTTCCCAAGAGCTTGAGTTCATTGCTGAGATTCTTAGTCAGGATGCAAAGAACTACCATGCCTGGCAGCATCGACAGTGGGTCATCCAGGTATCGCCTTTCTTAAAAGCCCGAGTGTGCATCTGAACAGAGCACATATAGTTAAAAACTGTGTGAAGACGCTTGAAACCTGGCATTCTTTTTATGTGGCTACCTTTTACAATCTCTTTAGATATGTTGACGGATAGTTTCATATTAAAGAAAGTAATAGTAAATTTTAAAGAAATTTTAAATTAAATTTACAGCATGTTTTTTTTTTTGGTTGGTTAGTTGGTTTTGTTCTGTTTGTGACAGGGTCTCACTATGTATCCCTGGTTGGCCTGGAACTCACTCTATAGACCAGACTAGTTTTGAACTCAGACCTACCTGTCTCTGCCTCCTGAGTGCTGGAATTGGAGGTATATGCCCCCACACTATCACAGTTAAATTTTTTTTAAGATTTATTTATTTGTTATGTATACAATATTCTGCCTGCATGTACACCTGCATGCCAGAAGAGGACACCAGATCTCATTACAGATGGTTGTGAGCCACCATATGGTTGCTGGGAATTGAACTCAGGACCTCTGGAAGAGTAGCCAGTGCTCTTAACCTCTGAGCCATCTCTCCAGCCCTAAAATTTTTTTTTATTTAAAAATTTAAACTTCTTCATATTTCATTAAAGGAGATACATCTTCTGAAGCTGTTTGGTATTCGTACTTTTTTATTCTAAAAAGTAATTTTTGGGTAAATGAATTTCATGTTGACCAAGTTTTCCTTGAATGTGCTATGTAGCTCCAGGTAATCTTGACTTTCTGACTTTCCTGCTAAGGTTCCAGGAACCCAGTGCTAGGCAGTCTACCAGCTGAGCTATACCCCAAAGCCTAATGTTTTTATTTTTGTTGAAAACTATAATCAGCTGGGCATGACAGTTCTGTCCTTCTTATCTCAGCATTCAAGAAGGCAGAGGCAGGCAGATGTCTGAGTTTACAACTAGGCTGGTCTACATAGCAAATTTCAATCCAGACAGGATGACATAGCATGGCTAGCATAGCCCTGTGTCGACAACAAAAGCAAACAGAAAATTGTAATATTATAAAACTATGTGTCACACACAGATAGACAATCATGCCTGTGTATTCACAACAACTTAAATAGAGTATTATCCGTGACTTTGAAAAGCTACTTCATAGCTGGGCGTGGTGGCGCACGCCTTTAATCCCAGCACTCGGGAGGCAGAGGTGGGCGGATCGCTGTGAGTTCGAGGCCAGCCTGGTCTACAAAGTGAGTCCAGGACAGCCAAGGCTACACAGAGAGACCCTGTCTCGAAAAACCAAAAAAAAAAAAAAAGAAGAAAAGCTACTTCATGCAGTATGTTTTTTACTGGATTGTCAGGTTCAAGAGACCCTTAAGTTATAGTGTAGCTTTTAAGTTCCTATAACTAAATTACTAAAGTTTCTCCTATTTTAACATCCGATGCATGGTTTCATGTTTCCAACCCAAACTTTAGAAAGTAAGATTAGTTTCAGGGCTGGAGAGATGGCTCAGAGGTTAAAAGCACTGGCTGCTCTTCCAAAGGTCCTGAGTTCAATTCCCAGCAATCACATGGTGGCTCATAACCATTTACAATGAGATCTGGTACCCTCTTGTGATAGGCTGGCCTACATGCAGGCAGGATATTGTATATATAATAAATAATCTTTTCTTTTAAAGGTAAGATTATTTTCAACTATAATAAGTGACAAAATCTGTACATTTTACATAGTAAATAAAGTGGAAGTAGATATTATGTCTTCTCGAGGATTGGGACACACACCTGTAATCCTAGCACATGGGGGTAGGGGCATGAGGATCAAGAGTTGAAGGACAGACTGACAAGGAAAAGAAAGAAAGAATATGTCTTCAGTTTGAAAGTGAGACATGCATCCTTAAAATCATATAAGATGGGGCTGGAGAGATGGCTCAGTAGTTAAAAGCACTTGCTATTCCTTGCAGAGGACCTGAGTTTGATTCCTAGCTCCTACATGGCAGCTCACAACTGTCTATAGCTCCAGGCCCAGGGGATCTTATGCTCTCTTCTGGCCTACATGCACAGGGTACAGACAGGCATGCAGGCAAAACATTCATACACATGAGAATAAAAATGAAGGAAAAATAATTAAAGAATTCTGTAAGCCAGTGTTTCCCAAGCAGCGGTGCTAGGATGGTTGCAGCATGTTGGCGGGCTGGCTGTTTATGGCCCACACCTTCACCAGCACAGAACTCTTCACCAAAATCCTCTCTTGTTTTATTATATTTTCACTGTGACTTTTAAAATCAGGAGCCAACTAGAAATTTTAATCTTAGTAGCATCAAATAACCTAGCCATAAAGTAAAACTTCACATTTAAATACAATTGTGTATATCTCTCTATGTTTATTTTAAGGTACATTTATCATGCATTTACTTTTAAATTTTTAACTCATTTATTTTGTTTTGTTTTTGAGACAAGGTTTCAAGCCCAAGGTAGCCCTGAATTCTTGGTCCCTCCTGCTTAGCCTCAGGGCTGGGATACCAGTGTGTTCTTCCACTCCTGCCTGTGCCCACATACATAGTTGCTCTTTAGCTAATGTTGCATAGTAATGCAAAATTGCATTTGTTTGTGTGCTCCTAAAGTTCCTCACCTCTTACCAGTGAGTCTACTTACTGCTGGGTTTTGGTTTTTTCCTTCTACATTTTCTTTGATGGCTTGTTTGTCTGCTTTGTGTCTTCATGAGATCTGTGCTCAATTTCTTTTTCTTCTTCTTCTGCTTCTGCTGCTGCTGCTGCTTCTTCTTCTTCTTCTTCTTCTTCTTCTTCTTCTTCTTCTTCTTCTTCTTCTTCTTCTTCTTCTTCTTCTTCTTCTTCTTCTTTTTTTTAAGACATAGGTAGCTGAGATGGCCTTGAATTTCTAATCCTTCTACTTCCACCCTGAATGCTGGGATCCAGGCTGCTCTTCAGCATACGCCCCTTGTCTTCAGTTCTCCCTGCTAAGCTTTGCTGACATTTTGCTTGGTTTTTGTCTGTTTATCTTATTGTTGTTATTGTTATAAACAATAGAGCATTTCTAACTCAATTATTTTTTTATTTTATTTTTTAGGAGTTTCACCTTTGGGATAATGAGCTGCAGTACGTAGATGAGCTTCTTAAAGAGGACGTGAGAAATAACTCTGTCTGGAACCAAAGACACTTCGTCATCTCTAACACCACTGGCTACAGTGACCGTGCCGTGCTGGAGAGAGAAGTCCAGTTAGTGTCGTCGTGTTCCGCTCATTCCCTCATTAAATATTTGCTGCCTGTCATGCTTCAGGCGCTCAGATGCAGCAAAATCAACACTTCCCAGCTCCTGTCCTGAGGGGACTCGCAGGGTGGCTTTGACGTGATACAACTGTGTTGCCCTCCCTTACATTTCTTGTCACGTTGTTGCCTCTAGAGATTGTGAAGAAATCCAACTTCATGATACCAGGAAGTTTGGTTTGGATCTATTTTCACTCAGTTCAGTTGCATTTTAGATAGTCATTCCCAAATGCCATGTTATTCCCAAGTCGAGTTTTTGGCTGGAGAGTGAAGCAGCACTGTCCAGGAACTGACTGTAGATGTTAAGTTACACTCCTTGCTGTAAACAAAGACGGCTCTTAGACATTGCCACATGTATATCACACATACATGCACACTCACACTTGCACTCTCTTTACACACACACACACACACTGAGAGATGTTGCTGTATGTAAAGCTGGAAGAAGTCGAAAATGTTAAGTTGACGTGAGCTTTGTGTCGATAAACGTTAGTAGTCTCTACCTTTATAACCTTATTTGTTCGTTTTGTTTCAGTGTCTATTTCACACTTTCAGCATGCATACTTGGCTTTTTTGTTTGGGGATTTTTTTTTAAGATTTATTTATTTTATTGTACGTATATGAGTGTTTTGCTCCAATGTGTGTCTGTGCCTGGTGCTCACGAGGTCAGAAGTGGTCCTCAGACCCTGTGAGCTGCAGTTAGGGAAGGCTGTGAGCTGTGGGCGCTGGCCTCCTGCAAGAGCCACAGCGCTCTTAGCCTCCGAGCCTATTCTCACCCACGCATTTTTAATACAGGCTCCTGCTTTGTAGCCCAGGCTCTCAGTAAGAGTAGGAAGCACTCTTGACCACCATCTCTCCAGCCCTTCATGTTCCTTAAGAAACACACAGGCAGACTTGAGTCTCTGTGTGTGAGTGTTTCATCTGCATGCAGCCTTTGTATCATGTGTATGCAGTGCGTAAAGCAGGTGGAAGTTACTGGAGTTACAGGTGGTTGCGACCTCCCGTTTGGGTGCTGGGAATTTGGAAGAACAGCCAGTGCTCTTTACTGGTGAGCCATCTCTACAGCCACATTTCTTTTTTAGTGGGGAGCATGGTGTTGGGACAAGTTGACAAGTGCACATTTAAGGACTATAGGCAGGCAGAAGTGAGCGCCTGACATGAGGGAAAGGGGAAAGGACATGTCAGGCTCTATCCCAGGGTTGCTAAACCGCATCCACTTGATCTGTTTTTGTTTTTTTGTTGTTTTTGTTTTTTTCTTATAGGTATACTCTGGAAATGATCAAGTTAGTACCACATAATGAAAGTGCGTGGAACTACCTGAAAGGGTAAGAGATAGTTTTCACTGGTTTTTCATGAGACAACCACCAGGCTGCTGCTAGTGACATCATGGAGCCTGCCAGGTTCTGAAAGGGTCTAAAAGAATGCTGAGGCCTCTTGTGTGTTGATACAGCTAATATAAAAGCAAAGCATGGCTATGGTGATCCCCAGGCACCAGGCCTTCTCTTTCCCCTTTTAGACAACACACAGGAATCGCTGGTGCACTCTACTAGTGTCTATAGCTCCTCTACTGCTGAAGTCTCCAGTGTTTGTGTCACGTCCGTGTTCTTTCTTATGGGCTCAGTGCAGCAGGGTACAGTGAACTTGACACACAGGCCGCTCAGATAGGCAGCCAACCTTTCTGCTGTCACTGCTGCTTCCAATGACAGTCTTACTCTTAAAATATAAGAGTTTCCCAGGCCTGGCCCTCCACATAGCCAAGCGCCCCGACGCAGAGAGCATAGGGTGGGGCCTAGTCACTTGGCGGTACACCAGGACCTATAAATGCCTAAACAGCTGAAGGTGTGAAGAGCCACCTCAAACAGAAATAGGACAGCTCTCCTGCTGTCTGTTCTCTGTAACTTTAAGAAGAGTGCTTTCCTGCTCTAATAGTGTGTGCCATTGCAGTTCGAGTTATAAATGATTGCGCTAAAACCTTTTTTTTAAGTGATCTTATATGTACCCACATGTTCTTAGATGATGAAGCTGACGCTGACTTAAACGTCTTTTTCTCTGCTTCCACTTAACAGATGTGCACCCCACACCTACCTGGTCATGTGCTGGGCATTGAACCCCGTGCATGCTAGGCAAGCACTCTACCAACTGAGCCAAAGCTCCAGTGCAACTTCAGTGGGTTTTTTGTTTTGTTTTGTTTTAAGTTATTTATTTTGTATGCAGTGCTCTGTCTGCATGCATGCCTGCAGGCCAGAAGAGGGCATCAGATCTCATTATAGATGGTTATGCGCCACCATGTGGTTTCTGGGAATTGAACTCAAGACCTCTGGAAGAGCAGTCAGTGCTCTTAACCTTTGAACCATCTCTCCAGCCCAGTGTATTTTAATTTAATTATATGTTCAACTTTAAACCACTATTAATAAGGTCCACACAGTTTAAAATACTTCATTTTTTCTTTTCCAGCCTCAGTTTTCCTAACAAATCTTGCCTTAGTGGTGTCTCATGCTTACTTCCCCCTGATCTTTCTCCATTTGTGTGTGCGCTCTGAGAATGGAGTTTTGTTTTGTCTTAGGATCTTGCAGGATCGTGGACTTTCCAGATACCCTAATCTGTTAAATCAATTGCTTGATTTACAACCAAGTCACAGCTCCCCCTACCTAATCGCCTTTCTTGTGGATATCTATGAAGACATGCTAGAAAACCAATGCGACAACAAGGAGGACATTCTTAATAAAGCATTAGAGGTGAGTTAGTGCGGATCATGTCCTAGAGTTGGCTCTGCCCATTGCCGCTGCTCCTGTTGCCACCTCTCACACAGCTCCCCAGGGGGCTCCGAGTTGGGCTGCACTGTCGGCGATGTAGCTGCTCTATGGTAGCTCCTTTGTGTATGACCTACATGAGACTGCACTAAACATTACTTTAATGCATCTTTATTTTCAGTTATGTGAGATCCTAGCTAAAGAAAAGGACACTATAAGAAAGGAATATTGGAGATATATTGGAAGATCCCTTCAGAGTAAACACAGCAGAGAAAGTGACACACCAGCAAGTGTATAGCAGTGAGAGTGTGCAGAAGAAGTGGACGACGCTTTCCTCTCTAAGGGCCTCTGATGCGGACTGTGAAGTAAAGCGGTCATCCCCTACCTGTGCGCTGCAGTTGTTGTCCAGGTGCTGCTCTTTAACAGGAACTAAGCACGACACTCGTGTGTGCTGCCGCTGTTCACACTAGCTCTAAGGAAGTGGTTGTTCTAAAGCAAAGTCATTGGAGGGGAGGGTGAAGAAGAACTTCCCACAGAGGAACTACTGCTTTTGTAGTCTTACCAACATTTAATCCAATCCCGTAGAATCAACTCCTGAGAGGTGTATGTGCAAGGCTGTGTGCTGGTAGTGACTATGGTAACTATGTTATTGATTTGCAGTAACGAATCTTGGTGCATTAAACAGGGACTGCAACTGTTGATTAGAGCTGCTGTGCCACACTTGCAGTATCTTGCTATCACTGTAACCAACTAATGCCAAAAGAAAGGTTTTATAATAAATCATTATCTATAATCAATACCATAGTGTTTGGGTTTTGACTGTATCCAAGGGACAACCAATTATGGAGTCAATGCTTGGGAGGCTGAGACAAGGATGCTGCAAGTTTGAGGCCAGCCTGGACGACATACAGAGGTTCAGGACAGTTCAGAATACAAAATGTGGCTTTCTTGAAAAAAAATGACAAGAACCGAGGAAGAAAATATTTCTATAAAAGATGATTATGGGGCTGGAGAGATGCCTCAGTGGTTAAGAGCACTGCCTGCTCTTCCTGAAGACCTGGGTTCAGTTCCCAGCACCCACATAAGAGCTCACAACTAACTGCTCATAACTCCATTTCCAGAGGATCTGGCACTTCACAGACATATGCAGGCAAAACACCAATGCACAATAAAATAAAAATAAATAGATCTTTTTAAAATTTTTGTGATTTTGGTAAGGGAAGTATGAACTTGTTAAAGTAGAAATTGGCTTGGTTTTTTTTTGTTTTTTACTGTAAGCAACAAAATCTACTCAAGATAATTTAAACTAGGGATTTATTCAACAGAGCTAGATCCATGCAGCTCAATAGCAACAAATGGCTGCTGCCTGAACCAGAACTGGGAACTGCTGTAGGACAGTGAGAAGCCATAGTCTCTAGGACTGCCACCTTCTACTTCCATAAACCAAAGGCTCGGGTGAACAACTTGAGTGGGAAGAACTTGCATTATAGGGAGGAATAAACTTCAGAGGCCGTGAAAATATAGTTCCTCGATTTCTGGTCTCTGCCGGTCACTTCACCTGCTAGGAAGGCATTAGAGGAGCTCAGACTGGCGTGTTGGCTCCAGCAGCAGTCCAGTGTTAGAACACACAAGCAGCGCACTCAGGGAGGCAGGGCAGGTGGATCACTGGGTTCAAGGCCAGCCTCTAGCCTAGGACAGCCAAGGCTACACAGAGGAACCCCACCAAACCGCAGCTAACAAAATTGCTGTGAAGACTTGACTGTCATCTTTTCCCCACATAAACTCGGGAAATAACTTCCAGTGGGGAAAATGCATTCAAGTGTTATTTTTTAATATTTCACTTATTTTTTTAATGTCAGTATCTGTAACTTGTAGATCTCCCCAAATCTCCAGTTTTGTATTTGAAATGTGCCTAAAATACCTTCTATATTTTTCAGCAGCATCATAGTAAAAACAAAAAACACAGCCTTGTCCATTGTGGTGCATGCTTTAATGCCAACATTTGGGAAGCAGAGGCAAGCAGATCTTTGTTAATTCAAGGCCAGCCTAGTCTACATACTGAGTTCTAGGCCAGCCATCCCATATAGCAAGACTCTGTCTTGAAAAAACAAAAACCAGTCTAGAGAAACTTACACAAGAGCATTTATTCTCAGAGATTATCATTGGCCACCCAAGATTGTTTTTAGGGCTACTGACTCAGCAAAGCTATTAGGGACTGGGTAAGAAGAAACATAATTGACCAGGCATAGCAGCGCATATCTACAATCCCTGCATGCAGAGCTTACACGTTCAGTGTCAGTCTAGGCAACCAAGTGAGATTCTGCCTTGACAGAAACAGCCAGGTGTGGCGGCTCTAATGCCTCTAATGCCAGCATTCCAGAGGCTAAGGGATAGCCAGACCTTGTCTCACATGAACAAAAGAGATGCTTCTGTTAGTCTACACAGTCACAGCTCCTGCTCCCTCCACTCTGCTATTATTTCTGTGTTTGTCTCTCAGATTCTCTGCAAGAATAGTATGTGCTCATAACCGTTGAGCCATCTTTCCAGCCCTTTGCTGATAATTTGTATTTAACATTTGTTTTAAGAGTTCCAGGTGTGCGTCATTCAGCGTCAGGTTGGACATGAGCAGAACCCTCATCAGCAGCATGGTTCGCCAAGCATCTTACGCTGATTGCGATCACATGGCTGATGTGCAAATCAGTCAGCCTCCGAGTGCTGGGATTAAAAGCAAGTGCCACCACACCCAGTGTGTCCGGTGCTTTTTGTTTTCATGGAGAACCCATGTGAATTCTCAGGCCAGAGACCTAGACTCTAGTTTCTCTGTGAAGAGACTGTCCCTCACTCAGTGTGGGGACACACAGTGCTGAGTAGACTGAACCCTACATGGGAGAGGAGGTAGAAACAAGAGGCAGGGGACGGGGAGGAGTGCTGTGGAGTGCTGTCTGCTGAACATGCCCCGGCCATTGCAATTAGGAACTAAGTCAGCTGCACAAGATCAAGCCAGCCAAGATGCCAGCATCGGCCTGGAGGTGCTTTGTTGGCCTTTCCGCTTCCTGAAGAAAGACTGCCGCTGGGAGGTGTCCCATGCTCAGGTGGACACTCCGTACCCATGCCTGTATGGATGGGCAGCCCTAGTGGCTTAAGAAAATAGGGGGGCTGGAGAGATGGCTCAGTGGTTAAGAGCACTGGCTGCTCTTCCAGGGGTCCTGAGTTCAATTCCCAGCATCCACATGGTGGCTCACAACCATCTCTAATAGGATCCAATGCCCTCTTCTGGTGTGCATGAAGACAGTGTACTCATATACATAATAAATAAATACATTTAAGAAAAATAAGAGGTGGAGGAGAAGGGAAAAGACATGGTGCTGGGAAGGTGAGGGGCAGGTGGAGAAAGGAAATGGGAAGTATATGATTTTAATTCAGAAGTATATGATTTTAATTCATTTCCAAGAGTAAGAAAAACATACTCTTTAAAAGCAAACACAAGAATCCGCCCATGTGCACAATCATCCACAGTTGTGCTGTGGCCATGGAACCGGGTGGGCCTGGGGGGCGCCGGAAGCTGGTGTGGGCTTCTTTGGAGTCCATTTCCACTGGGCAGAAAGGCTTGTTCTGCCTCCTGCAGCTTTCGCTTGGCAGTCACATTGGCTGCTGTGGTACGGGGGGGGGGGGGGGGGGGGGGCGGGGAATGCTGGTAAAGGAACAAAGAAAAGACAGAAGTGGATGAGGGGACAAAACAAAACAAAATATGAGGGTTTTCCTCCACTGTCCCTGCCTTAGGAATTTTCTTCTCAGCTCCATGCTTACCCAGAGATTTCCAGGTTTTGAGCCATACTTACTTCAGATTGTGGGGGTGGGGTGGGGTCGGGGTGCAGACAGGGAACAGAACAGACATACCCAGACCAGATCTGTGTTACTCCAAATTCTGGTCCGTCTTCATCCACCACAAATAGCTCTGCCGTTAATTCTGCTTGGATTCTGAAGCTGTGCTTTGCAGGACAAGTTGCAAGTGTCAGCTCCATGTTTCTGGGAAGTCCCCTCCACCGTCTTTTCTTGAGATCATTGTTTTATTAGCTTCTCCTGTATGGGAATAGCATGAGGCCGTGGGTTTAATCCCCAGTACCACAACATTAAAAACTTTTTTAAAGATTTATTTATTGAATACACAGCACTCCGCCTGTGTGTACACCCACAGGTCAGAAAAGGGCACCAAATCTCATTATAGATGGTTGTGAGCCACCATGTGGTGGCTGGAAATTGAACTCAGGACCTTTGGAAGAGCAGTCAGTGCTCTTAACCTCTGAGCCATCTCTCCAGGCCCTAAAAACATTTTTTAAAGCATGGGATGGTTTCCCCATCCTTCGCCATTGTCTTAGTTACTTTCCTGTTGCTGTGATGAAGTACCCTGACAAAAGCAACTTGAGAGGAGGGAAAAAAAGTTTATTATTTTGGCTCAGTATTCCAGTGGGACGCTGGCCATTATCTCTAGATATAGCAGCAGGCCGGGAAGGGATGGTGGCTGGGACAGGAAACAGGGAGTGAACAGGAAGTGAGGCCTGTTTATCCAGTGTCACATCCTCCTGCAGCGGCTTCGCTTCCTAAACAGTCTCCCCACCCCTACCCCCACCCCACCCCCCCCACCCCCGACAAAGAGCCATTGAAACATGGGAGACATTTAACCTTAAAACCACCACATTCATATGTCACGACGCTCAGGTCAATACACATAAGTCTGCAGCATGACTTAACTGCGCATTTATTTGATGTGTGTGTGAGTGCATGCGTGTGCATACGGAGATCAAAGGACAACTTGGGAGAATCCTTTTTCACCTCACACCATGTGGGTCATAGGGACTGAACTTAAGATTGTCAGGCTTGGTGGCAAGAACACTTTCCTGTCGCCCATCTCACAGGCCCCTGCATCATCACCATAGCAATCTATACATATCACAACTCATGATTTTAGTTATTTTCTAAAAGGTTGTTTTTTTAATTTATATTATGTGTATGGGTGTTTTGCCTGCTTGTATGTTTGCACACCCACATGTGTCAGATGTCAGAGCCAAGTTGGTGATGGGAACCCAGGCCCTCTGGAAGAACACCAGTGCTCTTCACTCCTGAGCCATCTCTCCAGGCCCCAGTTTAGTCATTTATAAGTGCATATTCCAGTGACATCCAATATATTTCACAGTATTATGCAACCATCACTTCCATCATCACGAGAACTTTTTCATCTCCTCAAACTGAAACTCTGAGTTCATTAAGCAGTGTTTTCATATGTAATTCATATATATATATACATATATACTTTATTTCTGAAATTCTTACTGTTACACATCCAGGTATATCTTCTATTATAAATACTCTTGGTGCTTGAAGATGGCTCTGCAGTAAAGAGCATGTGCTACTCTTGCAGAGAACTTGAGTTTAATTCACAGTGTCTGTCCGTATGAGGTGGCTCACACTTACTTGCAAGTGTATCTGTCAACCCTGGCCTCTGAGTGCTCATGCACCTAACACTCTCTTTCTCTTCTCTCTGTCTCTGTCTCTGTCTTTCTCTCTCTGTCTCTCTCTCTCTCTTTTCTCTCTCTGTCTCTCTCTCTGTCTCTCTGTATGTCTGTCTGTCTGTCTCTCTGTGTTTCTCTCTCTGTGTCTCTCTCTCTGTGTCTCTCTCTCTCTGTCTGTCTCTGTCTCTCTCTCTCTCTCTCTCTCTCTCTCTCTCTCTCTCTCTCTCTCTCTCTCTTTCCCTCTCTCTCTCACATAGGGTTTTCCCCCCCACTGCTCTCCTGCTTCCTAGATTGAACCCATGTCCTTCGCCATGCTTGGAGTCAACCCTCTCGTTGTTTGGATAATAAACACAGATGGGTTTTTAAACCTCTCACTTGATTTTAAATCTGAAAAGTAGCCGGGCGTGGTGGCGCACGCCTGTAATCCCAGCACTCAGGAGGCAGAGGCAGGCGGATCGCTGTGAGTTCGAGGCCAGCCTGGTCTACAAAGTGGTTCCAGAACAGCCAAGACTACACAGAGAAACCCTGTCTCAAAAAACCAAAAAAAAAAAAAAAAAAAAAAAAATCTGAAAAGTAAATAAGCTTAGGAGTAGAGTATATGTATATTTTAAACAAACAACAAATTAGGTTAGTGAACCCTACCCCTCTCATTTCACATCAAGTACAAATCTAGTGTCACGTTGAGATCTTCCATCCTTCACATCACTTGAAGTTTGGACCTGAAATCTGTTTAGTTCAGCTTTGCATCTCTGGACAAAAGCCCAAAGTCACCTTTGCATGTTGTTTTCAAATCCAGACGCATCAGTGCCCCTGAGGGCCCATCTGCGGGGGAGCAGAGATGTCATTTCGTACAATTTGCAACCCTCTGAGGTTCCCAGCCCCGGGCTCAACCTGGTCTTTGCATTCACCAGTTTGGAGAGCAGAAGCCAAAACCAGGGGCTGGGTGAGCTCCCTGGTGCTGCCCGGGGCGTCCAGGTGTGAAGCGGGAAGCGGCCACCAGGGGGCAGCATAGCGCTCGCCTCCGGCCGCTTCCGGCCGCGCAGGCGTCGTGGCCAGCGAGCAGGATTTGGTGGTCGCCAGGTAGGCTCCGGGGGGTGGTGGAGCTGGCCGGGGTTCTGCGGGGCCTTTCTGAGCCTGAATCACCACTCACCCCCTCACCCCACCCCCCGACCCAGCCCAAAGTGGAATGAAGCGGTTCTCACTGGCCTCAGCTGGTACTTGACTCGGAGCAGGTGGTGGCCGTCAGTGGCCCCTCCGGTGCTTACCGTGCACCCCTCCTCCGGGTGTTTACTGTGCATCTCCCCTCGGGTGCTCACCGTGCAGTCCTCTTCCGGGTCCTCACTGTGCAGCCCACTCCGGGTGCTTACCGTGCTCCCAGCGCCACTACGGATCTGTCCGGCGTGCTCTCGCTTTCTCTCCCCCTCTCTCCCCGCTTCTCTCCTTCCCTCTTTGTTAAAAAGCAATTTGTAGACGTTCGATAATTTTGACGTCCCCACTCTTTTGCCTGTACAAACTGAATAACAACCGCAATATTTAAATAACTCCCAGAAAGTGAGATTTAGTCTGAATTGTATTGGTGACACCAATACCTTCTCGAATTGTGTAAAATATTCTTAAATGTTGGCAGTTTATTTAGCTTTCTTATTTTTCTTTGTCTAACCTAAGCAGTTGGTCCTTTTTTGCCGTTATCAAACAGCCACGGTGTTTAAACAGTGCCAGAAGGTCCTACTCAGCCGGCTACACATATTCCTTTAAGCTCTGGGCAGTGTGTTCTGTAACAGCCAGCCTGGGTGTTGGCCCCCTCCAGTGGCTGGCCCCTGAACTTTATAGGTACTGAGGAAGTGTCAGCCCTTCCGCGTACACCATGTAGATGTTGAGCCAGCGCCTTTCCCTGAGTCCGGTTCCTTCTCAGGAAAGGTGAGATTCGACCTACCTCTCACCATTGTTTTGAGTTTGATATTGTGAGAACACCTGCGTTTAAGGATGATTGCTTTTTCTCTGGGGCATTTAAAATGTGAGGATTTAACTAAAAGGTATAAAATACACTTAAGAAGAAAGATCTGTTTCCACAAGAAACAGATGCATTAATGGATTGCTAAGTAATGAGAGTTCAATATAGATTTGAAAATATGGATTTTGGGGGGCTGGAGAGATGGCTTAGCAGGTAAGAGCACTTGTTTTCACAAAGGACCTGGGTTCAATTCCCTAATGGCTCATCACTGTCCATGATTTCAGTTCCAGGGGACCCAGCTCTCTAGTCCGACCTCCCAGGGCATGCAACTGTGGCATGCAAGCAAACACTCATGCGTGTAAAATAAATAAATCTTTTTACAAAGAAACAATGAATTCTGGGTTCCTGCAGAATGTTGTACCTGGTGTTGGTAGCATGTGAGCGTGTTAGCTTTTGTTGCTATAATCAGCTTTTAAAGGGGAAGGGTGCGGGATTCTTTCCATAATGGGTGCCCTTTGCTCATGGCCTGTGGTCATTATGCACATCATGACAGGAGAGAGTGTGGAGGGGGGGCCCGATGGAAACGAGGCCGTAGTGGAAGCAAAGAGACACAGGCTGAGGTCCCAGCATCTCCTTCAAGGCCACACTATTACTGAGCCAAGGCTTCCTTAAGGTTCTGCCACTGTCCACTATCTGGACAGCTGGGACCTAGTCTTTAATGAAAGCGCCTGGGGCGGGGGTGGGTGGGTGGGGGATCATAGGAGAGTGAATGTGTGTAAATGGGACTGAGGAGTGAGTAGTGGGCGTGGCCTTAGAAGGAAGCCACTCTGCACATCCACAGACAGATCTCTTGCAAAACCCTGGACAAGGCCTGGCAGTGTCACATTCCAAAAGTGTGTGTGCCCGTGCCTCTTTCACACATGTGTCATGGTGTGCATGTGGAGGTCAGAGTACAACATGGATGCTGATGTTGCTGCCTCCTGCCTTATTTGAGGCAGGATCACTTTGTGGTGTGCCACCATGTGTCAGGCCAGCAGGCCTAGGAGCTTCTGGGTATTTGGTTACCACCGCCAGTGGGATTTCAACTTGCGCCCTCGCACTTGACTCACTGAGCCATCTGCCCAGCCCGCCTGTGTTTTCTTAGGGAGCACCCTTTTCTTTCTAAAACTGTCTGAGCTTTAGGCTCCGTGAAGCTGGCCTTCACCCAGGTAAGATGAGGGGTGGGGTGGTTGCGGTAAAGAGATTTGACCCGGGGAAGATGTAACTATGGTGGTGTATGGTGAGGCTTGCTGGGCTAAGGACAGGTGGCAGAGGGGCATTACAGGCCAGGTCCCTCGAAGAACTGAAGAATAGATTCCCCGGGTCTGCGTAAGCACAAGGAAGCGTGTGTGCCAGAGACCATGAAGACGGAGAAGTGTAATGTGAGTGGGCAGGCTGTGCATTCTTACCAAGTGCCCTGCCCACCCTGTACCAGGCACCGCAGATGGGGTGGGGGGTGGGAAGGTGGGGGGGTTGGGGGGGTTAGGGGTGGGGGACCAAACAGACCAGGTGACAGACATTTTAGGAGTGCACAATCTAGAGGGGAAAGGGCCTACATTATCTCCTACAGGATTGTGAGCACCAAGGAGTGTCTGGGGGAGTCGAGCATAGCGGGTGGTGGGGAGGGTTGCTTTCCCTTGGCACTGGAGTCAAACCAGCACTGTGTCTTGGCATACCCTGAGCGTGGGATCTGCCACTGTCTATGTTATCGCCCTCTACGCCAGAGAGTAGCTTTTCCACATCGTACACATTTTGTTTCACGCCAGGGAAGTTGCAGATGCCTGTAATTGCAGCACATGGGAGACCGAGGCAAGAGGGTGGGGTGGTTGGGCTGTCTGTACACTGAGACTGTCTGCGGCAGGGGGAGTTACTTCACTAATGTTGCTAGAGTCTGTTGCAACTAGTGGGATAGAGTAGATAAATCTCTGCAGGCTAATGTGGTGGGCTGGCAAGATGGCTCAGTGGGATTAGGTGCTTGCTGCCAAGCCCAGTAACCTGAGTTCAACCCTTGGGCTTCCACGTACTGGAAGGAGGGAACCAATGCCTCCGAGTTGCATGCCTTGGCACGGGTCCTCCTCCCACACTCAAATAAATAAATACAATTTAAGAAATTAAAACAACAGCAACAGCAAGGCTGTGATAAAGAAAAAAAAAACTTAGTTGTAAGCCGGACTTGGTGGCGCACACCTTAAATCCCAGCACTAGGGAGGCAGAGGCAGGTGGATCTCTGTGAGTTTGAGGCCAGCCTGGTCTACAAAGAGAGTCTAGGACAGCCAAGGCTACACAGAGAAACCCTGTCTCCAAAAACAACAAACAAAAAAAGTTAGTTGTAAAGTAGAATGTTTAGTTGGCGGCATGAGCCCAGGAAAGCAGGGCCTGAAAATGAGGCAACTGAAGTCTCTCACTCAATAGCCAGCTTTAGTCACAGCATCAGACAATTTATACTCTGAGTAAAGTATTCAGCCACAAGGACAAGCCACGTGTGGCCAAGAGATGTTTTTCCATAGAGGCATATGAATAACAGCTGAGGCACGCCCCCACACCCCACACTAACCCCACCCCACCATCCACTACCCTGGGAGGGGCACAGAAACACATTCCAGGGACAATTCTGTGATTTGAAGAGACTGAGGTCACAGGACTCTTGTTTTCTTGGCTGGTTTCTCACAAGCGCTCAGAATTCCCCTTGTACAACTCCACTCTTGGACTGTGTTCCCACAGCAGAATTCTGGTATGCCAGAAGTAACCCACGTGCTTGAGAAGTTACCTGTGGGCACAGACTTGTGACCACGGGACACCCGAACTTGAACTGTGTCCGCCAGAGAGCCTCGGACGTTAGCGTTCACCCAGATTACCTAGAGAACTTTAAAAGTAGGTTTTGTTTCCGATCAGTAGGTCTGAAGCAAGCGCCTAAGGAAACTTCTTTCTAAGTTCCCAGGTCGCTGCTCCGCAATCTTGAGGCCCCAAGACAGCTGGGGATGACAAGGGCATCAACGGTGCCTGGGTGGTGTATGTAATTCATTTCTTTCACAAAGACCAGGCTGGAGGGTGTGTGTAGTGTAGGTCAATGAAGGACCATATGCTGTGCAAGACTCTGGCTTGGATCCCTAGTGTGTGCCGCCCCCAACACGAAAACTAAAAAAAGAAACTTTTTTTTGAAAAATTGAAATATATTTGGGACAAGTATGGATTAACAAAAACTGAATAGATGGCTATAATTTTATTTCTATTTTTCTCTCGAGACATTTTGTTAAAGAAGGAAGGACCCTATCTGCTGTGGAGAATGGACCGGGACACAGAAAGAGCATGCAGGGCTTGGCAGTAGAAGGCCAGGTAAGGGGTGCTGGTGGCATGTGCCAGGGCAGAGTGAGGAAAGGGCAGCTGTGAACAGGTTTAAAAGATTCGGGCAATGCAGCGCACAGGGCTTGGCTGACTTTGAGGTCACGGGGGTGGGGGGTGGGGGTGGGGGTGGAGTCACCCTGATTTGTGACGTGAATGATAAGTAGGTTCTGTCCCCGTGATAGAGTGGGAGACCCCGAGAAGGGATGTGCTGAGAAGGAGGGAGACACTGAGGTAGCCAGTGGACATCCCAGACACTAAGTCTGCGGAGTGCTGGGAGAAAGATCTAGGCCAGGGTATAGACTTAGGGATTGTAAGGCCTTAGAGGGCCCCAGAAACCCTGCATGGGGTAAGATTTTCTTGGTCTGCAATACCCTTGAAAGAATATTATCATCTCATGCCGGGCTTGGCCAGCTACAACTCACTGCCTGTCCCTTTATAGCGCTGAGCTAAGCAAGCATTTCACCGGTGAGATATAGCCCCACCCACTTTGATCTTAGTAAATGTTGGACATTAGTATTTTGTGATTGTATAAAAACTGTGTGGAGTTCAGAATCTTGCGCCCGTAAATGACTGTTTATTAGGATCCAGCCACTCAGGTTTGTTTTTAGACTCGCATCGGGGCCGCTCTAATACTGTAGCAGCGGAGTTGAGCGACAGGCAGAGATGATATAGGGCATTGTACCCTCTTTTATGCACCTTACATCAGCGAGGTGGTTACCACTTGATGCTGACATTGACTCCTAAGCCTAACTATTTAGCATTTGGCAGTTACAACTCCCTGGCCTAAGGTCTAAGTTGAGACATACCTGGTCCCTTTAAAGATTGTGAAGGGTGAGCTGGAGAGACGGCTCAGTGACTAAAGGTGCTTTGTCACACAAGCCGGATAATCCCCAGAACCCACCTAAAGATGAAAGAGAGAGTCAACTCCGCAGAGTTGTCCTCTGACCTCTACATGCACACTGTGGCATGCGCTCACCTGTACCCACGCATCGTACACACAATAATAATAATTAACAGAAAGGTTTAAAAATATATATATATATACTATGAACAAGAAATGGCAGCAGCCTGAGTAAATGGTTATCACAGCTTCTGTTAATCACTGAAAATGACCTGAAAGACAGGCTTAGAGTTTAAGATGGGTCCCTGTGTAATGGTGAACAAGTAGCCCGAAGCTGAGTGCTGTTGGAGCTGGCTGGGGAGACCCAAGACCGTGGGGTGAAAGGGCAAGATGGCCTCCAGGTGGCCTCTCTGAAAGCAAGAGACTGCAGAGCCCGGGTTTACTGAGCATGTCCTGCTGCCAGCAGGCAGAAGCAGCAGCGGTCCATTCTGTGGTCTAAGCAAGCTACTGAACTGTCGAGTCTCACATGTACTCATCAGCGTAGTTGTGTTGCTGTGCCCACACTCCACCCGTGTCCTCATGGGCTTAGAAACCGGAAGGGGAGGTTCCTTGTTTACTGACATGGACCTTGGAAAAGGAATAGATTTGGGGGAGAAGACGAAGTTGAGTTTGGGGGGTATATTCTTGTGCTCTCAAGATGAGATATAATTTGGAGTGGGGGGATTAAGGCAGAGTTTCTCTGCGTAGCCCTGGCTGTTCTGGAACTCTCTGTGTACTGGCCTTGAACTAAGAGATCCTCAGGCCTCTATCTCCTCGGTGCTGAGACCGGCACCGCCCCCACCCAGCCTTTTACTTGTTTGTCTGTGGGTATTTTGCCTGCACGTGCGTCTGTGCCCTGTGAATGCAGTGCTGCTGGGGCCCAACATCAGCTCTCCTGGGACCATGTGGGACCAAGCACGAAGCTGACGGACCCAGGCATGTAGATGGAGACCCAGCTGGGCGAAGGAAGAAACTCCTGCAGGTAACCTTTTGTGTCACTGTGGACTCCGGGCCCCCATGCTCCCAGTCTGACTGTCAGCTTGGAGCATCTCTGCCAAGCACTTTGAGGAACACGCATCCTTTGCTTGAGGGTCCATCCCAGGCCCCTCTGCCATGGCCTGGCCCCGTTCAGGATTCTTTGGGTTCCTACGGCCAGTGTCTCCCAAGGTATCTCCAGAAAACCTTGTCATCATTGGTCTCACCCACAAATTTGTCAGTGCTTGTGCCTGATGGTTGCCAGGGTCTCCTAGCTAGTCTGTGTACCTCTTGGGGTGTCTTTTCTACCCCAAGGCCACCTTGTCCTCCTGCTGAAGAGCAAGCCACCTTTGCTTCCTTACTGGTCTGTCCGTTGGGGCTAAGGTGCTCAGCTAGCATAACTGGGGGCCCATGTTCAATCCCCTGAGCCTAAAAAAAAAAAGAAAAGAAAAGAAAAGAAAAGAAAGAAAGAAAAGAAAAAGAAAAAGAAAACCTAAATATTTTGTTATTGCTGTATTGGGGTTCAAGCCCAGGGCCTTGCACATGCGAGAAGCTCCCTGAGCTATATCACCAGCTTGTTCAGGGGCTTTTGGGGGCCTTCCAAGGAGCACCCCAACTTCTCAGCTAGCTTCAGGAGGCCCTTGTCTGTTTACTACATTAATTGTGTCCCTTTGTCCACCTTTTATCCCAGCCCCGCAAATACATATTTTGCTTGTAATTTACTAAACATCCAGGCTATCAACTTAGTGTAAGCTGCTGTGGGAGAAAAGACCTGGTCTGGATGAATTCACGGTTTAGCTAGTGGTAAACAATGATGCTTATGGCTGGGCGGTGGTGGCGCATGCCTTTAATCCCAGCACTCGGGAGGCAGAGGCAGGTGGATTGCTGTGAGTTCGAGGCCAGCCTGGTCTACAAAAGTGAGTCCAGGACAGCCAAGGCCACACAGAGAAACCTTGTCTTGAAAAACCAAAAAATAAATTAATAAAAATACAAATAAATGATGCTTATTAGCGCATCTCACATTGCAGTCTGTATAAGCCTTCAAGTGACCCTGAAGCTGGCAGAACTCGTGAGTGGGCGTGGCCACCCTCAGAACACGCCCAGGGAGATGGAAATAGACCGTGCTGCTACTCCTTGTCTCCTACGATAGAACCGACATGGGACAGCAACATGGGAACAGGAAAGGTCTCACCCACCGAGAAGTCCCCCGGGTCGTTGGGCTGTTGCTCGCCATGGCCCTCATGAACGTGCTGCTTTACCTCTGCCTCGATCAGTTCTTCATCTCCCCTGGGCGACCCACTGAGGGCCCCGGACGCTGTCCGCACGGTCACTTCAGAATAGGACGGATGAAAAACTGCTCGCGCTGGTTGTCCTGTGAGGAGCTGAGGACGGAAGTGAGGCAGCTGAAGCGCATTGGGGAAGGAGCCGTGAAGAGAGTAAGTGTTCCTGTATGCTGTCATCACTGTCACCTCTGAGAGAGCAATACGGCACCTGTTGCTATACCAGGAATCTAAGGCGAGAAGAAGGCTTGGGGTAGGGCTTTGAGGCCAACCTGGGCAGCATAGAGAAACGCTGGCTTAAAAGCAAGCAAATGAAAAGGGAGCCATGAGCCGTGAGGGCCGTGTGTCTGTGCTTGAGCCCCTTAGTCTCGGATCTGGAACTCTGCTATAGTCAAACCATCTGGAGGAGGGGAGGCTGGGGATGTCGCTCACCTAGAAGAGTGGTTGCTTCAAGGCTTATTCTCTGCCGTGTGGGGAGTTCAAGCCCAGCCTGGGATACGTGAGATCTTCTCTAAAAACACATATTATCAGAAGCATAGCTAATTGTGTGGCCACAAGGTGCAGCTGGGGACTCCAGTTAGTATCAGGAGGAAAGTCCTAGGATAGTAAGTTTTTTTTTTAAAAAAAAGTGTGCCATCTAGTTGTAGCCTGTACTGTTTTCATTCACAAAGTTACATAATTCTGGAAGAAAACACAAGCACTATAGGCATCTTATAGCGTTGAGGAGGGGTGTGAGCTTTCAGCACAGCACCCCTTACGGATTCATTCCTGCTCTGAATCAGACATTTCTTCAAGCACTCACACTTTGTCTTAGCTAACGGTCTTATTTTATGGGCGTGAAGGCAGAAGGCATCCTCGTCCTCTTCCTATTAGGTCTGTATGCCCCTCCCCCCCTGCTGCGCCACACATCATCCTGACTCTGGGACTTTGCTGGTAGAGTGGTCCCCCTCCCGGTATCATCAGTCTTTCTCATCCCGCCCTTCATCCTGTCGGTGTCCAGGCTCTGCTCTTTACCCTGTGGTACATGACAGCTCTCGGGTTCTGCGTAGCCTTCGGAAGAGTCTGCTTCTCCCCCTGGAGCGTCGTCTTCCTTTCTTCCCCATCCTGGTTAGCTGCTCACCTCACTGAGTGTTGTGTGTTTGGCAGGGACCACTCTGTATCTGGTTCATCTCCATGTCCTCCGTACAACGCCTGCTTCCTAGGAGGTTGTCTGATTCTCAGCTTGCCTGGGTGACAGTCCAGCTAAGACGTTCTCTGTGGCCCTGTTTCAGGTCTTTCTGTCTGAGTGGAATGAACACAAAGTCGCTCTGTCCCGGCTCACCAGGCTGGAGATGAAGGATGACTTCCTCCACGGCCTCCAGATGCTGAAGTCACTACAGAGTGAGCACGTGGTCACGCTGGTTGGCTACTGCGAGGAAGACAGCACCATCCTTACCGAATATCACCCCTTTGGTTCCCTGAGCCACCTGGAAGAAACACTAAACCTTTCAAAGTACCGAGATATGAACACCTGGCAGCACAGGCTGCAGCTGGCTGTGGAGTATGTTGGCGTCATTAACTACCTGCACCGCAGTCCCCTGGGCACGAGGGTCATGTGCGACTCTAACGACCTACCCAAAACGTTGTCCCAGTATCTGCTGACAAGTAACTTCAGCATTGTGGCAAACGACCTGGACGCGCTGCCCCAGGTGGACCGCGGCTCTAGGGTACTTGTGAAGTGTGGCCACAGGGAGCTCCACGGGGAGTTTGTGGCTCCGGAGCAGCTGTGGCCCTACGGAAAAGACATACCTTTCCGAGATGATCTCATGCCCTCCTATGATGAGAAGATCGACATCTGGAAGATTCCAGATGTCTCCGGTTACCTCTTAGGGCACGTGGAAGGAAGCGATATGGTTCGATTCCACCTGTTTGATATACATAAGGCGTGTAAGAGCCAAGTCCCCGCAGAAAGACCCACAGCTCAGCATGTTCTGGATGCTTACCAGAGGGTTTTACATTCGCTCAGAGACGCTGTCATGTCTCAGACAAAAGAAATGCTGTGAAATGAAGCCATCGAGTGATGGTGGGCTTTACGGCTGAAAGCTATCCCGGACGGTCTACTCTTCATGAGCTTCGTCTTTTGTTGACCTTGGCTCTTCGGCCACGAAGGCCCTCCTCTACATCTGGCTGCATGTTTGAGTGTGCTCTGCTCTCCCGGCAACCTGGATGGAAGTTGCCAATCGAGAAAAACCTTATTTCGCTGTGCTTCCTGGTGAAGATGCAGAGAACCTGTAGCTCTACACAGTGTTTAAAGGAGGTAATAGGACAGTAATCCCGAAGCCATGTTGCCTGCCCTGGTAACCAACCCGTTTATAGACTGCTAGGAAACTGTGGATGACCGTTTGTGAAAAGCAAACGCACCAACTCAAAAAGTCCCTTTGAGAAGCTGGGGACGAGCTCAGTGGTAGGGCTCTTGCATGGTTACCTGCAAAGCCCTGAGCCTGACCCATAGCACACGCATACACATTCATGCTCAAAGACCATTTTGGGTGTCCAAAGTGTGCCCTTCTTCCCCCACCCCCCATTTTTTGTCAGTGAGGTCATTGTCAGTGTTGGAGATGATTTTCTGTGGCGCTTCCATGTTGTCCCCTTTCACTGAGCCAAGTGCACAATGGCAGCATGCTCCTATGTTTGGAACAGCAAGTTGGGGGAATGTTCTTACCTACCTGGGATGGTGCTTTGAATTCCTGCTGATCTGGAGTTTGAGCGTGAATGGTTTGCATCCAGTATCGCTCTTTACCAGAAAGTACCAAGCCCCACCCCCATGACAGAACACTTAAAAAATAAAAATCCAGGAATGGTGGTGCCTACCTGTAATTCCAGCACCTAGAAGACAGACAGGAGGAACCAGGAGTTCAGGGCTATCCTGGGCTATATACCATGTCTCTCTCTACCCCCTCCCAATAAAATAAAAAGGTCTTTCCTGTGGTGCTGGCATCCTTATTTGGGACGTGTGAGAGATTTGGTGTGTATTAACGGTCACCCATACGTGTCTCCTGTCTCCCCTGAGCCTGAACAGACAACAGATCTACCTGCATTTACGGATCGGGGGCCACCTCAGCGTCTCCAGCCTCCCAGGTCTAGAGTGAAGTCCAAGAATTTGTACCTGGTTCCCTGTGCTGCTGCTGCTGCTGCTGCTGCTCCGGGGACCACAGTGAGACACGCTGCCTCCTTGAGGAGATACAACAGGCCAAAGTAATAGGCGGCATCTGTAGCCCGTGGCTGACTAGGGGCTGAGCTTGCTCAGGGTGTCTGAGCCATCACTTAAAGTGCACAGGTTACTCCATTCACTTTGGGTTTACAAAAATTCTACTAAACTCACCAGCTTAAGGATATTATCAGATGTTGACCAGGGTGTGGAGTAATTAGAACCTATCCTGTGTTGCTAGTGGGAACTAATGCAAAAGCATGTTGGGAAAACAGTCTGGCAGTTCCTCCGGAAGTTTAATAGAGTTATCACATGTCCTGGCAGTTCTCCCAATGGTATGCCCATTAACATTGATGGTACAATTATACTTAATAGACAAAAAATAAAAAACAACCCAAATGTTGTATGTCTATATAATGGAATTATTCAGCCTTAAAGAATGATGTTCGGGCTGGGTGTGGTGGCGTACGCCTTTAATCCCAACACTCAGGAGGCAGAGGCTGGCAGATTGCTGTGAGTTCGAGGCCAGCCTGGTCTACAAAGCGAGTCTAGGACAGCCAAGGCTACACAGAGAAACCTTGCCTAAAGAAAAAAAAAATGCCGTTTCTGGTGCATGCCATAGTGAGCCTTGAAAACATACCTTGTGGAAGAAACCACTCATAGAAGACAGTGTGTTACATACTTACATCTGGGACATCCAGGTCTAAAACCATGGAAACAGGAATGTAAGCGTGTGTGAAGGCCTGGTAGTTGGGTGCAGTTGAAGAAGAGGAATTGACTACCGTTGAAAGTGATGGAATGTGCAGAGATTACACAGTGGGAGATGGCTACACAACTCCAACTGAGCTCTGAGTCGGATTCAAGGAGGAGAACTTAAAAGATTGGCCACAAGGCTGAGGTGTTTCTGGTCCTTTACCTTGATGAAGGGAAGGCAACTGTGTGCAATTCATCATTTGATATTGCTTACTGTAGCCATGTTTTGAGGGGCTAATGCTTATTAAGTCAAGCCTTTAAAGCATACATCCTCTTGCAGTCTGTAAGCAAACGTGGTGCATATGTCAGCGGGAGGCAGCCAATCAGAACTCTCCGAGGAACTCAGACCATTTGAACATTGGCACCTACCACAGCGCCCTTCTTAGGCCAGCCAAGGGCTGCAGTGCAAAGTTAAAACAGGGGAAACTGGTTCAGCGCCACTCTTAGGGTTTCCGGACAGGGATTTCCCCCACACATGATGGAGGCAGGAGTTGGGGATAGTGTCAAGGCCAAAGTGCAGCTTTGCATTCACAAGTCAGCTGAAACAGTAGTTTCCAGGCTCAGTGTGTTGTCCCCACTGCCACAAGGTTACAAAGGTAGGTACCTCAGTAGTTCGCATCTCTGGTTAACAGGGCACAGGCTCATAGGTTGTACCTTTTCCCATCATGCACAGGTGTACATATGTTCAATAGGGACAGTAGCCAACCTCAGGGGCATTTACAATGGAGTGTTACTTGGTAAAAATAAAAATAAAAATAAAAAAAAAGGAAACATCAGAAGAGAAGTGAAACGTGACTAACAATGTTGCCATAACAACTGAAATGTGCGGTCTGCTGTGTTGTCTTTGTATGCCTCTGTGAGTGGATTCTAAATCCTCCAAAAGGCTTGGCATGGTTTTTACAAATATTTCAGATATCGAAGGGAGAAGCCAAAACCAAAACAAACAATCAAACAAAAGCCTAAACACACATGGCTGTATAGATGCCATTGTTAGGATTCCCTGAGGCTGGTGATGAACTGTTACAATAAATTTGTATCTGTTCTGCCTAAGAAGGCTAAATAATGACAAGGAGTCTGGAGCCTACTTTTAAACTGTCAGCACTACAGTGCTGGGCAGAAACGAACTAAAACAAATCTACCTGTAAAATAAACAGCTACTCAAAACCTCTTAACATACATATACCCTAAGCACTTGCCACTATGGTGGTGCTAGGCAATTTCTCTCCTTCTCCTCTTCCAAGCTCCCTTTCTTTTCCAGACGGGTTAGGGTTGGGTTGGGTTAGGGTTAGGGTTAGGGTTAGGGTTGGGTTAGGGTTGGGTTAGGGTTAGGGTTAGGGTTAGGTTTGGGTTAGGGTTAGTCACACTTCCCCTACCCCACCCCCGAAGTCCCGCCTTCCACTTCCTGTCCTGCCCAACTGATTGGCCAAACAGCGCTTTATTGACAGTTGTTACATCCACTCAGCATTCCTCCACAATGAACTGCCTGATGTGGGTGCTGGGAACCGAACCTGGATCCCAATAGTGCTAAGTGTTCTTAAAGTCTAGCCTCATGAATTCTCTTCTCGTTATTTACTTATTTTATGTATGGGAGTGTTTTGCCTGCATGAATGTCTGTGCTCTACTTATGTACAGTACTGTGGAGGCAGTACTGCCTGCCCTGCCTCCCAAGTGCTCCGCACCCGGTTTATTTTAGGAATTTTAAAGCCTGGAACAGTGGCCCATTTTCCTTGGTACAGTGACTTCTTTCTGCTTCTTCCTTCATTTCCTGTGGGCCAGTTCTTTTTAGACTAGCTAATTGAATAAGATTGTGAAGTCGGACTCCAGACACTGCCTGAGTTAGAATAAAAACTAAGTTCACTTCCTATCTTGGTGTGTTTGGTTTTGTTTGACATTCAGAGTTTAACCTTTGGATCAAGAGCAAAGTTTGCCTTGTGTAGACATGTCAGTTGCAGTGATGGTCTCTTTCTTTGTGACCTAGAACATATTTCTAACATACATTGGGGGGTATCCACCAGAGAAGAGTACTTAGACATGGGTTTAAGCCTTTGTTTTAGTTTTGGCAGGTGGTGCTGTCTATATTTTACAGACTGAATGGTTCTTCCATCATGGAGTCAGTTGTGCTAAGGTCTGGAGGCCTGTTACACAGGGATATTAAGTTTGGTATACTGGGTTCACTGAAGTTAGGGCCTGAGGATTTTCAGTACAGGGTGGGTTTGTTTTTGTTTTGTTTTGTTTTTGCATTAAATCTTGGGATCCATTCTACAATTTATAGTTGTGACCACTGTTGTGTTTAGTAATACAAGAATGAGGATTTTTTTTTTGTTTGTTTTTGTTTTTGTTTTTCCAGACAGGGTTTCTCTGTGTAACAGCTCTAGCTGTCCTGGAACTCTCTCTGTAGATCAACAGGCTGGCCTCGAACTCACAGAGATCCTCCTGCCTCTGCCTCCCAAGTGCTGGGATTAAAGGTGTGTGCCACCACCCAGCTAAGAATGAGGTCACATGTATGTTTCCCTGCGTGGTTGAATTTGTAAATGAGTCCGTCTAAGAAAGTATATAAATGTTATTACAAAGCTAAGTGCAACCTGTTTCCCTTCAGCATCTTAAGACTCTTACCTGTGGATATGTGAAGGTCTGATCATTTCTGCTGCTGCATAGTATGATGCTGTTCCACTGACAGCATTTCAGATTACCCACATGATTTTGCAATTACAAACAATGTTATTACAAATACCGTGCCTGTTCTCTCTCACATACGATGGCTTCTCCGGGAATACAGATAGCAGTGGGGATCTATGCTGCTCATCCCCGGCACCTTTAGCTTCTGCAGACCGGCAGCAGCCTGTTCAAAGCCAGACATAGGAGACCTTTTACGGGGTGTGTCACTCTATGTAGTGAACGCTTAAGGTCTGTGCGTGTGTGCATGCCTTTAATCCCAGCGCTTGGCAAGCAGAGGCAGGTGGATCCCTGTGAGTTCGAGGCCAGCCTGGTCTACAAAATGAGTCCAGGAAAGACAGGGACACACAGAAAAACTCTGTTTCGAACACACACACACACACACACACACACACACACACGTTTGTGCGTGTAAAGGGATTTCTGTGCAGTCTTGTTTATTACTAAGGACTCCTAGAAGATGGGCAGAGGCCTGTAAAAACCCATTTGCAAGTTGAAAGGCTAGGATGCAAGAACGTTCTAGGAGTGGTGAGGGTGAATGACTCGGGACGCAAAGGCCACTCTTCTGGATTTTTCTCCCCTCAGGATAGAGACACAGTGCAAAGGGTAGAATACAGCCAGGCGGCCCTCTGTGGCGCTAGGGGTGGCATTAGCAGGACACGCACTTTCCCCCAGCTGGGCGGGGCTTAGGAAGCTTCCAGCGGCGGCCCCGCCCTCCCCTGCGGGACCGTGGAGTTGACGACACCGGAGTCGGCGATGACTGGCGGCCCGAGCTCGCGCAGGCGCCGGACGGAGGATCGCAGCTCGGCAGCCGGGATCGAGGAGCGCAGCTCCCGGAGGGAGGCGGCGGGCGGCATGGGCGCGGGTACGGCGCTCGCCACGCTGCTGCTGGCGGGGTCGGTACTGAGCGCCACGCTGCTGGCCCCCGGCCGCCGGGTGGAGCCAGGTGAGCGGCCGCGCGGGTTCAGGGCAGCGGGGACCGTGCGTGGGCCTGCCCGGGAGCTGCCCGCGGCGCCCGGTCCACGCTGGGGTGGACGGCTGTGCCCGCGCCGCGGGAGCTGCGACCCGGGAGCCCTGCCCGGCCTGTCTTCGTAGGTTCAGTTGCGGGCTCCTGGGCTGGGTGTGCAGTCCGAATTCACTAGGGCAAAGGGTGAAGAAAAAACAAAGCAAAACAAAACAAAAAAAACGGGGAAAAAAAAAACCCCAAAAACCAAAAAGGAATTCTGGGACTTCTCTCGACCCATGCCCGAAAGTCCCCAGGGTTCTGCAACACCATTCCACAAAGTCCTGTCCAAACTCCTGTCCAGAGGATAGTTTGGGTTGAGGACTGAGACAAGTCCCCTGCCCCTCCCCCCGCCTCCCCTGCGCGCATTGTTTGGGCTAGGGCCTTTCATCTGGCAAAGTGTGTCACCTGCCTCTTATCCATCCATCCATCCATCCATCCATCCATCCATATCAGATCTGAAATGTGAT
Organism: Acomys minous; assembly: GCF_964271855.1. Taxonomy (NCBI): domain Eukaryota; kingdom Metazoa; phylum Chordata; class Mammalia; order Rodentia; family Muridae; genus Acomys; species Acomys minous. The sequence goes on along the minus strand of NC_140497.1, from coordinate 16,878,434 downwards.
GTCTGTGTGCATCGCCCCTCCATTTTCCAAACTTAGAAAACAGACAAGCAAACAAACAAAACACTGAAATAATGCAAAAAGTACAAAGGAAGGTGTAAAAAGCCAGGACTCTAGTTGGATGGATTTTTTTTTTCTTTTAAATCATGAGTTTGGCGTCAGGTCACGCTATTTCAACTTTTCATTGCTGTTCTGTTTGAAGCTTCCCGGGCAATTCTGATGTTTGGTTAGGCCTGAGGGACTCTGCATTCTCCTGAATAGCACAGTAACAGTGACAAGAGCTTTGTGCCTCTAAAATCCGCATGGGAAATCAAAGCATAAAACACACCACTAAAGACTAAGAAACAGCCGGGCAGTGGTGGCGCATGCCTTTAATCCCAGAGAGGCAGGCAGATCGCTGTGAGTTCGAGGCCAGCCTAGTCTACAAAGCGAGTCCGGGACAGTCCCAAGACTACACAGAGAAACCCTGTCTCGAAAAACAAAACAAAACAAAATAAATAAAAGAATGGCAGTGTAGTCATCCCCACCACGAAGGGACATTGGTGTATAGAGAGAACAGCTGCAGGGATTTAGTCTAACTGGAAAAAGAAGAGTGTCAAAAATAAACAATGGACTAGAGAGATGTCACTGGTTTAAGAGCACTCACTGTCTGTGCTTCTAGATGACTCGGGTTCAGTTCCCAGCACCCATGTGGCAGCGCACAGCCATGATCGACTCGATGCCATCTTCTGGCTTCTTGGAGCACCAGGCACTCCTGTGGTATACTTACATATACATACAGGCAAGGAACCCAAACACATTTTTTAAAGTAACAAGAAAAATGAAAAAGAAAATTACAATAAAGATTAAAAAAAAAAAAAAACAAAACTTAAAACTAAGAATCCTAGAGTTTAGGAAAGGGGTTAATTAAGTTTTCCAACAACTCACAGGATAGGAAAGTGGCCGTGCCGAGCATTTGGAAGACATGTTCAAAGTGCTGGTTTCTGTTTATTAGTAAAGGAGAAACCCAAAGGCTAACGGAGAGCCAGAGGCTGCATAGCAGAAACCCTCCCTCTCTGGAGTGTGGCAGCCCTTAGCTGCTGCAGCTGACTGACCTCCACTTAGCCCTGCCTGCTCGCAGGTCCTGACCTTAAGCAATTTGGTTGATCTCTCACAGTGGTACCCGGAAAACCAGCTACTTGGGAGACTGACGCAGAATGGGTACCTTGAAGCCAGCAGTTCAACACCAATCGCTGCAATGCAGAGAAACCCCGACTGTGGCCCAGGGGTGTGTGTGTGTAAACTATATTGTATAAGACTGTTAGGATGTGGCACCCAATAAGAAAGTCATTGCTACCAGCGAGGAGTCTATGGTCTCCATAGACGTCTTAAATGAGTCCTATTGAAGAGGTCTGGAATTCACAGTACTTTCAAGATGGTATTCAATTTTTTGAAAGGCTACTTTTTTGGGGTGGGGGGAAAGAAAATCTTCACTCGTGGAAGTTCCTTTCTTTAGATACTTTGTAAAATAAATAAATACCATTCAAGGCAGAGAACTGTCTCAGCACTAAAGTGTGTGGTCAAGCCTGACTGCTTGGGTTCAGTCCCTGAAGTGAGAGGAGATGGCTCCCCAGCCGCTAAATGAGTATCATCTCTGTGGCAGCCTAATGATGTCATCTAGCCTGTACCTGTTGGTTGAATGCTAGAGCAGGGACTCCTTCTGCCCCTCACTCCTCGTGCACACTTGGTACCCCTTTCAGCTCTGCCATTGGAGCTGGAAGGGAGAGTCATAATCTCCCACCAGCATGATAGGCTGCGAGAGGCCCGGGAGCCTCACCCACCTGCACGTGTGACTCGGGGAGGGCAGCAAGTCTGCATTTTTGGTCTTTCTTTTACTGCTCCAATCACTGTAAACGGGACTTGGTTACACAGTTAGGGTCCCAAGAGGATAGGCCTGGCAGCTGCCTGTGGTTGAAGGTGGTTGCAGTAGCTACAGCACACAACTGGTAAGTGTGGGCAGGGGTAGCACTTGGGACAGATCGGCTGACGCCTCTCAGTAGGTGCAGCAGCAGGTGCAGGCTGGACAGTTTCTAGATCATGTCAAGACGTTCCCTATGCTGTTTGCCTCATCTCGAGGGCTGGTGTTCAAAGTGGGCCCCCTGATTGGATCTTGGCCTTGACCTTCTGCTGGGCTGGCCTTCCAAGGATGATGGTGTTGCCCTGTCAGAGTTCTCCTATGTGTCTGCATCTTGGTGTCTCTTCCTTATTTTATTTTATGTGTGTGCGTGTTTTGCTTGCATGTATGTCTCTGGCCCGTGTTCATGTCTAGTACCTGCAGAGGCCACAAGAGGGTGTAAGATCGCCTGGAACCTCAGTTATGCATGGCTGTGAGTTACCGTATGGGTGCTGGGAGTTGAACTAGTGTCCCCTGGAAGAGCAGCTGGTGCTGAGCCGTCTCTCCAGCCTTTGGTGTCTCTTGTTGCCTCGTTGGAGGGATAGAGCTGCAGGCTGCATTTCTAACGGGCTGCCAGGGCTAAGCTGGGAACTGATTTGGTAAACTCTAGACGTGGGAATCACACTTGTGGCTCAAATCAGTGATTTCATTGAATAGCTGTGGCCGCGCTGTGCAAAACAGAACAACCTAGCTCGTGCCGTTATTATCCTGTGGGTATTACTCAACTCAGTGAATGTCATCTCCTCACACACACTGCGTGTGAGTCCTCGGTTATGGATGAGCCTTCTGTGCAAAGGGCACCCGTGTCTGTCCTTGCACACAGGCACATCTTTGCACACGGAGCGCCATGCTGGAGTGTAGGTGTTTGCCAGGAGTCTCTGCCTATCTCTGTCTCTTGTCTGTCACTCTTAATGAGCTTTGGGTGTTTTGGTAACTTTTCTTTCTGACCCGTTTCAGGTGTCGATGAAAAAAGGAATGTGGATCTGAAGATGGATCAGGCGTTGCTGCTTATCCACAATGAACTGTTGGGAACAAGCATCACAGTCTACTGGAAATCTGACTACTGTTACCAAGTACGCGGTGTCCGCATCCACGGCTTGCCCCGGCCTTGCTGGATGCACTTTTCCAGTGTTCTCAGACACAAACCCTTTTCTGGTTCCCTTTGGTTTTACAGCGAAGGGAAATGAATAGTTTATAATAAAGAATTAGGTAGAATATGATCAAGGGAGAGTGGTTGGCAGTGACTGCAGATGTCTCTTATCCTTTCTTTTAAAAAAATATTTTTTTGCGTACTGCTAGGCTACTTGTAACATGAATTCTTTTTTTTTTTAAGATTGTATGTATGTATGTAGTGCTCTGTCTGCATGTACGCTCGCATACCAGAAGAGGGCATTATAGGGTGTAGATGGTTGTGATCTACCATGTGGCTATTGGGAATTGAACTCAGGACTTCTGGAAGAACAGCCAGTGCTCTTAACCACTGAGCCATCTCTCCCGCCCTGTAATATGAATTCTTATTGAAACTAAGATGAGTATTTTATTGCAATAATCTCACTTTTGGAAATTTACATTAAGGAGAGAATGTAAAAGAGCAAGAACCTTAGATGTAGATATCTTAAAATAATATATTTACATTGCAGAAATGTAAAGCTACAGTAGAAAAGCTCTGAAGATATAAATACCCACAGTTATTGTAGTTGGTGACATATGCGTATTAAATATAAATATGTAACATAGGATCCTGTAATCTTTTCCATTAGTTTATTTACATATTCAATTTACATCCTGATCAAAGCCCCCATCTATCCTCTCGTCCCCATCTCACCCTCACATCCCCCCATTCCCTCCTCCCTCTCTCCTCAGAGAAGAGGACACACCCCTCCCCCCTGCCCCCCCCCCCCACATCAGGTCACATCAGGACTAAGTGCATCCTTTTCCACTAAGGCCAGACAAAGCAACTCAGCTAAGGGAGAAGGAGGATCCTGTAAATTTAATTGTGGTTTGTTTGTTTGTTTGTTTGTTTGTGTTTTCTTTGTTTGTGTCATTGGTTGGTTGGTTAAATAATTATTAAAACAATAGAATGCAGGCCAGGCATGGTGGCTCCCAACACTCAGGAGGCAGAGGCAGGTGGATCTCTGTGAGTTCGAGGACTGCTTGGTGTACAAAGTGAGCCCAGAACAACCAGGCCTCTGTTACACAGAAAAACCCTGTTTCGAAAAACCAAAACAAAACAAAACAAAAAAAAGTAAAAGAAAAACCAAAACCAACCAACCAAACAAATAAACCAATAGAACGCAAGAATTAAAGTAGGCTGTATTTTTTTTTAACTTGTGAGAAGTTTACCTATAAATGAAGATTATTCTGTTCTATCATAGCAGTAATTATTTTAATATAAAATAGGTAAGTTTTATCTGCATACTGCAGTCTATGTTTTTTTTTAAAGTATGAAGGGAAAGTCAGGATTTTTTCCCTCTTGGATATTGTCCCCCAACCCAGCCTCCCCACCCCCCAGCCTCCTCACCCCCCTACTCCCCACCCCCTCACCCTCCCAACCACTGAGAGACTTTTAAAACCCCTACCAGGATTAGATGTGTAGTTTTGGGGCCAGCACCCACCTAACAGTGCACGACCCCGGCTTTGACCCCCAGCACGTAACACCAGCAGCTGCTCTGACATTGTGCCAATGACCCTTTGTCTCACCAGTGCCTCTTCCAGCCTCTGGCAAATGTCTCTCACGGTGGAAAGCCTGCGAAGCCAAGCGTGGCAGCTGTCTCCGTGAGCACCCAGCATGGGTCCGTTCTGCAAGTTAATTACACCTTGGAAGAGAGAGCAGTTTGCAGGTCTGTGCCTGCTCATCATGGTCTAGGATGAGTCCTTTTTTCTCTTTCTTTCTTTCTTTTTTTTTTTTCTTCTTTTCCTACATGGTTTTTGTTTATCCTCTCTTTAAGATATTTTACCCAGTCTTCCCGATCTGTATTTGAGAATTCTCATCGTTTCTCGCTGATGGTGTTTGCAAAGTCTAGCTTGGCGGCTGTCGGCCTTCCTAATGCTTGCGACCCGTTCAGACAGCTCCTCATGTGGTGACCGCCCCCCCAACCACAACCATAAAATTATTTCATCACCACTTCATAACTGTAATTTTGCTACTGTTATGAATCATAGTATAATTATCTGATATGCAGGATGTCTGATTTGTGATCCCCCTCAGGGGGTCGAGACCCACAGGTTGAGACCTGCTGGTCCAGCTCCTTGTCCCCTCATGTAATCACTTGCCTTCATTTTATCTGCTCGTCGTTGTCGTAGGCTGGAATACAAATTTGGGGAGTTTGGAAACTATTCGCTCCTGGTACAGCATGCTTCCAGCGGAGCTGACGAAATCACCTGTGACCTGGTTGTTAACGAGAACCCAGTGGACAGTAACCTTCGTGAGTATATGTCCTTCGTCACGTTCTTAAGTTTGTGTTTTAAAGGTTTCTGTTTTGTTGCTTCTGACGCTTCATGGTGTGATCATTAATTTAAAACGTGGGTTATAGCTGGGGCGAGGTGGCACACGCCTTTAATCCCAGCACTCGGGAGGCAGAGGCAGGTGGATTGCTGTGAGTTCGAGGCCAGCCTGGTCTACAAAGCGAGTCCAGGACAGCCAAGGATACACAGAGAGACCCTGTCTTGAAAAACCAAAAAAAAAAAAAAAAAAAAGAAAGAAAGAAAGAAAGAAAGAAAAAAGTGGATTATACATTATCTCTATCATTTATTTATGGTACAGTTATAGTTTTCTTTCGAACTTTCTGTTCGTGGACTTAGGGCATGCGTAGTGTTTCCTGAGAGCCTTGACAGTGACAGCCAGCTGAGGCCCCCTTACCGGAAGGACCACCCTTAGAGCTCCGCTGCAGGACCTCTGTCACCTTGAGCCCTCTCTAGGTATTACTGTATGTGATGCTCTTTAAGGGACGCCAAGGACTCTCTGTGCCATTAGTAGGTTCTGTTTACAGGGAGTTAAGAGTGATGTCATTTTTAAAAAAATATTTTTATTTTATTGCGTATACCGTGTTCTGCCTGCACACCAGAAGAGGGCACTAGATCTCATTGTAGATGGTTGTGAGCCACCATGTGGTTGCTGGGAATTGAACTCAGAACCTCTGGAAAAGTAGACAATGCTCTTAACCCGCTGAGCTGTCTCTCCAGCCCAAGTGACGAGTGACCTCATTTTAAAAGAACTGTAGAGCCTATGCAAGTTGGGGGCAGCTTAAACAGTTAAAAGCATGATGAGGCCCAGCAGGATAGCTCAGCAGGTAAAAGGCATTTGTCATCAAGCCTGAGGATCCGAGTTCAATCCCTGAATCCCACTTGCTAGGAGAGACTCGACTCCCGCAAGTTGTCCTCAGACCTCTGCACATGCACAGTGGCCCACACCTACCCATCATCCACACCAAGAATAAATGTAAAAGCAGTTCAGCAGTAAGGAATGTCACTGACTAAAAAAGTAACCTGTTAAAAATATATAAAAACTGCAGGGTTACTATGAAACAAAGAAGACAAAAATAAAAACAATGCTTAAATTGCCTTTGGAGTAACAGGGTTACCAAATACTTGAAGATTTAAAATTGTCAGTTGAGGGGCCAGCAAGGGGACTCAGCAATAAAGGTGCTAGTGGCTAAACCTGAACCTGGAACCCACAGGGTTGCTCTGACAAATAATAGCCAGGCTTTTGCCACATTAGCAAATCTGTGTCACATGGTCAGCTGCAGTGTGCACATGTCACATGGTCAGCTGCAGGAGGTGCCGCCTCAGTGTGCACATGTGTCACATGGTCAGCTGCAGGAGGTGCCGCCTCAGTGTGCACGTGTGTCACATGGCCAGCTGCAGGAGGTGCCACCTCAGTGTGCACGTGTGTCACATGGTCAGCGGCAGGAGGTGCCTCTGCAGTGTGAAAGAATATTGGTAACTCTGCGTGACTCTGTGTCTGTGAAAAAAAAATAGTAGGTTTATAGAAATGTTACAAAAAGTTTCTAAATACCCCTTTCTAACTTTGCTTATGCCCTTAAACTGTATAATCATGCTACAGTTAACCCTGTATATAATTATTGGGCAGGAACTTAACATTCATACAGCATTGGTGCATAGACATTTAAACTTCTCGTTGCCCTTCTTAACACATATTTATAGTGTTGGGGGTGCCACAGACCACATGCTCTGGGGTCAAAGGATGACTTGGTGGCTTTGGTTCTCCTCTTCTACCATGTGGGCTCTGGGCATGGAGTGCAGGTGGTCAGGCTTGGTGGCATCCCTCCTGCCCTTAATGTTATTTCTCTCATCCGGGATCTGACCTAGGAACCCATCCTGCATTTAGTTGTCAAAGCCGCCTTGTCGCGTTCACTGAAGCGTTGCCTTTTGCCTTTCTTTGTCTTTCATGACCTTGGTGGTTGTGAGGCTGTTTTGTAAACCGACCCTGTGGGGGGTTTTCTCATGCGTAGGTAGAGGTTTCCCCTCTTGAGGGTAGAAGACTCTCCAAGGAGAGTTGTGGTTTCTTCAGTGCGGTGTGTCGGGAGACATGAGATAACGGGACCGTCTGCAGGACCCGTACGCATGATGAACGTAGTGAAGTATGTGGGGGTGAAGGGACGCAATGTCTGGGGTTTAAAATGCGTCATCAAAACAAGGAGAAGCGACGTAATGGTTGAAACAGAGCGGTGTGATTTTTGTTTTGCTGGAGATAGAAGCCAGGTCCTTGCAAATGCAAGGTAAGTGCTCCACCGTTGAGTTGCATCCCCAGCTCCAAGAGAGACAGTGTCTTGATGATAACAATACAAATAGCCAAAGCACTAAGAGTGTAACATTTATATAATTCCTGATTGTGTCGTGGTTCTTCTTGCTATAGGGAGTCTATTGTATGTATGTGTAATAATATAAATGTATATGTAAAAAAATGTGTAAATAATTAAAAAAAATCTTCCAGGAGCCGAGAGATGGGTGTGTTGTGTGTATATCATGCAATGCTCCTGCGTGTTCTGTTCTTAACTGTTTTACAGAGTTTAACACAAGGATGTGAACTTTGCTCATTTTATGCCAGTTCTCACTGGCAGGGTAATGCAGTGTCCTGACAGCTTTGATACTTACGATGGCATTTTGATGTTTCTCTCCTTCCGTAGCTGTAAGTATCGCGTTCCTTGTCGGTCTGACAGTCATCATTGTGATATCCTTCCTGAGACTCCTGCTGAGGTGAGTTGCTGAGGAGAGCGTGACTGGGGAACATAGACCCAGCAAGGGTAATTTGGCCCTCAGGGGACCAGTATTCCTCCTCAGGACAGTCACCAAAAGCAAACACTCGTAGATGGCCACTGGCATTTGTGCATCTGCCAGGACGATTCTAGTCACGGACATCCGAGCAGACTGTGCTCTCCGACCACAGGGCATGCTATTGAGGGCACGGTTGGATTTTTGCCTTGCATTCGCCCAACGTGGCTGAAGATGGTGTTTGAGGAACAGCTATTCCCTAACGAGTCTCCTGGAGTGAGCTTTACTTAGTAGAGGTGGTCTACAATACCTTTAGGAGAAGGTTGCCCCGCTGCACTCTCCCCCTGTTCTCTGAGTCTTGACCCCTCCCCCCTCCACTGCACCCCCTCCCCCACTGCCCCCCTCCCCCACTGCACCCCCTCCCCCACTCCCTCTTCTCTGTTCCGCCTCCTGCGGAGTCTGGGGCCAAGTGCAGCACAAGGGCAGCCTGTAGCTCAGGAGAAGCATCTGATTGGACAGGGCATTCGGCCTTCTCTGCCTGGTTTACAGTGATCCTGGGACGTGAATCAGTAGACAGGAGAAGACAAATGAAGCAAAATAGATCCAGGCTGGTTTAATCAACTCTAAAATTGAAAATTTTAAAAAGGTGTGTGTGTGTGTGTGTGTGTGTGTGTGTGTGTGTGTGTGTGTCTGTCTGTCTGTCTGTCTGTCTATCTGTCTGTCCATCTGTCTGTCAGTCTCCACAGAGGCATTGGATCCCCTGGAGCTGGAGTTGAGGTGGTTGTGAGCCACCAAATGTGGGTGCTGGGACCCAAAACTCTCCTCTTCTTTAGGAACAGTTTATGTTTTAATTGCCAAGACCATCTCTCTAACCCTTTAGTTAACTCTATAAGAAAGTTCTTTCATGTTTTAAAGGGAAGAAGGGTGGCCATGGTGACACACATGTAATCCCAGCAGTAGAGAAAGGAGGATTTTGAGTTCAAAGCCAGCCCTGGCTCCGTAGTGAAGCCGGGTCTTAGAAAAAAAAAGGACGGATGGAAGGGAAGAAAAGGGAAATGGCATTTGCACGTGTTCATCCTCTCAGGGTCTTAGGTTTCCCAAAGGACCACAGACTTCATTAGCAGCATCAGCTTTGTTCAGACTGGTACAGTGAAAAATGGCACCTTAATTCGGCTGCCTGGGTGGAGTTGACCTGCCAGCTTTGTGAGCTTTTGAAATAGTTTCCTTCCACATCTAAGAAACCTGGCCTTAGCATAGTAGGAGAGTCACTTGCTGCTCAGTGAGCGTTTGGCCCAGCTGCTTCCCATTGGGGAAGTACGAATCTCGAGGTTGCATTTCTTTGGAGTCAGGCGTTATCTTGTCAGTCCTGTGGTGAGATGGAAAGGCCGTTCGTGTAGCAGGGTGCGTTCTCTTGGTGCTTTGTGTGTGGATGGATCTGTCCCGTTGCTTCATAGTGACAGATGGCTGGAACAGGGAAGCAGGCATCTTGGCATCTTGCCCCCTGTGTAACTGGACTCCTCTTTGCCTCTCCAGGATGGGTAGATTGAATGCTGGGCGGGAGGGAGGCTGCAGGCGACTCCTTGCCTTATTGCTGCCCAGCATACCTGTGTAAGTTCAAGGCCGCTTCACAAGCCGAGCATGGCCCCCTCTCACTTGGAGAACTAACAATCAGAGATGCATGCTTCATTTATTTTTTTTAGCACTTCAACTTGTCCGTTCGGTGCTTCCTTGAATGTGCCTATTTTATTGTTTTCACGTGATGGTGACATTAGCAGTGCTGTGTGGACTAGAAACCATCATGGTTTGTAAGAAGGATTGCAGGCGGAAGCATTAGCTATGAGGATTGTTTGTGGGGCTGATTTGCACAGGTACGAAGAACATCTTCAAGCCAGGGAAACATTCGGTGCTAGTCAGGAATATTGACATCATCTGAAATGCAGTGATGGGAAAGGCCTGTGGGAAGGCCTGAAAAATAAAGGTACTCGCCACCAAGCGTGATGACCTGACCAATCCGAGGTCCACGAGGACGGAGAGAGCCAACACCCACACGTGTCCTCTGACCTCCGTGCTGTGGCATGTGCGCACCTCCCCCACACAGCAAATAAACTTAAGGAAATAAGTGTAAAATATGATGATGTCAGGATTGTGTTTAGAAACAAAGCAGCTTTTTTTTTTCCTTTTTACAGATAACTTAGTGTTTATGGGTGAGGCTGTTTTATGCCTGGCCTCTCTGTAAAGTAATAAAAGGCAGTGAGTCAGGAGGAGGAAGTGAGATGAAGTAAGATTGTCCATGTGTGGACATGTGAAGCCAAATGACTCATTGCAGTCATCAAAATATATGGGTGGTTTTGTTTTAAGGCAGACTGGGATATTCTTTTTTTTTTTTTTTTTTTTTTTGAGAGAGAGAGTTTTTCTGTGTAGCCCTGGCTATCCCGGAACTCCATCTGTAGAGCAGGCTGGCCTCAGACTCAAAGTATCCTCTTGCCTCTGCCTCCTGAATACTGGGATTAAAGGCACCTACCACCGTGCCGGGCAAAATACCCTGCTTTACAACAAAAACAACTGTGTGTATGTAGGTGTGTGTGTGTGAAGCAGGGCGTGCACATGTGTGGAGGTCAGGACACCTCTTGGGAATCAGTTTTTTTGCTACCATATGGATTCCTGAGATCAAACTCAGCGAGCAATCTTGTAGGCTGGAGAGCTTTAGAAAGAGGTATGCCCGAGGAGAAATCTCACCCTAAAGAAAATCAATTACTATATTTAACACTCTGTCAACCATGTAAATTAATTTAATTTTAAAATTAGGTCAATCGTACAAATAGAAGAGTTGGATCATTGACAACGGATGCTCCAGTGTGCTTTTTGCTTCTTGGATGTAATCACTTATTTCTTTGTGTGTCCCATTGGTTCGTTTCTATGTTGAGTGGTCATAGTTGCTGCCACATGCTTGTGCTTCTGATGTGAGCAGCAGTGAGAGCCCTGGCGACAGAGCGCTGTCTTGTGAGATGCTCACAGCCCTGTGAGTCTCCATCATGATTCTTGTCAGCTGATGAGGCTGCTACACACTTTGACCTCTCTTTTGCTGTTTCTGAAAAACTTCATGTTTATAGACTTAACCTAAATTTTGTTTCAGTATTTAGTCATCTTGACAATATAACGAGTCAAGACAGAAAACTAATGGAGGATTTTTTTTATATATATATAAATACAGTTTGGATGACTTCAGTAATTGGATTTCTAAGGCCATAACGTCTCGAGAAACTGACCGCCTCATCAATTCTGTGAGTTGTTTGTGTTTGCATGTGTTGTCTGACAGGTTTTTAAATTTTAAATGTATAATTTCCTTTAAGTGAGCATTATTTGTCCAGTTTAAGATGTGTTTATTTATTGAGGACCAGATCTCATTATAGATGGTTGTGAGCCACCATGTGGGTGCTGGGAATTGAACTCAGGTCCTTTGGAAGAACAGCCAGTGCCCTTTACCTCTGAGCCATCTCTCTGGCCCTATCGTCCAGTTTATACATTTGCATCATACTGTGGAAGGCCAGACTGTCTGTCCTTAATGTTTTCCCTGGGCTGAATGCAAACCAGGGCCTGTGCGTGCTCCACAGAGCCTGTACATGCGCCACCAGTCCTGCATGTGGTGGGCCTGGAGTCTTCTTCCTGTCTGATAATCCCACGTGTACCCCAGGATTCCCTGAATGTTTACTGCTTAGATGCTTCCCTCCTTCCCTCCATCCTTTCTTTCTTCTCTCTCTCTTGAAACAGGGTCACATGTAGCATAGGCTGACCTCTCACTTACTATGTAATATAGCCAAAGATAACCTTGAACTCCTAACCCTCCACTTGCCCAGCCCCTGAGTGCTGAGATTTCAGGTATATGCCATCTTGTTTGCTTATGCGGTACTAAGAATCAAACCCAAGGCCTCAGATATGCTAGGCACCTTTCCAGCTGTCCTGATCCCCTCATGTCTATTTTTATTTTATTACCTATTTATTAGTGTATGTGTGTGAGAGTGGCACGTGGGTGTGAGTGTGTGCCTGCATGTGCTATGGCCTGAATGTACAGCTCAGAAGACAACTTCTGGGACTAGATTTTCTCCTTCCACTGTGGGTTCTGACAATCACACCAGGTTGTGAGGCCTGTGCAGCCGGCGTTGCGGGCTTGGCCGTCTCTCTGCCCCCCAACATGCATCCTTAGTAAGGAGCTTGTCCTCAGCTTCTGTGGAGGTCCCATCCCCCTCTTTTTCTCAGTGATGATGGAAGTCTGGGCTGCCTTAAGATGTACAGCTTTCACTTAGCAGGTAGCCCTATTTGAAAATAAATGAACCAAAACATCAGCGTTAAATGTATAAATATTGATGGCCATTGCAATGACTTAATTTACTGTTTCCACTTAGACTAATAAATTCTCCACCATGCATTTGTCTGTTCTGGACTACCTAAGAACCAGTTTGTACCCTCTCTCTCTCTCTCTCTCTCTCTCTCTCTCTCTCTCTCTCTTCTCTCTCTCTCTCTCTCTCTCTCTCTCTCTCTCTCTCTCTCTCTCTCTGTGTGTGTGTGGGGGGGGGATGGTAGGCAAGCACTCTGCCACTGAGTTACATCTTCAACCCCAGAACCAGTTCTTTGTGTCATTGTCAACATTAACTACCAGTGAGCTCAGCAAAGGGCGTTAAAAATGCAAAATAAAGTAGAGAATAAAACCTCTGCATGGGATCTTTATAAAACCAACTCATTGTTCAAAGATTATCCTTTTTCACTCTTTTTCCCCCCTCTGAAAATATCAAATCATGAAATTTATTCCTTAGCCTCATCAAGTACCATCTCTTTCTCCCTTTGCTTGGAAGGAGCTAGGATCCCCAAGCAGAGAAGACCCTCTCAGTGGCGATAGCCAACCAGAAACACGACGCGCGTCCGCCTTGCCGCACCGTCTCCGGAGCGTGGACACATTCAGGGGGTAAGTGGGGCTCGATGGTGGGCACAGGTCTTTGTCAGATTTCACAATCATACACAAGCCCACTTTTAGTTTAAGGTATTTTACATGTTTGTAATGTTCTAGTCTGGTGTAGGAAGCTGAGGCAGAAGGATGGCTGAGAATTCATAGCCAGCCTGGGATACCTGGCAAGACCCTTTCCAAAAAAATAAATACTGAGAATTCATAGCCAGCCTGGGATACCTAGCAAGACCCTGTCTAAAAAATTAAATACATAAACAGAAGTAATGCCAGAAGATTAGTTTCTTGGAATTGCCATGATAAGGAACTAGCGTAGAGGCAAACCACTTACCTAGCTTGTACCCAACACTGAGGTCATTGCCCAGCACCACAAAAAACAGAAAGAAGGGTGACACAAAAGATAAGAATTGCACAATGCTGAGAGAGAAGACTGACGGAACACAGCCAGAACCACTTTCCACCACTCTGTTCGGTAGTCTGGGCAAGTGGCTCTGTCCAGGCCACTATGTCTCATGTGTCTAGCAAGAAGCAGCAGCTTGGAAGGTGTGCCAGCCCACGGCTTCGTCTCTATGGGCAGAGTCACGTCCACCCTTTGCTGCTGGAACACCTTGCATCACAAGCGCTCTGGCAGCAGCTCCACAGCGATGTGTCATAACTTGTCATACTTTTCTGGTCGAAGGGTGAAGGCCAAACTGTGACACAGTAGATAACTGAACAGCCGAGAATGAAATACGCACTATTGGTTTTTCTGTTTCCCCCATCCGAGAATGACTGACTTCCACTGATAACCCTGTGGTTCCTTCCTGGCCCCCGAGCCCTGAGCACCCATTAGATATATGTGAGCCAGGTCATGTGTTTTGATAAGCTGCCCATATCTAAACTACTTGGAGCCAGAGTGTTTCAGATTTCAGAGTAATTGGATATTAACTATAAAAAATCTTTTAAAAAATATATTTTATTAATTTATTCATATTATATCTCAATTGTTATCCCATCCCTTGTATCCTCCCATTCCTCCCTCCCTCCCATTTTCCCCTCCCCTTTCCCCTATGACTGTGACTGAGGGGGACCTCTTCCCCCTGTATATGCTCATAGGGTATCAAGTCTCTTTTTGGTAGATCTACGAAAAATCTTATGCATCTTTTATGGACCTCACACTCATGACCTGAAAGAAATTTTGGACAGGATTTTTACCGTGCTTGTGGGGTCTTGTTTGTTGTTTTTGTTTTGTGTTCTTCCTTTGGAGGACAGAGGTGAGTCATTCTGGGATGTAGCTCTAGGCTCCACCCACAGTAAGGCAACACTTCCTCACTATCAGCCTGGCACCTGCATTTTTTGCCATGAGCTGGCATGACAGCAGTGTGGCATTTTCCTCCTGGGCATCATGGATCCACTTGGTAGCTTAGCGCATTTCAGGTTTCAGGCTCAAACCGTCACAGTATATAAAATTGATGACAACTTTGTAGTGCCCTGTGCCATCACAGCTTTAACATGTCCAAAACATGCACATGGGGGAGGGTGGGCACTGGGGGGCAGGGGCGTTTCCTGGTCACGGTGCCCCTGTGGAGGTGAGACGGCAGCTTAGAGAAGTGAATTCCCCCCTTCTACCATGTGGCGCTGGGGTCTTCAGGTTGTCAGTAAGTACCTTTACCAGCTGAGCCATCTTGCCAGCCCAAGTATACAATTTTCTCGGCATACTGTGTAAGGAATGTTAGCTGCAGAACGTCGTCATCCTCCTCCTCCTCCTCCTCCTCCTCCTCATCTTCATCATCATCTTCATGTGGTCCTCATAGTGAGCACCAGGTCATCTTTTCTCACCTTTAAACTTTCTACTTGTGTCATTTCCTGCTCTGAGGCGTCCCATTCTTAGGTGGTGTGTCTTGTGTGGGAGCGCCTGGCTTGCTGTCACATCGCCCTCCCTTTCTTGGCTTATAGGATAGCTCTCGTCCTCATGGTCTTCGTTAACTATGGAGGAGGAAGATACTGGTACTTCAAACATTCGAGCTGGAACGGTAAGACACTTCCTGCAGGTGATGTTGCCCCATCCCCAGATAAGACTCAGCATCTCAGTGGGCACCCCGTCAGGGCCCTCACAGCCCGTGTACAGCCACCCTGTTCTTCCATGGATCTAGTGTGATTCTCTGTAATGACACGGAGACTCTGGATTTTTTTCTGCTGGGAGATTGCGGGTCTCCACAGGAAATGTAAAAGACTTGGTTACATGATCATTGCTACAGACAGTAGAGCTCCGTATTGTGGGGGACTCTGCCTTCTAAGATGAACAGTCCTCTTGGGGTGACACGAGGCTCCGTGTGAGTGGCTCTCAGCAGTAGCTCTAAATCGGGGCGGGTAGGTGGCTAGACAGTGGATATTTTAGAGCCAGGAAGATGACATAGAGTACCATCTGTAGACTTTAGAGAAATTTTAGTTGCCTTTATCCTAGCCAGACCATACCTGTTAAAGGCTGGGGAACCCTCTAGAAGAGAGTGTGCGTTGTGTTTGACCACCGGCCCCCAGAGTCCACGTACTGACGATGGGGTCAGCAGCTGATGCAGCTCAGTCTCAGACCCCGAGTCCAGATGCTTGCACAACTCAGAACTGTGTCTAAGTGTTTATTTAAAACAAGAATTATCACTTCTTGGCCTCTTAGCTGAGGCCCCGTGTAAAATACGACTCGCGGGCTTGCAAAATGGCTCAGCAGGGAAAGGTGCTTGCTGCCAAGCCTGACAATTTGAGTTCAATCCCCAGGGCCCACCCTGTGAAAGTTGCCCTCTGACCTCCACACCTTCCTCCCCACCCTTCAGTCAATAAATACGTTTAACGGGAGGATTTAAAACAAGAGTCCTGTCTCCCGTTCGTACCAGCTTCTCTCTAGTGTGGCTGAGTACTTCTAGTTATGTTCTGAGTTGGACGTTGCGTGTCCGGCGGAGGGAGAGAACAGATTGTGACTAGAACTGCTGGAGGGTCACAAACTCGTCCGCAGACCTGTGGTTCTATCCCCCTCGAATGGTCAGGGGAACCCACCCTCCCACCGAGGGCCAGTGACTGTGTGCGAGGAGCGAGGCTCCTGTGTGTGTGCCCTGCTGTCTGTAAATGTGCATTGAGCCTTAAACGCCATCTGGGTCCTAGAGCCCTCTTTCTTACTGTCTGCTCTCTGTTGTTTTACAGGACTGACTGCGGCCGACCTCGTCTTCCCATGGTGAGCTGGCAGTTAGTTTATCGTGAGGGTCGTACACGTTAGTGATTAACTCAGGGGCCACTAGTGCATTGGTGTCGTGTAGCAGGAGATAAAAGCACTTCCCCTCCTGGAGTCCCTTAACCACAAGCAAGCCCAGGCTTGAGTTCTCTGCCTCCTGTTCCCTGCCTTCCATGCCCTGGTCTGTCAGTCTTGTGACTGCGTGTTTCCGTGTTTCCGTCTGTGTGTACTGTGTGTCTCCCTCACAGAGGCCTTCGGCTGGCATTAATTGAGCAGCACAGAATGCATCAGTGGGGAAGGAATGGGACACTTGGCAGAAACCTTGGACAGTCACTGGTTCCCATCGATCCTAGCTCACCCAGACACAACAAACAGCATCATTTATCAACCAGTATCCATAAATGGATGCTTTCACCCTTTAGGTAGATGCTAGGCTTCTGTGCTTGTTGCTCGCATGGATGACACACATGCATTGTCTGGGCCCGGGGCATGGAAGAGAGCTTAACTTATGATTAAAACTATGTATTAGCTTAGGTTGAGAGCATGGGAAATCCAAGGCAAGCCGGGTTGGTTGTCATATTATTCCCTTAAGGGAGATTAAACAAGCAGGCTGCACACACACAAAACAGCGGTCCTAGGTGACTTCACGGTGTGTTTTTAACTCTGGCTGTGAGGCCCAGTGAAAGTCTCAGTCTCTTAGGCTGTAAGAAACGTTTGATAATATTACATCAGCACGGCCTGTCTTCAGCTCCTGTGCACACCATTTCCTGCCCTTTGTCTTTGAAAGGCTGGAGCAGCTCTGTCTGTCCTACTTAGGGGTTCAGTGCTGTGACGAGACACCACGACCATGGCAGCCCTTATAAAGGAAAGCACTGAACTGGGGCAGGCTTACAGTTTCAGAGGTTTTGTCCATTATCGTCATGGCGGGAAGCGTGGCAACATGGAGGCAGACATGGTGCCGGAGGAGCTGAGAGTTCTACGTCTTTTTTTTTTTTTTTTTTAAGATTTATTTATGCCGGGCAGTGGTGGTGCATCCCTTTAATCCCAGCACTCGGGAGTCAGAGGCAGGTAGATTGCTGTGAGTTTGAGGCCAGCCTGGTCTACAAAGTGAGTCTAGGATAGTCAAGGCTACACAGAGAAACCCTGTTTGTCTCAAAAAACAAAACAAAACAAAACAAAAAAGATTTATTTGGGCTGGAGAGATGGCTCAGAGGCTAAGAGCACTGTCTGCTCTTTCAAAGGTCCTGAGTTCAATTCCCAGCAACCACATGGAGGCTCACAACCAAAACAAAGATTTATTTGGGCTGGAGAGATGGCTCAGAGGCTAAGAGCACTGTCTGCTCTTTCAAAGGTCCTGAGTTCAATTCCCAGCAACCATATGGAGGCTCACAACCATCTATAATGAGATCTGGTGCACTCTTCTGGTGTGCAGGTGTACATGCAAGCAGAACACAGTATAAATAATAAATAAATACATTTTTCTTTTTTTGGTCTTTTGAGACAGGGTTTCTCTGTGTAGCCTTGGCTGTCCTGGACTTGCTCTGTAGCCCAGGCTGGCCTCAAACTCACAGTGATCCGCCTGCCTCTGCCTCCCGAGTGCTGGGAATAAATACATTTTTAAAAAGATTTATTTATTTATTATTATGTATATAGTGTTCTGCCTGCATGCACACCTATAGGCCAGAAGAGGGCATCAGATCACATTACAGATGGTTGTGAACCACCATGTGGTTGAACTCAGGACCTTCGGAAGAGCAATCAGTGCTCTTAACCACTGAGCCATCTCTCCAGCCCTGAGTTCTACATCTTGATTCCCCAGGCAGCAAGGAGTCTGTGCCACACTGGGTGTAGCTTGAGCATATATGAGAGCACAAAGCCGGCCCGCACAGTGTCAACAAGGCCATCCCACTCCATCAAGGCTACACCTTCTAATAGTGCCCCTCCCTATGGACCAAGCTTTCAGGAGACAGAGACAGGCAGAGCTCTGTGAGTTCAAGCCAGCCTGGTCTACAAAGTGAGTCTAGGACAACCAGGGCTACACAGAGAAACCTTGTTTTGAAGAGAAGAAGAAGAGGAGGAGGAGGAAGAGAAAGGGAAATACATGTGACTCCTACCAGATGGAGACAGACAGACAGACACACACACACAGGTGCACACACAGAGAGGAGGAAAAGGAGGGAGGGAGGGGGAGAGAGAGAGAGAGAGAGGCACTTTTTTTCCTTCAGGAGAAGGGATGGATTTCTAAAAGATGGAAAGTGTTATTTCTGAAGGACTTCGCTGGTGTGCTGAGGAAGGCCCTGGATTCCGTGTCCACAGCTTTCCTCTCTGACAGCTGCTTTGAGGGCTGCCCTTCAGAATCCCACTTAGCCCGTTCTCCTCCCACCACGGGATTTGAAGATGTCCTGTCAAAACTCGTACCCGACAGGACTGTGTTCGTGTCCCTCCTGTGTTGTGAGTCCGACACAGTTGCATTAATTGAGCACTGTGGATGGATAGAGTTGTCACCTCCCTCCTAGATTATAAAATATAAAAGATACATGTATACAAATTGGAAATGTTCACCTACCATTAGCCTTTCTTTTTAGGTTTGTATTTATTATGGGATCTTCAATTTTCCTGTCAATGACGTCTATCCTACAACGAGGATATTCAAAATTCAAACTGCTGGGGAAAATTGCATGGAGAAGTTTCCTACTAGTCTGTATAGGAATCATCATTGTCAACCCCAATTATTGCCTTGGTCCGTGTAAGTATCTCTGCCCTTTTATTAGTCTATAGTCAGATTAAACTTGTCTTATATATGTATATATATGTATGTATATATATATTTTTTTTCAGTGTTTGGGATCAAACCCTGGCCCTTGCACATGCTCGGCAAGCTTTTTGCCACTGAACCCCACATTTTACAGTCTGGTGTAATTCTTTACTCTCGGCCCCTCCCCCCCCCCCCAACCAGGGACTCTTTATTAGAAGAGTATGTGTGCTGCTTGTATACCCCTGAATGCTGTTACACTTAGCCTGGGATTTTAGTGAGGGGAGGCACCATTGTGACTGCACCGGCTCCTGTGATACAGAAGAGCAGTCAGGCTGAGTGAGGCCGAAGTGTTGTCTCTGGGCCGTGTCCATGTTCAGGGACTTGGGAGAAACGACCCTCACACTCTGTCCCCTGGCCCTTTGGGTTCCATGGACGTCCAGTGTTTGCATTTAGTTTAAGGATCTGTCCTTACCTGTGTGCCCCTGTGCTACCTGGAAGGGAGGGGACTTGTCATTGCTTCTGTGCTCCTCAGGGACACCAGGTGGTGAACAGAGGGTGTGAACCCCTTGCTTTGTGCCAGCAGCAGCAAGGAGAGCTAGGAACTTGCCTTGTCTTTGGCAAAGGAGAGAGGGTGCTTACACTTGAGCCATATCCAGCCTCGGGCAGAAAGTGGCTTCACTAGAGGCCTGAGAGCTTAGAGCAGCGGTTCCCAGCCCCCCTGATGATGCAGTACGGTCCCTCATGCTGTGGTGCTCCCAATCATTGCATCATTTTCACTGCTACTTCATAACTGTAATTTTGCTACTGTTATGAACCGTACTGTAAATATCTGATATGCAGATGGCCTTAGGCGACCCCTGAGAAAGGGCTATTCGACCCCCAAAAAGGTCGCAACCCATAGGTTGAGGACCTCTGGCTTTGGCGGACTCCACGTGAGGTGCTGTTCTTCCCCAGCTCACGGGCTTTGCTCTACAGGGCTTTGCTATAGGTGGTTCTCTCCCCAGAATACATCCTGAAGTCTGTTGTGCTGGGAGAGCAGAGCATGATTGGGGTTTGGTCTGCATGTCTCTGGTGGGCATGAGGGCTATATCCATATGCCTAACACGAAAGGGCCAGGAGCTGGGATTCAGTGCCCAGGGGAGTCTTCGCTCCACTCCCCTACCTGAGTGAACTTGGCTGCTTGTTTGCATAGGACACCGTGTCCTCATTCCACATTCGATAATTCACTTACAAGTATTATAGCTATGTCTGCCCTTCGAGAGACAACGCTGTCTTGGGGTGAGATGCATCGTGCTGGCTTAGCCTTAAGGTGGCTTGTGTCTTTGGCAGTGTCGTGGGATAAGGTGCGGATCCCTGGTGTTCTACAGCGGTTGGGAGTGACATACTTTGTGGTTGCTGCCTTGGAGCTCCTCTTCTCAGTGCCAGTGCCTGACAGTTGTACCTTGGTGAGAATCTCGTGTGTGTGGTGGGGGTGAGGGGACAAGCAGGCATAGCTAGAGGGCCGTTTATCTGGTGCTGTTCGCCTTCTTTATGAGTCCGTGCCTCTCATTGGCCTGGAGCTCACTGGGTAGGCTAGGCTGCCTGGCCTGCTGGCCTGAGCCCTAGGGGGTCCTCTTTTCCATGGGTTCCTGGGATAGAACCATAGTCCACGACTGCCCCCCTCCCTCCTCATCCCCAGAAGGCCTGGTCTTTAAACAAGGGGAAAGGTCACGATACGGTTTTCTGAGTTTTTACCCTGCCCCGTATACCACTGTACTTGTGCTAATGAAATGCCTTTTCCTATTTCCATTAATTGCTTCTTTTCTCTTTTTGAAGATTTAATTATTTATTATGTATGCTGTAGTCTGCCTGTATGTGTGCCAGCAAACCAGAACACGACACCAGATCTCATTATAGGTGGTTATGAGTCACCATATGTTTGCTGGGAATTGAACTCAGGACCTTTGGAAGAACAGCCCCCATTAATTGTTTCTGTTGTTTGTTTTTGAGGCAGTGAGACAGGATCTCACTCTGTAGACCAGGCTGGGCTTGAACTCACAGAGGTCTACTTGCCTCTGCTTCCTGAGTGCTGGGATTCAAGGCGTGTGCCACCACGCTGTACTCTCTCTATTTTTTTTTTTTTCTTGATTGAGTGCTAGGGATTAAGCCCAAGGCCTCACTTGAGCTGGGCAAGTGCTGTGCCCTGAGCTAACCCTCCAGCCATTTATTCCTAATTCATGTTTTGCTGCAGTATGTCCGCGTGCAAAAACATTAGCTATCACCAAACACATTAGACGATTTTGTTTTGTTTTAGATAGGGCGTCATGTAGCCTTAAGCAGGAAGTTGCTGAAGGTTGACCTTCAACCCCTGATCCATCTGCTTCCGCATCCAGGTGCCACTGTGCCCTGAGGTCCTGCTACCAACTGAACCAGCTGCCCAGCCGGATTTTTTTTTTTTTTTTTTTTTTTTTTTTTTTTTTTTTTGCTTTATTCTACTATAAAGGCCAAGAAGTGATCACTAGGCATTTCCCAGGCGCACTGTTTGGTTCATGAGTACTGTTCTTGTCTCTCACTCAGGAGAGAAGCTGCTTTTCCCTTCGAGACATCACTTCCAGCTGGCCCCAGTGGCTCATCATTCTGGCCCTGGAAGGCATTTGGCTGGCTTTGACATTCTTTCTACCTGTCCCTGGGTGCCCTACGTAAGTGACCTCTTGCCAGGTAATCCCTTTGCATGTGTGCTCGTGTGTGTGTGTTTGTGTGTGCTTGCATTTGGAGGCTGGAGACCAAGCAGGCTGACGAGTGAGTCCCAAGGATTCCACCATCTCTACCTCTCCAATTACAATATGCACCACCATGCATGGCTTTTTTTTTAAGCTATTTTATGTGTACAAGTGTTTTGCCTGCATGACTATCTGAATACCATGTACATGCAGTACCAATGGAGGCCAGAAGGCGGCACTGAACCCCTTGGAACTGGAACCTCCATGTGGGTTCTATGACGTGAACCCAGGTCGTCTGGAAGAGCAAGAAGTGCTCTTAATCACTGAGCCCCAGTGTATGGCATGGCTTCTTTCTTTCTTTCTTTCTTTCTTTCTTTCTTTCTTTCTTTCTTTCTTTCTTTCTTTCTTAGGCATGGCTTTCTTCCTTCCTTCCTTCCTTCCTTTTTTCCTTTCCTTCTTCCTTTTCTTCACTCCCTCCCTCCCTCCGTCCCTCCCTCCCTTTCTTCTTCTTTTTTTCTCTCTCTCCTTTTTTCCCCTTACATTGTTTCTGAGGAGCGAACTCAGGTCCTTGTGATTGCAAGGCAAACACTCTACTGACTGAGCCAACCCCCCCCCCTCCACCCAGACATAGTAGTTCCTTTCTACACGTCCCTTTCTACCGAGTCAGAGGCAAGGCTATAGAGCATTGAAGTGGAATTCTCTTTCATACTTTCTTCTCCTTTGAGGCTCTCTTTACATTGAAAGGAGGCTTGGGTTATCTCAGCATCGCTCTCTAGTAGAACGTGGACCTGCCTTCCAGTGATGGGAGCTGCTGTGAGAAGAGCAGGGGTCAGGGGTCAGGGGTCAGGGGCTGTTGTAGGCCTGTTTGTGTGGGGGGTATTTGAACCTGGCTGTGTGGTTCAGCACTGTCTCTTCTGCAGCCCTGTCATTTAACTGTGCTTCTCACTTCCCTAGTGGCTACCTTGGCCCTGGCGGCATTGGGGACTTGGGGAAGTACCCTCATTGTACCGGAGGAGCAGCTGGCTACCTTGACCGCCTACTCCTGGGAGACAATCACCTGTACCATCACCCATCGTCCACTGTGAGCCTTTCCTTTACTTGGAACTGGAAATTAGGGAAGTAGGAAGAGCTAGCCGGCTTTACACCATTCAGGAAAAACATGCCAGGAAATCATTTTTATCTGGGAAACTGGCTGCATTCATGTCTCAAAGATTTACTGTCTGTTGGGAGGTAGAGGTGTGTTTGATTGTGGAGGAAGAACGTACCATGTAAAACAAGTTTGATTTAGCCCTTTAGGTTTCCAGCCCCAGACTCAAAGACTGGGACTCGATGCAAGATATGCAAAGGGCATGCTCGTTCCGTCCTGCGCAGCTGCGGCTGAGGGAGCTGAGTCGAGCTGCACTGCATCTCATGGGATTCTGTTTAATCTCTGGGCCGCTGAGGTGGCATTTGAGAGCAGTTCTGCATGGGATGACGGGTGGGTCCCTCATGTTCCTGCTGGTGGTGGCCTGTCCCAAGCACAGGGCAGATTTAGAAAGGCGGAACTACTCCCAGTACTCTGTACCCTCAGCCTGCAGTTCTCTTTAGCCAAGGACCCTGGCCAAGGTACTTGACTGAGACCTTTGGCAATCAATATTTCTAGGAGCTGGGGATGAATATTTCAGGCCTTGCAAAGGTTCAGGATTGTGGTTGGTGCTAATACACCATGCATTTCCAAAGTTCTCATTTTTATACTAAAAATACAAATGTTTTATTTTAGTTGACTTTTTTTTTTCTTGAATGCTAGAGATAAAATGTGGGCCTGCTGCATGCTAAGTACATACTGGGCCACTCTCCTTCCCAAACGGATTATTAATTTTTTTCTTTTTCTTTTTTTTTTTTCTTTTTTTTTTCTTTTTCTTTTTTTTTGCCTGAGCAGAAGGTTGGGAGCTCCTGATGCTGCACTGGGGTTTGCTAAACCAGAAGCAGCATGCAGTTCCTGTCCTTTGCTTTTGGATTTAGTTAAACATGGTCCAACACTCTTTGCCAGGCTTGCTAATGTGGCCAAGCAGGATCATGGCTTACTTTGCCTATGGTGCCTATAAATTGCCCATGAATTTCTGCTGTAAAAGTAAAAACACAAAACGAAAAGGAGGAAGAAGGAAGAAGGAAGGAAGGAAGGAAGGAAGGAAAGAAGGAAGGAAACTGGGAGGACGTTTGCACTATTGGAATGTATTCAAGTTTGCATTCAGTGGGCGAGCTGTGTTCATCTCTGTGTTCAGCGAGTAACTGCCACCTGTTCTGTTTCTCTAAGGTGCTTTATCACACGGAGGTGGCCTACGACCCAGAAGGACTCTTAGGGACTATCAACTCCATTGTGATGGCATTTTTAGGAGTTCAGGTATTCGCTCACTTCGAGATAACTTTTCTGAGTGTCCGTGACGGCTGCTAAGAACCTAACTAGAAACCATCTCACTACAACGAGGTAGTGGAAGAAGACGCTCTGCTGTCCACAGGTCTGGTAAATTCTGTGCAGGATCAAGGTGTGCAAACCAGGGCGGGATCACTCAGCAACTCAAATGACCAGCTGAATCCTTACATCCCGGCAACTAAATTCTCACTAGTTGTGGATTTATTTTATCCCAGCAGAGTGTGGATAATCAGTTCTATTAATGGCCACATTTCTCTCCCCTTCCTCCTTTCTTTATTTTTCTTCCCGTCTTTTCTTTCTTTGTTTTTGTTTTGCTTCATTTTTGTTTTTGTTTGGTTGGTTTTTTTTTTTTTTTCCGAGACAAGGTTTCTCTGTGTAGCCCTGGCTGCCCTGAAACTTGCTTTGTAGAACAGGCAGGCCTCCAACTCCTCAGGGATCCGCCTGTCTCTGCCTCCCCAGTGCTGAGATTAAAAGTGCTCGCACTTGGAAGGCTGAGGCAGGTAGTCGAGTCTGAGACCAGCCTGGGCCACACAGTGAGACCCTGTCACAAATGAAAACAGACGCTATGAAAGATTCCGCGTGCAGTTTTCAGAGTGTCTAGATATTGATAACATGAGGAGGTCACCATGTCGCTCATCCCGTGCCACTTATTCCGAGATACTTGTCTCTGTGTGTTTAAGTTGCCGCAACAAAACTCCTGCGGCTGGCTGACTCATAAACAGCAGACATTCGCTTCTCAGGCCGGGGTTCACCGTGCTCACAGGTTCCTTTGCAGGCAGTGGCCTGTCTCCGCTTCGCAGAGGTGCATCCTCTGGAGGGGATGAGCATCGTGTCCACACGTGGAGGTGCTTAGAAGGGCGCAAACGCTGCGCCTGCTGTCCCCAAGCCCTTTGTGAGGTCATAAAATACATTCATTAGAACCGAGAGCCTTACTGGTCCCACAAGGACTCCCTCTGGCCCCACCTCCTGCTGATGCATTTTTCCCTGTGTGAACTTTGGAAAGACAGGGACTTCATCCGTAGCCAGCTGTGTGAAGGGCTTCAGAGCAGGCGTGGCTTCTGCCCAAATCAAATCTGGTTACTCTTGGTGTCCCCTGTGTGTGCTTCTGTTATAATTCGGAGCAGTCCAGGTTTCTCTACACAGAGCTGTCTTCCCTGGCGTTTGCGTACATTTTTTTTTGAGGGGAACAAACTGGAGAGTGTACAGCAGGCCCAAGGGAGCGTTCTGAGATGGTGGATGTACCCTGACCATCAGGGCAGCCACTGGAAGGGACTCTGGAGCATAGAACGTGGTTGTGGTGCGACTAGGAACCTCAGTTTTTAATCTTACTTGACTTAAAATGTAAACCGTCACACATAGCTACCATTATTAAATTCATTAATTAAATTAAACTAAATTAAAAGCTCTTATATAAAGTTTGGGGATTAAATAATTTTCTGTTAATGGGTTGAGATGCTGCCTCTATTCCTGTGGCACCTTGATTTGGTTTTACATACATTCACCTACTCTCCACACACACACACACACACACACACACACACACACACACACACACACACACACACACACACACGGCAAACTCAGCCTGCTAGAGCAGTCAGCTAGAACAGCGTGGGGGAAGCTTGAGGTGCAGACCTGGAGCTGCGCTACACGGAGTTGACTCTGGCTCTCCCACTTACAGGCTGGACGACGTCTCGGTGCGTCTGATTCACAGCGGTGTTGCTATGAGGGTGAAATAATTTATTCAAAACCCCAGGAGCTGGCACGCAGGCAACACTTGTACATTTCAGCCAACATTACAAATTATTAACACTATATCCTTTGATACTTTAAAAGTTTGACTCTAGTGTCAGAGAGATTTTGTGCCGTGACCTGCCTAGGGTTTTAAGATTCCCCTGCATTCAGTTCCGTTTTTGCGCCTATGCCTCAGTGGCGCTGCCAGACCTGACAGTTTATAGCCAGGCCAGTCTGAGCTGGCCTCTTGTCACCTTGATGGATGTTACTTATAGTTTCCCATTTGCTAATGTGATGGAACACTGTGAGCAAGCAGCATGGGGGAGGAAAGGGTTTCTTTCACTGACAGATGACAGTCACTGAGGGAAGACAGGGCAGGAGTGACGGGGCAGGAATGCAAGTAGGAACTTAAATCAAAAACCATCGGGAGATGCTCCTTGCTGCCTCACTTGCAGGCAAGTGCTTAGCCGGCCTCCTTATCCATCCTGGCCCGCCTGCCTAGGTAAGGTGCTGCTCACAGTGGGCCCAGCCCTCCTGTATCAGTTAGCACTCAAGACAACCCCCCACAGACGACCACAGGCCAGCGTTGATATAAGCGGTTTGTCAATCGAGGTTCTCTTTTCCCAGATGATTTTAGTTTCTGTCACATTGATAATAAAAACGAGGGTAAGGGGTAACTTTCCTGGGCTCCCATCACCTCTCCAGAAAGCCCCTGATCTAACTGACACTTGCTGAGCCACCTGCCTGCCCCCCACCCCGCAGTTATTGCATTTCTCAGCCTTCCGTGCTCGGAGCTACTGTGGTGCTGCTTTGCTTTAACAGGTCTCTGTGCTCATCGCCCCCTTCACTCGCAATGTCCTGCCTGCTCTGACCCTTCCCCGGTTGTAGCCTCAACGCTGCGGGTGTGACTGACATCTGCCTCCGTCTCATTGGTCCCATGCTCCTTCCCTGTCTCCACCAGGGTATGGGGGTCAAGTTGCATTCCCCCCTATATCCTCAGGGTCTAGGCCCTGTACCTAGCAAATAATGTGCGCCGGTGGTTAAAAGAAACAAGAATCCATTGTAGGTGGCTTCTCCTGACCGTAATCGCTTTCCTCTCCAGGCAGGAAAAATACTGTTGTATTACAAGGATCAGACGAGAGCCATCCTGATGAGGTTTGCTGCCTGGTGCTGTGTACTTGTAAGTAGCCATCCTTCCTCACTCTGAGTGCGATTCTGCTTTTGTTTTTGTTTTGTTTTGCCTTGCTTTTGAGACAGGGTTTCTCTGTGTAGACCTGGCTGTCCTGGACTCACTTTGTAGACCAGGGTGGCCTCGAATTTACAAAGATCCACCTGAATGCTGGGGCCAAAGGCGTGCACTAACACGCCCAACACCAGTTGCTATTCTTAAGACTGAGCCTTATTTAAAAAGAAATGGAGTGGTGAGCAGCAACTGGCTCAGCATGGCAGGGAGCATTTCACTTGAATAACAGAATTCACAGAATAACGTCTTTAATTTTTTTTTTCCTGAGCATGGAACCCAGGGCCCAGTGTGTGCCAAGTATACCCTCTACCACTAAGCTATGCTCTTATTCCCAAGGAGGAAGACATCTTTATATCTAAAATTTCAAGCTTATTTTCTTAGAAAACTGTATTGTATAAATAAATCTCCTAGCATTTGCCATCAAACACTTGAATGAGGACTGCTGGAGAAAATGTGTAAGGGAGTTGGGCAGTGGTGGCGCATGTCTTTAATCTCAGCACTTGGGAGGCAGAGGCAGGTGGATTTCTGAGTTCAAGGCCATCCTGTCCTACAGGACAGCTAAGGCTACACAGAGAAACTCTGTTTCAAAATAGAAAGAAAAAAAGAGAGAGAGAAAAGAAAATATGTAAGGGGATCCTCTGTGTGGGAGGCCTTATCAGAAAGACTAGGCAAGGGATGAGAGTGTGGCTCAGTAAAAGGTTTAGCGAGCATGAAGCCCCAGGTCCTGTCTCCGGCACTCAGTGAGGCTGGGTGTGGTGGCACACATCTGTAATCCCAGCATGAAGAGGTAGAGGACCCACAGTCACCTTTGGCTACACCGTGAGTTTGAGGCCAGCCTAGGGTATGTGAGACCCTGTCTCAAAATCAAAAGAGGACATACAAGTAGAAAGAGCCAGGCCCAGGCGGGCAATAGTTTTAAGAACAGAAGCAGCATCTCAGTTAAAAACACAATGGCGCTCCTGACTGGCTGTTCAGAGTCACCCTCTGGAGTCAGTGCGGGTCATCACTTGCCGTCTCTAATGCAGGAAACCCTGGGAAATGGCTTCGGATAATGTATTAGACATCTTAAAATGGGCTTCCAGTTAAAAGAGAAGAAAAGGCACAATTTTTTTTTCAGTCCTCATTAAGCAATTAAGTCACTTTTTTGTCTTAAGCGCATTGTTTTGAGATTCTAGTATGAATCTTTAGCACGCTTCTTTTCTTCCTAGGGGCTTATTTCTATGGCTTTGACAAAAATGTCTGCAAATGAAGGCTTTATTCCAGTAAACAAAAATCTCTGGTAAGCGTGGGAAGGGTCACTGTTCTCCGGTTGAAAGTGGCCGTTCCTGAGAGTGTGACAGCCTTCCCTCACTCGTCTCCCCCGCAGGTCCATCTCATATGTCACCACCCTGAGCTGCTTTGCCTTCTTCATCCTCCTCATCCTGTACCCGGTTGTAGACGTGAAGGGGCTCTGGACGGGAGCCCCGTTCTTTTATCCAGGTGAGTCAGCAGTAATCCAGAGTGGGTGGCAGCGAACAGGCAGACTGGCTGAGGAGGCTCTGGGCTTCTTCAGCGCTGAAGCCTCTTGTCTGTGGGGGGGGGGGGTGGGGGCGAGGAGGGGCACATTTCCAGGAAGCCAGCGGAGGCTGTGCTGCCCAGCTCCAAGGAGGCCACTGGCCTGTCCCAAAGCAGTCCACCCACTTCTTCCCGTTTAAGTTTCTAGCATCAACAAATAAACTCAGTTCATAGTCAGGCGGTATGAAATGGTGCTGTGCTGGGTATGATCCAGGAAATACTGCTTTGTTTTTGTTTTTGTTTTTTGGTTTGTTTGTTTGGTTGGTTTTGGTTTTTTGAGACAGGGTTTCTCTGTATAGCCTTGGCTGTCCTGGACCCGCTTTGTAGACCAGGCTGGCCTCGAACTCACAGCGATCCACCTGCCTCTACCTTCTGAGTGCTGGGATTATAGGTGTGCGCCACCACGGCGGCTGGAAATACTGGTTTTAATGAGAAATAGGATTGTGCTGCCAGTGTGTGAGTGTGTATATATGCATTTGAATATGCAAGAATATGTGTGTCCTGTGTGTGTTTATGTGTGTAATGTGTGTGCGTGTGTGCATGTGAATATGCAAGTGTGTGTGTGTGTATGTGTGTGTACAGCTTGCAGGGGTCAATTCTCTCCATAGTCAGGGGTCCTAGGATAGAATTGAGGTCATCAGGCTTGGTGGCAAATGCCTGTACCAGCTGAGCCAGCTCGGTGCTCCCACTTGCCAAGAATTTAGAAATACACAGCACAATTAAATATCTAAGTGATGCATCACTTACTTAGGGCAGTAGGCAATCATGCAAGTGCACACTTTATGTTATCTATCAGTTCATTTCAAGAGTCTATGAATGATGTGGGGGCGGACACCATGTTCTGTTCTCTCTAAGGGATGAACTCTATTCTGGTGTATGTGGGCCATGAAGTGTTCGAGAACTACTTCCCCTTCCAGTGGAAGCTGGAGGATGAGCAGTCACACAAAGGGCATCTCATTCAGAACATTCTGGCCACCGCTCTCTGGGTGCTCATCGCCTACGTTCTCTACAAAAAGAAGATCTTCTGGAAAATCTGACAGCACCAGCTGAGAGGCATTGCTGGAGGAGTCCAGTGGCCCTGGGAAAAGGACGGAAACTGCCTCCCTCACAAAAGGAGTGTTCTCTCACGAAGGGGGTCCTCCCTCACAAAAGGGCTGGGCTTCTGGATGCTGCAAAAAAGCTGATTTGATCAGACATCAGATGGTCGCCTGTGTATTTTTGACTTACATATTTACATATCCGATATGTTACGCTCCCTCCTTTTTTTCTATTTTGTATGAAGCTGATCTGTTTGGAACATGTCTGGAAATCTCACTGAACTTCCCAGAGGGGATTTCCTCTGGACGCTTTGCCTCTGTGCTGGAGGCCAAGGTTGGTGGGCTGGGCTTGACTCAGAGGCAGAATCCTACCAAGCTTGGACAGTGCCCCAGGTTTGGTCCCTGGCACCACAAAGGAACAAACAGCAAGAATACAAGAAAAGCCCCCAAATAACCGAAGGACTGGTTCTTATTTCCTGAAAACTGCCTTCCCATTTGTATACGCATGTCAACAAAAAATGCCGTGGTTTCTGCTGAGACACACTATAAAGCTCTTCCAGTGGACTGTTTCACAATGTTGTCTGATTTTTTTTTTTTAAATAGCATGTACTTTAGTGTTTCTAGAAAGCCAGAGTAATTTTTCTTTCCAATTTTCAGGGCTTTGATGGGCCCACAAAATGCTACTTGCTTCATTCTTCATTTGAAATAAAACTGAAGTATAGATTTGTTATCGCAAACCTCTCTTGTTCCAGCCCTACCTGTCCACCCACGTTGCTATTTACAGCTGTCTGTCTGTCTGTCTGCCTGTCTGTACTGACATGTCTCTGGATGGTACCTAAGCCTCTCTAGACACCCAGAGATGTAGCTGTGGAAAGAAAAACATATGTTCTCCTGTGGGTCCTCCTGAGCTGTGTCCTGTGTAAGGTGTGGGACAATCCCCAGGCATGTCAAACATGTCTCCCTCAGGTCTCCCCAGTGTTTAGATGTGGTGAGGTGGGACCCATCAGCAACCCCTCTGAAACCTTCATTGTGACTTACAGAAAACCTGGGAAAGGTATGATAGCAAGCTTTTTACAACTCCACAGGAGCATACCTTAGCAAATGGACGCCCACGTTTTCTTAGGAACAGAAATTATATATGTGAAAAGATGGCTCTTTGTGTGTGGTGCATATTAATTTCCTCCTGGAGGTTTTCCATGAGAATCACATTTTTAAGGAGCATCCTGATGGGTGGTACTTTAGGCCACTCTTCTGTGGTGACCTGGGGACATGTCAATAACTATCAACGCATGTTTGCCTTTTGAGCCAGTTCCCGGCTCTGCCCTGGACTCTCAGAGACTTGCTCACTGCCTGCTGTCTCTTTTCCAGTGCCCTCAGCATGTCTGGCTCAGCTCCTCTCCTTTCTCCACAAATGGAAACTCCTTCATGTTTTCCTACCTCTGAGTGGCTCCTGTCTCGAGGTATAGAACTGTTGCTGTCTTTTTGATCTCCTTACTTGTACTTTCCCATTAAAAAAAAAAAAAAGACCATATTTTCCAGCATAAAAAAAGACTGGGCCTATAAGACAACCCCAGCTTTTCCAGTTAAAATATATTGTTTGGAATATACTCGCCGTATAAGACTACCCTTCTTCCAACACACACCTTGGGCAGCAGACTCAAGTATGTGTCAATTTGTACACGAGGCACAGACAGACAGACGCTTTATTAAATGCGGGCAGCCAGCCAGTGTCAGCCTACCCTGCCCCTTTAAGGTGCGCTCCACACTCAACCGGAAGACTCACAGCCCTCCAAGTTGAATGGGCAGCTTCTGGTGGAGAGCCAATCCACGCTCATGCTCTCTTCAAGGTACAGGAAGCTGTGTGCAGCTTGCTTCTTCCTGTTTTGTATTCCCTGAACAGTGCGGGAGTCGGCCGCGGCACCCCCCACTACATGCGCCAGACATATGAAGCAAGGGGAAGCAAGCTGCAGGTAAGTGTAAGACGACCCCCAACTTCGGCACAGATTTTTCAGGGTGTAAAAAGTTGTCTTATCCACCGGAAAATACGGTGTGTATTTAGTCATTGCTGTTTTCCCAGTTCTGTCTCCATCTTCCGCCTCTACCTGCTTATTTCTCCAATGTGGCCTCTGTTCTGGTGTAGATGCTCGCCTCTTTCCGTGAGGTCCCTGGTCTGCTGACACCAGATTAAGCTTTATAAAGCAGGAGTTGGCTAAAACCACCATCTTGTCCAGTTTGATTGCGCCTGAGACAGCTGTGCCTTCTGGTGTTTTTCCATCTCCCTCGCCGGCCTTGCTCGCTGTAGCCCAGCTGGACACCTCCCTCCTGATTTTAGGCGTCCTTGTAATTTTCCCCCACCTGTACTTGATCTGCCAGTTAACATGCCGTCATTGTGGAAGTACTGCCTCTAATCGCATTCAGAGCTGACACCTCCTCAGAGCAATACCTCATATTGATGTCCATCTCGTAGCATTAATTGCTTCTGCCTCGAGTGATGGTTACTTTTTGCGTTGTGATATTAATGACAAAAATGATACGTTCTTCTGCCTCTTTGTGGCCCCAGATGCTCTGCCTTGTACTTAGCAAGTGCTAAATAAACATTTATTAAAGCAAGACAATGTGGGTTTTGAGTTTTTTAAAAAGACTTTAATTTTTAATTATATGTATATAGGGGGTTTATGCGTACGAGTGTGGTGCTTGCAAAGGCGAGAAAAGAGCATTGGGTCCCCCTGGAGCTAGAGTTATGGCTGTTACATGTCATCCAGTGTGGATGCTGGGAACCGCGAGCACTCGAAACTGAGCCTCCTCTCCAGCGCCCGTCTTTGTCTTTGAATAGTTTGACTGCTAGGTAAGATTGGCATTCCCCACTGACAGTCTCTTGACAACGCCGGGGGAGCAGTTCATGGGAACAGGGCTGCTTTGTTCTTTAGTGCACCGATAGGAGTAGTCACAGCGGTGCTGTCTGTGCAGTGAAAGCCTTCGTGAGCAGGTGACTTCAGAGGTACCCAGAGCACTTCTCAAACTGGGTGTCGTCAGAAACACCGGGTCCTGATACAGCAGCGCTGTCAGGAAACTCCCCCATCTAGGCAGCCCTTGGAGGGGCGTGCTGCTGCACACACTTCAGCCAGCAGGAGTGGCCTGTGAGAGCCCAGCTGTTACACGCACAGAGCTCAGAGGCATCTGCTCTGTGTATCCCAGTGTTTAGTAACCAGGAAACCTGATGCTTGGGGATCACTGGCTAGAAATGCCGTGATTGGCTCTTTCAGAATCAGAACTGATGAGAACTTGGATTACCCCAGGCCAGGTTGGGCCCAAGAAGGTGACTTCCTGCGTGTATATGGTATCTCCTGACAGAGAGAAGGCAGGCTGTGTTGGGTGACTGCCAGAACAGGGGAGTGGTTGTGGACAACGTGACCAACTGGTGGCTAAAATACTTACAGACCATGCTTCATCTTTCCAGGTACAAAGCTTGACATTTAAACCATTTTCAAAGTACTGGCATTTCTAATTCCTCTGTATAAGTGAGTAAGCCGTGGTTTTTATAAGCTGTACCTTTTTGTGTTCACTAGTATAAAGAACCGTTGATAAGCAAACGTCCATGTCTACAGGTATTGGCTTACATGACACTCAACAGAAATACTGGACATTTTCTCGCCTATAATGTAATTTTGTTTTTAATTCTTATTTATTTATTTATTATTACATATACAGTGCTCTGCCTGCATATACACCTGCAGGCCAGAAGAGGGTATCAGATCACATTATAGATGGGTATGGTGCCACCATGTGGTTGCTGGGAATTGAACTCAGGACATTTGGAAGAGCAGTCAGTGCTCTTAACCTCTGAGCCATCTCTCCAGCCTGATTTTTTTTATTATTATTACTATTACTATTATTACTATTACTATTATTATTATTATTATTATTATTATTATTATTATTATTGAGACAGGGTTTCTCTGTGTAGCTTTGACTGTCCTGGACTTGCTTTGTAGACCAGGCTGGCCTCAAACTCACAGAGATCCGCCTGCCTCTGCCTCCTTTAGTACTGGGACTAAAGGAAAGCACCACCACACCTGGCCTGTAAAATTCCTTTTTTAACAAAAATGATTTATTTACTTTTATTTTATGAGCACTTGTTTTTTGCCTACATATAAGTGTATGTGAAGGTGTTGGATTCCCTGTAGTTATAGGCAGTTGTGAACGTCCATTGTAAGTACTAGGAATTGAACCTGAGTCCTCTGGAAGAACAGCCATCTCTCCAGCATAATTTTATTTTTTAAATAAACGAGAAGAGGAATAGACTTTCCAGAAGGAGATCTTTGTATCCGTTTTTAAAACTAGGGAGAGAAACAGTGTATTCCTCCTAACCATGGCTTTTTTTAAAAAAATTGAGACAGGATTTCTCTGTGTAGCCTTGGCTGTCCTGGACTCGCTTTGTAGACCAGGCTGGCCTTGAATTCACAGAGATTTGACTGCCGCTGCCTCCCAAGTGCTGGGATTACAGGCGTGTGTCACTGTACCTGATTTCAGTTAAACTTTTATGTAAGGTGGGAAAGCACATTGTGAGTGCCTTCATTACATGTTTGTATAATGGAGTTTTCTCTCAAGTGTAGTGAGCCACTTTCCTTTTTGCTAGTTAGGGTCCTTTGAACATTGCTTCTAAAATAGCATCCATCAACTGTCAGCTTTCTACACTGAAGGCTAATGAAATGCTAGGTGTTCACATTTTCGTCATAAAATGCCCCGAACTTCATAAATTCTGTTTTTAGTTGCGTATATAAAAACACTGCCAAGGCCAAGCACATTTAGCACATGTCTGTAGTCACAACCCTGGCAAGGCAGAGGCGAGGCGAGGCGATCACAAAAGACCAGCCTCAACTGCATAGTAAGTTGGAGACCAGACTGGACCATGTGAGACCCTGTCTCCAAACAAAACAAAAAGCATAACAACAAAATGAGCCACTATTTTCCTGGCTTTGGTTTTCAGACTTTCATTTAAAAAATGAGCTGTACACCTCTCTTACCGATGGTGGAACTCGGAGCCACAGACTTCAGGACCAACAGGGTTCTGGTGTTTTCCTGCCTGGCAAGTGGAATCTGCCCTTTTTCTCATTGGCCCACATCTCCCAGCCACATGTTCCTTGTACTTTATCGTATTTGTGGTCACGTCTTCCACTTGCTGCACTTGTTTTTGCTTTTTTTTCTTGGTATTTTTCTGGTGACCTGGCTCCTCCAGAGCAAACCCTGACATGTCACACTGGTGCCCAGGCTTGGGGACAGAAGTTGTTCTGCCATTGGAGCAAGACACAAGTGATGCTTTTTCATATCACAGTCAGCAATGACAGACACTGATGCCACCCAAGCAAGAAAGAAGGTCCCGTGGACACCACAGTAGATCCAAAAGCAGCCACATTCTTTGTCAAAATATCACAAGGATGGTCTCTGGGCCACTTACTGGTTCTCAGGAATATCTTGAGCGGGCCCCAGAGTTCAAACTGCCCTGGGCACTGTCTTCCATGCTCCTAAGGATGGCCCACTAAGCCCCACTTAAAATATACAACTGCTTTGTTAGTCCAGAGTCCCAAAGTCTTCCATATGCCTTCAAACAGCATGACCAGCCCTGTCACAATTCCTCAGTGCCTGGCACCAACTTCCGTTTTAGCCACTGTTGTATGACTGAGGGACACCATGACCAAGGCAGCTTATAAAAGGAAGCGTTTTAATCGGGGCTTGCTGTCTTAGCTTGGGTTGCCATTGCTATGATGAAACCATGACTAGAGTAACTTGTGGGAGGACAGGACAGGAGGACAGGAACTCAAACAGGCCAGGAACCTGGAGGCAGGAGCTGAGGCAGAGGACATGGAGGCGTGCTGCTTACTGGCTTGCTCCCCCTGGCTTGCTCGGCCTGTTTTCTTACAGAGCCCAGGACCACCGAGCAAAGAGATAGCCCCACCCACAATGGGCTGGGCCCTCCCCTGTCAATCACTAACTCATTTCCTCAGTTGAGGTTCCCTTCTCTTACATGGTTCTCGCCTGTGTCCAGTTGACATAAAACTAGCCAGCAAACGTATTTACAGTGTCATAGGGCTAGTCCACTAATCAAATCAGTTCATGTCACAGAGTATGGTGGCATGCAGGCAGGTGTTGGAGCAATAAGCGAGAGCTATGTCCTTATCTGTAGCCAGAGAGAGAGGGAGAGGGAGAGAGCACAGCTAGACCTGGCGTGGGCTACTAAAACCTTAAAGCCCAGCCCCCAGCAACATGCCGCCCTCCAACAGGGCCACACCTCCTAATCCTCCTAATTCATTCAAATAATGCCACTCCTTGGTGTCTGAGCGTCCAAATATATGATCCTATGGGAACCATTCTTATTAAAACACCACACTTAAGTTTGGGGTTTGTTTGTTTTGTTTTTGTTTCTGTTTTTGCTTTTGCTGCTGCTGTTTTAGTTGTCAGACATAAACACAACCGCCTCACACTAGTATTTCCTTTGTCTGCACCATTAACCCAGTCTATTTCCAATACTCATTATGTCAACTGAATTCTCTATAATATCCTCAGGGACACAGTCAAATGCATAATCTAATTTTCTTATGTCCAAGGAGTCATTCGAATAAAGATAAATTTTAATTTCAAATTTAAAAAAATATATTATTCATTTTGGGGGCTGGGGCGATGGATCAGTGATTCAGAACCCTGGCTGCTCTTCCAGAGGTCTTGAGTTCGGTTCTCAGTAGCCACACAGTGGCTCACAACCATCTGTAATGGCACCAAATGCCCTCTTCTGGTGTGCATGAAGACAGAGCACTCATGTACATAAAATACTTAAAAACAAATCTTTAAAAAATATTATTCATTTCATACACCTTCTTACTTGATGCACATTTGTTCATCTTTTATTTGTCTTTTAAAAAATAAATTATTTTGTATTCCATTAAAAATAGCATAGTTTAGTTATCTTTTCAGAATAGAATGCTGCATTAAAGGGCCATTAATCTTCAGGAAGTAGCTCAAGTCTGACAGGTTGAGGCTACAAATTCATCCTCCCAAACAACCAGTGGGCAACCTGATAGGGGAGACATTAGTACATTGTGCCAAGAGCCGAAATGCTACATTAAAGCTGCTAAGCATTGCTGGTTTTATGGAGGTACACTTTTCCATTTTAACTGTAAAATTCCCTTCACAAAGGCACTGAGATAATTATGAAAATGTGCGTAATCATTTGCAAAAAAGCAACTGTGCGGGAGGCTTTCATGCAGTATTGTTATGCTTGTTTTGTTGCGTAATCAAACCAATGAAAATGTTGCAAGTC
Organism: Acomys minous; assembly: GCF_964271855.1. NCBI lineage: Eukaryota > Metazoa > Chordata > Mammalia > Rodentia > Muridae > Acomys > Acomys minous. The sequence goes on along the minus strand of NC_140497.1, from coordinate 16,841,379 downwards.
ACAAGGACATGCTCTCACTCTCCACAGAAAGCAGCTGTGCTCCCGGCAGAGATGTATGTCTAAGGAATTTGAAAATGCAGTTATTATAAAATCTGTCTTTTCTTTGAGACAGCCTCTCACTGTATAGCTCTGGTGGTCTTAGAATCCAGTATGTAGACCAGGCTGCCCTCAAACTCACAGAGATGGGCTGGCCTCTGCCCCCTGGGTGCTGGGATGAAGGCCTGGCACTCCTACACCTGGCCATAATGAACTGTTCTGACAAGCAAACCAAAAGCAGACAAAAAGAATGTCATTTTCTGCATCCCTCTGCACCCTGCGCTCCCGTACCCATTTGCCTTTGAAGGACTGATTTTTTTCAAAGGTTTTTTTTTTTCTGCATCTATTGAGATGACCATGTAAATTTTGTCTATAAGTTCATTCACGTGGTTTATTACTTTATTGACTTGTATGTTAAACCATCCCCTCATTTCAGGGACAAAGCCAACATGGTCACGGTGTATAATATTTTCTGATGTTTGTCTGGCTTCTGTTTACACGTATTTTATTCACTATTGTTAAGTCTATGTTCATTAGGGACTTTGGCCTGCAGTTTTCTATTTTTGTTGTACTTTTATCTGGTTTGGGTTTAGAGGGATCCTGGCTTTGTAGAAGGAGTTTGGAAATTCTGTTTCCTTTTTTTTTTTTTTTTTTTAATTAGTTTAAGAGGTTTTGGTTGTAGGACTTGGAGTGTTTGGTAGAATTCTGCTATGAACTCATCTGTCTCTGGACTTTCTTGTTGTTTGTTTTGTTTTGTTTTTAGCTAAAAGGCTTTTTATTACTGTTTCAGTCCTCATCTGTTATGAGTCTGTTTGGGTTGTTGGTCTCTTCTTCATTTAATTTTGGTGGTTTGCCTGAAACTAAAAAAGCGATCCATTTCTTTTAGACATTCCAGCTTTGTGGAGTACAGATTTTTAAAAATATTCCTTCTGAATTTCTTTGGTGTCTGTTGTGATGTTTCCCTATTCGTTTCTGATTTTGTTGATTTGGATCATCTCTCTTTTAGTTAGTTGGCCTACGGGTCTGTCAATCTTCTTTATCTTCTCAAAAGCCAGCACTTAGATTTGTTGATTCTTTGTATTGTTTTCTTTGTTTCTATTTCCTTGGTTTCTGCTCTGGTTTTTATTATTTCTCAGCATCAACTGGGTTTGGACTTGATTGAATCACTAAGCCTTTTAGTGATGTTCTCATTTTTAAATGTAGGCGCTTACAGTTATAAATTTTCCTCATAGGACTGCTTTCAGTGTGTTCCAAGGGTTTGGTTGTGTTGTGTTTTGATTTTCATTTAATTCCAAGCAGATTTTTCAAAAAAAATTTCTTCCGTTGTTTCTTCTCTGACCCAGTCATTGTTTAGTAAGCAGTTGTTTCATCGCCATGAGTTTGCATATTTGCCAGGAGTTTGTTTGCTATCAGTTTTAAGTGTTGTTGCATTGTGGTCAGATCGGAGAGAGGAGGGATTTCAATCTTTTTGAATTTGTAAAGATTTATTTTGTGTCTCCAGATGTTGTCGCCTGTTTTAGAAAAGCTCCCATGTGCTGCTGAGGAGAATGGATATGATCTGGCATTTGGATAGACTAGCCTGTACACTTCATGTATGGTGTCATTTAATTCTGGTGTGTCTCTGTTTTCTTGTCCAGATGACTTGCCTACTAGGGAACATGTGGGAATGAAGTCACAACTAATCATGGAGTGAGGTTAATCTTTGTCTTCAATTTCATAGTAGATTTGTGTGTGTGTGTGTGTGTGTGTGAGAGAGAGAGAGAGAGAGAGAGAGAGAGAGAGAGAGAGAGAGAGAGAAATTGGACATGCTTGCCGGGCGGTGATGGCACACACCTTTAATCCCAGCACTCAGAAGGCAGAGGCAGGTGGATCACTGTGAGTTTGAGGCCAGCCTGGCCTACAAAGTGAGTCCAGGACAGTCAAGGCAACACAGAAAAAACCTGTCTCAAACAAAACAAAACAAACAACAAAACAAAACAAACACACACACACCCTGCTGAAATTGGATATGCTCGATTTTGGTGCAGATGTATTTAAAATAGTGATGTTGTGGCTGGAGAGGTGGCTAAGCCAGTAAGAGCACCTGATGTTCTTACAAAGGACCCGAGCGCAGTTCCCAGCACCCTCATGGTATAGCACAACCATTTGTAACTCCAGTTCCAAGGGATTCATAGGCCTCTTCTGCCCTCAGAAGGTACTGTACACACACACACGGCACACATACATATATGCACACAAAACATTCATACACATAAAAAATATTGAAATATCAAACAAAGAACTTTAAAAATAAAATAAAGGCTTGTAATGTCTTCTTGGTTAAATCTCCCCTTGATTAGAATGCACTATCCCTCTTTATCTCTTCTGATTGACTTGTGTTTGAAGTCTATTTTGTCAGATATTAGGATAGGGACATCGGCTTGCTTCCTGGTCCCCTTTGATTGGAGCACTTTTGTCTGTCTTTTTACTCTGTGGTAGTCCCCAGCACCAGGTAGGTGGGTTTTGTTTCTTGATCCATCCAGTCAGTTCATATCTTTTGATTGGAAAATTGAGGCCATTGATATTTAGAGTTATTACTGAAATGTGTTAGTTGTGCTCATTGTGTTGTTGACTTTGTGTGGTGTTGTGATCTCAGTTGTACTTTGTGTTTTAATCATTGTGGCTTCATATTTCTTTTGTTTTCAAGACAGGGTTTCTCTGTGTAGCCTTGGCTGTCCTGGACTCACTTTGTAGACCAGGCTAGCCTCAAACTCACAGAGACCTGCCTGCCTCTGCCTCCCAATGGCTTCATTTTTTTTTAAAGATTTATTTATTGTTTATACAGTATTGTGCCTGCATGTACACTTGCACAACAGAAGAGGGAACCAGATCTCATTATAGATGGTTGTGAGGCACCATGTGGTTGCTGGGAATTGAACTCAGGACCTTTGGAAGAGCAGCCAGTGCTCTTAACCACTAAGCCATCTCTCCAGCCCTTTCAGGGCTTAACCATGCTCTGAGCCATCTCTCTAGCCCAGCTTCGTATTTCTTATGGTCTCTCTGCTATGTTTGTTCCTCTCTTCATCCCAAAATATTTTCTGTATCTTCCTTAGGATTGTCATCTTGGATATACTTTTTCTAGGCATTTTATATCATGGGAAATTTTTCTTTCTCCTTCAAACATATCAGGTAGTTTTGCTGGGTATATTATTTATTCTATGTTGGCTGTCATGCATAGGCTTTTAAAACTTGAAATGCATTGCTCCAGGCTCTTCTGGCTTTCAAAGTTTTTGTTGAGAAATCTGCTGTTAGTCTGATGTGTTTTGCTATGTATATTGTAAGTTTTTTTTTCTCATGTAGCTTTCAATACTCTTTCCTGGTTATGTATATTTTGTGTTTTAACTATGACATCTCATGGAGATTTTCTTTTCTGATATTTTCTATTCGGTGTTCTGTGTGGTTCTTGTATCTGTACGGATGTGTCTTTCCTTAACTTGGGGAAATTTTCTTCTATGACCTTAGTGAAGAGTTGGTCTATGCCATCAACTTGGGATTCTTCTCCCTCATCTATGCCTTATAATTTGAAGTCTTGACTTTTGGGTTTTTTTTTTTCAGTATGTCTCACATCTCCTGTATATTTCTTCTGGTTTCATTTTTTTCCGTGTCCATTGCTCATTTGGTCTATAGCTCTGCTTTCATCTTTGAGACCTGATGTTCCGTCTCCTGCTGGATCCAGTCTACTTGTAAGGCTTTCCTTTGCATCTTCTAGTTGGGCTATTTGGTTTTCAACTCCATCTTCATTTCAGTTTGGGTTCTCTTCAGTGTTTCTACCTTTTCATTGAGTTCCATTTCCAAGTCCTGGATCGCCTTTGTCTTCTGTTTGTGTTTCCTTGGGCATCACTTAGGCAGTTAGTCTCCTTTAGCTCTTTCTCTTTATTTCATTGGGCTGTTTGTGTCTTCTTTAAACTCCTTGAATTCTTTGAGGACTTATATAATTGTTCTTTTGATTTCCATGTCCAGGAGTTCATCTTGGTAATTCTCACTGGCAAGCATTCCTACAGGACTGACTGGTAGCTTTTAGAGAGAAGATACTGGCTTGATCTTTCCTCTTATTGATATTTCTGTAATGAGATCTGACTTCCTTTGTTGGTTTTGAGTTTGTAATGGATAGGGCACATTGCGAGGGAAAGAGAAGACGTGGAGACGAGTCGGGCTTAGAGTTTGGGAGTGGCTTGCATAGAATGATGTCCAGTGAGCAGAGTGGCCTGGGATGGTCCCAAGCCATGAGTGTCAGGGTGGGTAGGAGTGAGTGGAAAGCTTGGATATGACATGGGAGAGTCAGTGGCTTGGCAGACAGAAAGGATGCTGGCCCCACCCCCCAGAGCTCCTTTACACTGAAGGCAAGGAAGGCCAGACCAGGCTGGAGCTGGCTGTGGGACTCAGGCTAAATTGGGTAAATTTTGGAAAAGGTTGGATGAAGAGATCAGTGGTGCACCAGGGCTAGACCCTGAAGGAAGAAAGGGGATGTTTGGTGTGTGGAGTGGAGGTGACACAAAGGGTCCTGTGGGGAGGTGCAGGTGGAAGCCTGGATGTTGGGTACCTCAAAGGAGGGTGCGATGCCCTGCATACGCCTAGAGTTCTGCTGCTGCAGGGTGCTGGTGGCCAGCCTTCCAGGTCACTCTCTGTGGGGCCTGGGCTAGATCCAGCAGGTTGTGGGAAAGCAAGTATCCAGAGGTGGGGCAACACACGAGGCTAGCTCCTGGAGGAGAATGTGAAAAGTCTTGGCATGGAGTGGGGTGACAGAGATGCCACAAAGGGTCCTGAAAGGGCTGGAGAGATGGCTTAGTGGTTAAGAGCACTGGCTGCTCTTCTAGAGGACCCAGGTTCAATTCCCAGCACCCACATGACAGCTGTCTGTAACTCAAGTTTCAGTGGATCCGGCCCCCCCTCACACAGATATTCACGTATACCAAATGTCAAATGTACATAAAAATAAATAAATAACAATTTTTTTTAAAAAGGGTCCTGAAAAGGGAGAAAGTTGTAAAACTCTGTAAACTCTATTTCTAATTTAGAGTCTCAAAGAGTTGCCTACTTCAAGATACTGGGCTCACCCCCCCCCCAGAAGTCCTATGTCCTGGTTAGTTTTATGTCACCTTGATACAAGCTAGAGTCATCTGGTGTCCTGGTGTCTTGCTGGGGGGTCACTACTGCTGTGATGAAATGCCATGATCAAAAGAAAATTGCAGAGGAAAGGGTTTATTTGGCTTACACTTTCATTTCACTGTTCATCATCAAAGGAAGTCAGGACAGGAGGCAGGAGCTGATGCTGAGGCCACAGAGGGGTGCTGCTCACTGGCTTGCTCCTCATGGCTTGCTCAGTTTTTCTTATAGAACCCAGGACCACCAGCCCAGGGATGGCACCACCCACAAAGCATTGGGCCCTCCCACATCAATCACTAATTAGGAAAATGCTTTACAGGCTCGCCTGCAGCACAGTTTTATGGAGGCCTTTTCTCCGTGGGGCTTCCCTCCTCTCAGATGACTCTAGCCTGTCAGGGTGACATAAAATTAGCTGCACATCTGGGAAGGGGGAATTTTAATTGAGAAATGCCTCCATTATGTTGTCCTGAAGATACGGCATTTTCTTGATTGATTCAAGAGACATTGCCCACATGGGCGATGTCACTCTGGGCAGGTGGTCCTGAGAAGTATGGGAAGCAGTGGGAAGGCAGCCAGAAAGCAGCATTCCTGCCGCGTTTCCTGTCTCGGGTTCCTGCCCTGACTCTTCTTCGTGGTGCACATAAGCTCTAAACTAAAATAGAACTTTTCGTCCCTAAATTGCTTGTGGTCCTGATGCCTCTCACAGCAGTAGAAACATCACTAGGGCTTGTTCTGGGGTCTTGAATGAAAGGCAGTCATCTAGGGTCCTGCTGAGCTGTCCCATGGGGCGCACAAAGAACAATACATCCTGGAAAGAAGATCCATTTAAGATGGGATAGAGGAGTAACAGAGAGGAGAGAGAAGCCGAAAGAGATAGCTGGAGAGCTGTGGCAGGGGGCAGGACAGCTGCAGGTGCAGAAGAGTAAAAGAAGCGAGGTCATGAGCATCCCTGACAGAAAGGAGAGTGACAGAGTCCAAGAGCAGCTGACACGTGGGGCAGAACTGAGAAGAACCAGGCATGCGCACGGGCACACACGCACGCACACGCACACACAGAGAGGGAGGGGGGGAACACATATGTCATTGGAACAGAAAAAATAGCTTCCATCAAGAGAGCATGGGAGGAGCTACAGAAGTGAGTATACACCTGGGATCTGCATATGACTTTTTTAAAATTAATTTTTCCATACACTATGTTTTGATCATTTATCCCCTCCCAAAACTCCTCTTAGATGTCCCCCACTTCCTTACCCACCTAAATTTTCTCTCTCTCTCTCTCAACAAAAAGCAAAACACAAAAATGAAGATCAAAACAAACAAAAATACTAGGAAGACAAAAAAAAAATCACAATGGGACTGATGCTCATGAACTCATATTGACTGTGGCAGGACATAGAAAGCCTGCACAGGTTCAAGCTGGATGGGATCCTGCCGCTAAGAGAGGGAAGTGGACAGTGGCTCCCGCCTCTAAGCAACAGCTTATCTGTAACTGATACCTGCTGGCAAAGGGGAAATCAGCTTGTGCCAATAGAGTCTCACCGGGTGTATGGAATAGCTGGCCGACACAAAATGGATAGGACTTTTGTTGTTGAGACAGGGTTTCTCTGTGTAGCCTGGGCTGTCCTGGACTCACTGTTTAGACCAGACTGGTCTAGAACTCAGAGATCCGCCTGCCTCTGCCTCTGCCTCCCTGAGTGCTGGGATTACAGGCATGAGCCACCGCACCTGGCTCAGGATAGGACTTTTTATAGTCTCCCTGGCCTTAGCAGTTTGTAACAGTTGCGATGCCCTGGGAGCAAGGACTGGTCTTTCTAAAAGGAACCCATCCCTATTGCCTGCCCAGGTTAGCCCAAATTCTGCTGATTTCCCTGCTTCAATGTGATCCCAGGATATCATTTCAATGAACATCTGCCCTGTCTTCTCAAGCATGTACCTAGGTCTTATTCATAGACAAATTAGCTCCAGGTAGACTTCTTAATTTAGTTCAAATGAACCCATTTCTTGCTCATGGAAAGAGAGCAATGAACTTTAATAGCATTTATCATGTGCATCTTTATTCATCACATCAGATCCAGTGGGGTAAGACAGTCCCTTCCACAGTGGTGTGGGCTTGCTGACTCGTCGGCCACTAAGCAATGGGCACAAAAACAGCACGCTTCTGTTTTTATTGTTTTTCTTGCTCAAAATCATCGGTAATGAAGGGCTCCAAGGGATAGATTCGGGAGTGGGAACGATGAAGCTCTACCACAGAGCTGGTCTCGGAAAGCTGCGGCTGTGACTCGGGAGCCAATGACGTCACACTTGAAATGTCATCAAGAATTGGAGCTGAAGAAACATTGTCTGATTTATAACAGCTGATGCTAAAAGGGATGGCACAAAACACGAGATCTGAGGGCAGCAGGTTACACTCGTTAGCTGGCCTGGTGATCACGAACCTGTGAGGAAAGCCAAGGATGGATTCTGAGACTGCAGTTTAGACAGTGTAGCTACAGGCAATGCCTCAAATAAAAACGACAATTTGATCTGGTTTTTCTTTTCTTCACCGGTACACAATAACAGGAGAGAGATCCTGGAGCAGAAACGAGGGGGTTGACTTTTCACTTCACTATAACGCACTCACCTTGGTGTGGCACCCCAGCTGTCTGGGAGCAGCTCTTCTTATCCTTTTTTTTTTTTTTTTAATTAAAAAAAAGCAAACATGAACATTCTATCTGCATGTACACCTGCACACCAGAAGAGGGCATCAGATTTCAGTATAGATGGTTCTGTGCTACCATGTGATTGCTGGGAACAGAACCCAGCACCTTTGGAGGAACAGATAGTCCTCGACCACTGAGCCATCTCTCCAGCCCACCCCTCCCCTCCCCCCCCCCCCCCCCCCCCGTTCTCATCATTTTAATGAGAGAGAAATGAGACTGTGTCTGGAATATTCCACCTCCGTGGGCTTCTCTGACCTGAGGATCATCTGCTCTCAGTGTACTAATACTTTCAACTAGCACAGTTCTGAACACTGAGGAAAACTGTGACATGAGGTGGGGAGATGGGCCAATGGCAGACCACGTGCCTGTCGGGTTCCACCTCTAGAACAGCAGACAAACGAAAGCAAGCTCAGTACCTGGCCATGAAAAAGCTCCTTTAACTGGAGAAACCGAAGGATACAGTTCGATCCCTACAATGTGCTAATGTTCCAGATATTTCCATACGGATTTACATCTTAACCTGGTGTGTATGTCACCGAAGTTCACACAGAAGGTAGCCAGGCCAAATAATAACTGCATTTAAAAGCCAACTTTCTATTTAAACTAACCTGAAAGAAACCCCACAGCTGGGCCTCCACGGGAAAATGTTTGAGGAGGCAAGATACCTCCACAAGATAACAAGGTTAGAGCAAACATCAACAGGTGTGAATAAATCCTGAGGATTCATGACCAAAACACAGGTGGGCTGACCTTCTGTGACCTTCACTCCTTCCCCCCCAAAGATCCCCTCTTCTAAGACATGCAGGCTGGACCTTCCTGTGGTGGGTAATCTCCTGATCCTCTGTTCCCATCCAGTCCTCAGTGGCTCTGGTTGGTTCTAATTAGCATGTGCACATTCACACCTTCCTTTTAAAGGAGAAGTGCCATCTCCTTCCTTGAGGCCTTCTCAGATATAAGTTGCCCATTCTTCCAAAAACTATATTCTACAGATTTTTCCAGAAGTGTGAGGGGCAGGATTTAGAGCTGGGGGAGAGTGGGACAGGGGAATATATTTTACATTGGAATCATTTATGCTTTCTGGTGCTGAGCTCAGAGCACTGCTCTTCCCCCCACTGTCCCAAAAGTGAGTGGTTAAAGCTAGCTGTCTCTCGCTATTAATCCATCAGCATCATCTGTAGACTGCCGTGGTTACTTAGGTCTTCGGTACTTGGATAACGTTTTCTTTCTAACTCTAGCTGCATCACTGCTGTGCGTCCCTACAGTGTCTACGTGGTCTACAGCTGTGTCATCCAGGCTCACTTCTCTGACATCTGCTACCCAAGGACTCTCCATCTCCAAACCACTTCCCTGGTGCAACCGGAATGTTACCACTTCCTGACAATGTCCCATGTCAGAGATCATAAGCTTCAGTAAATCACTCTCCACCCACAGTCCCCCACTATCCTTTCTCTCCCACTCCCTTGCTCTGAGGGCGTGGCCTCGCTAACTTCATCAGGATTGCAAGTCCTTGTCTGTATTGCAAAGTCCACCATGCTTCATGCATCCATGACAACCCTGCTTTTATACCACCAAGGAGTCAATCTGAACTTTTACATCTTTATAACTCTGTACCACTCCCCCCATCTCCTCTGCACTGTATCACTCCTCCATCTCCTCTCTGCACTGTATCACTCCTCCATCTCCTCTCTGCACTGTATCACTCCTCCCATCCCCTCTCTACACTGTATCACTCCTCCATCTCCTCTCTGCACTGTATCACTCCTCCATCTCCTCTCTGCACTGTATCACTCCTCCATCTCCTCTCTACACTGTATCACTCCTCCATCTCCTCTCTGCACTGTATCACTCCTCCCATCCCCTCTCTGCACTGTATCACTCCTCCATCTCCTCTCTGCACTGTATCACTCCTCCATCTCCTCTCTGCACTGTATCACTCCTCCATCTCCTCTCTGCACTGTATCACTCCTCCATCTCCTCTCTGCACTGTATCACTCCTCCCATCCCCTCTCTGCACTGTATCACTCCTCCATCTCCTCTCTGCACTGTATCACTCCTCCATCTCCTCTCTACACTGTATCACTCCTCCATCTCCTCTCTGCACTGTATCACTCCTCCATCTCCTCTCTGCACTGTATCACTCCTCCATCTCCTCTCTGCACTGTATCACTCCTCCATCTCCTCTCTGCACTGTATCACTCCTCCCATCCCCTCTCTGCACTGTATCACTCCTCCATCTCCTCTCTGCACTGTATCACTCCTCCATCTCCTCTCTACACTGTATCACTCCTCCATCTCCTCTCTGCACTGTATCACTCCTCCATCTCCTCTCTGCACTGTATCACTCCTCCATCTCCTCTCTACACTGTATCACTCCTCCATCTCCTCTCTGCACTGTATCACTCCTCCATCTCCTCTCTACACTGTATCACTCCTCCCATCTCCTCTCTACACTGTATCACTCCTCCATCTCCTCTCTGCACTGTATCACTCCTCCATCTCCTCTCTGCACTGTATCACTCCTCCCATCCCCTCTCTACACTGTATCACTCCTCCCATCTCCTCTCTACACTGTATCACTCCTCCCATCTCCTCTCTGCACTGTATCACTCCTCCATCTCCTCTCTACACTGTATCACTCCTCCATCTCCTCTCTGCACTGTATCACTCCTCCATCTCCTCTCTACACTGTATCACTCCTCCATCTCCTCTCTGCACTGTATCACTCCTCCATCTCCTCTCTACACTGTATCACTCCTCCATCTCCTCTCTACACTGTATCACTCCTCCATCTCCTCTCTACACTGTATCACTCCTCCCATCCCCTCTCTACACTGTATCACTCCTCCCATCTCCTCTCTACACTGTATCACTCCTCCCATCTCCTCTCTGCACTGTATCACTCCTCCATCTCCTCTCTACACTGTATCACTCCTCCATCTCCTCTCTACACTGTATCACTCCTCCATCTCCTCTCTGCACTGTATCACTCCTCCATCTCCTCTCTGCACTGTATCACTCCTCCATCTCCTCTCTACACTGTATCACTCCTCCATCTCCTCTCTGCACTGTATCACTCCTCCATCTCCTCTCTGCACTGTATCACTCCTCCCATCTCCTCTCTGCACTGTATCACTCCTCCCATCCCCTCTCTGCACTGTATCACTCCTCCCATCTCCTCTCTGAAGTGCACCACTCCTCCCAGATCACATAGCTCCTGATTATTAGACCCACTCTTACATTTTTATCTATCCCCCTGAATTCTGCTCTGCTCTGAGCTCTGGACTCAGCTTTCTTTGAGACTGAGTGCCCCTGGTGCTCACACTTGGAAGGGGGCTAGCAGTTGTCAAACCATCATACTCCCCTTTTGTGTTCTGAGTTGTTCTCCTCATCATCTATCACACGGTATAAGCCAATACATAGGATCCCGTACGTATCCAGTGAGCCACAGAACAGTTGTCCAAAGGTTCTTTTTGGCTGGGAAGAGAACAGAATGACAGGTATTTGCTAAGCACTTTAATTAAACAGTTGCAGGAACTTTCTTGAGTTTTGTTTGTTGACCGACATTCATCTGCTTCGGGTAGCAGGGAAGGGGGGCAGTTTTAGAAGTTTATGATGATTTTCAGACACTTTTATCATTCAGGTTTTCCCCAGAGCCCTGGTCTGGGGTGACTGGTGCCCTTGCGCATTCTTTCCCTCTTGCTACTTTGGCCACCATTAAGAATTAATGATAAGCAACAGGTTCAAAACTTCTGTTTTAGAGGTGAACTTCAGGGAATCCCAAGCCTTCTTGCTCTAAACTTCTGGTCAACAAAATCACAGTTCAAAGGCAGGGGCAGATAGCTGTTAAAGTTTTTGTTGTCATTGTTGTTTGGCTTGTCTTTTTTCTTTTTTTTTTTTTTCAGACAGGGTTTCTTTGTGTAGCCTTGGTTGTCCTAGACTCGTTTTGTAGACCAGTTATTTTTATAAAATTGTGTTCTCAGTTTCTCTCTCAACCCTGCTATCACCCAAAATAATTGAGACTCATATTATTTGTTTATCAAGGTTTACAGCACAATCCTGAGCAGTTGTTACTGTATTTCTAATCCTCTATGGTAGTTTGGCTTCCTCCCAGCAAAAATCCCAAAGGTATTTGCACTTTATCTTTCCCTGCTCAGCTGGATCTTTCCTGATGTTTCCTGGGCCTCTGCCTGTGCCTAAGTCCCTTACTTTCCTCTAACTCCTCCTCCCTGGCCTGGCAGGAAGTCCAGCCCTATTCTAATCACTGCTCAGTGATTGGCTGTAAGCTGCTTTATTGGCATATCAAGAGACAATTAGGCAGCAGTGTTTACACAACATTGAGACAGGAATTTCTCAGAACGAGGATTGTACCAGATTGGGGCGGGGGGATTTGAATTACACAATAACCTTATGCCTACAGGTAGGTCAGGTGCACTCAGAAAGACAAGGTAAACAGCTGCTTACTTCTGTGATTCCTTGGGGGAAGATCAAATTGAGGACAGAAATACAGGACAATCTGCTGTTGCCCTGGAGATAACAGAACACGCCTGCAGCGGCTTCCTGGGCTTATTATTCACTATTGAACTGCAGGTAAGGATCCCAGAACCACAGAAATGCATGTAGTATTTGCACCTGGAATTCTCAGGCACAGGACATAGGTCATGCTCATATTGTCATTGTGTGCTGAGATGTGTGCAGCACAGGGGACTAAAGAGCACACTCCTCTTTGAAGGGGGCTTTGCTGATATCCGTTGAGTCTACAAAAGATGTCTTCCTGTCCTGGTGCGTCCTGACCATAACACTGGACATGTGGATGTAGTGTCAATCAAAACTAAAAAGCACAGCATTGAGAAGTAGATCCCTTATGACCAGGCTGCACTCTACTCTGGTCCCTGAACAATGAGATGACCCACTGGAAGGTGCCTGTCATGTTATTTTGTTTTGTTTTGTTTGTTTTTTGAGACAGGGTCTCTCTGTGTAGCCTTGGCTGTCCTGGACTCATTTTGTAGACCCATCATGTTATCTTGTTATAGTCTAATAATCTACCTCTTACAAGTTCCCTGGGCTAAGAAAGTGTCGGTGACATTCTTAGACTCAGCCACAGAGTTCTGCCTGGTTACAGCTAGCCAGACCAGAATTCTTTAGCATTTCGGGTACCGAGGCCATAGCGAGAACCTGGACCACACTCCTTAGGTGGAACCCTGCTGTTACACGGTCAAGACTGTGATGGCTTCAGGTAAACCTGTTTCTTGGTCTGTTAAATGAAATTAGTTACTTAACTCAAGCCGTCCTTGGACAAATCAAACACAAAAGACTGAAATAGATGCAGAGAAGGATCTAGGACTTCCGGGAAGGCTGAGGTCAAGGGGGCTACAGGTGACAACAACCTTACTGTCGCAGTGTCTTATGACAAGGTGAATGGGCAAGAGAGGCCACATGTGAGGAAGAAAGGAGGAGCCCAAGCCCTCCCTTCTACTGAAAACCTGCTCCTGCTCCTGGCATCTAGTTGAGATAGCCCCTCAACCAGTCATTTTTTTAATGGGCTCACCCTTCAACATGGACACATTAGGGCCTGAGCTTCCAATATGGGATCTATAGGGGACGCATTCATAGTATCGGGCCTCTCGACGTTATAACACTGTGCTGTATTAAATACTTACTGATTATTATTTCTGTGTTGTAGGTCATTTATGAAACCAAGCAACCTAGACTGTTTTCAGAAACTCAGACAATTAAAAGAAGTAGGGTAACGAGTTATAGTAAAAGTAGACACAGACTCACCTTAATGTCTGATAGGATGGTTTCATCTAAAGAGAGAAGTCCCAGCTTACACCGTTTCCTCCCAGACAGGGCTGTGGAACTGCTATCTTCAGTCTCACTGTGTATGTCCTTAACTAAATACTGCTCCATCTGAGAGCTTATACCTCCTGTCACTAGCATCTGAAGTAATTCCAGGACATGGTAGTTGTAGAAGGCCTGGAAAGCAAAGGTCAGTCACGTGTGAAATCAGAAGGGCCAGCACACCAACGGTAGAAGTGTGGAGACACGGAGATTTAGTGAACATCACCATTAGAAATGGCCTGATGGTGCAGAACGCTGTTTTTCATTGTCACTATCAAAATCGAATGTGAGTTGGCAGCTTGGGTAGGGAGCTGGGTCAGTCGGAGCAAGGAGGACCGAGCGGTAAGGCAGATCTTGTTCCTATTGAGCCGACGCTGAGAAGTGAGTGTTAAGACTGACATCCCAGTCACCTTTCCCTTTGTAAATGATCAGAGTAGTGTGCCAAGCCGCAATACCCTAAGGATCATCAATGCTTATTTTTAAATGTCTTATATAACTAATGAGACAAGATTTTTTTTTTCCTGAAGCTTGCACTGACATTGTTATCAACTATTGAGGGCTTTTAGATGTGACTCTACTTATATTCCCTTGAATAACAACCTCCTTAAAGCCACACAGTGATGTCACTCATAAACACATGGGGTTCGCATAGATCTTTTCAGCACAGTAACAGTTATAGGCATCAGATACGTAAAGTTTTAGAATCTTGGGTGTCTTAATCACCGTTCTATGGTTGTGAAGAGACACCACGGCCAAGGCAATGCTTATCAAAGAAAGCATTTAATGTGGACTTGCTTATAGGTTCAGAGGTTACTTGATTATCATCATGGCAAGGAGCATGGTGGCACACAGGCGGACATGGTGCTGGAGAAGGAGCTGAGAGTTCGACATCGTGATGTGCAGGCAGAGAGAGATGCTAGGCCTAGTGTGGGCTTTTGAAACCTCAGCGCCTCACCCCCAGTTACACACTTCCTTCAGCAAGGATACACGTAGTGACGCTTTGAATCCTTTCGAATAGTGCCACTCCCTGACGACTAAACACTCAGACTTGAGCCTCTCAGGGCCATTCTTATTCCAACCAGACATTTGACATCCAGATGAAACCAAAAGAGGAAATGGGGACAAGTTCTTATGGAACCAAGCTTGAGTCTAAACGATCTGAGGTGTCTGCATAAATTTCCTTCGCCAGAATTACTGCCTCAATCTTTCTTACTTATCACATAGCAGGTTTTCTCAAGATGGCTGACTATGTATCTAAGAGTTTTATTCATTAATTTTTATTTCTTGGGTTGACAAAACAAAGCAATGGGTTTCATCATGGTGTCTGCTGGTGTCTTTATGTTTTCTTCCCAATCTCCCCTCCCCCACTGTTTCCCCTCCCTCTCCCCCCCCAATCCAGCTGCTTCCCTTTATTGCCCCAGTTAGTCCCCACTGTCCTATTGCATATATCCTGTTGCTCTGTATATTCCCCACCTCCCTTAAATATCACACTTGCCTCTCATGGTCCCCTTGTCTCACGACCTAAACACACACACACACACACACACACACACACACACACACACACATTTAGGTTTGCATATGAAAGAAACATGGTATTGTCTTTCTGCATTTGTCTTATTTACTTAACATCACACTTGTGGGTGCAGGCGTTTTCCTGTAAATGTCATGACCTCTTTTTCCTTATGGCTGCAAAAAGTTCCATTATGCTCATGTGCCATGTTTTATGCATTTGTATGTTGATGGGTGTGTGGCTGGTTGTGCTCCTCAACTGTTGTGAATAGCATAGATGTGTAGCTACTTCTGTTGCAAGTATGTTGGCTTGGTGGCCTTTGGATATACGCCTAGGAGTTAGATTACATAATAGTTCTCTTTTTGTTTGTTTTTGTTTGGAGACAGGGTTTCTCTGTGTAGACCTGGATGTCCTAGAATTCAGTCTGTAGACCAGGCTGGCCTTCAATTCAGAGAGCGCCACCTGCCTCTGCCTCCTGAGACAAGTTTTTTTTTTTAATAATAAAAGCTTATTGAAAGTTTTTTTCCTATGTGTATGTGTGTAAATGGTGCCTGCACACATATGGCTGATGGCCCCTGCTCCTGTGTGAGTGTGGGGGCTAAAGAGAAGAACTATCATTCTTAATCTTTTGGAGCCAAGGTCTCTCGCTGTCCCTGGATCTTGCATTACTTTGGCTAGGCTGGCAGCCAGCAGAACCCTAGCAGTGCTCTTGTCTCCATCAGCATCGGGTGTGCACAGATCCACACTCGCCTGTCACGCAGGTGCCGAAACCTCAGCTCTGGACCAGGCACTCATAACCACCGAGTCATCTCCACCCTGACTTCCACAGCGTGTGCAGAAATGTACCTTCCCAGCAGCGGTGAATAAGGCCCACCATTCCCTACACCCTGGCCAGCCTTGGTTGCCATTTGTTCCGATGGCCAGCATGAGACACAATCTCAGAGCACTTTAGTCTTCGTTTCCTTGATTGCTGAGGATTCGAGAACTGATGGTGACTGCCTCCGTTGTACTTTTATTTTTCCCTTCCCACATATCTCCTTGATTTTTCTTACTAAACTTTCTTCCATCTGGCTGACTTTTAAGTCCAGTCCAGTTTGCACTGGCTTAGTTCTCAATGCTGCTTCCTACTGGATGGCTTTCTCTCTCAGGGTTGGATTCATTTGTGTCCTTGTTCAGGTCACTGATCTTTTCCGTAGCAAATGCTTGTGTCCTCGTGTGGGATTTCCTGCCCAAGGCCAAACTTTTCCCTTGAAAATCCTGCATCTCCTTAGGGTGATTTCTACATGTATTACTGGGATGATCTATAGAGATCTGACACCAAGAACCCTGGTCTGCCCAGATGAATGTGAAGATCCAAGTCTGGTACCCACTCCCCCAGGCATCTGGGATCTCTGTGCCAAGGCCGCAAGATTGTAACTTGCAGAGTTGCCATTTTGGAAAAACTAAGAAGAGGTTAGAGCTCTGCGCTGCGGCCTCTCCGCAAGGGGTTTGGTCTGGGTACCCTGATTCATCTGCACCTACCGTGGCCAGGAGAGAATCCAAGAAGTTGCCTGAGAAGACGGTGCCCGTGGAGAAGGCGGTGCTGAGATGTAAGCTAGTTCCTTTGATGGTCTCATCCAGTCCACCAATCTGCTCGATAAAGTGGATGTTGGAGGGATTCTCTGTAAGGCAATGAGAGTGAAAAGCAAGGCCAGCACACGTGGGAAGTGAGAGGTCGCTGCCTACATTCCGACACTGGGTCGTCTCTGGCACAGCAAAGCTCTGCAGGGGAGAGTGTCCCGCGGACTTTTCTTCATGTCACTCCATAGTAACATGAAGTCATCGCTCAGTCAGTAAAGGGCTTGCCCCACAAGCAGGAAGAACTGCTTGAACCTGGAATTTATGTTTTAAAAGCTGTGGGGCTGAAAAGAGCACTGGCTGGCTGGGCGTGGTGGTGTACCCCTGTAATCCTAGTACTCGGGGCTTGGGGGGGGGGTAGAGGCAAACAGATCTCTGGCCTGGTCTACAAAGGGAGTCCATGACATCCAAGGCTACACAGAGAAGTCCTACTTCAACACACACACACACACACACACACACACACACACACACAAAACGAAACACCAAAACAAGCACTGGCTGCTCTTCCAGAGGAGCTACTGTCAGCTCCCAGCATCCACATGGTAGCTCACAACTGTGTGAAACTCCAATTCCAGGAGGTCCCACACTCCCTTTCGATCTATCTGAGCACCAGGCAGTCACATGAGACACAGGCATTCACACAAAACACCCATAAACATAAATTAAAATAATAAAAATGAAAACCTAGAGGAGCCTGGCATGGTGGTTCATTACTCATAGGCCCAGTGCTTGGCTAACGAGGCAGGTAGGCCCCTGGAAGCTCTCTGCCAGCCCCACTAGCTCATTTGGTGACCTCCAGGCCAATGAGAGATCCTGTCTCAAAAAACAAAGTGGGGTTTTGAGAGAAGCTTCAATAGTTAAAGAGCACTTGCTGCCAAGCTTGATGACCAGCGTTTGACCTCTGGGATCCATGCGGTGAAAGGAGAGAACCAAGTGCCCCGTGTCCTCTGATGTGTGCATACACACAGCCATAAAGGTTTGTCTTCATTCTGCTGGGTCATTTAAACTGTTGGCCTCAACAATCCTCCCACTCTCCCTTAGGCTGCATATGTTATACTGAAGCCAGACCTGTAGCTCCCTTATTTCACTCTGATCCTTTCCAGCAAAGAAGAGCAAAGACTGGCTGGTCTGACTTGTTAGCTGATGTGACAGTGGATGTCTGTTTCCAGGGGGGCTTTGGCTGAATAACTCCTGTGGTCCCTCCCTGCTGGGTGCTTAGCCACACCTCATCTCGTGCCCACCCGCTTAATTTGCATTTCTTCTAATTATACACTTAGTGTATTATATGTGAAAGTTAGAGATGGTTAAGAGGGGAAGAAGCAATTAAGATACACGTTAAACTTGCAGCCATCTAAGCTTCAAGGTGGTTGCAAGTAGACTGGCAGCTGCTGGCTTAGATGCTTAGAACAGCGTTCAATGGATGGTGTCTCCAGTTGGGTAGAAGGCCAATGGAGCATCCGAACAGCCCCATAAGGTCTCTGGGACCCATCCTGGCTCTGCAGTTCTCTGCCTGTGGATTCTAGAAAGACGCTGAGGCATCAACTAGGTACCATAAAAGTCTCTCCCTTGAATAGTCGGCTTGAAACACAACTTACTCAGTTCAGTGAGAACAGGGATGTTCCGGTAACTTCTGCCATGTTTACTAAAGGTGGTTGCAGTCTTTGCTTCTACAGACGACAAAGAGATAACAAGTACAAATAAACAGCTCAAAAAACCTGAGCTGTCAGATATACAGTAATACCATGGGACCCAATGCGAAGTTACTTTCTGCTCCAAAACCCAAATTCCTTTCTGTATTTAGAAAAGGATATTATAATTGTCCCTTGATATCTACAGGAATTGGAGTCCCTGTAAGTATCAATCATTCGATGCTGAAGCCCTTTCTCAGAAAATGCCACAGTTATTTGCATAACTATGCATCAATGCATCATCTCCCAAGTACCTTACATTACCTCAGATGGCCTATAATGCCCAACAGCATACATATCTGTAGTCTAAGGTTTGAAGGACAGCAGTGTGAGGTATGTAAGTGTTTCTGTGTTTAATATAGAGGAATTTTCTTCTGAATACATTCTGTCTGTGGTTGGGTTCAATCAACAAATGAAGAACCCTTTGTACAGAGAGTTGAATGTGTGACTGTATTTGGCCTCCTCTCTTTTTGAGAGGGGTGATGTGGTTGGTGTGTGTGTGTGTGTGTGTGTGTGTGTGTGTGTGTATGTGTGTGTGTGTGTGTGTGTGACACAAAAGTTTCTGAGAAAGAAGGTGTCTGAGTAATGCCTCAGCCACATTAATTCTCTGGGAGAACTTTTAGGAAACTACTGGTGAGTCGATGCTGCTGTTTCAAGAGTGCTTCTGGAGAGCCTGCAGTAGGATTCTGGATCTGTGTTAGCTGCAGCCTCAAGACCCTCTGGTGGATATTGATTGTTTCTTATTTCTGCTCTTCAGAGCCAAGTGGTACCCACAGTATCCCACTCTGAGAACCCTGTCTCTACCTTGAATGCCTTGGGGTTCTGTAAAGAATAATCTCTGATGTGGAGGAGGTAACAATCAGAGTCCTGAAGGATCTGAAACTTAATTACCGTCTGTGCTGATATTATTTAGTTCACTGCTTAGGTTTGCCAACCTGTTCTCCCCTGCAATGTGTAGAAAGTAATCAGAGCATTACTGGAAACCCTTCAGGCCTCCCACAAACATGTCCAGAAGGCCTTGTGCTCTTATGGACACTTTGGATTCTCTTGTGGAGTCCTCACAGCTGTGCACCTAACCCCAACATCCTGGGATGAATCTATATTTTACACTTACAAAAAACATTAGCTGAGAGTAGTGGACACACCTTTAACTTCCGCACTCAGGAGGCAGAGGCAGGTGGATCTTTCTGAGTTCAAGGCCAGTCTGGTCTACATAAAGAGTTCCAGGACATAGTGAGACACTGTCTCAGAAAACTTAGAATCAAAATTTTTTACAACCTATAAAGAAAGTTAAACCTTTAAAACAATAACTAAATAATGTCCGTAAGTCTATGAGATTGATTGATAGTATCTCTTGTTGTCGTAATAGTTGTTATGCTTTCCAATATTAGCAATTTTTCCAATAATGAAAATAATTATTTTCCAATAGCAGCAAAAAATAATGTCTCTTAAATCTCATTGTTTTTTGCTCTTAAAATAAGAAACTAGCTTATATGAATTCTACCTTGAAGATGGGTATGGGTTTTTATTTGCCTTAGAATTCCAGAGGAAATAACTGGTTTGCTCTTACCATAGTATTGTCAGAGTCAGAGACTCTGAGACATCTGTCCCAATCCTTCTTCCTACTCACAACTCATGTATGTGTAGAGAAGTTAATTATCTTTCCCTATCCCACGCTCCCTAGTTGTTCTGACCTGAAGACATCGAGGGATGGCATCTGATCTTCAGGGACTGGATGTTGAGGGTGGCCATGATAGTCTCAGCATCCACCATGATCTGGCTGCCAGATGGCTTGGTTGGGGTGGCTAAAATTGCACACATAGAGCACTGCTCTATGTTGACTGCATGCAGATCCCCAGTATAGAGTGCAGATCCCTAAGGGGAGAATTCCACATAGTGAAGGGATTGTCACATGGGCATCATGGTTTATGATAGCGGGTCTTTTTGGCTTGATGCAGTTTTTAGCCAAAGCCTCTACTGGCTTGACCAAAACTTAGTTATCAATTGTCTGATACACTGTCCTGATCAATAGTTAATATCTTACTATGAACAGACAGGCCCCTCTGTAAAAACAATTTGTGTTTTATATGAGTGCATTAAAAAAAAAAAGAAAGAAAGAAAAAGAACCTATGGCCTATAGAAAAGGGTAGAATAAAAAGAATGACATCTGACTGGGAGAACGGATTCTGGGATGGAGCCAGGTGTGGAGGATGTGGGATAGAGCCATGTGAGGAGGACAGATGCATGGTACCTGAGCAGAGGTAACCAGCCACGTGGTAGAGTGTATATTAGTATGAGTGGGTTATTTTAAGTTATGAGCTAGTCAGAGAAGAGCCTAGCTATATAGCCTACGTACTTGTAAATATATTTTGAGTCTCATGAGTCATTATTCTGGGAGCTTGGGGCTAAGAGGAATAACACACACACTACTACACCCCTCTCAGAGGACAACTTTGGGTGAAATGAAGGGGCATGATGGGGAGCAAAAACCCATTTTTGATGCTGGGCAGTGGTGGCACAGGCCTTTAAATCCAGCACTAAGGAGGCAGAGGCAGGTGGATCTCTAATTTAGAGGCTAGCCTGGTCTGCAGGGCAAGTTCCAGGGTAGCCAGAGCTGCACAGAGAAACATTGTCTGGAAAAACAAACAAACAAACAAATCCACTTTGACAACTCAAGTAAGAGAAAAGAAAGTAAAAGGTGACATGGCAAGAAAAAGGAGAAGAAAGGAGACATTGTAGAGCTAAAGGCTAATTCTCCATCTCCCACCCTTGCAAGTGGCCCACCCCACTTGTCTTCTCCAAATAGCTAGCAAGGTCGCCCCATCTCTAGTACACCTGTGGCCTTGTCTTAGTTAGCATTTCCATGGCTGTGATGAAACACCACGACCAAAAGCAACTTGTGGAAGAAAGGGTTCTCTTTAGTTCGGCTTATACCTACACATCACAGTCCGTCATAGAAGGTCAAGGTAGGAACTCAAGCAGGGGGCAGGAACCACGAGGCAAGAACCAAAGCAGAAGCCATGGAAGAATACTTCTTGCTAGCTTACTCCTCAAGGTTTGCCCAGCCTGCTCTCTTAGAGCACCCAGGATCATCAGCCCAGAGATGGCACCACCCACAGTGACTTGAGCCCTCCCACATCAGTCACCAACCAAATATGTACCGTGGGCTTTCCCACAGGCCAATCTTGTGGGATCACTTTCTCAATTGAGGTTCCCTTTTCCCAAACGACTCTAGCTTGTGTCAAGCTGACCTAACACTAGCCAGCACGACTGACTTCTTTTCTACTTGACACACAGTCACATCACTTGTTAATCCATAACCTTTCCTTTCTTGTTCATCCCCACAAACTTTCATGTCACGAAATAAAACAGATAGTTTTTAAAAAGTCTCACAGTCTCTTTAAAACATCCAGAGTCTCTGTTCAAAGCCTCTCCAAAATATCCAAAGTCTTTCTAAACTATCCAAAGCCCCTCCTTAACCATGAGATCCTGCAAAAAAAAAAAAAAATTAAATATTTTCTTACTTCAAGAATAATCAGGGCATAGAATCAAAGCAGAGCAAAACAAAGTCCAACAGGATATGGTTCAGTCTCAGGATTCTGGATCCAGTCACAATCTAGGCTCCAAAGGGCTTGCAACAGAACACACAACTCATCTCACGGGCTCAGGACCACTCCTGTCCACAGCTGCTGCTGTGCTTGGTGACTGTTCCAGGTAGTGGAATTTCCAATATAGGATCTCCTGCTGCAGCTGGGCTGTACTTTGGCTAGTATCCCCTCCCAGGCTCTCTTCGGGGACCCTAAGCCCTACTACCCAGTGCCAAGCCTCAACTTCTCTCTTTGACGCCTTCAACCCTGAGACTTTTACTTCAACTGAGGCTGCACCTTCACCAATGGCCTCTACTGGCCTCTCACAGTGACAAATCTCACCTGCTCTTCATGAGCCCTTCATGCCTTCAAATCAACATTATAAAGGAGCATCCTTTTGTTTTGTTTTGTTTTCTTTCTTTATTAAACTATTTTATTAATTAATTCATTTTTACATCTCAATAGTTATCCCATCCCTTATATCTTCCCATTCCTCCCTCCCTCCCGCTTTCCCCCTACTCCCCTCCCCTATGACTGTAACTGAGGGGAGCCTCCTCCCCCTGTATATGCTCATAGGGTATCAAGTCTCTTCTTGGTAGCCTGCTATCTTTCCTCTGAGTGCCACCAGGCCTCCCCTTCCAGGGGACATGGTCAAATATGGGGCACCAGGGTTTGTATGAAAGTCAGTCCCCACTCTCCGCTCAACTGTGGAGAATGTCTTGACCATTGGCTAGATCTGGATCAGGGTTCGATGTTTACTGCACATATATTCCTTGGCTGGTGTCATAGTTTAATGGATTGAACTAGAAATGATCATAATGAGTAAATTAACCCAGAAGCAGAAAGAGTCAAATGGTTTATACTCACTTATATCTGGACACTAGCCCAAGGGGCATGTCCCATGAATGTCTTCACTTATCAGGAGCGTGGGACGGAGGGGAGGACATCCTATTGGGACTTTAGGTGAGAGAAGTAATGGGAGAATGGGGAAATAAAGGAGTACCTTACACATTACCAATTCAACTGACAGCATAATGTATAGCCTCGGCCTCCTTGGGACCCCAGTTTTTACATGCTTTGCCTGATAAAATCCTCCCAAATTTATGACCCTCAATGATTCTGGTCTCTTCTAGTTCACTGCTTATTTCTCAGCTCCAGCAAACCAGGATCAAACCAGGATTAGTGAGTGAGTCTGGTCTCTTCTTAACCACAGCCAATACTTCAGCCCCAGCTGACTGGAACTCCGCAGTTCTTAAAGCACAAAACACTGAGCAGCACTGACAGTCTTTAATGGACTCTCCAAATTCCTTCTGAAACTCTACAAGCCTCCATTTTCTTTTCTTCTTCTTTCTTTCTTTCTTTCTTTCTTTCTTTCTTTCTTTCTTTCTTTTGGTTTCAGTTTTTGGGGGCAGGGTTTCTCTCTATAGCCTTGGTTGTCCTGGACTAGTTTTGTAAACTGGGCTGGCTTTGAACTCACAGAGCTCTGCCTGCCTCTGCCTCCCTGAGTGCTGGGATTCCAGGCACGCACCAGCACATCCAGCTAAGCCTCTATTTTCTACATTGCTCTCAGCATTATCTTTAAAGCTCAAATAATGCTCATTAAGCTCTAAACAAACTCAATGGCTTCCACAGCCCAAAGTTCCCAGATCTTTCCACAATCATCCCCAAATCAGGTCTGTCACAGAAATGCTCTGCGATAGCATCTAACCCTGACCGTCCCTGACACTGGCTAAAGCTGACACCCTCTAGGCACCTTCTCTCCTATTGTGTAGAATGAAGCAAAGAGGAGCAGAGAACTTTAGGGTGACTTTTTAAAAAAATTTTTTTATTAATTTATTCTTGTTACATCTCAATGGTTATTCCATCCCTTGTATCCTTTTTGGTGACGTTTTTAAAAACAGAAAATCCATGCCGGGGGTGGTGGCGCACACCTTTAATCCCAGCAGTTGGCAGCTCACTGAGTTCGAGGCCAGCCTAGTCTACAAAGTGAGTCCAGGATAGCCAAGGTTACACAGAGAAACCCTGTCTCAAAAAACCAAGGGGGGAAAAAACCCCAAAAATCCAATATGCTCTTTTAGAGAATCAATATTTCTCACATACTGCCAGTATTATTTCATTAAAAATTCAAATGCTTTGGTGCTTTTCATGGCATATATAATGGGTTTTTCATCCAGGGAAACTGTGGCATAGCTTAGAGTATAAACATATGAACCATGGTAGCTTGTGTCTGGATTTCAACCCCACTCTTTCCATTCAGCTGCTCTGTGGTCTTGCACAAGCTACCTACATGGAAACCTACTGTTCCCAGACCTGAAGGCTTACCACCTTTATATGCTACCCTGCACGATTATTTAGAGGATGACGTGAGCAATAGAGGTAGACTGTTTAGCTGGTCTCTGTCACACAGTAAGTGCCATATAACTGCAAAGTATCGTTACTGTTATTGCTGATACCAATACTCTTATCACCATTATCCCCATGTGATGCTTACCGGCATAATGTACAGCTGGGGAAAGTTCCGGAGAAACCTCCATTCTCTCTGCAAGTATTCCAGAGCCCCAATAAACACGATGTCCTTCAGCTCCTGTCGGGTATAGTTGCTGGCTCTCAGGGGCATCACAAAGTTCCGAAGCCCCACCAGGGCAGACTGGGCATCTCCAAACACACATGCTACAATGTGGTTCCGAAATTTGTGTTTGGACTTGTCGCTCCGTTTCTGAGGACACACATGCCAGAATCTGGTAAGAGTTCCTTGGTAGCCCCACCTCCTTCCCATCCTGAAGTCCTAGATACATCTAGAGCAGCATGTTAATAGCACCATAGAATCTTTCAACTGCTCATACAAAATGGTGTAGTTATGGTATATATATATATATATAAACACATATATAATATATATATACACACCATATATATACATATATATCATATAATATGGTATGATTAAATAAAAAATGGAGACTTCCAAATACCATTGCTAAACTTGTCTTTTCAAGAGAGCTCTGAAAATTACAATGCTGTGCATCATGTTGTAGTACTCAGTTGGGTTCTCACATAGTTGTTGGAACCAGCAAAATTTCCGTTTCATGTATCAAGAATGGTTGAATATCGGCAAGTTCATCTGATTACATCTAACCCAGTGAACCGATTTAATAAATTGCTTACCAAGTTGGGGGAATTCACTGTGAAGTTAAAACCACTCCATGTTCTGAGAATCTGAGGTCAGTTCCCAGCACCCACCTTGGCTGGCTCACAACTGCCTGTCACTACAGATCCAGGGAATGTGAGGCCGCCTTCTGGCCTCCATGGAAACCCACATACAGGTGCTACATGCACTCTCTCTCCTCTCTCCCTCCCTCCCTCTCTCTCTCTCTCTCTCTCTCTCTCTCTCTCTCTCTCTCTCTCTCTCTCTCTCACACACACACACACACACACACGCACACACACACATGTGAGCACACCAATAAATCTTATTTTAAAACTCCATTTGATCCCAAATATTTAATACATGTCACGTTATTATCAGCAGGCAAGCTCTCTATCCCTAAATTTGGGAACAAAGGCACATGTAAGAGACACATTTGGATTAGGATTTTTTCCCATATTCACAGAGGCACATAAAACCAACAAAGGAACTGAACACCGAGTGATTTCTTTCAGAGAACGGGCATCTCTTGTGGCAGTGGGAGTGACAGAAAGTTTGGTGACGTCGCAGCAGCAGGCTCGAGTTGGCATTCTGACTTTGTCTTAGCTTCGTGAATGAATGTGCTGTTTTGACTTTAATCACCTTCAGTTTTTTTTTTAAATGTTCAAACTCATTTGCATGGAAATGAGTGACATTGAAAGTAGAGTGTTGGTCAACAGGTGTTGATCGGCTTTAATCCTTATTGAGCTCCTAGACTGCAGTTTTGGTTTGCGGGGGATGGTTTCTTGCTTTTTTATTTTAAACATTTATAAAATTATTTTATCAATGTATGTGTATGGGTACATTGGCTACAAGTATGATGGTGCACTACACGTGTGTCTTATGCCCACAGAGGCCAGGAAAGGGTTTTGGATCCTCTGGAACTGGAGTTATGGACAATTGTGAAATAACTGGATGATGGGAATACAACTGCGGTCCTCTGGAGAAGCAGGCAGAGTTATTAACTGCTAAGTTTTCTCTCTGGCGTGCACGTATGTTTGTGTGTGTGTGTGTGTGTGTGTGTGTGTGTGTGTGTGTGTAGGATCTCAGGGTGTATGTAGCCTTGGCTGGCCTATAACTCATTATGTAGACCAAGCTGGCCTCCAACTCACAGAGACTCACCTGACTTTGACTCCTAGGTGCTGGGGTTAAAGGTGTGCACCACCATACCCTGACCAAAGCTCAGAGAGTCTTAAAGGAGGATACTTGGATATTGGTAAACACTAAGGTAAATGTATTTAAATGTCACACAAGTGAGCTCTACAGCCTACATGCATAACAAATTGGAATGTTTCACATGGACAACATTTGGCATGCCCACGTATTTGATGAAATCACTACATCCTGGGAAGACACTTTTTCTGCAGGGATTGCTTCTGCAGGATATAACTACTTTTCTGCAGAGCTGCCTAGAGAGTGATATGAATGCTAAGTCATTAAATGATTATTTAATCTGATTAGTCTTTACTCAAATAATGAAGCCCCTAAGGAACTCTCACGCAGCATGCCTGACGTCTAGCTGTTGTTCTGTTGAGAAGAACTGAACAAAGAGAAACAGGATCCACAGCAGACCACACATAGAAGCCCAGTCAGGGAAGCCATTTTCTCTGTGGCAAAACACACCTCTCTGTTAAGACAGATGGTGGTTTAGCAGAGTGTCATTTGTTTAAAGTAACATAAAACAAGTTCTTGACCCTTCTGCAAGCAGAACCGAGTTCAAAGGCTCAAGTTTTTGAAACCTGGGCATTTCATTCCTGGGGATAAAAATTTCAAAACACTATGCATTATAAAAACAAAACAAAACAACAAAAAAAACTATAGCAAATCACTGAGCCCTTGCTCTGAACTACATACAATCCATAATTAGTATTTCAAGGGTGGTACAGAGACTCGTCTGTGTGTGCTTAACAAATATGGTCTAATAACCCCCCTCCCCACTGCCCCCGCCCTCCCTGCATTTCTTTAGTATGTCATTCTGGGTCCAGCTTCTCAGCTCCCCTAAAGGCCTGCTTCCGGCTGAAAGCACAGTAGGCTTCTGCTCAGCGGGTGTTTGCTTAGCGCGGACAGAAGTGCTGCAATAGTGCTTTGGCGGCTAGACATGTCGTCCAGGTGATATGACAGCTCTGAGAAATTAGCGCTCCTCATCAAAGGAGTGATCACGTTTATAAATACTAGAACACATTCTGTACCGACACTGAGCTATAGAGGTAGGGTATAGGAGGAGTGGTATGTGTACTAAAATGCTTTTGAAAAGCAGGAAAATAGTTATAATTATTAAATATTCATAGAGGGGAAAAGTCGTCTGCTTCAGAGCAGAGGGAGGGACAAAACTACAGAACAAGGCTCAGGATTAGGGGAGGCAGCACTTAACAGATACTTTATTTATTTATTTTTTAGTTAATGTGTTAAGTTGTAAATATGTCAACTGTAATTGTAAATATGTTTATCTGGCGCCTTTAGATTTGCTAGGTTTCAGGAAAGCACTGTTGTAAATAATTATTTCAGATAAACTGCTCAAAGGACCTCTCAGGTGACGAGACCTCCGTTTTAAGGCTACCCGCGATCTTTGTTACGTGCCACATGGCTCATGGTCAGTGGTGGTGTCTGTGGCTAATGTATCTTTCCTTCCAAATCCATGGACTACAAAAGAGCTGGGTGCTTCTTGTGATTCACAGGGCATTCTTCACTCTCCACGGGACTTCGGTTACCGGAACGCTAAGGTGGGGGTCACCTACCAGAACCACCTTGTCCAAGGGCACTGCTCTGCACCAGTGAAACATGCCACTGCTGTCTAGCAGGTCAGATTCCTCTTCTGTGTCATTTAACATGTTCCTGAGCAGAGAGAATGGAGAGTCAGTCTGACAAAGTTCAGGGATCGAAGTAGAGCAAACTAAGGTCAGAGCCGTAGCTCGTTGGCCAGGACTAGTCACATGGTTCCTACAGGATCTGGTTCCTACAGGGATCTGGGGAATACTGATGTATTTCCAAGGAGACACAAGTTAATAACCCAAAAGTAGAACCCTGAAAGTACAAAACGTTTCCATCTCTGCCAGAGACTTTTTTTTTTTTTTTTTTTTTTCCCGCAAGGCAATAGCTAACAAATTGTTAAGGCTCCACTTAAGGCTTGAGGGGTACTCTTGCTTGAAACACTCAGCTTTCCTTTCCAGCCGTGCAGGGACCAGTGGGACACAGCAAGTTAGGTTCATAGGAATGTGAGAAGTGAGGAATGAGGTAGTAAAGGGCCCCTGTGGAGTCTGCACTCTTAGAGCCGCAATCAAGGCTGAATTCAGTGCCCAGAGCGGAGAGCAGAGAGCGAGCCACGGTCACAGCTCTAGTTTAGTAAATCTCGTCTCTCCGGGACCCCAGCACCTCTCTAGTGGCTGGGATCATGGGAAGAAGCCAGCAATGATGAGATACAGATAACAGCGGAGACGGAACCCAGCAGGCAGGGGGAAGAATGGGCACAGCAAGCTGTCGGATGTAATAACAGAAAAGCAGGACCGTGACGTGGAGAGATTGACAGAGCTCAGCATCTCCCCACCGCCACCATGCCGGGCCAAGCCGACCTGCAGGAAGAGCACGGAGGAGGCGGCTGAGGGTGGCAGAGGCTGAACTCAGTGCACAAGAGAGGAGAGTGCGAGCGATGACAGGAAATGAGAACAGAAGCTTGGCACCGAGATCAGGACCAAGTGGCGAGCCCCAGGGCTTAGGATGTGCAGCACCGACTGTGGAGCTAGGAGCAGAACAGTGTGGACTGAAAGAGGGACCGAAGAGGTGAGGGTCCTGAGGAACAGCCTTATGGGAGTGGCCTGTGCTGCCACCGGAGGCCACAGTGATGTCCAGGTCCGTGCCACCGAGGACCGTGGGGTGGGGTGGGAGGGTCTGTGCCCGTGTCCATAGCCCATGTTACCACCATGGGCCATACGGATGTCCCGGGTCTGGGCTGCCATCCTGGGGCTACATAGAGCCTGCCCTGCCCTGAGCCTGGGCAGTGTGGGAGAACTGGCCCCACTCCTTGCTTGTTGAAGCACTCAGGAGGGCGGCCCACAGTAAAGCAGAGTTGGCCTTGGTGGCACGGGCGGGTGGTGAGCCACCCCAAGGGTTTGAGCACAAGTGAGCTGGCCCCATCCTCATCTGGGCACTGAGAGCTGGCCTCGAGGGCATGAGAGACAAGAGAGTTGGCCCCACCCCTCACCAGCTGTTCAGTGGCATGGGAATTGGAAAGATAGCTCCCCCTCTCCCTGCCCCTTGTCCCCTGCATCAAGCAGGAGAGATGGCCCTACTCCAGGCCTGGGCAGCACAGAAGAGCTGGCCCTGGTGGCCTGGGTGCAGGAGAGCTGGCAGGGCTTTGAGTTGGCTCAATCATTAAAGATCTTCCTAGATTATTATTCTTACTAAACTGAAATGTTGCCTACATATTACAGAGAGCTGTTTTCATTAAAATTAGGAATGTAATCCCAGCACTCAGGAAGCAGAGGCAGGCGGATCACTGTGAGTTCAAGGCTGGCCTGGTCTACAAAGTGAGTCCAGGACAGCCAAGACTACACAGAGAAACTCTGTCTCAAAAAACCAAAAAATTAAATAAATAAATAAATAAAATTAGGAATGATAAATCTTTTATATTGATTTTTTTTTTAATCAGCTGAACAAATCTCCTCCCACCTTGCTTCTGCTTAGTACATTTTTTTTTCTTTGTCCTTGAGACAGGGTTTCTTGTAGTCTGGCTGACCTCAAATTCACTGTCTAGGAAAGAGTGGGCTGACCTCAGCTCCTGGTCTTCCCAAATGCTATTTGAGGCTAACTAAAAATTAGCTCTAATTTTCACTTATAACGTTCCTGAAAGATGACCTACCTGGAAGAAAATAACATCGAGTTATTACTGGCACAGAAATATGAGCAGAAGTAGAAAGAGGTATGTGATATGGGGCCAAAGGAGAGATTAATTTATTTTGTAAACAGTGACTTCATTGGTCTATAGAGGAACTAATAAGGCAAGTGTTTTCATCTGAGCTGAGTTTGTACTGCTGAGTGGCGTAAGAGGCTATGTTCCGTGGTTTTTTACCTGTTGCCAAGGCTTGCAGTGGTGATGGAGCTCGCCTGGTTTCTTGAAATAGTATCCTGGATCCTTGAAGTGGTTGTGAACTCGCTAATGCTGCGTTTCATCAGCATGAGGGCTGGCCCTGCAAGAGCACAGCAACCTCAGTGAGTCGGCAAGTCATCTGTGGCCTCTTTACGTCGACTGAGTCATGTCCAGGCTCCTGTTTAGGAAGAATCTGGGGATTCTTAGCTAGTTTGAAAAGGATAAATTATAGAAAAGTCTTTGGTCTCCATCTAGAGCAGTGGTTCTCAGCATTGCTGATACCGCGACCCTTTAATACAGTCCCTCACATTGTCCTGACGGCCAACCATAACATCACTTTGGTTGCTGCTTCATGACTGTAATTTTGGTACTGTTATGGATCATAATCGTGACCCCCATGAAAGGGTTATTCAACCTCCAAAGGTATCTTGACCCACAGGTTGAGGACCACTGCTCTATAGACTCAGACTGCACAGGCTGCAAAACCACTTGGCACTCAAAAGTGAGTATCTGAGTTACTCCTGTACCTTAGTATCTGAGGCAGAGTCTGGAATTACCTTAGGACCCAGGAAGCCTAACTACACAAACCCTGCATCTTCCTGCACATGCTGGCCAGGCATCACTAGTTCATATTTGATCATCCCTTCAGGGTCTTTTCATTACTAATTTAGACCTTTGGTTTGTTTGTTTGTTTTATTTTTAGGTTTTTCAAGACAGGGTTTCTCTGTGTAGCCTTGGCTGTCCTGGAACTCGCTCTGTAGACCAGGCTGGCCTCGAACTCACAGAGATCCACCCACCTCTGCTTTCCAAGTTCTGGGATTAAAGGTGTGTGCCGCCATCGCCACCAGGATTAATTTAGACTTTTGAAAAGTCTTGATCATCCAAATATATGTCTCAAACCACTTGGGAATTTCCACACATTGAAATAACATAAAATCTAATAATTTCCTCTTCTGCAGAAATGAGAAGGAACACAGCATGACTTTTAAGAATGTTCATTGAGGATAAATGCAAGAATATTTGAAATCAGTAGATTCAATGAACAACATTGAGATGCTGTAAGATGGGGAAAGTGATACATGAGACGCATTCCTCCTGCACCCACATGCTGTTGCCCAACCATGTCAAGCTCCTCCTGAAATCCATCCAACCTTATGAGTTTATGTGATTTATCTTTCTGTCCATCCATCTGCCTGTCCAGCTGCCTTTCTATGGCTGATAGTGTACAAGTAATTATTTTCTCCTATTTTAGGATAAGGTAAACTGTTAGTATCGTGACACTTTGCTAGGGGTTGCAGTGGATACCTTAGGAAGGAAGATTTCTATATAAACCATTGCCGTGTTTTGAATAAGAATGCCCCCATAGACTCATAGATTTGAATGCTTGGTCACCAGAGAGTGGCACTACTATTAGTAGGTGTGGCCTTGCTGGGCTAGGTGTGGCTTTGTTGGAGGAAGTGTGTCACTGGGGACGGGTTTTGACGTTTCAGATGCTCAAGCCACGCCCAGTGTTGCACTCTGTCACACTATCTTCCTGCTGCCTGCAGATCCAGATATAGAACCTCTTCGGAACCATGTCTGCCTGCATGCCGCCATGCTTCCCACTATATAAGCCAACCCCAATTAAATATTTGCCTTTATAAGAGTTGCCATGGTCATGGTGCCTCTTCATAGCAATAACACCCTAACTAAGAAATAATTCAAGGGGCTGGAGAGATGGCTCAGAGGATAAGAGCACCAGCTGCTCCTCTAAAGGCCCTGAGTTCAATTTCCCAGCAACCACATGTTGGCTCACAACCATCTATAATGTGATCTGGCACCCTCTTCTGGCCTCCAGGTGTACATGCAGGCAGAGCACTGTGTATATAATAAATAAATAAACAAATAAATCTTTAAAAAAAGAAAGAAACAATTCAAAAATCAATAGGAAAAAAAAAGGAAAATAGATATGAGACCTGTGAAGACTGAAAGAAATTAAAGTCCTACCACTCATGGCCAACATTTTAGTATCCTCCTTTTTCTTTGTGTTTCCTAAAATACATGCATAATGCTTAACATTGTCTGTCGACTTAACAGAATCTCAGCTCACCTAGGAGCGAAGATTGTGGATACACCTGTGAGCAATTATATAGATTAGGAAAATTGAGATAGGAAGAGCCACCTTAACTCTGGGCGGCCCCTTGTTATGGGCTGTGGTTGTGGACTGGTGAATAAAATGGAGAAAGCAAGCATCCAATTCTTCTCCGCGTCCTCACTACAATCATGTAGCCAGCTGCCTTCACTGTGCCCACAGCCAAGATTTACAGTTCACCATGAGGAACTGTGTCCTTGAACGGTGACCCCAGAATAAATCCTTCCTCCCTAAGATGCTTTTGTCCTAGCGACAAGTCACTAACAGGGAAAGCTGGTACCCAGAAGTGGGGTCATTGGTGGGATAAACCCAATGATGTGGGTTTTAGGCCTTTGGAATGGGTATCTGGGGACAATGTGGAAGATCTTTGAACTTTGGGCTAGGAGAGCCCTTGAATACTGTTAAGTATAGCTTATGAGACCTTGTGGCGGGAAAGTGGAAGACAAGAATGAAGAGAAGTGTACGTGGTGAGGCCACGTTTCAGAGAGAGCAAGGGTCCCTCTATAAAAGACCAGAGCAAAGGCCATTCGTGTGGATTCCAGCAAAGAATCCAGCTGCATTCTCTGCCTGTGTCCTGAAAACAACAGAGAGGCTGGGTTTAAAGCAATGCGCTAGTCCGTTTGGTGGAAGAGATGTTAAGAGAAGAAAGCACAGGGTGCCTGACAGTTACTGCTCACTACCCTAGTGTAGGTCTACAGTAGACTAGCGCAAAAGCAGAACACAGCGATATCAGATAGGAGCGTTTTTTGTCAAGGAAAGGGGCCCCCCAAAGTACAACGCTGTAGCCAGGGTATGCGCTTGGAAGGCTGTAAGTGCCAGAGAGAAAGCTCCTGCTCTGCAATGAGACAACAGGAAAGTGCCCTGAAGATAAGACCCCACGCATCAAAGGCTCTGATGTTTAAAAATGCCAATGCATCTGAAAGGCCAGGGGCTCTCAACTGAGAGTGCCACCAAGGGGTGCCCTGATGCTAAGAAGCAACTAGGGAAGTGTTCCTGCCTGCCCCCCCCCCCCCCCCCGGGGTCAGCATGGAGAAGCTGATGCTCTGTGTATGGTACTGGTTTCCTAGGCAGGAAAGATGCAAAACTGAGGGAGTCGTGGAGTCTTGACACGTGGCTGCAGAGAGCCACTGGGGCCAAGTAATGGGTAGCAGGTTCAGAGTCCCTGCAAGGATGCCCTGAACTGAAAGCCACTGTGTGTTTTTGTTTTGTTTTTTTGGGGGGGTTTTGTTTTGTTTTGTTTGAGACAGGGTCTCTCTGTCTTAGCCTTGGCTGTCCTGAACTCACTTTGTAGACCAGGCTGGCCTCAAACTCACAGTGATCCACCTGCCTCTGCCTCTCCAGTGCTGGGATTAAAGGCATGCACCACCATGCCCGGCCCCACAGTGTTTCTGAGATGTCCAAAATACCTACTCCTGTCCAACTCTTGTTCCCAAGATTGCTTGGGAATCTCACATGGACACTTCCTTGAATCCCGTTACATGCTTTTTTATTCTCTTAAGAATTTATCTGTCCTTTCATCTGCTGACTAGCTGGTAAATGTATTTGTGATAATTTTTAAGCATAATGCTTTATGTGTTGTTTTGTGTTCTAAGACAGATCTTAATAACAAAACTCATGGTCCTTTCATTTGTACATCTTCTAAAAGCTACTGATGACTATTGTTAATATATGCCTAACTTTAAGATATATGTACATGTATGAGTAGACATATATATATATATATATATATATATATATATATATATATATATATACATACATTTTAAGATAAATTCTGACCACTAAAAACAATTTTTCAAGATATGACTTTTTTATAATTTATTTTTATTGTATGTGCAGTGGTGTTTTGCCTGCAGGTATGTCTGTGGAATGGTGTCAGATGATGGAGTTACAAACAGTTATGAGCTGCCATGTGGGTGCTGGGAATTGAACCCAGGTCCTTTGGAAGAGCAGTCAGAGCTCTTAACTGCTGAGCCATCTCTCCAGCCCCCACGATATGATATTTTTGACTGCTAAATATGAGTTGGGTTTTTTCCCAAGGTATTCATCTTTTCCAAGCCACGATAAGATACAATTCATAAGTTGGGGGCAGGAACAATCATTGGGAAAAGAGAGAGCAGGAGGCTGGGAAGAAGGCTCTGTGGCTAAAGGACCACTTGCCACCCTCCACAGGCTGTGAATTTGGTTCCCAGCACCCACACCAAGCAGCTCACAACTACTCACAACTCCAGCTCCCAAGGGATCACACACCTCCCTCCGGCCTCCACAGGCATGGTATATATTCACATAGACACAGACACATAAATAAAAATTAAAACTAAAATACATCTAAAAACATTAACCTGTTTAAAGATTACCTGTACAAAGACATCTTAAGATTTACAGCTTGTTTGATTACATTATAAATAAAAATTATCTCATATAATATATTTGGCACATGCTTTTAGGTTTAGCATGTTTAACTTATGACCAGGAGTGGTACTGGGCTCTCCCACATCAATCAATAATTGAGACAATGCCAGGTAGGCCTGCCTACAGGCCAATCTTAGGAAGGCATTTCTCGGTAGGGATTCACTCCTCTCAGATGATTGTGTCAGGTTAACATAAAAGTAGCCAGGTCACGGGGTCTCGATTGGTATATAATTGTTTTGTTGAGAAAAAAAGTGTCTCAAGAATTGTGTAGGTAAGGCCGGGCGTGGTGGCGCACGCCTTTAATCCCAGCACTCGGGAGGCAGAGGCAGGCGGATCACTGTGAGTTCGAGGCCAGCCTGGTCTACAAAGCGTGTCCAGGACAGCCAAGGCTACATAGAGAAACCCTGTCTCGAAAAACCAAAAAAAAAAAAAAAAAAAAGAGAATTGTATAGGTAAATAAAACAAAGGGAAGACATCAGATTGAAAGGGGAAGTTTAATCTATAAAGTGTATATTTTTGCCATTGGTTAAGCTTATGTTTTAAGATGCTGCAGTTTTACCCAAAGACAATGAATGCACCTGGGAAAGACTTATTTTTAAAGTAGAAGGGACTAATTTGTCATGAATATTTAGGGCTAAATTTTCTTTTCCTGCATCCAAGTGGAAAGAGTTGCTACTGAGCCACTGAGCTCACCTGGAGTCACCTTCTTGCATCACTGTGTCACAATAGATAAACTTTCAATTGCCCACTATCTACAGAGAGACAACGCTCAAGGTATAGTCAGAAAGAAGTAACTTCCCTGACAGTCTAGCAGGCAAGTACAGGCTGGGTATTTGGGCTGAAGTTAGGAAAATCAGCGTGTTGTAGGGGCAAGAGGGTTAGAAGTCAGCACGGCTGGGGTGGAGTTTGGTGATGCGGTTTGCTCGCTGTGTGACCGATTACTGAATCTCTTCGGAATTCATCCTCCCAGTGTGTAAGGGGTTGAACTGGACAACCACAACCCTTTTGTCTCTTCCGTTTCCCAGCTGTTGGGTCTCGGGTCCCCAGTGGGAAGCCCGGGCCTGGCCTTGGCCAAGTTCACATGGTTCTTTTTTCCTCAGTGACTGAAGCCTCCCTCCCCTCCTTCACGGGACGCTCGGAGGAGAGGTTGATGGCAGGTGCGAGCCGGAATTACCTGTGAGTTGTTGCTGGCTCCTGCTTCTGCAGCTACATTTTGAAATTAGCTCGGGAGTGCACACGTCACAGTGACATTTGGAACAGTAGAAGAAGGCTCTGGGCAATGAGAGTAAAATCGAGGATGGTTAGCAGTAAGAAGACGAGATGCTCACGCGGTCTGCGTCCCATTAACTTCTACTTGTGCTTCCCTTCCAGAAATGAAGTGCACCTCGGTACCTTTTGACATCTCGTGAGGATTCCGCAATAAAGAACCCTAAGGTGTCCTTAGTCACCCTCACCTTTGCCGATGGATTTAGTATCAGACTACTGGAAATGGAAGAATAAAGACAGTAAGTTTTCCCGTTCATATCCGTGGCAGTATTTGATGTCTCACGCTGTCATTAACAAGGGACTCTCCAAGTTGCTGTATTAAAGTCTGTTTTACTGCCAAACACGGGGGTGGGGGGGTGGGGCAGTGAATTTGACTATACTTGATCTGTTGTTTGATTGCTACTAAATTAACGCTGAGGAGGCAGGAAAGAGCTTGATTGCTGAGCAGAGGGGAAGCTCCTCCTTCGGACTGGGTCACGAACCTGAGATGGAGCAGCAAACCCAGGAGCTTGATGCCTTGTTGCCTGAGGCAACCATGACAAAAGGGGCGTGGCCCTACAGTGGACAGCGCTACAGAACTGCTAGTGGTGCTGATCTGTGGACTACCTGCCTTTAAAGTGAAACCACATCTAATTAGGTCAGAGGTGTGGCTCAGTCGGGGTAACATGGGCCCTGCATGCACTTGGCCCAGGGTTGGGCCCCCAGAATATAAAAATACTCCAGATGACCATTTTCTGATGGGAATGCAGTTCAATGCCAGTGTGCTTGAGCAGGTGGGTCCTAGTCCCAGAACCATAATAAAACCAAAGAAGATGAAATTGTCACACAAGTACAACTAGTGATCAAGATGGATTCAGATCTTTCTCCTCTTTCCTTATGGCTTATGTGCTTAAAACCTCGTAAACGGCTTTCCTTGATGCAGCACTGTGCTGTAGCACACTCTGCTTCTCAATGTGGGGGTTTGGATGAAAATGGCCAAATAGGCCCACAGGGAGGAGCACTATTAGGAGGCGTGGCCTTGTTGGAGTGGGTGTGGCTTTGTCGGAGGAAGTGTTTCTCTTTCATTTCCTGCTGTCTGCCAATCAAGATGTAGGACTCTCAGCTCTTTCTCCAGCACCATGTCTGCCTGCACGCAGATACTGGACTAAACCTCGGAACCTGTAAGCCAGCTCCAATTAAATGTTTTCCTCTATAAGAGTTGCCATGATCATGGTGTCTCTTCACAGCAACAGAAACTCAAATTCAGTTTCCCACATTGTTCCATGTTTATGAGAATGCCCTGTCTTTAGTGTTTTTCATGCATACATCCAGTATGCTGAAACCCTGAGCATCCCAACGCCCCCTAAGTTCTTTCATTTCTAATAATGTATCCCTTTCTTTCTTTAAAATTTACCTTTGCCAGGGGCAGTGGTGTGCACCTTTGATCCTAGCACTCAAGAGGCAGAGGCAGGTGGATCTCTGTGAGATCAAGGGCCTCCTGGTCTACACAACAAGTTGCAGGCCGGCCATGTAGGAGTCTAACTCAAAAAATGAAAACAAATAAATTTACTTTTCACTTTAGAATGAAGTCACATTTGATTCTGGCTTATTCTGTTGTCAGGACAGTCAGAGTAAACTGGGAGTGTGAGGGAACTCTTATGAATAGACACGGGCTTCAAAAAAAAAGCTTTTCACTTTTGCAGGAGGGGCAGATCTTTACCTGAGACGATGTAGGACATTTGGTGATTATTTACTGAGAATATTAATGAGGGGGTGTGATTGATTTTGACTCTCAAAGAGAAGAATGGATTTGCGGTCCCTAAATGCCACCATTAGCAAGTCTACATGTTTAGGGGATTTGAACAGTTCCTTCTTCTGGGGTGGGGTGGAGGAGGACAGAGGAGAAGATCTCTGAGCTCATGTTAAACATTTATTTCTTCTTGGCCTTTTGGCAAAGGTCAAGTGTAATATCTAGTTATAGAGATACTGTCACAAGATATATAGATTCTTGGTCCTAACCAAAAATTGAGAAGTGGCACAATACTAACACTAATGTGCCTGATTGTATTTATAAAAACTCATGACTTATTTTGTCTTGTTTTTTGCTTTTGTATTTTGAGGCAGGTTCCTGGTATATGGCCCAGCCTGGCCTCAAACTATCAGTGATCCTCCTGCCCCAGCCTTTTGGGTGCTTAGGTTATAAGTCAGTGGTGCAATATCCAGCTATAAATTGACTCTTGGGGTCTGATAATATCCCGTCTCCTCCATCCACTCCATCAACAACTGTCAAACTCCCCTCAATAACAAACAATAACAGAACCCGGAAGCGATGGGAAGCTTTAACAGTACCAACAGTTGTGAAAGATCGACTTGTGCTGGATGGCTATCAGCATGATATGCATCTTCATAAAGCAGAGCCTGGGAAGGAAAGGGAAGGAGTTATGAAGAGGGACACAAGCAGGAAGCTGGTCTACATGAGCATAACCAACCCTCTATGTTCCATGCTGAGGAGAAAACCAATGGCTTAGCAGACAAAGGGACTCCTAACTATAGATTTCCACTTGAAATAGAATCCACCTGGCACAAATGTTAGCAAGAACACCAAAAGGGATGGAGGTGAAACTGGCTCACAGGCAATGTAAAGAGCTAGGGTCTGAAGCAGCAGTTCTCAACCTGTGGGTCGTGACCCGTTTAGGGGTCAAATGACCCTTTCCCAGGGGTCACACATCAGACATCCTGCATATCAGATATCTACATTATGATTCATAGCAATAGCAAAATTACAGTTATGAAGCAGCAATGAGATAGTTTTATTGTTGGGGGTCACCACAACATGAGGAACTGTACTGATGGATCGCAGCATGAGGAGGGTTGACCACTACTCTAGAGGTGCTGCGGTAACTGTTCTTTTTTTTTTTTTTTTTTTTTT
Organism: Acomys minous; assembly: GCF_964271855.1. Classification (NCBI taxonomy): domain Eukaryota; kingdom Metazoa; phylum Chordata; class Mammalia; order Rodentia; family Muridae; genus Acomys; species Acomys minous. The sequence continues at coordinate 16,802,275 of NC_140497.1, read as the reverse complement.
TTTTTTTTTTTTTGGTTTTTTGAGACAGGGTTTCTCTGTGTAGCCTTGGCTGTTCTGGACTCGCTCTGTAGACCAGGCTGGCTTCGAACTCACAGCGATCCGCCTGCCTCTGCCTCCCGAGTGCTGGGATTAAAGGTGTGCGCCACCACGCCCGGCTCAAAGATTTATTTATTTTTAATTGTGTATACAGTGCTCTGGCTGCACATACACCTGCAGGCCAGAAGAGGGCACCAGCTCACATTATAGACGGTTACGAGCCACCATGTGGTTGCTGAGAATTGAACTCAGGACCTCTGGAATAGCAGTCAGTGCTCTTAACCTCTGAGCCATCTCTCCAGCCCGCGGTAACTGTTCTTATGTCTCCTGAGTTTGGACTGGAGTCTGCCTACAGCGAGCACTCCATCAACAGGGCAATGCATAAAGAATGGGGGAAGGGCTCCACACAACATACCGGCAGACCTGAGGGAACGTCATCCCAATAAAGTCGTTAGAGAGTCGCTGTGTCAGAATTTTGTTCTTCAAGCTGTTCAAGAAAAATTTTTGCCAAGGATGTTTAGGAAAAACCTAGAAAATACAAGCATGCCATATAGAGCCTGTTAATAAGGGACACTGACGCTATAACATAGGTGGCATAGGCAGACCCCACCACTGGACCCCAGGAACGTTTCATTGAGAACAATACCTGCTGGCCACCCCAATAGGATTATGAAAAAGCAGTCCCTGCGTGGCACTTATTTTTGTCCCAGACAAAGGATCTACAGTCTAATGTGGGAAGTAGTGAGTGGATACCCAACATCAGAGGCATAAAAACTGTGAACCAGATGACCCCTGGTGTGGGCTCTGCTACCAGCTTACTACACAGCTAGATTGGTTAGCTTTTCCAGCCCCTGCTGGGCATTTCCTGAAAACACCACTAACGGGCACAGGAGCACAGTTAAGCATTATGACCACTATTCCCGGGTTTACCCTAAAGTAACCTACAAATTAATTCGATTTTAGTTATTATTCATATCCTTTCTATGTGATTAATATGACTGTTATTATACTAACGACTTCATATTTATTTACATTTAAATATCACTTCTCTGTTAAGAATAACACTATTTACATTTCTACTCTAATTAACTCAAAGGACTTCTGGATTTCTGGAGATATTTATATCACAGCATCCTGGGATGTAGGGAGGAAGCGGACTTAAGCTCCCTTTTGCACACAGGTGCTGCAAACGTCTTGACAGTGACTTCTTAAAGGCTAGAAATGAGCGTGGTGGATCTTAAATCCACATCATCAATCCTTCCCTGCCCTGGAGGCAAATCTCATTTCTTGGAGACTTGTGCATTCTTTTTTTTTTTTTTTTTTAACTTTGAATCCATTATGAGGAACGTGGACTAAGAGCCAAGAATCAATATCAGTTTGTAAAGTTACCTTTTGGTTTTGTTCAATAAACAGAGTCGTAAGAAAGGTACACAGCCCTGGAACCAAGCAGCCTTGGGAGATGAAGCCAAGCTTTAGTTCTGCAAAGCAGATGATATTGTCTCCAGCACTCCAGTTCCAGTTGGGGATTTTTGACAGGAAAGCCTATTTTGTGGTAGAAAGCAAGTCAGGCATTAAGAATGCAGACACCACAAGGAACCTCTTTCTGGGTGGACATTTTCTTTAATTAATTTGGTCTTCACTCCTGAGAGTACAGGTAGTACCAAGGTCAATGGACAGGTCTGGAACAAAGCCAGCGTTTGAGAGTGGTCAGCCTGCCTCCAGGGCTTCGCTTTGGAAACAAACAAAAGAGTGGGAGTTATACAAATCTGGCCAAATGCCTGGACTCACTACTTCTGTCCCTTGTTTGTGTCCCTAAGTGATCCACCAGTTTAAAGAGATTCAAAATTTCATCTATTACTGGATTTTTTTTTTTGGTAGATCCATGAAGAGATCTCAAGATGAGAATACCAATTTTTCTGAGCCGCTGCCATACCTTGTTGTGGGAATGGATCATCTGGATAATAACTCTTGTCCCTGGGGAATAGTTCTTGATAGACAGCACCCTGAGAAAAACCACAATATGCTCAGTGCTCTTGTGTCACTCTGGCTTTGTAATATAATCCGATTTAGAATTCAATCTATTTGTCACTAAGAGCGGGAGGGACTCAGCATAGTCCAACATTGTTAAGGTGTGTCGACAAACATTTGGTTTAACAGGCATAGTTTTTTTTCTGAAGATGTACTTATTTTTATTTTATGTGTATGAATGTTCCTCTCAAACACATGTATGTATACCACAATGCCAGAAGATGCCAGAGACCCTGGAACTTGAGTCCTGTGAAAGACCAGTGAGTGCACCTTATCGCTCAGCCCTCTCTCTAGCCCTGCCATATTGTTTTCTGGAGAGCATTTTATAAGGATATACACAGAAAGGCAAACAGCTCACATGACGTAGTAACCAGATCTATGGAAAGGTCAGACTTTGGTGTTAGAGAACCGGAATCCATGACGAGGAAGAAATAAACAGTTTTACATCCCCTGGCCTTGCACCCTACAGCTTCAAGTGGCTAATAGAATGTCTAATTCTATTTTCTCAGTCTGTAGGCTAAGAGCCTCGGATACATCTCCTGTTCAATCTAACATTCATGGTGTAATTTCTCAGCTATTTCCTGCTCTGTGTAGAGTCATCTTCAACCATACATATTTGTTTTGCTCCAGGAACAGAGCCACTAAAATCGTATTTTGAGTTTCTGTTACCACAAGAAAAGTTCCCAATTCACAGATACTTAATAGGTAATGTTGGGAACACTGAGCACTAACTCTATGCACCTTGAGAACACTTGCCAGGGTGCACAGACATGTCACCCTCAACCATGTGTAATCTTTTCCCAGGACTACCAAAGAGGAAATTCAAATAAACAAAAAATACAAATAGGATTCACAGAGTCCATCTTTGTCTTTGAACTAAAGAGGATCTTACTTACAAATGGTAATATCTAAACCCAGCTGGGAAATGTAGCTCAGTTTGTAGAGTGTTAGCACACAATGTCCTGGCTTTGAACCTTACCACCATAAAAAGGGGGGAGAGGGCACTGGGATGTTTGCTTTTAAAATGTATATTGTTCTTATCTATAGGAAACATCAGGGTGAGGGGAGTATGAAAAAGGTCATACACAATTAAGATCCCTATTTTCACTTCCCTTGCATTCATTGTTTTGGGGTACATGTGAGAAAAACAAGCAGAGGCCTGGCATAGTACAATGAGCCTAGTGAATTAGAGACAACATCTCCCCACATTTAGTCCTATGTGATAGAGAAGACACCATCACTGGAGCACACATAACAAACAACGCCGGCTTCTTACCTCATAATGTTTGAATTGTCTTCAGCATGCAAGTCACTGCACAAAGGGTTGGCTAGAATCAGACAAGCTTCTGCCTGCTCCACCTGTTCTTCAGATTAAACAGCAGCTGTCAGGTTAATTCCATGGGAAATACTCTAATGTTCCCTCTTTGGGGCTTTTTTTTTTTAATCAAACTACCAACACCCAAGAGAACATGCGTGGGAAGGAGCTATGAACCAGACATCTTCATGTTGAGACCATAGTCCTGTAAACACTCTCGGGGCTGCAGCTGACAGACCAGGGCATGGGGACTCTTACAGAAATCTCAAGTTGCTTTACAGTTTAAAGTTGTACTTTCCTATGCTGTACACAATATGTTATGTCTGCTGATGAGCAATAAGACTGTTTCCAGCAACGGCCCGTACATTTATCCACCTTAAGGACAGCAAACAGTGGGAGAATTGGGAATGCGCTTCCTATAGTGAAGAGTCAACCCAACGTTTGAGTTCTGAATCTTAAAGTGCCTGAGAAGTATTGAAATTTACTCCTATGGTGCCATTTAAGACAGAGAAATATTGTCATTTTCTGCTTAGAGTCTTTATATGAGGGCTGTAGATCAGTGGTTCTCAGCCTTCCTAATATTCATGTTGTGATAACCTCCAACCATAAGATTATTTTCATTGCTTTTTCATAACTGTAATTTTTCTACTGTTATGAATTGTAATGTAAATATCTGTGTTTTCCAATGGTCTTTGGTGACCCCTGTGAAAGGGTCATTCAACCCCCAGAGAAGTCACAAGCTACAGGTTGAGAAACACTGCTATAGACCTTTGCTTTAAACAAAAATATTCAGGTTCATTACTTAAATACCAGGAAGCCAGTTTTGATCTAAAACAAAATTTACTAGTCACTTGGCCGTTGTTCATTATTTATAGCTTTGGCCTTGCTGTGACTCCTGTTATTTGTCTTAATGTTTATCTTATCATAGGCATACCAACATTTAAGAAGGGAACTTGATGAGAGCCAATGGACCCATGGTTAAGAACATGTTTGGTGGGCTGGAAAGATGGCTCAAAGGTTAAGAGCACTGCCTGCTCTTCCAGAGGTCCTGAGTTCAATTCCCAGCAACCACATGGTAGCTCACTATCATGTATAATGAAATCTGGTGCCATCTTCTGGCGTGCAGATATACACGCAGGCAAAACACTATTCATAATAAATAAATCTTTTTAAAAATTAAAAAAAAAAGAGCATGTTTGGCCATGTAGGCTGTTGGGGGAGAAAAGTCATCAGCAGAAGTCTTTGCCCAGCTGTGAACATTGCAAGCTTTGATAATAACTGGCCGAGCAAGCTATGCTCATGGATGTGACAGTGCCATGAACGCCATAGGAATAACCAACTCTGGCTGGGTTTAAGGCCTGGGAATAGAAAGAAACTCAGGCCTGGCACTATAAACCCAAACTCATGGCCGGGAAGCTCACAGGCACTAGAGGAGAATCTACTACTAGTCTTCTGCTAAATGGCCATACTATCAAATCACCTTCTGAATAAATTATACCCATAGGTAAGTATAGTTTCTCAGTAGAGAAGCTTCTTTATGTAGAGAACAGCAGTCGAAACAGAGACTAACAACTGGTCAAAATGCATAAATTAGGTGTCCATTAAATGATCAGCCACAAAGTGGACATCTGTATCACATCTCTTCTCTCCCAGGCTCAGGGGACATAGCCAAAGTGAATGGAGGAAAGATTCTTAGAGCCGATCGTTAAGTTCTGGGACAAAACAGTGTCTTCCGGACATGACAGGACTGTTACACCTTTGAACTCACAGTAGCTTTCCTCGCCTGCGTAAGGCCTGTAGAAGATGAAGCCAGTCAACAGTCCAGCATGGATTAGGGAGGGCCACATAAGCCAAGAGCTGAGGAGCTATTGACAGCTAATGGCTACTAGGAGAGAGAGAGAGTCAGTTTTCCTAGGGGTGTGGCTCTTGGTAGGCTGACCATGCTTGTCAAGGGTCCCACACTCGTGTGTATATGGGCAGCACTAACTAGACTCAGTGAGTGAGAGGGAGAGGGAGAGAGAGGAGGGAGAGGGGGGAAAGAGAAGAGAGAGAGAGAGAGAGAGAGAGAGAGAGAGAGAGAGAAATATCAAGTTGGGATGGGAATCCCCAAGGAGCTGAATGAGGAGAGGAGTGAATATAAGTAAAACACATGGTTTGCATATACAAAACTCTCAACGAATAAATAAAAATAAGGGGGGAGATTGCATCGTATGCTGTGCAAATAAATGTTTTTAACTTAAATACTTTAAACAAGAAAAGAGGTAAAGGAGCACACAACTTTTGTTTTCTATAACTTTCCCCAGACCTCTTAAGTAATAAGATAAAATCATATGGAGAATTTCGATGGGAGAAAAATTTTAAAGACGTAGAGATCAACATTGAGGTCGACTTGCTATGAGTTAAGAAGAATTTGGAACTCAGTTACTGTACTATTTTCCTGATCCGTGCTTCTAATCGACGCTGCCTTTTCCTCTAGACACAGGCACAGGACTAACAGCTTGGGAGGTGCAGCACGGGCCTCGCTTTCCGCCACCCCGCTTAGGGAAGGGACAAAGTTAGATCTTACTGCAACTCGTTTCAGATCCTCGAACCTCAGTGCAGAGCCACATACAAATGACGTGTAGGACGAGTAGCACTTCAGTAAGGTCTCCAGTTCCAAGGACGGAGGAACCCTAGAGGAAAGAGTTGAGTGGCAAAGGCAGAAACACATAGGTTGGCCTTGCTTGGTGGTTGTTAGCTGACTCAGCACGTTTCCTAAATCCCCAATTCCGTTGGAAGACATCTGTATCCCGTGATAAGTCCATACGACTAGAGGATGTTGGCAAAAGTAACCCAATCCATAGATGGGTCTTTAGGTCAGACCTGAGCAATCACAGTGACAAAACTAAAACCACACAAAACCCACAAATCAGATAACACCACGCAGAAATGAATCATTACGTAATGAAAACAGTTCGGTCACTCAGAGAGACAGGGCATTCCAGGGCTGGGAAGATGGCACAGTGGCCAAGAGCACCCACCTGCTCTCAGTGAGGACCTGCTCTGGGTTCCGATGACCTACAGAAGGTGGCTAGCACCATCTGCAAATCCCAGCTCCAGGGGAGACAACGCGAGCCTCTGGCTCCCACAGGCACCCACACTCAAGCGCACATATCCACAGCCACAGCCACATAAATTAAAATAAAATCTTAAAAAATACAGCCTTTGCAAGCTATGATTTTAGAAAATGACTTCTAAATATATGAAGTAAATACAGGCAGAATGTGAGACTTGAACCTGTCACTAGTGCAAGAAATGTCAACATGCTTCTGTATGATAACTGGCAAGTATCTTAAACAATTTAATGTAGAAAACCTCATCTCAGCCAGGTGTGGTGGCGCACGCCTTTAATCCCAGCACTCAGGAGACAGAGGCAGGTGGATCACTGTGAGTTCCAGGCCAGCCTGGTCTACAAAGTAAGTCCAGGATAGCCAAGGCTACACAGAGAAACTCTGTATCAAAAAACAAAAAAAACAATGCTCCAGCACACAACAAGAAAATTTGTTCAACCATGTTCATAGCAGCCTTATTCATAATAGCCAGAACATGGAAACAGCCTAAGTGTCCATCAATAGAAGAATGGATAAAGAAACTGTGGTACATATACACTATGGAATACTATTCAGCTATTAAAAACAAGGAATTCCTGAAATTTGTGGATAAATGGATTGAGCTAGAAATGATCATAATGAGTGAGTTAACCCAGAAGCAAAAAGACTCAAATGGTATATACTCACTTATATCTGCATATTAGCCCAAGGGGCATGTCCCATGAAAGCTTTCAAGTACCAGGAAACTGGGACAGTAGGGAGGACATCCTATTGGGACTCTAGATGAGACAAGCACGGGAGAATGGCAAAGTAGAAGGATCCAGAGGGTCCTAGAAACCTACAAGTAGAACATTATGATAGGCAGATTTGGGCCCAGGGGTCCCGCTCAAACTAAGGCACCAGCCAAGGACAATACAGGCTGTAAACTTTAAACCCCTACCCAGATCTAGCCAATGGTCAGAACATTCTTCACAGTAGAGTGGAGAGTTGGATATGACTTTCTCACGTACTCTGGTGCCTCATATTTGACCATTTTCCCTGGAGGGGGAGACCTGGTGGCACTCAGAGGAAGGACAGCAGGTTACCAAGAAGAGACTTGATACCCTATGAGCATATACAGGGGGAGGAAATCCCCCTCAGGAACTGTCATAGGGGAGGGGAATAAGGGGAAAATGGGAGGGAGGGAAGAATGGGAGAAGACAAGGGATGGGATAACCACTGAGATGTAACAAGAACAAATTAATAAAATAATATATATCTTGGAAAAACACAAAAAAACAAAAAACAAAAACAAAACAAAACAAAAAAGCTCATATCTTAGAAGAGGGGAAAAATATTTAGCAAAATACCAATTTACCCAACCTCCAAAAATATCTCGTATTATTAAAAAAAATAGAGCACATATTATCATCTGCAATTAAGGTAATAGTTAAAAACCAAAAATAAGTACAAATATTCTTCATTGTTCACCGTCCTAATATGTATGCTAAAATTGGAATGATGCAGAGGAAGTTAGCATGCAACCTACTCAAAGATGACACGCGGATGCATAAAATGTCCCAGACTCTTAAATATATATGTTTTAGATTTAAAATAAAAATACAGACTAATAAAAGTACTATGGGCCTGAAATTTTTGCAATAGCTCTTTATAATTATTCTTAGAAATAAATTATGATATGTTAAAAACATTAAATATGTGTGCCTTTGGATACCACAACAGAGGTGAAATTTACAGCTTTGTATAATCATAATATTAGGATAAGCTCAGAGGTTGTCTACACGGTTAAAAGTTATTATTTGAAAAACAGGACTGGAGAGATGATTCAGCAGTTAAGATCATTTGCTGTTCTTTTAAGTCCTGGGTTCAGGGTTTTGTTTTGTTTTTGTCCGAGACAGGGTTTCTCTGGATAGCCTTGGCTATCTTGGATTCACTTTGTAGACCAGGCTGGCCTCAAACCCACAGAGATCCACCTGGCTCTGCCTCCTGAGTGCTGGGATTACATGCATGTGACCACTGAGGCCGGCAAAACTGAAAAATTTTAATTCTTAGAAGAAACTACATTTCAATACATCTTAAATAATGGAATAGGAACTTATTTTTCTAAATAGAAACAAAAAAAATTATATAAAACCTTGAAAGCTAAGACTGTGACAACAGGTCAGTCAGGAAAGTGCTTGTGAGGAACTGTGTTTTATCTCTAGCACCTACCTAAAAACAAGCAAACAAACAAAAGGTCAGTATGGTGGAGCTCTGGAGAGATGGAGATGGGTTCACTGGCCAGTCGGCCCAGCCTATTTTAAAAGCTCCAGACCAATAAGAGACCTTACCTTATAAAAACAAGGTTGATGGCTTCTGAGGAATGACACTCAAGGTTGATCTCTGGACTCCACAACTACATGTACACACGTGCATGTGCACCTACACATATGTGGCCACATATGCACATACGTATATGCACAAAAAAATGAAATTTAATTAGATGGTAAGATCCTATTGCTGAAGACACCACACACTTTGGTTTCAGGAAACAGATCCAAGCTGGAAGTGACCTGGAAACTTCCTCCTTGCTGTCTAGCTTGCATGGCAGCTGGAGGAGAAAAGTTATATAGTCTTACCCAGCTATGAACCGTGACAGAACACTGATCTACCAGGCAAGATGTGACCCCTGGTATAGTAGATACATGACTGTGACAAAGGCGACAACATTCTGGTTGGGTCTGACGCTTACTCCACAGGGATTTCACATCTAGTACTGCCAGTCTTGTCAATGAGGCCCATGGACATTGGGGGCTAGAGGTCCTAGGAAGAAATCTACCACGGTTGTTTTGGGAAATGGACACCTTGTGCCTCTAGATATTTGCCTTGGTCCTTACAGATCAGGGCTATGCTCAGCCCTTGTCCGAGAAGCTTCTTTGCAGTGGAACGTGGTAAAAAGAGAGACTCATAGTTGCTCAAAGTGCTGAAATGAGTAACTGTCAAGCCCTCCACCCTAAACAGATCATCTCTATCTACTCCTCCGAGGCTCAGAGAACATTGTAGAAGACAGGGTGGAAAGAATGTAAGACTTAGCCAGGCATGGTGGCGCACGCCTTTAGTCCCACCACTCGGGAGGCAGAGGCAGGCGGATCGCTGTGAGTTCGAGGCCAGCCTGGGCTACCCAGTGAGTCTAGAACAGCCAAGGCTACGCAGAGAGACCCTGTCTCAAAAAAACAAAAAGAATATAAGACTTGAAGATGAGGCGCTATTCAAATCCAATCAGGAGGGGGCTGGTCACCCCTCACAACCTTTATGCCACTATCACACCAGTGGGTGCATCTTGCCTGGCTGGCCAGTACTGCAGCATTCAGGGTTTAGGTCTAGGTAACGTCACTGATGATTTCTCTCCCAGTGGCCACTTACTGTCACTGTGAAAGCTGCATAGGAGATAATAAGTTTTCAGGTCAGCTCCAGCGTGGTTTCTCTTTTCCTGAAATCGCAGTTAGGCTGCGTGTCTTAAACCTAGTTTTGCTGAGCAACCAAGAGCAACAGCAAAACATTATGATGGCTGCGGGGGAAGGTGTCTCTCAGGGCCTCCCTGATCAATATCTCACAAGAAGTATTTCACACCTGACCAGTGGGATGACTATTTTATGTCAGTTCACTCTTCGATGCACGTGTACACTGTGTGTATGACGTAGCAGGCAGAATAGCACTCACAGGGCCACAGAAAGGTGAGCCAAGCATGGTGGCGCCCGCCTGTAATCCCAGCACCTGGGAGGCAGAGGCAAGCAGATCTATACGAGTTGGGAGTTCAGCCTGGTCTACAGAGAGAGTTCCAGAACAGCCTGGTCTACAGAGAGAGTTCCAGAACAGCCTGGTCTACAGAGAGTTCCAGGACAGCCAGGGCTACACAGAGAAAGCTTGTCTCAGAGAGAGAGAGGGAGAGAGAGAGAGAGAGAGAGAGAGAGAGAGAGAGAGAGAGAGAGAGAGAGAGAGAGAGAGAGAAAAGAAGAAGAAGAGGAGGAGGAGGAGGAGGAGGAGGGAAAAAAGGAAGAAAAGTGACTAAGATATAAGTAAAACTTCAGGTAACAACATAACTTCTGATGTGCACATCCCAGAGCAAAACACAAAGAACATGAAACCCAGGACAATATGTCTGTCTGCAAATGTATCAGTCCCAGAGTGAGACTGACTTAGATGAAATTCTAGAAAAAGAACTCAAAAGAATGATGGTAAGAATATTTTTTAAAAAATGAGCGGGAGCCTGAATCAATTCTAAGAAAACGCAAAGACAGATGAATGAAATAATGAACAGAACGGAATTCAAAAAAGATGAAGATCACAGGCCCTAGAAGAAAGCCGACTACCGCCGTTTCTAAGTCAATACCGTGTCTGTTTCTAAGTACCTTCTCTTTGTACCCAGCAATTTCACCAACTTGACCTGACATCTGCCTGCACGCAACGGCATGATGCACACACACACCCAAAATAACAATAAATAATTATTTTTTTTTAAAGATCAGGACTTAAATTAATGGAATTGGAACAAAAACTACAAATAGTCTATAAAATTAAGGGTGTTTTTTTTTTAATTAAGATAAACTAAATCGACAAGCGGTTTGTTGAAGCCTGGAATATTGAAGCCTGCTTCGAGACATAGCTGCAGCCATTTTTTTATCCAACGTATTCGGCTTCCATTTTGTTTATAAGGTGAAATTAAGTTCAAAAAATTTTTTTTAACTTTTTACCTCTGCTTCCTAGAAGCAGTTATTCATAGGTGACACTCACATTCTCTGACAGAGGGTCATGTTAACCTACACTAGATGATTCGGTGAAGTACTTGATCATCTACACACTTCGATGCCCTCTGGCTGCCCTCTTGTTATCTACACACCTGGCTGCACCTTGGGCATACTCTGAAAGACCCTAACCACTGCCTCACTCACCTCACTTGGGACCACTCAGCTTAAAGGTTAGCTGATAATACTTCGTCTAGCTAGCCAAAAATGTGATAACTGCTTTGAACGGTTACCCAGAATGTGTTACTGCCTTTCCCCCGTGTGTTTTGCATTTGGTTTCCCCATTGAAGGACTATCCTGACAACAGGTATACGTCATAGTTAGGCTCCTGAGTCCTTTCTGTGGCCTTGATTGCAATCAGCCTTGTCCGGGGTAGGGGGTTCCCCTCCCTCAATAAACCATCCATATCTGACTGGGCCTGGAGGCGGAGTGGGTTGTGTGGCTATTCTTCTCCTACAACACTGTTAGCCAAAGTATCTAAAACAAAAAGTGAGAAGATCAAATTAATAAAACAAGGATCAGGACACATCACAATAGATACCAAGGAAATTCATAGGGACATAACTTCAAAATATATATTCCACTAAACTGGAAAGCCTAAAAGAATTGGATGAATTCTAAATTGATACAACCTACTGAGGATAAGTTGAGGTGAGATGAGCAACTTAAATATACAACAAGCATTGAGACTGAAGCATTAATTTTAAATCTCCAAGTGAAAAAAAAAAGGCCAGGATGAATCGGATGCAAAACTTAACTACATTCTGAAAGAAAAACTAACTCTAATCCTTCCAGAGTTATTACCGAAAATAGAAAATTGATTTCCAATGGGCCTCCCTGAGTGCTGGAATTAAAGGCAGGTACCACCACTGCCTGGCCAGAAGTTTTACTATACCTGATTTCAAGTTATATTATAGAGCTATAGTGATTAAAAACAAACAAGCAAGGCTGGACAGATGGCTCAGTGGTTAAGAACACTGACTGCTCTTCCAAAGGATCTGGGTTCAATTCCCAGCACCCATATGGCAGCTCACAACTGTCTGTACCTCCAAGATCTGACACCTTCACACAAACATATGTGCAGGCAAAACACCAATGCATATAAAATAAAAATGAATAAGTTATAAAGACAAACACTGACACACAGGTGTGGACTACCTGTCTGTGAGTCACTGATCAAAAGGGTCTTATAGATTTAAAAGAAAAATACAGGCAAATGCCATTATTCCTGGTTCCCCACCAGAAACTGAAGGTAAGACCCTGTTGCTGAAGACACCACATACTTGGGTCATAGAATATGGGGAAATCAAGCTGGTGTTGACCTGGAAGTGTCAACCCTACAGGCTAGTGTCAAATACTGAGTCATTTAAATAATGTAAGTAGATATGCGGAGAAACATTTGGAAAGATGGATTCCAAAATGTTTTCACTGTTAGGTCCAGACATGATGTAACTGTTCTTTTTCTACACCTGATCTTACTGGAAATGCTGAGAAGTAATTCTTTTTTTTTTTTTAAAGATTGATTGATCGCCGGGCAGTGGTGGCACATACCTTTAACCCCAGCACTCAGGAGGCAGAGACAGGTGGATCTCTGTGAGTTCAAAGCCAGCCTGGTCTACAGAGCAAGTTCCAGGACAGTCCGAGCGGTTACATAGAGAAACCTTGTCTCAAAAAACAAAATCAAAGATTGATTGATTCATTATGTACAGTGTTCTGCCTGCATATAACACCTGCATGCCAGAAGAGGTCTCATTATGGATGGTTATGAGCTACCATGTGGTTTCTGGGAATTAAACTCATAACCTTTGGAAGAACAGACAGTGCTTTTAACCTCTGAACCATCTCTCCAGCCCCAAGAAGTAACTTGTTTTCTTTCTTTCTTTCTTTTTTTTTTTTCCAAGACAGAATCTTGGTTGTCCTGGACTAGCTTTGTAGGCCAGGCTGGCCTTGAACTCACAGCGATCTGCCTGCCTCTGCCTCCCAAGTCCTGGGATTAAAGGCGTGCACCACCACTGCCCAGCACTAGTAATTCATTTTCTATTTTGTTGATTATTGTTTCCTAGCATTTCTATAAACACTACAAGTGTGATTTCCTTCCATTAAAACCTTACACACATTTTGACTGTTAATTTAGCGCACACTGAACGATACTGACACACTTACTCTCCAAGGAACACGATCTCAGTGTTGATCTCTCCTGGCTTACGGCGGAGAAAATTCCTCAGGAAGGCAGTCACACTGTCGATTGTAATGTTTCCACAGACCACAATGAACCTGGGCAGCAAGAACAAGGAAGCAGATCATCGGAGGAACAAAAGGACAGTTCTCCTATGGCTTTGGAAGGACTCCAAGAACAACCCCACCCCCACCCCGAAATAACAAAACCTATAGATGCTCAATTAAATGGCAAATCGTGTAACCTGCACACATCCTCCTGGCCTACTTAAGTCATCTCTAGCTGAGTTGTAAAATCTAGTGCAATGTAAATGGGTTGTGAACAGTTGTCACAGTATGTTGTTCATAAAATAGTGTCAAGGAAAAACGGTCTACTCAAGTTCAGTACTAATGCAATTTGTTTTTAAATAGTTTTCTCTCTGAGGCTGGCTAGACCCCCAGAATCTGAGGTACCTGACTATATCTTCCTGTCAAACTTAGAGAAGCGCAAATAGCTTAAACTTGTTTTAAATAAGTTTTATCTACACATCCTTTAGATTTTAGCCAAAAAAACTCCAAAGCACAAAGAAAGTATCCAGTCCTGAAGTCTTCTGTCTCATCTCCATGTCTCCAAAAAGTTGCACTATACAAAGGTTTCTAGGAAAGCTACCGTTCTTGTTACAATTGGCCACAGTTATTTACCACTGATAATAGACTTACTACTACTTCCTGTGTTTGCAAAACTCTGCTCCTCACACGTGTCTTTGTTCTAACCCCCTTCCTCTCCTCTCCTCTCTCTCTCTTAGCTTGGCACAACTTGATTGGATACTTGTGTGAGCAGGTCTATGTGATAATTTGTGTCAAGTAGTGAACACCCTGTTTGTATGGCGTTCCTTCTAACGCTGTTCTCCCCCAATGAATGGAGAGCTTCGGCAGTGTGTTCCCTGAGGTGTGCAACTCCGGCAGGCAGTATGTGTCTACAATGAGATATGTGACTGAAAACGTCTTACAAGACAGACACCCTACTTGCAAAGCTTCTTACTTCTTTCCTTTGACTGCTTCGTAGGCCTTGGTGTATTTCTTCCTGTTACTAAAAAGTTCCACCATTTCTGGGATGTAGTTTGCAAATAGTATCTAAAGTAATAAGTAAAAAAAAAAAAAAAATTTACCCAGGGCTCATTATTTTGACAGATGTTCCCAAGTTATAAGACTATAAAGAAAAAGACAAGGTCACATGCATGTCTTTCATCTGGCACAGTGGTCCTCAACCTTCCTAATGCTTTGACCCTTCAATACAGTTCCTCATGTTGCTGTGACCCCTCAACTGTAACATTTGCTACTTCATAATTTTGCTACTGTTATGAATTGTAATGTGAATATTTTTGAGATAGAGTTTTGTTAAATGGGTCATGACCCAAGGGTTGAGAACCACTGACCTAGCAGAAGGCTATAACCATGAACTTCATATTGTTATGAGTTTTTTAAGAGGTGGAGTTTGTATTAAAATTAACAAGATGATGCTCAGCTTTCAGAATGATAAACACAAATATTAGACAACTTCTCTATGAATGTTCTCCCTTGAGAACTTCTAACTTCTTTCTTATTATGACTGCACACTGTTTAAATTATAATTAAAACAAAACAAAATCAAACCCGGCAGCTGGGCTTGGTGGCACATGTCTTTAATCCCAGCAATCAGGAGGCAGAAGGAAGGTGAGTTTCTGAGTTCCGGAATGGCCAGGACTTCATAGAGAAACCCTATCTCGAAACACAAACAAACAAACAAACAAACAAACAAAAATCCCACTTATGATACAGAGGGGACTAGAGATGACTGAAATGTCAGAAGGTACCATTAGTCATGGAGAATTAAAAAATGGCAGAGCGGAGAACAGTGTTATGATTTTTATGAGATCAAAATAAGAGCTGGGCGTGGCGGCGCACACCTTTAATCCCAGCACTCAGGGAGGCAGAGGCAGGTGGATAGCTGTGAGTTTGAGGCCAGCCTGCTCCAAAGAGCTAGTTCTAAAGCCTCTCAAAGAAAGAAAGAAAGGGAGGGAAGGAGGGAGGGAGGGAGGGACAGAGAGAGGGGAGGGGGCAGCCAGGTGCAGGAGTGATGGCTCAAAGGTTAAGAGCACTGGCTGTGCTTCCAAAGGTCTTGAGTTCAATTCCCAGAAACCACATGCCTGCAGGATACTGTATAAATAATAAATAAATAAATCTTGAGAGGAAGGAAGGAAGGAAGGAAGGAAGGAAGGAAGGAAGGAAGGAAGGAAGGAAGGAAGTGAGGCTTCCTTTGCCCTCGTGACTCTCCTGAACAGAGCATAAATACCAACTTTATCTGTAGCTTCCCAAAAACTAATTGCTAGTGTGGTGGTGAGTGGTGGCAAAATATACGATGGCACAGAACCACATCTCAAGTGTCCTTCCTCTTCAGAGGAAGGCTTTAGTCTCATGGGCAAATATAGAAGAAGACGGGTTTGCTTGATTCAATGTAGAATCCGCCCCCCTTCATTCCTGGGAACCGAGCAACTGCACCAGGTTCCAGGGCATGTGGTTTGGAAAATATGGCGTCTGTGCATCTTTTCACTTTCACATACATTGAACAAAGCAATATTCACCTTCAAGTCTACATTGTGTTCTCAACATTAACTGAATGCTTTATTTTTTTTTAATACTCAAAAAATAATAAAAAAAACTATTTCTCACCAAACTCCCAAGGGTGAAGAAAACAATGAAAAGCCTTCCTAGGGCTGTCTTGGCCACCACATCCCCAAAGCCAACAGTTGACATTGTTGCTGTGACAAGATAAACGGACTCAAAATATGACATAGTCTGTGCATTTCTACCGTTGTTCCAGGGATCACCAGAATTTTCCACCTGTCCAAAGAGAGATGGCAAAGGAAAGGTCTGTGAATAGAAGACAAGGGAAGAAGAAGGCAAACAGAGCATCAATTTCCCCCGGTTCAATCCAAAAAACGAGATCAATTGACTGTGGCTGCTGAGAAGACCCTACGGTTGCAGGTGGCGATCAGGAGGCCTTATTTCCCCAATTATGCTTATCACTAACATCTGTCGGGGCCGTGGAGCACGCTTCCAGATTCGGAACACCCTACAGAGAGGCGCTTCCTGCTTCTCTTAAGGCCCAAAACTCTATTCTGGAGCCAGGACTCTCCCAGCAATCACCATTCATTTTCATTTTTTAAGAAGATGCGGAAAATCAGTAAGGAAGCGGAGCGTGGGATTCAGTGAGCGCAAGCACATGGCCTTAGCATCTAAGGAAAACCAAACCTTCCAAGTTCGAAAGAGGCTGGACCGTCTCATGAGTTAGTGTCACACAGAGCACAGGGAGACGGCAAGCTAAGCAGAAACACTTATCTCAGCATCCTGACTGGATGCACCATAACCAGACCAGCCTCGTCACTCCCCACGGCTGGACTGTATCCTTAACTGTGAGCCACAACAGACCTTCCTTAACTGTGAGCCACAACAGACCTTCCTTAAGAGATCTGTGTCACTTATTTTGCCACAGCAATAAGAAAAGTGATCAAATAATTGATTTCTGAAGTCAGGCGTGGTGGCGCACACCTTTAATCCCAGCACTCGGGAGGCAGAGGCACGTGGATCACTGTGAATTCAAGACCAGCCTGGTCTACAAAGTGAGTCTAAGACGGCCAAGGCTAACACAGAGAGACACTGTCTCAAAAAACAAACAAAAACAAAACAAAACAAAACAAAATGATTTCTGTTTGAACGTTCACGCCAATACATGCTATACCGGCATATATTAAACTTCCTTTTGTCCGTCTTCACACATTTTCCCCGTAGCTTATGTATTTCCTCTTTGTGCTTATCAACAAAGGTGCTTAAATGTTGATGATCTGGGGAAATTAAATTTCTGTTTTCCAGTTGAGAACAGGAATGGAGAGGGCTGGAGAGTTAGTTCAGCAGGTAAAAGCACTTGCTCCTCTTACAGAGGACCAGGGTCACAAACATGGTGGCTATAACTCCAGGGGATCTGGTGCCATTTTTTTCCTATGTGGTGGACACGTACATGTATGTAAAACACTGTACGTTATAAATAAATAAATTAATAAATCAGAAAAAATGCAAAGGACTAGGATGGAAAGTAGAAATTGCATCATTTCCCAAGTGCTTGTCGCTGTTTACAAGTGGTGTGCCAAGCACTGGCCGGCCCTTGCCTAAGTTTGATGAGTGCATTAAGAGTCTTGAGCACGGGCAACACAGGGTCTCATGTAGCTCAGGATAGCCCCAAACTCCTGGTACAGACAAGTATGACGGCAAATTTCTGCTCCTCCTGTCTTCACCTCCCAAGCACGAGGGTTACAGGCATGTGCCACTACAACACAGTTTATATGGTGCTGGGAATCGAACCCTGAGCTTTGTGAATGCTGGGTAAGTACTCTACCCACTGAGCTACCGGCCTGAGCCCAGGGTCTTCACTGATTTTTAAGGCTTGTTCACATCTAAAAATAGTCGTTTAAACCACACATATTGAGGGGTTGTGGATTTATTTATTTATTATGTAAACAATGTTCTGTCTGCATGTGTGCCTGCCCACCAGGAGAGGGCACCAGATCTCATTATAGATGGTTATGAGCCACTATTTGGTTACTGGGAATTGAACTCAGGACCTCTGGTAAGAGCAGACAGTGCTCTTAACCTCTAAGCCATCTCTCCAGCCCAGTCCTTCCATTCTTTTGTTTGTTTGCTTTGTTTTTCTAGACAGGGTTTCTCTGTGTAGCCTTGGCTGCCCTAGACTCACTATATAGACCAGGCTGGCCTCGAAGTCACAATGATCTGCCTGCCTCTGCCTCCCGAGTGCTGGGGTTAAAGGTATGTGCCACCACACCCGGCCTACATTCATAAGTTGTTTTGTCCATGTGACAATGACAAAAGTCTGGTAGTTATGTTTACATGGTGGGGGTACTGGATAGTTTTATGTCAACACAAGCTAGAGTCATCCGAGAGGAGGGAGTTTCAGTTGAGAAAATGCCTCTGTCAGATCTTGTTGTAGCCAAGCCTGTACAGCATTTTCTTAATTAGCAATTGATGGGGGAGAGCTTGCTCCATTGTGGGCGGTGCAATCCCTGGGCTTATGGTCCTGGGTTCTATGAGAAGGCAGGCTGAGCAAGCCAGTCAGCAGCGCCCTCCAAGGCCTCTGCATCAGTTGCTGCTCTAGGTTTCTGTCCTGACTTAATTTGGTGCTGAACTGTGATGTGGAAGTGTAAAGCAAAGAAATAAACCTTTTCTTATTTTCTTTTAGTCGTGGTGTTTCATCACAGCAATAGGCACCCTAAAACACAAATTGGTACCAGGAGTGGAGTATTTCTTTTTGTGTTGTTTTGTGTTTTCTTTTCTTTTTCCAGACAGGGTTTCTCTGAGTAGCCCTGGCTGTCCTGGACTTGCTTTGTGGACCAGGCTGGCCTCAAACTCACAGAGATCCGCCTGCCTCTGCCTCCTGGAATGCCAGGATTATAAGCGTGTGCCACCATGCCAAGCAGAGAGGAATATTTTTGTGATAGACCTGGCCGTGTTGTTTGGGGAAGATTGTAGGAGGAGTTTGGGACTTCCGGCTACAAAAGCCCACTGAGTGATGAGAGCTCAGTGAGCTGCTCTGTAGGAGCTTGGAAGAAACAGGTACACATGCAGGCAGAACATTGTATACATAATAAATACGTACATCTTTAAAGAAAAAAAAAAAGAATGCCAAGAGCAGCACAGAAAGTGGAGGCCTGGCTTGTGATTTTCAGAAGGAAGTGAAGGCTGCAGCTGAACTTAGTCAAGTAAGAGTCATCCAGGTGGTTCACATTTTGGTGGCTTAAAGGGGGCGTGGAGAACAGCTGAGGGTTGGCACCATGAAGAGAACCTGTGAGAGGCTGTTGGTGAAGCTGCAGCCCAGTTGCAGCAGAAAACCCCAGCATTTCTGAGATGCCAGTACCAGGAGATGGCCAACAAGAACAGCAGCAGCAGTGGAGTGGAGTCAGCCAGAGGCTAGAGGACACGCTGTGTGTGCTGCAGAGGGCAGAGTCGGAGAAGTGAGTCAAGCCCTTCAGAGGAGCCCAGAAAAACGTGAGTGAATCCCAGACATTGAACACAAGGTTATTTACACTGTTGGGGTTTGGTTTTGCTTTAATCTGACTGTGTCTGTGCCCCAGTCCCCGCCCCCTCTTGAAGTGAGAAGGCATTTAACTTTGATTTTTACAGTAGCACGCAGCTGAAAGACTGTGAGCTTTTAAAAGAGGCTTGGGTGGGCTGGAGAGATGGCTCAGTGGTTAAGAGCGCTGCCTGCTCTTCCAGAGGTCCTGAGTTCAATTCCCAGCAACCACATGGTGGCTCACAACCATCTATAATGCGATCTGATACCCTCTTCTGCAGATAAAGCACTCATATGCAATAAATAAAAAATAAGTACATCTTTTTTAAAAAAGAGAGAGAGAGAGAGAGATTTTGGATTTCTAGAAATTAGAAATTTGAAGGAAACTTAAGTTTTGAATATGTTTGAATTTGTCAGGACATTGTGACTTTTAAAGCTACTTCTGTAGGCCAGGAATGGTGGTGCATGCTTTTAATCCCAGCACGTGGGAGGCAGAGGCAGGCAGATTTCTGTGAGTTCAAGGCCAGCCTGGCCTACAAAGTGAGTCCAGGACAGGCAAGGCTACACACAAAGAAACCTTGACTTGAAAAAACTAACTAACTAACTAAATGAAATAAAGTTACTTGTGTTTTATATTGTGATATTAATGTGCTTTCTTGGGAATAAATAAGAAAGGAAAAGTTATAGCTGAAAAGTGATGTGCTTGTGTGTCAAGATGACAAAGGGCCCATGATACTGGCTAGTTTTATGTCAACTTGACACCGGCTAGAGAAGAGGGAGCCTCCCTTGAGAAAACGCCTCTGTAAAATCAAGCTGCAGGCAAGTCTGTAGGGAATTGCCTTAACTCGTAATTGATGGGGGAGGCCCAGCCCATTATGGCTGATGCCACCCCTGGACTGGTGGTCCTTGGTTCTATAAGAGAGCAGGCCAAGCAACCGTGAGAGCAAGCCAGTAAGCAGCCCCCTCGGTGGCTTCTGCACCAGCTCCTGCTCCAGGTCCTTGTCCTTTGTAAGTTCCTGTCCTGACTTCCTTTAGTGATGAGTGGTGATATGGCGCTGAAGCTGAATAAATGGTGTTTCATCACAGCCACAGAAACCCTAAGACTATGCGCACACTGTATGCAGCCATCTTTGCCCTAGTTAGGACATTTGTCTGTAAGTTCATTAATCACTACAGTTTCGCCATGCCTCTTATTGACTTATGGTATTGATCAGAGCTACCAAGCAAGTTGGTGCTGCTTTCTTTTGCTTCCTTCTACAGCCTTTCTGTCTTCAGCTTATACTCTTTTTTTTTTTTTAATGATTTGTTTATTTACTGAGTGGAGTGTTCTGTGTGCGTGTACGCCTGGACACCAGAAGAGGGCACCAGATCTCATTATAGATGAGCCACCATGTAGTTGCTGGGAACTGAACTCAGGACCTTGGGAAGAACAGACAGTGCTCTTAACCACTGAGCCATCTCTCCAGCCCCCGCACTCGCTTCTTATCCTTGAAGATCAGTGTCTGCTCCAAACAGGACAGAGAGGGTAGATCCATTTCTGCGTTGACGGGGCTGGACCAAGAATCATGTGCCTACCAGGGGAGAAGCAACCTATACTGTCTCAGAATGCTATGCGACGTGCATCATTGGTAATCTGTGCTGGAATCCCAGTGAGAAGCTCTCAGGCTCAGTGCAGCCCACAGGCATGCTTTATTTGACCTAATAACTAGAAACCGGGAGTCATTTCCCCTACGCACAATATGCCTTTTCATGTACAAGTGCCAGACTTCACCCTGAGCATTTCTCTGGGAACACGTGTTTTATGCCTAGCACGCGGAATCAGTATCGTGCACTGCGTGCGTTCTTCTCCCCAGGTGTTGCTGTCGAGCCTCATCTCACCACTTTCGCTGCAGTGCTGTCCTCTGTGTTTCTGAATTTGTCCTCTCGCTTTTTCTTTTCTTTTCTTTTTTGCATCTGGTTCGGCTCTGGTATGACTTTGGCTCCGTAAGATGGTTTATTCTTCTGATGTCTTTCAACTCTTTCTATTGTTTAATAATCTGTTAGTAACGTATTTTCATTCAAGGTTTTTAGCAATTCTTTTTTTTTTTTAATAGCATCATACATGTATATAATAATGTACTTTTGGGTGTTTCCACCTCCCCACGTTATGCTTCTTTCCACTGAATTCCTTCTTTGTGCCAACAAGATTTGCTCCTACTTTTGTGGCTTTTTGTTTGTTTGTTTGTTTGTTTGTTTCTTGTTGTCTTGGAGGTTTTGTGTGTCATCCTGTGAGTTCAATTAGGATTGCTTGCATGGATGTGAGTGAGGAGGCTTCTGCCATCATGGGCAAGTTACCAGGGGCTTTTCTACTGACAGTCAAAATATTTTATGCCTTCGTAATAAAAGATTGTGTTAGATTTTTATAAGCTCATTTGCACTACTTCAAACAAGGGGGTGTTCTTAACTTTTCTACTGTTCCTTTTGTCAAGTTACATTGGATGGTTTAGAACCACTGTATTCTGCAGCAACCTTTTATTATTTTTGTGAAATTTAATCTTAGGCTCCATACAGATATCTTTCTAGTTAATACTCAAATTTGAATGGTATCAGCTGGGCAGTGGTGGTACACACCTTTACTCCCAGCCCTCCGCAGGCAGAGGCGGATGAATCTCTGAGCTCGAGGCCAGCCTGGTCTACAGAGTGAGTTCTGGGACAGCCAGGGCTACCCAGAGAAACCCTGTCATGAGCCCACCCACCCCCATTTTTTGAATAGTATTAATGGTTAGCTGATGGATAGTGTAAGTACAGGATGGTGAGACAGTGGGACGATCACAACTTTGATTTTTGAGGTGTCATTTCCAACATCTTCTCAACAAAATCGACTATTTTCTGTGCTAGTGGATAAAGCTTTTTAAGTTTAGGTTTTTTTTTTAATGTTTTCTTTTGTTGTTGTTTACATTCTCAAAATCGGTGTGGTTCAGAATGGAACCCTCTCACTCCTCCTCCTTTTTCTGAATGAATCTCTACTCCTTTTCATGCTTAGAGGGTAAAGAAGAGACTTCAAGGATTTGGAATCATGCTCAGTCCAGCAGCACCTTTTATACCCAGGAAGCAGCTCTTCTGCTTGTGACCCCCAGTGACCTTAAGAGAACAGGATGACCAGACTAGTAGTGAAATAATTAGATCAAGTAAGATATGCCTTTAGGCCACATGGAAGTAAAGGAAAAGGCTATCTTAGTGGCATCTCCTCTAGAATTCTGGGATAGCAATGGTTGCTTCCACCCTTGAAATCTCAGTCCAGTGCTGTCAGTGCTGAGCTGGAATTGCCCTCTAGCTGGTTTCAAATGATCCCAAGGTTCTATCAGAGTTTGTGTTCAGTACTTGACTATTTTCTTTTGTTTTTGTTTCTGGTTTTGTTTTTTTTTTTTTGAGACAGGGTTTCTCTGTGTAGCCTTGGCTGTCCTGGACTCACTCTGTAGACCAGGCTGGCCTCGAACTCACAGCGATCCACCTGCCTCTGCCTCCTGGGTGCTGGGATTAAAGGTGTGCACCACCATGCCCAGCTGACTATTTTCTTAATAAGCCATCCTGTAAATGTTTTCATACTTATTGTTTAAGTTAACTTTGAGAGAGACCCTCAAGTCTAAAGGACTTTTTGATTTTCAGAACATATTCTGAAGGCTTTTAGCATTGCATTTCAATTCTCCGCCATCTTCTGATAACTCACACATTCTCAAGCAGTGGATCCAGGAACCCTTCCTATTGAGGAAACTCACAGTGTCTCATTCTGTAGGGCAGAAGGGAGCCCTTCCCTGTGGATGTTTCCAGAATAATGAGGGTGGCCCCAAGTCTCTCTTTTGCAATAGCAACTCGACCCCTCCCCAGCAACAGTCCAGTTTTAATAAGTCTTTCACTGGCTCTCCACCCCACCCCATGCCCAGTTCTGGAGGTAAAACCCACAGCCTTGTACAGGCAGCTCTAGCACAGAACTACACCCCAGCCTCAGCTTCATGCTTTCACCTTTACATATTTATTTAAAATTTAAGAATCCTCAACCTCCATGAAGATTTATCAATAAATTGTATGTCTTATACCTTTAGACCTAATGAGATTGTGCAATGTTGGAAGAGGATACAAAGCTATCTTGATGGTAGGAGATGCAAAAGTTATGATAAATATGAGTGTGGGAATTAAAAAGTAAGCCAGGCGTGGTGGCGCACGCCTTTAATCCTAGCACTCAGGAGGCAGAGGCAAGTGGATTTCTGTGAGTTCAAGGCCAGCCCAGTCTACAAAGGACATAACAGCCAGAGTTGTTATGCAGAGAAACTCTGTCTCGGAAAACCTAAAAACAAAAACAAAAAGGTAAAAGTAAGGAGATAAACCTCTGGTCTAGGCCCTCTCTAGTTTCAAAGAAAGGATGTTCACACCAGTAGATGCCATTAGAGACTGCAAAGATGCTCACACCTGTGGATGCTACTGGAGATTGCAAGGATGCTCACACCTGTGGATGCCATTGGGGACTGCAAGGATGCTCACACCTGTGGATGCCATTGGGGACTGCAAAGATGCTCACACTGGCAGATGCAATTAGGGACAAGGAGGATGCTCACACTGGTGGACCACCACTCAGGACTATAAGGATGTTCACACTGGTGGATAGTACTGGGGACTACAAGGATGCTCATGCCAGCGGATGCCATTGGGGACTGCAATGGATTGCTTACCAGGTGAAGGAATCCTGCAGCTGTGAACCAGGTACTGAGAACTATTGACAACAGTTTGGAAAGCTTCAGTGAATTGCTAAAAGGACAAGGACAAAGAACTGTTAGGTCTCCACAGGCAGGTTCTGAATCAGCGCAGACACAGCCCTCCATGGCCCAGTTTTCTGCTCACTGCATGGCCCATAGATTGAAAGACACAGCATTACCTGGGGCTCTGCCCTCACTTTCCAGTCTGTATGGATACAGGGCCTGTATACCATTCATGTATGCATTAAGAGCCGAGAAACACAGCTGGAAACTCACCCAGTGTCAGGTGTTTCTTCAAACATTATAGATTTTACTCTATCGTCCATCAGCCTGGTGTCAAAGGCAAACATGTGGATCGATACTCAATCAATTTCTAAGGTTATAACTTTGTCTTAAGTAGTAGAACAACATGGCAGGGGTCCAGGTGTGGACTTATAAAATGATGAGTTTATTAAAGGAATGAGTGTCACTCTCTGAACTCATACCAGGATCACTGAGGCAAAAGTATCAGAGAGGCTTAAATCTGTCGAGGAAAGCGTTTAGCTGAAGTAACTTTGGTTTCTGGCCATTTGTCATGCAAACATAGTCTTTCCTACCTTGACTTCTTCACAATGCATACTTAATGCTGAGTTGCACCTGGACTATGGCTCTCATATTTCTAATAAGAGTGCAGTAGTGTACTGAAGGAGAAAGTTTAAGTTGCACTACTTTTACTTATCTGTAATGCTGGGATTTGAACCCAGGACCTTGTATATGCCAGGTAAGCACTTTCCCATTGGGCCTAAGCTCGAGGATCTACCTCTCTAAGCAATGGTTCACAGCTGCTGCTGGGCATCTCTCATGCTCTGAGGAACTGATAACACCTCTAAACCTGCAGAAATGCTTCTTATTTTACTAGTCAACAAGAGGCGATTCTTTTCTTTGATTACTTTTGTTCTTTCATAATTGTATAAATGTATTGAACACATTGATTACTCCCTCCTGCAACCCTCTACCATTCTGTCAAATCCCATTCTACCAGTCCCTTTCCCAGATTTGTGACTTGTAACCCACTGAGTGTCACCAGAGCTGTCTTCTAAGCCGTGGGATAGAACTAACCCCCAGAACCTGGGGGGGGGGTGCCACTGGGTATATTCTTGTGCAGACCCAGGGCAGACATCCACAGCTACTGTGAGCTCACAGTTGCAACGGCTGTGTCTTTCCCAGAAGATGGCTTTCGCAGCCCTTCTCCTTAACTTCTGGCTCTTACGTCCTCTCTGCTTCCTCTTCCGCAATGTTCTGCGAACCTTAGAAGGGATGGAATGCGTGTCTGAGCTGAGCACTCGAATATCACGTATTACCAGCACTTTTTACAGCCATGAGTCTCTGCATTCACCACTGATCGCTAGAAAAGATGGCGTCTCTGATAAAGGCTGAGAGTAGCATTTGTCCATGGGTAGAAAGGGAAGTATTTAGAAGGCAGTTTTACACTATGAAGTATGGGTAAACAGTAGTATTCCATCCATGTGCCTTTGCCCTCCTTAGTGCCCATGATCCCCCTGGCATGGGAGGTCATAGTTCAGACACGGACTTTAAGCAGGTTCATAGTACCAGGCATGGATTCCCTCCTGTAGAACAGGTCTCAACTCTAAGCAGAGAGCAGTTGGTTAGGGCCATGACAGTAGGGTCATTGTTGCACAAGTGGGCACATCTTGTCTGGTAAGTTGGTCTTGTAGTCTGTAGGGTTCACAACTGGGTAGGACAATTGATGCCTTTTTCTAGCCCAGAAGCTTGCATAGCATCTCCAGGGAGGGACTATGAAAGCTAGTCATCAGCAGGGAGGAAGGTTTCAGCTTACTTCCAGGTCGGTTTCTCTGTATTATGTAACTAAGGTGTGTGGTGTCTTCAGCCAACTGGGTCTTGTCGTCTATTACTTGTGAGTAACTGAGGAAAGTGACAAGAGGCTGCATTGTTTGGGGGCCTATGGGAGGCACCCCACCTTTGGCACTGGGGTTTAGCAATCCAAAGCTTCTAGGAGCGGCTTTGTCCAGACACACAAAGAGAGGCTGGTTTTGTTTTGACAAAACAAGGAATAAGCAATCTCTTTACAGGGACTGCAAGGTTTTCAGCCAGGGTGCTAAATGACACATGGGGTGGTGAGTGAGTGACACCACAGATGCTGACAGATTTCCTAGGTTTCACACCAGGAATCTGGTGGGGGTGTGGGGAGCTTGAGGACCAGTTAATGTTTAATTTCCTAATCCAAACTGCCAAGTGGGCACGTCAGGGAGTCCCGCAGTTACCTGGTCTTGATGACTTGTAGGATATGTAAGATTTTAGGGAGTTCGAGCAACCGCAGAGCTCTCAGAAACCTCAAACCTACAAAGAACCAGGAGAAAGAAGCCTGAAATATGACACGATGGGGCTGCACGCACTGTCCTTTCCTGAAACACTTGAATATACTCTGTTGTGATGTCGCAGGTTCAAGGACAAGAAGTACAAAATCCTGGTCCTGAAAGGTACCATTACCTAGGATACCCACTTTCACAGTCCCTCACCCATAAATGACAAGTATGGTAGGATCCACCTTATAACCATGTCCATCTGATCCCAAGCATGTTGAAGCCAGCCTGATATGAATTAAGACCTACTCTTTTTACTCTTAACTCTTCTTTAGGATTTATAGAAAACTTTACATGGATCCATTAAGCTCCTGATTATTCAACTTTTTTTCAAAGATATATTTATTATGTATACAGTCTTCTGCCTGCTTATATGCCCGCAGGCCAGAAAAGGGCATCAGATGTCATTAAAGATTGTTATGAGCTACCACGTGGTTGCTGGGAATTGAACTCAGGACCTTTGGAAGAACAGTCAGTGCTCTTAACCTCTGAGCCATCTCTCCAGCCCCAACTATTCAACTTTTCAATAATCCCAGTTTTGCTTTTTTGTTAACAATAGCAACAAATAAAATCGGTGTGTGTGGCCGGGCGTGGTGATGCACATCTTTAATCCCAGCACTCGGGAGGCAGAGGCAGGCAGATCGCTGTGAGTTCAAGGCCAGCTTGGTCTACAGAGCAAGTCCAGAATAGCCAAGGCTACAAAGAGAAACCTTGTCTCGAAAAACCAAAAAACCAAACCAAACCAAACCAAAACAATAATAACAATAAAAAAGAACTGGTGTACATTTTATAAGCAATAAATAAAATAGAAAATTTTATTAAAAACTGATTTTTAAAAACCCATGTACTGTCAATATGTCCATCTTAAAGATAAAACAGCTAATGAACAATTCCCACTTCCAGCATATCCCAATGTGACAACTGGCCTTGAGAACCCAGGGGAGGCCATTCGTTGAGTCCATGAGACCACAGTGTAAGGGTCACAGGTGCTGGAGCCTGGCCCTCGTGTTGATACAGTTATTCCACCAACAACTACTGGACACCTGCTCTGTACCAGGTGCCTTGCTCCATGCTGGGATCAAAAAATGATTTCTGGTCATTCTGATGGTGACACCTCCCTGCATTTGTGAGGCTGTGGCAGGTGGATCTCTGTGAGTTCTGTAAATGTAGCACAAATCTCTGCAATCAAGAGAGGGGTCAGCCAGGCAGTGGTGGCGCATGCCTTTAATGCCAGCACTCGGGAGGCAGAGGCAGGAGGATCACTGTGAGTTCAAGGCCATCCTGGTCTGCAAAGCAAGTCCAGGACAGTCAATGTTACACAGGGAAACCCTGTCTCGAAAAACCAAAGGTGGGGGGGGGGGGTCTTCCAAATGACAGTGAGGTATTTTTAAAGGAAGGAATGTTGAGCAGTTGGGGTTAAAACAACATTGGTACTGATTACAGCACACTTACCTAGCCAATTACTCTTCAAGTAATAAGAAATAAAGGTTGGTGGGATGGTAAAAATGTCTACAATTGAATTCATCTCCAACCAGAATTTGATCTTGTCATCAGCTGCCCAAAACTGAAATAGAAACAAAACACTCAAATTATATGTCCCTTAGGATATTTAAAAAATCAAATTATTTTATGTTTATAAGTGTGTTGTTTTATGTGTGTGTGTATGTATGTATATATATATATGTATATATATATGTGTGTGTATATATATATATATATATATACACACACACATACACATGCCTGTATGTTTGTGTGTGCATCACGTGCAAGCATGGTGCCTACAGGGGCCAGAAGAGGGTATGAGATCCTCTGGAGCTGGAATTATAGCAGCTGTGAGCCATCATGGAGGAACAGGGAACTAAATGCAGGCCCTCTATCAAGGCATCAGGTGCTCCTAACTGATGAGCTATGTCTCCATTCCCTTAACTATGGCTTAGTGGTAGTTATTATCATTTTACCTAGGTACTTACCCTCAACCCAAAATAGAAACTAAAGAAAGCGTTGAAACTCAAATCCACGTGGACAGTTTTGTCTTCATATGAAGAACACCTTCCAACCGGGCTGGAAAGAAATGGGAACATTTTGCAAAGATAAGCATTTTAGCCAGGTGGTGGCGCCTTTAATGCCAGCACTTGGGAGGCAGAGGCAGGCAGATCTCTGGGAGTTCAAAGCCTGATCTACAAAGTCAGTCCAGGACAGCCAGGACTGTTACACAGAGAAACCCCGTCTGGCGGGGAGGTGGAGGTTGGGGGGAGAGAGAAGCATTTTAACTTATGTCTACAGAGGGGAGATGAAGGCCAAGTAGGTGATATACACATTCAATGTGAGTGCTTCATTCAAGACTCATGTTTGCATCTGAAGAGAATTACCTTCCTCTTGGGAATGCACTATGAATGAGCGAGGCCACTAGACCACACATGGACTGGGAGGAGAATGGCCCACCACTCTGTTACAGGGTCTGTTGGTTCCACTTCGGTTTTGTAAGTGGGTGTCCAGACCCTCAAAGATTGGTCCTTTGTGGTGAAGGACCATCTAGACTAAATCTCTCAGCTTGTCTACTCCTTAGAGATGTGGCTACTCTAGATCAAAAGAATGGAATTGAAAGAGATTCAAAGCTGGGCAGTGGTGGCGCACGCCTTTAATCCCAGAACTTGGGAGACAGAGGCAGGCGGATCACTGAGTTCGAGGCCAGCCTGATCTACAAAGTGAGTCCAGGACAGCCAAGGCTACACAGAGAAACCCTGTCTCAAAAAAACAAACAACAACAACAACAACAACAAACCACTTTTCCTAGCCTTGAGATATATAAGGTTGAAGCCTCAAAACATCACAAAGAAACATGAGAGGCTCTGAGACACCCAAGGTTTCTGTTTCAACTCGAGGAATTCAAAAGCCTTGATAGGTGGCCCCATGTGTGGAAGCAACAGCTGGAGGCGTAGCGTCCCAGAAGGTCTGCAGTGCAACTGCACTAGCATTACAGGTGGCAAGATACAGAACAAACACACGCATTTATCATAGAAGCAGAGTTAGTGCCCACTGGGGGGCAGCTACATCCTGTCCATTTTGATTAGCTTTCTGTGTGTGTGTGCTTGTGTGTGTGTGTGTGTGTGTGTGTGCGTGTGCATGTGCTCATGCATGTATGTGATCAAAATTATATTTTACATCCTTGAAGAGAAAATTTTAAAGCAATTACATCACTGATAAAGCAGCCAAGAATGGCTGGAGTTTTTACTCACTCTGTTGAATTGATGAAATAGATTATAAGAGACCCGATGCTTAGTAGAAAAACGAGGATCACCTGAAAACAGAAAAGGACAGACATGATGCAAGTCCATTTTAATGATATGGAATAAATAAGCCCACAGAGTTGTGTTTTCTATTTCATTTTATTTGGGGGGGGTGGTTTTGTTTTTAGTTTTTGGTTTTTAGAGACAGGGTTTCTCTGTGTAGCCTTGGCTGTCCTAGACTCACTTTGTAGACCTGGCTGGCCTCGAACTCACAGTGATTTGCCTGCCTCTGGCACCCTGGTGCTGGGATTAAAGACGTGTGCCGACATGCCTGGCTTGTGTTTTCTATTTTAAATGAAGTAGCTATTGCTGTGTATTTTTCTTAGTGCCTGCAGAGTGGGGGAGGATGAAATGGGTTTCCTCTACCTTTCCTATGTATGTGCAGCATCACGTTCACACGTTCATTTATGCCTGCACTCACTCACTCACTCACTCACTCACTGAGGAAAAGGAGACTAAGCGTCACACTAAGTCAACGTATACCCACTTTACTTACCTAATTTTAACTCCCACACGCTTCAGAATAAGCAGGGTTCCCTTCCTGCTCCTAGCGTTTAGCAATTGTTTGCCAAGCGCTTGGCGTGTCTCACATGCTTCATTTCATGACAGAAACAAGGCTAATAAAGAACAGTCTTGGGCTTGAACTGCCCATGATGTGTCTTTAGAGACAGTTCTCCACCTGGGAACACGTTGTGTGAGAAGAAAGCGAGTGCTTTTACTATGCCAGTTTACCAGGCATTTGAAGCAAGCCTGTCCAGCGGAGCCCAGCCAGGAAGCAGCCTACACAAAGCTCCCCAGAGAGCTGGATGAGACCTCTGTCAACGTCTGTGATTTTTCTTAGGTTCGCTCTAGATAATTAAGCAATATAATTAAGAAACTCTGGTAGTTTCTAATTTCTAAACCGCTGGGTTTTTGCCTGGCATGGTGGTTCACATCTTTAATCCCAGCACTCAGAAGGCAGAGGCAAGTGGATCTCTTGCGAGTTTGAGGCCAGCCTGGTCTACATAAAGAAGCCACCCGCCGTACTTCGTGAGACCCTGTCTCAACAAACAAACAGAATTTCAAACATGTTTAGTTCAATATAATTGTAATTATAACATTCAGAATTTTATTTACAATGGAATTTCCCCTCCCCTCTAACTCAGATACTGTTTGGGTAGGGCTCTTGTGTTCTTTTCTCTTAGCCGTTTGTGTTTGTGTTGATGGTTATTTTTACTTTCCCCATGGCTAGGCTCACTGTTGCCTCTGTGGGAGGCATGCAGGTCTTTGCTTTGTACTCTCAGACAAGCACTGGGGAACCTGGACTGCTAGCATGTATGGTTGTTCCATCAAGGGAAGGGATTTGACACCTGCTACCCACCCAAAGGTTGCGGTGGGTGTGTCCACTAGTCAGGTGACCTTTGTTCTATCTGGGTGGCCAGAGGCTCTTCTGGCACCAGTTCCTCCCCCAGACCAATCAATCTACAGAGCCCGCCCATCTTCATGAATTATCTAGTCACATCTGGACCGTGTATTAGCTTACTTTGTTTCTCATGGGGATTTATGTATGCTTTGTGGTGCACATTTCACCCAACTGTGCTGTGCTTAAATACACCTAAATCGACCACTCAGGGTCAGAACATGCCAGAACTAAACTGCTTCTTGCCTCCTGTGGGTGGGCTCCCTCTCTGCAGAGGGCCCCCAGGAGAGCGCTCTTACCTGACTGGTGTTAGGTCATGACACCCTTGCCCAGGAACTCTTCAGCATGTAAGGTGTTTAGTGTTTACTCCTGTGAAGTGAGGCTCAAAAGTGGGGGTGAACAAAGTCAGGTTGAATCCTTTAAGGCTGGTTTAGAGCATTGTTACTACAGAGGCTTGAAATCCAGAGCCAAAATTATCTTAGGCACCAGCCTCTGCACCTGACCTGAATCTCTTTTGACTCAAG
Organism: Acomys minous; assembly: GCF_964271855.1. Lineage (NCBI taxonomy): Eukaryota > Metazoa > Chordata > Mammalia > Rodentia > Muridae > Acomys > Acomys minous. Next base: position 16,770,433 of record NC_140497.1, on the reverse strand, counting down.
TAAAACTTTCTGAATGTGTTAACAAAGCAGACAACTTGCTTTCACCAACTAAAAGCTGAGATGTGACCAGATACCAACCTAACTCAAGGATTTCCCCCACTTTGCTATTACCCGCCTACCTGACCTCCCCAACTATATATTTGGGGAAAGCTTTGATTTATGACTCTTTTTCCTTCCATGACTATCAAAAGTTCATGGAAGGCCATCAAGATAAAGATCCCTATTAGCACATGCCTTTAATTTCAACACTGAGGAGGCAGAGGCAGGAGAATCTCTGTGAGTTCAAGGTCAGCCTGGTCTACATAGAAAGCTCCAAGACAGCTGACCCTATCTCAATTATTTTTGTTTTGCTTTTGGTTCTTTGAGACAGGGTGTCTCTGCATAGCCCTAGCTGTCTTGAAACTCACTAAATAGCCTAGGCTGGCCTCGAACTCACAGAGATCTGTGTGATTCTGAACCCAGAATTCATCTCCCAGTTTTACGTATTCACATTTGGCTTAAAACAAACACCCGTTTATTCCCCTTAGACAAGAGCTGTGCTCTGAATCAATGCCCTCGTGGATAGTTTTAATGACATTTGGAGATTTCAGCCAAGTTCTACCCAAATTCAATAAATGCATCTCTAGATCGTCTCGTGGCCCACACACTGCTCAGTTCATCAATGAACAAAGGGAAAAATATCTGTCTTACAGACTAGAAAGAGGGCTCGGCAATTGAGAGGGCTTGCTGCTTTTCTACGGGACTCAAGCTCAATTCCCAGCACCCATATCAGGCAGCTCACACACGTATGTGACTCCAGCTTGAAAGGAGCCAAGAGCCTCTTCTGCAAGCTGTGAGCACCTCACTCATTTGGCCCACATACAGACACATAAATAAGAAGTTAAGAAGGGCTTGGTGGCATATGTTTTGAATTCTGGTGCTTGGGAAGTTGAAAGAGTGGATCTCTCAGGGAGTTCAAGTCTAGCAAGGTCCACATACAGAGGTCCAGGGCAGCCAGGGGATACACAGCAAAGACCTTGCCTCAAAAAAATGTTTTAATCTGTTAGTCAATACAATCACAAGCACACAGCAGCCATGGCAACCTGCACACGAAAATGGCATGGAAATAAGAGAATAAATAGTTGGGAAAATAATGGGGTCAAGCAGGATGAGGGCATAAAAGAAGGCAACGGGGGTGAGTGTGTTTATAATACATTTGTATACATGTATTAAATTGTCCAAAAAATAGCTTTCTTCTACACCCAGGACCATCTGCCCACTGGTGGTGCCACCCGTAGTGGGCTGGGCCCTCTCACATCAATCATTAATCAGGAAAATGCTAACAACTGATGGGAAAAAGAAGCCATGAATTTGAAGGAGAGCAGGGAGGGGTATATGGGACGGTTTGGGGGTTGGAGAGGGAAGAGAGAAACTTTGTACTTAAAATACAATCTTGAGGAGGAGCCGGGAGTGGTGATGCGGCAGAGAAGCCAACAGCAAGTCTAAATTCTAAGTCATTTTGCTCAGTTAGAGAAAAGCGAAGTAGAGCGATGAGTGGAGAGCCCTCCACACAAGGCTCGCTGTAGCTACGCCCGCCGCGGAGGAGAAGATGCCTACCCGTGTGGTTAAAGTTCAGAGGGGACTACGATCACGTTCATGGCTACAGTGCGTCGGCGTGAGAACCGTGAATGTGAACTCACCAACAATTGCCCCACGACGGTCTGCGCAGAAAGCAACATTTCAATGCGATCTCGGAATACTCCATAAAAGTAAAATCTTCTTAAAGGATTAAGATCTAGTCTACCTGAAAATAGTGTCTGTGAGGGGGGGAGAAAAGATGGAGTGAGATGCAGCGAAAGAGAAAGGAGTCCACTTTCTGCTGAAGGAGGCGCATACCCATCAATCCCCAGAGTCTCACAATTCTTTCCCCTATAGTTTCATGACATTGTTTAAAGTATTGTCTTTAAAATGGTATTTATTTTTATTTTATGTAAATGGACATTTTGCCTGAATGTTATGTCTGGCCGGCATGTATGGTTCTGGTGCCCAGGGAAGCCAGTAGAGGGCATCAGATCCCCTGGAACTGTAGTACAAATGGCTGTGAGTCACCACGTGGTTGCTGGGAATTGACCCCAGGTCCTCTGGAAGAGCAGCCAGTGCTCTTAAGCACTGCGCAATCTCTCCAGCCCTGTTTCAAGTCTTTAAAATAGAAACAATTACAGAGTAAACTGGCTTATCAATAAAATCAAAGAACTTCAATACTAGATATATTTCTTAAATACAGAAATATAAAGTCCATTATTACTAATAACCTTAAGTTTTTGCTCTTATTTCAAACTATGTTACTTTATGCCACTTATAGTAGACCCTATTTAAGCAAAATTTGCATATTAATTATGATGCACAGGTACAAGTATTCAATTACAAAAACAAAAACACAAAATCTACTGTAATCTATTCCAGGAAGAAACAAAGTTTAAGTGGAAATTAAAACAAGCTACAGAGGGCATAATCAATTCTCCCATTGAGCCCATGCGGTGGCATATGCCTTTAACCCCAGCACTCAGGAAGCAAAGGCAGATAGATGTGTTAGAGGCCAGCCTCTCTACATAGTGAATTCTAGGCCAACCAGGGCTACATAGTAAGATCCTGTCTCAAAATAAAACAAACAAATGAAAATTATAACAACAACAACAACAACAAAATAGAACAGTCATATGGAATTGAAGAGAAGTATTTCAAACTATTAACATGTCACCATCATAAAGCACCATTTGTTCCCACTGTCATCATTTGCCAGCAGTTACATCACCCTTTGCAAAGCTAGTCAGGCTACAAAAAAATGCCTATGTGTTTATGGCTGGTGTAGGTAACACATAAAGGCAGTGTATACATATGGACACATACAAATCATGCACAAAGGATACTCAAAAAGAAGGCTGTGTTGATGTCTTGTGGCTTTGTGCTTCCCTCATAGTAATGAACAAAACTCTCTCTCTGAAACAGGGTCTCCTGTAGTCCAGATTAATCTCAAGCTCACAGCAATCCTCCTGCCTCAAGCACTGAGATTAATCCATAAAGTACCACATTTGACTTTTAACTGCCTTTTTAAGAAACAGGGACCTTGTCAATGTTTATGGAAGGTTCCCCCCCCCCCCCCAGAAAGAAGATCCTGCTATATTCATCACTGCTACATGGTCAACAGATTGCACTGGTAGCCTGGGGCCCAGTTTCCTGCCCTTTATGAAGCATCAGACTCATTAATTAGCCTGAAAAAAAAATCAAGTAAGGCCTGAACTGCTTGCTAAACACAGACATATGCCAAACTTAGCACCAATCTTCACACACAGGTGTCCCAGGCCAGGAAACTGACCGAGATTACCCCCTTTCCCTTGATGTTTCGCCATCTTTCTGAGGTTTTCAAGATTAGTCTGAACATGAATAAGATGAAGAGTCCCCCGAGGAAAGTCGCAAAGGAGGAGAGAATAAATGCTGCTTGGATCTCAGCTGTGCAGAACACTTTCTCCGGTTCTCTCCTATTTAAATTCTCTTGCAATGCTTTAGGCATCTTGAGACCACACTGTTGGGCTAGTCTATGATGTCATGGTCACCTGGCAACAGTTCCAGGAGGTACACTTCCGTGTGTTGCATCATCTTCCGATCTGATGGGAAAGCCAATGAGAAGACCGAGGAAGAAGAATCCTCCAACCACTCTGGTGAAGTGCACAGACTGTCATCAACTGACATAAAATGGTAGGGCCTACCTGGGTAGTCAGCACCTGAGGGTTCTAGACCCTACCGTTACTTATCTGTGAACTTGAGGAACTAGTCACCGTTGGGACAGAGAATAGCATCTGGCTTTTTCAAGTGGCTTGTTTAGACAAACAACTTCAATTGTTTGTTTTCAGTGAAATATGTCCAGCGATCTCAGTACTGGCTCTCCACCTTTCGGAGATAACCTTACATTCTCAATAACTTTAGAAACGGAGGTTTTGTTTATTCTATTAAGAAGATGGGGGTAAACAGCAAATTCATCTAACCTAAGAGACTACATGAATACTTGTTAGTAATATTAAAACAGTTGAAAATGTTGTGCCAAAACAGTGAAAGAGTGGATTCTGGGTGTTCTGGACACACATATATTGTCACATGCACACACCTCCACACATTGCAACTAAGAAATGGTAGGCGTGTTGTTTGATGATAATTGACCATTTAAATACTACAAATAGTTAAGAACACCAAAATAGAGCCATTCCAAAGAACCATTTATTTTTTTAATTATATATATTTAGGGAGATATATTTTTGTTTATCTTTAAAATAAGAATGGCTAATGATAGAATATAGGTTATTATAGAAAGTGCTTCAACTAGTAATGTCATTGGCTTTTTTTGTTTGTTTTTGCTTTTTTTTTTTGTTTTGTTTTTTGGGACAGGTTTTCTCTTTGGTTTTTCTTTGGTTGGCCTGAACTCACTTTGTAGACCAGGCTGGCCTCAAACTTACAGAGATCCACCTGCCTCTGCCTTCCTAGTGCTGGGATTACAGGCGTGTACCACTGCACCCCGCCTTTTTTTTTTTTCAAGACAGGGTTTCTCTGGGTAATAGCCCTGGCTGCCTGGACTCACTTTGTAGACTATGCTGGCATTCATGAAGATATGCCTGCCTCTGCCTCCCAGAGTGCTGGGACTTTGTGAATTCAAGGCCAGCCTGGTTTACAAAGTGACTCCAAGACAGCCGGGGCTACACAGAGAAACCCTGTCTTGAAAAACAAAAACAACCAACCACAAGAAAAAGAATCAGAGAAAACATGTGTTCCTCAGGAGCCCATCCTAACTTGCTATTTCCAGGAGATGAGGGAGGCATTTCTTAGACTGCTGTCATGGTTCTAATGTCCTTTTTCTAAGCTTTTCCGCCATTTCTGTTATAACTGCCATTGGGCTGTGGTACAATTACCACTCATTATATATATATTTATATATATATTTATATGTATATGTATATTTATAAGTGCTTATAAAGTATCTGCATGTACACCTGCAGGCCAGAAGAGGGCATCAGATAACATTATAGATAATTGTGAGTCACCACGTGGTTGCTGGGAATTGAACTCAGGACCTCTGGAAGAGCAGACAGTGCTCCTAGCCACTGAGCCATCTCTCCAGCCACAATTAGCACTCTTGTCTAAGTAAATGTTAGGAGCTCTCAGAGCCAGCCTAGGTCCTTCTGTTGAGTCACTGTGCAAGCTCTAAAGAGTCACTGTAACGTCATAGTTTTATTTTATGTCAAATATGATTACTTGATAGACTTATTGCTGGCACTTTATGTTTTAAAGAGCATAAATATCCATTCTTCTGTTGAGGGACACGTATAAAGAAACTGTGGTACATTTACACTATGGAATACTACTCAGCTATTAAAAACAAGGAATTTCCAAAATTTGTGGACAAATGGATTGAACTAGAAATTGTCATAATGAGTGAGTTCACACAGAAGCAAAAAGAGCTAAATGGTATATACTCACTTATATCAAGACACTAGCCCAAGGTGTACGTCCCCATGAAAAACTGTACCTACCAGAATAATGGATAAGAGGGGAGGACATCCTATTGAAACTTTAGGTGTGAGAAGCCTGGGAGAAAGAGGAAATGGAAGGATCCAGTGGGTCCTGGAAAACTACAGGTGAGTCTGGGCCCTGGGGTCCTCCGCAAACTGTGGCAACAGCCAAGGAAAAAATAGGCAGTAAAAACCTTGAACCCCTACCCGGACTAGCCGATGGACATTCTCCACTGTTGAGTGGAGAAGAAGATCTAACTCTCACACAAACTCTGGTGCCCCATATTTGATCATGTCCCTTGGATGGAGATGCCTGGTGGCACTCAGAGGAAAGATAATAGGTCACCAAGGAGAGACTTGATACCGTATGAGCATATTCAGGGGGAGGAGATCCCCCTCAGACACAGACATAGGGGAGGGGAGTAGGGGGGGGAAGTGGGAGGAAGGGAGGGATGGGAGGATACATGGGATGGGCTAACAACTGAGATGTAATATGTATAAATTAATAAAAATGTATTAAAAAAAAAAGAGCATAAATAAAACTAAATATAAGAGGCCCAGCATAGTGGTACACGCCTTTAACCTCAGCACTCAGGAGGCAGAGGCAGGCAGATTGATGTGAGTTCAAGGCCAGCCTGGTCTACAAAGAGAATCCAGGACAGCCAAGGCTACACAGAGAAACCCTGTCTTGGAAAAAAAAACCCCAAATATAAGAAAAGATGTTATGTTAAGTGTGGTGGTACTGTGTGTTCCAGACACTGGGGAAGAGGGTCATGAGGTTGAAGCCACCTTGAGCTATATAGTGTGGCCTGTTTGAAAAAAGGCAAGCCAGGTGTGGTGGTGCACATCTTTAATCACAGCATTTGGGAGGCAGAGGCAGGAGGATCTCTATGAGTTCAAGGCCAGCCTGGTCTACAAAGCTAGTCCAGGACAGCCAAGGCTACACAGAGAAACCCTATCTCAAAAAAAGGGCAGAGGAGAGGAAAGAGAAGAGAAAAAAAATAGAGAAAATAAAAAGAAAAGAGAGCCAGTCAGCTGGCTCAGTGGGGGAAGTTGCTGATGCCAAGGTTGACAACATAAATCCAAGCCCTGGATCCATATTTACATACAATGGAAAGAGAGAACCAAATACTGCAAATTGTCCTCTGACCTCCACATTTGCACACCCCTCCACAGGCACAAGAAATAAATGTGATAATTCTGTTTCAAGAAAAGGATAAGCTAGGCGTGGTGGCGCGCGTCTTTAATCCCAGCACTCGGGAGGCAGAGGCAGGTGGATTGATGTGAATTCAAGGTCAGCCTGGTCCACAAAGCAAGTCCAGGAGGACAGCCAAGGCTACACAGAGAAACCCTTTCTCTGAAAACAAAAAAAGAACACTCAGGTCCAGAGGACCCGAATTTGGTTCGCAGCACCTACATCAGGGGGCTCACAATCACCTAACTCCAGCTTCAAGGCATACTGCCTCTGATTTCATTTGCGGATTCTACCCACAAATGTGCAATTGCTTCTGTGATCGAGTATGTGCCTACATGTAAACATACATATACATAGAGCCTGGAGAAAACAAAAGCCAAGCAATGTCCTTGGATGAATGCCAACCTCACCATCCCCCACCACCCCCGACACACCCTCTTTACTTACTAAATCTTCCTGGAAGCCTTAGGAAAGGACAAAGAGACCAACCCATCCTGTGGTTTAGTTCCTGACAAAATGCTTATGTGGGACCTTGTTACATTTCCTGAAAATCCTCCTTTGTTCAACGTATGGGAGGTGGGGTTGGGGTGGTGTCTACCAAGGCTCTCTTTTGGACAGATGTTTGGCTGAGTCTGCTACCACAATTCAAAGCTATCTTCCTGAGGAAACCTCAATGTCCCATCGCTTTGCTCAGAATCCCACAACACCAAGGGATGGACATACCACTGGGATTTTGCTGAATGAGCACGTTATCCAACTGCCTTGCAAGTGTTTAGAGCGGTAGATTGATGCCTCCCTCAGCCTTTGTCAGAGAAGCTTTCCTTCTGCACTGGTTAATGCGGAAACTCATAGGCCAGTGCCAAGATTAAGTGACTGCTGAGTACTCGGTCCTACAAGACATCTATATAATCTACCCACCTCCTGACACCCATCTACCCCCAGTGCCTTCTGCTCATGGAATGACCACTGCATTCATAAACTCACAGTAGCTGTGATTGCTTGCAGAAGATGAGGCCCTGTCAGCATTTTATCATGGGTGGGGGAAGGGCTCATGAGACCCTGTCCTTCCTTGAGGAGTACTGACAATGGTTACTGTGATGAGGGAAGTACTTTTTTCAGTGATGTAACCTCTGGTGATTTGTCTGTGTTCTGAACATAGTCTTTCCTGTTGACAAGGCTCCCTCACTCTTGGTCCTATTGGCACTTTGAGTAGCCTAACACTGTTGGGGGCTGTTCTGTGCATTGCAGGATGGTTATCACAGTCATTGCCCACTTAATGCCTGGAACATTCTATGCTTCTCCCTGAACTCTCTGCTCTGGATTTGCCATATACAGCCTCTATTATGCTGAGGGATGCTCCCTCTAGACTTACTGTCCCTCACCCCCCCCATCTCTAGGATATTTGTTGTGAAGGCATGTTGGATTTTGTCAAAAGATTTTTCTGCTTCTATTAAGATGGTCATGTGATTTCAGTCTTCAAGTCCATTCATGTGTTTTATCACATTTATTGATTCATATATTGAACCGTCCTGGCATCTCTTGGATAAAGGCAACCTGGTCATGATAGTCTATTTGATGAGTGTTGGTATTCAGTTCTCAAATATTTTATTGAGGGTTTCTTAGCTAGTCAAAGTGCAGAGATTGGTTAATCTGTAGGGTGCTCAGTCCCAATGGATATACCTACAACACAGCTCCTACACCTAAGGCTCAGGGAACATTGAGGAACACGGGGACAGAAAAGACTGTAAGAGGCAGAGGACTGGGCAGTCTGCTGTGAATTGTGGCAATACTAATAGACATATAACACAGAAGGGGGAAATGTCAAGGAGCCCTACCTTTAGACAACTGCAGGCAGCTGACAACTAGTGGGAGAAGGGAAACTAGTCTCTCCCAGGGATAAGCCCCCTAATGGCTAGAGAATACCAAGAGGTCAGCCTTGAAATCAGCATATACAAACAATATTAAATGGACTCAACATATGATGTTTGTACATTTTATGTATATGTACATAGTATATGTGTACATTATATACTACAAACATATAATATATACATACATGTATTTAATATATACATATATGTGCCCCGGCCCGCCAGGGTTCGACTAACGCTCGGGAGAATTTTCCTGTATGGAGGCAGAACACTAGACACGAAGAAGGGGGCAAGTCTGCATTTATTGAGAATTTTTACAGAGTTTATATAGGCACAGAGGCATGGGTATTTGCGTAAGCAAGGGTTGCTATGGATACCTAACTCTGGAATGCTCCAGCAGGTAGGTATCTACCTTTCCAGCTGCTAAGTGCAGGAGAGAAATTTCAGGAAAGTCGTGAAGGAGCTGGTTAGTCAGGAAAAAGCTCCTGGAACTGCTGCTCGCAGGCAGCTGGCCCTTAATCTGATCTTATCAGTAGTCCCACTGGAAAAGGACTAGCTCGGGGTCTGGAATGACCAGCGCCCATAATAAACCACAACAGGTGTCTAACTGCCAACCTACGACAAGGTCAGCTAGTTTCTGGTGAATGGCAGACTTCTGGAGAAATAGGAACCTAGGTTCTGACAAGATGGCTGAACATTGGCTATGTAGCCCGTCCCTAACATATATGCATGCATTTAATATATACATATATGTACATATATATTCTATGCACATTATGTGTACATATTATATGTGTTGGTTTGAATGAGATGTGTCCCCCATAGCCTTGGGGGATCTAAACATTTGGCCCCCAGTTGGTGTGGAGTTTGGGGAGACTTAGGGGTGCAGGTTTGCTGGAGGAAGTATGCCATTGGGGGCAAGCTCAGAAGTAAAAGGTGGAACTGCTTACGGTGCAGCTCCTGCTTTCTGCTTGGTGATCCTGGTGAAGAATGTGAGCTCGGCCTTGTGTTCTGGTCACCACCCTCGTCTCCTGCTGCCATTTCTTTCCTCCAACATTATGGACTCTTCTCCCTTTGAACCTCTCAACCAAAACTCCCCCCCCCCCCCCATTACTGAAGTTATCTTTGGTCGTGGCATTTTCTCATAGCATTAGAAAAGTAATCAATGATTTGATCCCCAAATTTCTTTTCTTTTGGATGTATAGTCTACTGAAATTTACCCTGGGGGCGGGGGGGGGGGGGAGGCAAATATATGGTCAGTGAGGCGGCTCAGTGAGTAAAGGCCCTTGCTGCCAAGTCTGAGTTGGCTCCCTAGAACCCACACTGTGGAAGGGAAAAAAAATTTATCCTTTTTTTTTTTTTTTTCGAGACAGGGTTTTTCTGTGTAGCCTTGGCCATCCTGGACTCACCTTGTAGACCAGGCTGGCCTCGAACTCACAGCAATCCACCTGCCTCTGCCTCCTGAGTGCTAGGATTAAAGGCGTGCGGGGGGAAAAAAATCTATTCTTGAAAGTTGTCCTCCCGCCTCTCCAATGCACACATATATGCTCACACATCTATAAATGCGCACGCAGGCGTGAAAACAATACACACAGACCACAGAGAGAGGAAGGAGGGCAGCAGTTTCTATTGCAGTAGTTTGTGGAGACCACACGCTTCCACTTACTCCAGGGTTCCAACTATCAGCTAATGTCCCTTCTCGGTGTTTAGTTGCTGCTCTTCCTTTCCTAAGCACCAAACCTATCAAAACTCAGTTTTCTGATAGACTCTCCTGTGAGGCTTCATTTGTCTTCTTGTGTAAGCTCTTGCAGCTCCGAAGCGCACAGTACTGCTAGCCTTCTGGCCAGATGTTTCCCCTCCACTCCACCCTCACCTACCTCGGGCTCTGGAATCACCCCATATCGTCTCTGCAAAAGCCGTCTGGAAATCGGCTTTTAGTGGCGAACCACTTAGAGTACAGCCGCTCACAACGGGTGTGAACCAATGAGTGCTGTTTTTCTTGTTTTGTTTTTAACTGGAGGTTCGCTACGTTTTAGTATTAACTTTTGCTCGGCACAAAACAACGTAAAGGGAACGCTCTTAAATCCTCATATGGGTGGTAATTTCCTCTCTCAGCCTCGAATGTGAGCAGGGATTTTTAAGAAACAAAGTAAATCCCAGAGGAAAGCAGATGACACACCTAGTACGCCGCTTCCCTTCTGGCCTTAAAGCAGCCGGGATCCAAGTGCGTGATTCCACAGCAAGTGGTGGGCCCAAAAATAGGTCTTTCCGCTTTAAGAACGCCGAGCCAGGTTGCCACTCACTGTACAGATGTAGTCTCGCGAGAGCCTGGGAAGCGGCAGCAATGGCGGCGACTGGAGCGGGTCCGGGCCCTGGAGTGGGCGCCGGCCCTGGTCCAGGAGCATCTGCAAGCGCCACAACTGCAGAGGAGGGAGAGACGGAGCCGGCGGCTGCAGGGGCTGGAGAGGGGCCGTCTGCTGCCCCGGGAGCGGAGCCCAGCTCTGGAGAGGCTGAAAGTGGGTAAGATACCCGCAGCCCACGAGAACGCAGGAGGGGAGGGCCGGGCCCGCCCGCCTCTCGTAGAATCCCGCGGCTCGCGCCCGCTCTGGTGCCGCCCTCCTGACCCAGGCCCTGCGGCCAACGGCTCGGTCCTGTACGGTCTGCGACCCCGGCAGGTGGCGGTTTGGCGGGTCGGCTCGGAGCTGCACCTCAGTCCTCACTTCCATCAGCACCAGTGTGAGCCGAGCATGTTTTCCTCTTTCCCGCCCTTGCACCCGGTAGGACCTAGCTGGTCACTCTCCTAATATTAGTTCCTGAATAACCCAGGAAGGAAACCTCCTTTCAGCATCAGGATGGAAGAAATCACCGTCCTTCTGAAAGGACTGGGAAACCCAAATCCCTGAACTCTCCCCAGGGCTAACTCTAAGCCTTGTGCACAAGTCTGTAGTTTCACTGTGTTTGTCTTGACTGCATCCCTCCTAGTACTCGGATTGTTTTCCTGGGCGTCTAGTCTAGGACAAGCTTAGACGTAGACGGAAAATACATCAGAATAGGAAGCCCATCAGTGTTTGGGATCAGTGCTTTCTTGTTTGGTTTTGAATAGGCGTTTTGATTACTTATTTTGAAACTTCTTTCTTCCGATAGGGATGCAAACTTAGTTGATGTAAGTGGTCTGGAGACAGAATCTTCTAATGGAAAAGATACTCTAGTAAGTATTTCCTTTTAGGCCTTTAAAGGGCAAACTGCGGTTTTTGTTTTTTGTTTTTTGTTTTTTTAAAGATTTATGTATATGAGTGCTCTCGTTGCATGTACACCTGCAGGCCAGAAGAGGGCATCAAGTCATATTATATGTGGTTGTGAGCCACCATGTGGTTGCTGGGAATTGAACTCAGGACCACTAGAAGAGCAGACAGTACTCTTAACCACTGAGCCGTCTCTCTCTAGCCCCAGCAAACTAAGATTTGTTGAAAAACTTTAAATCTAATTTAAAAAGTATATTCAGCTCACCTGCTTTATTGTCTTCTTGCTCCTTGGCTCCAGGAGGGTGCTGCGGACACTTCAGAAGCGATGGACACCCAGGCCGGCTCTGTGGATGAGGAGAATGGTCGGCAGTTGGGAGAGGTCGAGTTGCAGTGTGGGATATGTACAAAATGGTTCACTGCTGACACCTTTGGAATAGACACGTCGTGAGTACATATTATTATTTTTGTTTTGTTTTGTTTTTTTGTTTTTTCGAGACAGGGTTTCTCTGTGTAGCCCTGGCTGTCCTGGACTAGCTTTGTGGACTAGGCTGGACTCAAACTCAAAGTGATCTGCCTGCCTCTTCCTCCCAAGTGCTTGGATTACAGGCATGCGCCACCACGGCCGGCTGTGTGAGTACATATTATTAACCAGAATGCTTTATAAAATTTTAGCACGGGGCTGGAGAGATGGCTGTGGTTTAATTCCTAGCATCCACATAGCAAGGAATTCCAGATCCAGGGGAGGAAAGGGAAATTATGGAATCACAGTTTAATCTCAAAATTAAAAAGTATTTAAAAAATTTTTAAAAAAGATTTATTTCTTTGGCGCACGCCTTTAGTTCCAGCACTTGGGAAGCAGAGGCAGATGGATCTCTGTGAGTTCAAGGCCAGCCTGGTCTACAAAGAGAGTTCCAGGACAGCCAAGGCTATACTGTAAAAGATTTTTCTTTAGGGGCTGGAGAGATGGCTCAGAGATTAAGAGCACTGTCTGCTCTTCCAAAGTTCCTGAGTTCAATTTGCAGCAACCACATGGTGGCTCACAGAAGAGATCTGGTGCTCTCTTCTGGTGGGCAGGCACACAATCAGGCAGAATATTGTATGCATAGTAAATAGATGTGGACAGTGTTTTGCCTGCATATACCAGGGCCGTATCTCAGAAAAAGCCAAATGGTGGGCTAGTGAGATAGCTCAGCAGATAGTCACTTCCTGAGTAATCCTGGAGCCATGTGAAGATGGGAGGAGATAACTGAGCCACAGGATTGGCCTCCATCTCCCCCGTGTGCACCTTGGCATGTGTGTCTGCAAATGTATCCTGGGTATCAATAATGATAATGAGCTTACTAAAGGAAGAAAAATGCTGTAACCTTTTTTCTTAAAGAAAACTAAGCATAGGAATGTGTTGGCTGTTCACTAATTAGTGTAATTTGGCTCATCTGCAGATCGTGTCTACCTTTTATGACCAACTACAGTTTCCATTGCAATGTGTGCCATCACAGTGGGAATACCTACTTTCTCCGGAAGCAAGCAAGTAAGAACAACTCTGGAATATTTTAAAACGATGATTGGCCCTTGTAAGCCAAGAGATATGGGTTAGCTCACTTAGGATACTTTTGCCTAAGAGCTGGGTGGGATTAGCTTGGTATTTAGTGCTGAATAATTCCAGTTGCCCATTTCAAATCAAATTATTACTTCACTTTTAGCTGTTCCTGTTCTTATTTTGTGGACCACTGTCAGTTTCTCTGCCTGTTGATAGCATAAAATACTCTTAGAAAAGCAACCTACGGGGAGGAGGTTTGGGGGTTTACAGTTCCGGGTTCTACTCAGTCACGACCTTGAAATCACAGCAGCAGGTATTCAAGGGCGCTGACCACACTGACCTTATACTTACATAGAGCTGTATGTCTAAGCTCTGCTTGCTCTTTTCTACTCATATAGTTCAGGATCCCCTGCCCTGGAAATACTACTGCCTATAGCAGGCAGGCTTTGTGAACTCCATGTAATCACGACAGTCCCCCACAGACATGCCTACAGCTGACGAGATACAGGCAGTCCCTCACCGAGATTCTGCTTAGGGGTTTGAGATGTGTCAAAGTGAAACTAAGCATCACACCTGCCGTATTGAATATACTCTTGCTGCTAGAAGTCAAGTGTGACAGATACATCTTCTTCTTTTGTTTTGTTTTTGATAGATTTAAAGGAAATGTGCCTTAGTGCTTTGGCGAACCTAACCTGGCAGTCTCGAACACAGGATGAACATCCAAAAACCATGTTCTCCAAAGATAAGGTAGAGTTAGAATTAATACAATTGCAAAGTGCTAAAATGTCCTCTTTAGCACGTACATTCTCCTCGGTTCTTATGAGTAAATCCTCTAGTAGCTGCCTTATTTTTTCCATATATGGAAATTAGATAATTTGCCAGTTTTCTAGTAGATACCATTTGGCTTAGCTGTTAGTATTCTGAATCTTTCAATAAAATTTGGGCCGAGTGTGGTGGTGCATGCCTTTAATCCCAGCATTCGGGAGGCCTAGGACAGCCAAGGCTAACATGGAGAGACCCTGTTTCGAAAAACAAAAAAACACAAACAAACAATAAATAAAATTTGGTTGGCTTTTTGAAGCAAGCGTCACCTATCCATAGTCAGCTGTGGTGTAACCAGTCTGTCTAGCCGTGGCTGGCCTGGAGCTCAGCATCTTCAAGCTCACAGGATTCCTGCTTTAGCTTTCCTGTTTGACTTTATTTAAAAAAAAAAAGTCAAAAAAACCTTCAGTCCTTGATTCTCTCTAAGGTCACACGGCATGTGCCTTATACTGTAGCCCCAGCTGTCTTAGCTTTCCTTGGAAGACCAGAAAGTCATAGCCACCCTCTGCCCTACGCCATCCAAATGCTGATCGTAAGGCCATATATTGTTTTGAACAATTTAATATTTCTTCAGTACCTAAAAGTTACAGGCAGATTTTTATTTTATTTTATTTTATTTTTACTGTAATGAAGTCTTTTGTTGTTTTGTTTATTATCTCTCTGTGTAGCCTTGGCTGTCCTGTACTCCCTTTGTAGGCCAGGCTGGCCTCTAACTCACGGTGATCCACTTGCCTCTGCTTCCCCAGTGCTGGGATTAAAGGCGTGTGCCACCATGCCCGGCTTTGTAATGAAGTCTTTGACACACAAGTCTACTTGTTATACACATAACTATAATTCTTAATATTTTTATTTCTTAAAAATAGGATATTATACCATTTATTGATAAATACTGGGAGTGTATGACAACCAGACAGAGACCTGGAAAAATGACTTGGCCCAATAACATTGTCAAAACAATGGTAAGTAAATTAAAATTGAATAGATGTGATCAGTTTCAAAAAGCCAGATTTGTTTCTAACAGTTAAACTCTGTTTAGTTTGAAATAATGTGATGGCTAAGAAGATGCAATTTGATATTAGTCATTGAATGAGATACAAGTAGTTATAAATTTTACTTTTTTTTTTTTTTTTTTACACAAAATCAGTAACAGTGTCTTACATGAGTATCATTCTCCTCCAAGACTGTTTTTATGTGCTGAAACTCTTGCTGTCATTTTGGTGGGTTTTTTGGTTTGGTTTAGTTTGGTTTGGTTTGGTTTGGTTTCTTTGTCCTGGGACCCATTCTGTAGACCAGGCTTGGCCTTGAACTCAGAGAAATCTAACAGCCTCTGCCTCCTGAATGCTGGGATTAAAGGCACTGTGTTTTTAGAGAGTATAGCTGGGAAGTGATATTTGGAGTTGGTGACTGAGCATCTTCTGCACTTCTAAGTACAAAAATATCCATCATTACTAAGATACGGTTTCCTTTTAGAGTAAGGAAAGAGATGTGTTCTTGGTAAAGGAACACCCTGATCCAGGAAGCAAAGACCCAGAAGAAGATTACCCCAAATTTGGACTTCTGGATCAGGTACATTAGTCTTTCTTCTCATTCTCTCTCTCTCCTTCCCCTTCCTCCCCACATCTCCCCCCCCCCCAATATGAGGCGCACCATGTTGGTGTAGTGCCTATAGAGGCGCACCATGTTGGTGTAGTGCCTGTAGAGGCGCACCATGTTGGTGTAGTGCCTGTAGAGGCGCACCATGTTGGTGTAGTGCCTGTAGAGGCGCACCATGTTGGTGTAGTGCCTGTAGAGGCGCACCATGTTGGTGTAGTGCCTGTAGAGGCGCACCATGTTGGTGTAGTGCCTGTAGAGGCGCACCATGTTGGTGTAGTGCCTGTAGAGGCGCACCATGTTGGTGTAGTGCCTGTAGAGGCGCACCATGTTGGTGTAGTGCCTGTAGAGGCGCACCATGTTGGTGTAGTGCCTGTAGAGGCGCACCATGTTGGTGTAGTGCCTGTAGAGGCGCACCATGTTGGTGTAGTGCCTGTAGAGGCGCACCATGTTGGTGTAGTGCCTGTAGAGGCGCACCATGTTGGTGTAGTGCCTGTAGAGGCGCACCATGTTGGTGTAGTGCCTGTAGAGGCCAGAAGAGGGAGTTGGAGCAGAGGCTCTGAGACGAGTTATAGACATTATGAGCTGCCGTGTGGGTGCTGGGGATGGAACCTGGGTCCACTGGGACAGGGGCAAGGGCCGCCTCTGCAGCCCCATATTCCTTTTTCTCATAAGCCATGAGGGGGTGGTGAAGCATTGCTGGAGATGTGGCTGACTTGATAGGGTCCTTGTCTGCAACACTGTATAACCTGGGAGTCATGGTGTACTCACGGCAGCGCACTAAGGGGGACAAACAAGGAGGACCCTGAGTTTGAGGCCAGCCTAGGCTACATGAGGCCTTGTCTCAAAAAAGAGGTGGGGGTGGGGCTGAGGATGGCTCCGTGCCCCCCAGTTCCCACATAAAATCCAGTAGTTGGCAGCATACACTGAAAAGCCCAGCACCGTGTGGGGCAGAGGCAGGCAGATCCTGGAGCTTCCCGGCCTGTCAGCCAAAATGACAAGCATGAGCTTCAGTGAGATGGCTCAGCTGGCAAAACATGCTTGCCACACATCCTGGTGATCCCGGGAGCCTGTGGTGGGAGGAGGAGGGGACCACTTTGCAGAAGTTGTCCTTTAGCCTCCACACGAGCACTTGCCTCATCCCACACAAAACGATGAGGAAGGAACCTGTTACTGACCTGGTCTTCACATAAGGATTCTTGGTTATGTGCAAGCCTCTCTCCACCTAACACACACGTACATACACACGTACATAGACATGGTATTTGTCTGCCAAAACACAGTGCTATTACATGCCCATAACATGATGGACTCCAAATCGATCATTATTGATACCTGGAAAAAACATCCACCTTACGTGTTTTGACTTTTGTCACAAGATCTCACTGCAGCCCAGGTTAGTTTAAGCTTATGATAGTGCTTCCTGCCTCAGCCCACCGTTTGCTAGGGTTGCATGTGTGAGTCACCATGCCTGAACCAGGAACCAGTTTTGGTTCTGGTTGTTCTTTGTCGCTAGGGCTTACTTTTCCTAAGTTTTTCTTTTTAAGATTTATATATGCTGGGTGGTGGTAGTGCACACCTTTAATCACAGCACTCGGGAGGCAGAAGCAGGCGGATCTTTGTGGGTTCGAGGCCAGCCTGGTCTACAGAGTGAGTTCCAGGGCAGCCAGGGCTACACAGAAAAACCCAGTCTCAGAAAACAAAAAAAAAAAATTTTATTATTTTCTATACAGTATTCTGCCTGCATGTACACCTACCTACCAGAAGAGGGCACCAGATCTCTTTATAGATGGCTGTGAGCCACCATGTGGTTGCTGGGAATTGAACTCAGGACCTTTGGAAGAGCAGACAGCGCTCTTAACCTCTGAGCTATCTCTCCAGCCCCCTTGAGTTGTTTGTTTGTTTTGTTTTTGTTTCCCTAATCTTTCTGTTAGCTGACATTTGCTCCTAAGAGCATTCTTTGTTGTTAAGAAATTTTTGGAAGGGAAGTCGGAGAATCTGTGTTGCTAGAACTGTAGGAGAAAAGGAAGTTTCCGTTTTTTTTGTTGCATGACAAAGGGCACATTGGCAACTAAGAAGGTGACATCTTTTAGATTTGCCTGAAAATGCCTGACTTGCGGCCTTGTTTTGAGGTGAAATCCTTTGTCCTCAGCCGCCTCTTCCTAGCCACTGAGACTGCAGCTGACTTGCTGCTTGCAGGTGTGAGGAGCTGTGGGGTACATCCTGGCAGATTTGAAGATCTGGGCACGGATCTGTGGCAGATTTGAAGATCTGGGCACGGATCTGTGGCAGGTTTGAAGATCTGGGCACGGATCTGTGGCAGGTTTGAAGATCTGGGCACGGATCTCTGTGGCAGGTTTGAAGATCTGGGCACGGATCTGTGGCAGGTTTGAAGATCTGGGCACGGATCTCTGTGGCAGGTTTGAAGATCTGGGCACGGATCTGTGGCAGGTTTGAAGATCTGGGCACGGATCTCTGTGGCAGGTTTGAAGATCTGGGCACGGATCTCTGTGGCAGGTTTGAAGATCTGGGCACGGATCTCTGTGGCAGGTTTGAAGATCTGGGCACGGATCTGTGGCAGGTTTGAAGATCTGGGCACGGATCTCTGTGGCAGGTTTGAAGATCTGGGCACGGATCTGTGGCAGGTTTGAAGATCTGGGCACGGATCTCTGTGGCAGGTTTGAAGATCTGGGCACGGATCTGTGGCAGGTTTGAAGATCTGGGCACGGATCTGTGGCAGGTTTGAAGATCTGGGCACGGATCTCTGTGGCAGGTTTGAAGATCTGGGCACGGATCTGTGGCAGGTTTGAAGATCTGGGCACGGATCTGTGGCAGGTTTGAAGATCTGGGCACGGATCTCTGTGGCAGATTTAAAGATCTGGGCACGGATCTGTGGCAGGTTTGAAGATCTGGGCACGGATCTCTGTGGCAGGTTTGAAGATCTGGGCACGGATCTCTGTGGCAGGTTTGAAGATCTGGGCACGGATCTCTGTGGCAGGTTTGAAGAGCGAGGGGTACATCTCAGCGGGCACTGTTGTAGAATGGACATTGGAAATTCAGATTTCTGTCTCTTAAAACGGGAGAATACAGCTATATGGGTCAGAATCCCTGTAGAAGGCAGAGGGAGAGGACCTAAGCATGGGCCTGCTGTGCAGCTCTCCCTCAGCCTGGTTGGTTGTCAGTTCCATCCTGGAGGCGTTCAGATCCTGGCTCGTGGCCTGCTGCACACATGCTCCTTTGTGAGTTCTTAAAGCATCCAAGTTGGGGACCTTGGAGCTTGATTATTAGAACTATGACTTTCATTTTCTGTGCTCTAATTTTGTCCATTTTTTAACGCAGGTGGCTAGTTACTTTGCTGGTGTGGTCTCTCTCTCACTAGGCTATTTCTTCTTCTAGGATCTTAGTAACATTGGCCCTGCTTATGACAACCAAAAGCAAAGCAGCGCCGTGTCTGCTGGTGGGAACCTGAACGGTATGTGTTTGAAGTCCTGTTGAAAGTTGGTCTAAGTGTGAAAGCCTTGCCTGGGATTGGGTGGTCTTCAGGATGGCCCACATCTAGAAAACTGCTAAGAGGCTTTTAAGTTCAAAACTCAGATTTTAGCAGCTAAAGTATCTACACTTGGGAAATGATAATGGAAGAGAGCTTTTGTCACTTTACAGCAGTTTGGTCTTATTAGTATTTTATTAACACGTTAGCTGTGGACATCAGTGGGATGCACTGCATGTGTGAATACATCGGACAGTGATGATGTCTGTCCACCCAAACTCAATATGCACTGAAGTGAGACAGATTCCATGTAAAACTCTGTACAATTTTCAGGTTAGACTTTCTTTGTTTTTGTTAGATTCCACATCTCTATCATAGTAAACACTTAATTTGGCAAATTCATTTGCTTTCCACTATTTTTCCATAGCTCAACAATCACTTGATCACCTTTGTGCATCTAATTTTTCTTGCCCTGAATTTCAGCCTAGTCAGCACATCAGCATTTCTGTAGGGATCACCCACTGCGGCGGTTTTTCCCCGTTTGGTAATCCACCTAATTAATGGAGGGAATTCTCTTTGCTGCTAATCTAATGAGAAGTAGGGGGCTAGGCAGTAGCTTAGTGGCTGCCCATCCCACGCTGCATGGTTCACGAACTTGTCTTTTAGAATCGGAGCATCTTAAATATATAATCTAGTCCACAGTTAATGTTCTAAGGTGTGTTGGAAATGTGAGTGTATTGTTTCTGTTCTTACACCATGCTTTCTCTTGGAGACTGTTGATATCTGACAATACATAGTGCCGCTTCTGTCCTTACAGGTGGAGCTGCTTTGGGAGGTGAATGCCTCTCTGTCTTCTTTCAGCCTCAGACTTAAGTATCTTGTGGTTTGAAGTGCTTTCTGCTGAGCTTTGTTAGAAGCTAAACTCCATAACTTTAAAGCATTGTGAAAGTGGTGTGACAGCACTTACTATGGAGCTGTGGTTCTAGTCTGATGGTGGGAGTAAAAGCTTGCCGTTGTCATATTCTGCCTGACACAGCCAGCCAGTAGTCCCCTTTAGTGTTGCTCACTCTGTTCAAGCAGCGCTAAATGGCAGTAGATTTGGCAGGTTTATGATTGATAATCATGTCATCATAACTGTTTGATGATAAACCTTTTATGAACTGTCTAAATGCCAGTCAGGTTCATAAAAGGACATTCGGAATTAATCTGGTGTGTGTGTGCAGAATATGACCTGCCCTCCATGTCTTCATTCTCTTATTGCAGCAGAACTGCTGGTAATTTCCGAGCTTGTTCCAAATGTACATATAGCACTCTGTGCAGTTGTTTATATAAAGGTGTTTTCCTGCAGTTCAGGGACCATTTTCTGGAAAGAAAAACAAACAGAGGAATGATAGAAATGAAAATAAAATTACACAGTACTTACTTCAAAACACATAAGGTAATACTCCTGGTGACATGAATATATGCCTAAGTGTTCTAATATAAAATATATAAATATATAAATTTGATTTGCCCTTACCTCCACAAACCAAGCCAATGTAACCTAACTTGGCTCATTGGCACAGGATTAAGTATATTGATATGGAACTAAAAATTGCTTACTAAATTTAAAGCCTTCATTCTTGTGTCATGTATAAGCATGGTGAATTTACAGACACTGCAGAGAAACACCTTTTTAGTATTTCTGTTTTTGTTTTCTATGTTTGGTGTACTTTTGTCTTGCTGGATATTCAAATGCTTTATGTAGATAATATCTTTTAATGTTTATAAAATATATTATGCAGTTCAAGCAAGTGGACATTGACCTTCAGTAAGGACATTTTTTATTGATGTTTTGTATTAAGTGATGAAAAAAGCATAGTTCATGCAGTTGTTTTCTTTCTTTTTTCTTTTTTTTTTTTTAGCTGTGGGTGCGTGGAATCTGGGTACAAATGCATTTGTGTCACAACCCCATTGGTATAGTCCATAGGAAAGGGCTTGAAAGGTGACTTAGCCAGTAAAGGCGCCTACAGTAAGCCTGCTGCTTCAGTCCAGGCCCTGGAGCCCCAGAAAGTACAGAAGCAACTCTACAGAGCTATCCTCTGACCTCCACATAATGGATGGATTGATTGGTTCCTTTTTTTTTTTTAATCACAGCGCTTGGGAGTCAGAGGCAGAGATAGGTGGATCGCTGTGAGTTCGAGGCCATCCTGGTCTATAAAGCGAGTCCAGGACAGTCAAGGCTACACAGAGAAAGCCTGCCTTGAAAAACAAAAAACAACAACAAAAAAAAAGAAGATTGAGTTACACAACTCAGATATCAGGCATACTAGATTCATGTGACCTTTCTGTCTGAATATTGGCCTAGGATATTAGCTGTGAAAGACAACTGATCCTTCTAGGAGCAGGCTAAAATCCAATATACATCAAGAAAAAAAAGTTCCGTGCTGTTACACAAATGCACTGGGAATGGTAGTCCCCATGGACTCTGAGTGCCTTGTGCCTCCATCGAGGCTCTGTGAAAGTGTTCTGCCATCTCTTCAAAGGGGGAATCGCAGCAGGAAGCAGTGGGAAAGGCAGAGGAGCCAAACGCAAGCAGCAAGATGGAGGGACAGCAGGGACTACCAAGAAGGCCCGAAGGTGTGAACATACCCCACCCCACTTACCCTCCTCCCTATTGGTGTGATGCAGGCAAAAGCCACGGAAAGGGGGAAAAACCACATTCTTATGCTTTGTCTGGGGTTTTGCTTGCTTGTTGTCAATGAGCCCTGAGCCCCTGCTAAGACAGAATAATTTCAAGTGAGGTCATCTCTTTGATGAACTCATTACTATAAACATAGATCCTTGCTCTGGGAGTACAGCTCAGTAACAGAGGGCTTGCTTGGCATGGTAAGACCCAGGTTGGATTCCTAGCATTGAAACAACAGTCCTAATAACAGTGTCTTCTGTTCCCTTATGAGATCTTGAGAAGGCTAGATGGGGAAGAGAAAATAGAGCTCACTAAATGTTACTTCCTTAACTTCCTGCCTCTCCTTTCTCATGTCTCTTCCTTTCCTGTTGTCTGAAGCTGAGGTGATGAAATCCAGGTCACTTCTGCTTTAGACTGGCAACCGAGAGTAAATCTCCTGCCTCCAGGTTTCTGTCCCTTGGTTTGTATACTAATGAGCTAGAGGGCTGGGATGTTACAGCTCAGTTTCTGTGCTAGAGCAAAGGGGGCTGGGATGTTACAGCTCAGTTTCTGTGCTAGAGCAAAGGGGGCTGGGATGTTACAGCTCAGTTTCTGTGCTAGAGCAAAGGGGGCTGGGATGTTACAGCTCAGTTTCTGTGCTAGAGCAAAGGGGGCTGGGATGTTACAGCTCAGTTTCTGTGCTAGAGCAAAGGGGGCTGGGATGTTACAGCTCAGTTTCTGTGCTAGAGCAAAGGGGGCTGGGATGTTACAGCTCAGTTTCTGTGCTAGAGCAAAGGGGGCTGGGATGTTACAGCTCAGTTTCTGTGCTAGAGCAAAGGGGGCTGGGATGTTACAGCTCAGTTTCTGTGCTAGAGCAAAGGGGGCTGGGATGTTACAGCTCAGTTTCTGTGCTAGAGCAAAGGGGGCTGGGATGTTACAGCTCAGTTTCTGTGCTAGAGCAAAGGGGGCTGGGATGTTACAGCTCAGTTTCTGTGCTAGAGCAAAGGGGGCTGGGATGTTACAGCTCAGTTTCTGTGCTAGAGCAAAGGGGGCTGGGATGTTACAGCTCAGTTTCTGTGCTAGAGCAAAGGGGGCTGGGATGTTACAGCTCAGTTTCTGTGCTAGAGCAAAGGGGGCTGGGATGTTACAGCTCAGTTTCTGTGCTAGAGCAAAGGGGGCTGGGATGTTACAGCTCAGTTTCTGTGCTAGAGCAAAGGGGGCTGGGATGTTACAGCTCAGTTTCTGTGCTAGAGCAAAGGGGGCTGGGGTGTTACAGCTCAGTTGGTAGAGTTCTTCCTAACATAGACAAAACCCTGGGTTTAATCCCAAGAATTGGATAAGCCAGGGATGGTGGCACACACCTGTAATCCTTATACTGGGAAGGTAGAAGCAGGAGGATCCAAGTTTCCAGGACATCTTCAGCTACATTGTAAGTTGGAGACCAACATGGGATACATAACTTTTTGTCTCAAAAATTAAGATGGGGGCTAGAGATCTGACTCTGTGGTTAAAAGCTCTTGTAGCTCTTGCAGAGAGAGGGCTTGGATTTGTTTCTTACACGTACATGGTGACTCAACAACCATCTGTAATTACAGTTCTAGGGGAATCTGATGCCCTCTTCTGGCCTCCACGCACCCAGGCACATGTGTGGAGCATAAATATACATGTGGACCAAGCATACATATAAAACAAAAACAAGTCTTTTAAAAGCAAAATAAATGTACTAAAAGAAACCACCCTTATTCACCCTGTTTCTCCTGTGCCTTCTCCCTTAATATGACCGTTCAACTTGTAAGGTGACTGACAGTATGTGTGTAAAGAGTCCCCAGGAGTTAGTTCTCAGTCCCCTACAAACCACAAGTAATTTAACCAAATCTCTGCAGGAAGTAAAGTGAGTCATTGAAGTTAAACAAAGCATTTGTTGTAAAATTGCATGTATTCCACCAGAAACAGCAAATCAGAGGCCTTTCCTTAAAGGATACAAGGCAGGTGAACTAGAGAGGGCTTCAGTTTCTTCACTTAGTTTCTCTTTTTTCAGTGACCCCTTGTTTTCTGCTCAACGTCTTCCCCCTCATGGCTACCCTTTGGAACATCCATTTAACAAAGATGGCTACCGGTATATTCTAGCTGAGCCCGATCCTCATGCCCCTGATCCAGAGAAGCTTGAACTTGACTGCTGGGCAGGAAAACCTATTCCTGGAGACCTCTACAGAGCCTGCTTATATGAACGAGTCTTGTTAGCCCTGCATGATCGAGGTGTGTAACTTTAAATGATCATTTAGAAATTGTACTGGTTAGTTTTTTTGTTTTTTTTTTTTTAATCATCTTTAAGAGGGGACCCTAAGAGAAAATGCCTCCATCCGATTGGCCTGTGGGCAATCTGTATGGCATTTTCTTGATTGATAATTGACATGGGAGGGCTCAGCTCACTGTAGGTGATGCTATCTCTGCCTATATAAGAACACAACTTGAGCAAGGCATGGAGGCAGAGGCAAGCTGATTTCTGTCAATTTGAGGCCAGCCTGGTCTACAAAGTGAGTCCAGGATAGCCAAGGCTACACTAAGAAATGCTGTCTCGAAAAAGGGGTGGGGGGAGGCATCCTGAACAAGCTATGGAAAAGTAAGCCAGTAAGAGCATTCCTCAATGGTTTCTGCCTCAGTTCATGTGCTGACTTCTCTCAGGGAGGGACTGTGGTGTGGAAGTGTATGATGAAATAAACCCTCCTCCCCAAACTGCATTTGGTCATGATGTTTATTATAGCAATAGAAATCTAGGTCAGAAATCAGTACCAGGATTGCGAGGTATTGCTGTGGTAGATCTATGTTGGGAAAATGTTTAGAACTCTGGTAAAGCCATTAGAGTGCAGAGCAGAACAGGTTGTTCCACGGATGCTTGGAAGATAAGAATGCTGAGAGCGTTGCACATGATGGAGGGAAGACTGAGAGTCCCTCAGAGACGCGAGATTTGATACTGTGGTTTCTGGTCAGCCAGGGCCGAAGAAGAAACTGTGGTTAAGAAGACAGCAGCAACATTGAGGTAAAATCTTCTAGGAAGTCTTTCCTTAGGGGCAGCACACAAACCTTTGGTCCAGTGTGGGCCAAGGCTGCATTTCAAGCTGTCAGCCAGACGAGTCTTCACAACTTACTGGTTTTGGCAGCTTTTGAACTGCATGATTAAAAGAGTCACAGAGAAGCTGAGGCTGAGCACTGTGACAGGCTGGGAAAGGCCATTGATGAAGGTGCTGTTTGGTTACTCAGGATTCAAGGGGTCATAGAAGTACCGTTTGGTAAGGTTGGAGTCCCTGAAGTGTGGCCGTGGAAGCCATTGTTGAAGATACAGCTCAGTTGTTGTGAAGGTGCTGGATTTGAGGAGTCATGCCGAGAAGAGAAGCTGAGGCTTGACACATTGTGCAGGATTGGAGTCCCTACCGAGTGGCCAGGAGAGGCTCCTGGTGAAGGTGCAGCACAGTTGCAGTGGAGGCTCCTGGGCATTGTAGGTGCCATGACCATGGTACAATGCTAAGGACAGTGGCAGGTGTGACGTGGAGCCTGTCTGATCGAAAGGGATTTGGTGCATGTGCTGCAGGTGGCAAAACCCGAGAAGTGCACCTGCCACACCCTTTGGAGCCCCAGACACAGGACACTTACACTTGGAATTTGTCAACAGCAATAGAAATCTACTAGGTCATCCAAATTTCCTTTATCATAGCCTGTTCTCGGGAGCTTGTCTTCACCCACAAGACCTGTATTAAACTTTTTTGAGGGTAGTTTCCCATGATTAGTTATTCCCATTAAGTACAAGTTTAAAATTTGCACCATCTTGTACAGCCACAAAGGAACCCAGCTTTCCACACTTAAACTCTGTGGGGGAGAAACTCAGATCACATCCAAACCATAGCAAGTATGCTCACGTTAGTGCCTCCAGAGTGCCTCATGGAGGAGAGGGCATTTGTAAACTAAGCTGGACATAAACCTGTAGCCATGGTGAATTCATACCAACACCTGGAATTCCAGCCAGACAGCAGAGGATGTCTCCTTGTAGCCTTCCCCTTTTATATATTTGTGACTTGTTTATCCAACAGTGGAAAACTTGACTTAACAAACAAAAAACTTGTATGACTAGATACTGTGGGCAGTTACATGTAGTGTACTTACTTGCCTGCTAATAACCCTGTATGATAATTTCAGAAAGTACAGTTTCATTAGCCAGGAACAACTTTTACTGCCAGAATGTAAGAAAGTATTTGTTTGCTTTTGGGTGTGTTCTTAATGGGGTGAGGGTTGTAGCTCAGTAGTGTAGCACTTAAATAATACATGAGTTCATTCCCTAGCACCGCACACACAGCGTACAGAGAAATGAGACTTGTCACACGAGAATACAACTGTGAGAAATCATTAGAATGTAGTATTTGTGTGTAGTTCTGTTTGACTTTAGTATCCATCAAGACGCTGTTAGCTTAGTTGTTTCCCCCCTCCTTTTCTTAGTGTGATATGCAGCCAGGTTGATTTGCTGGAGTGTTCTATCATTTTTCGTCCTCCTATATCTTGGTATGTGAGTGTAGGAGTGGGTGTGTGTTGCATCTGTGTAGGTGTGTGGGGGCTGCATGTATGTTTGTGTTGTGTGTGGGTGCTGTGTGTAGGTGATGTGTGTAGGTGGGTGTGCCGTGGGCACACATGGAGGTCAGAGGATAGCTCTGGAATCAGTTCTGTTTGGGTAGATTCCAGGGATTGAACTCAGGTCAGAAGCTTTGTGCATCAGTGCCCTTGACCCACTGAGCTGAAGGACGACATCCTGTCATCCTTTCATTTTGCTCTGTGCACTGTGTGCTACTTCACAAACTAGTACTCTTTATGATTTCCTTGTTGTTGTTGTTGTTGTTGTTGTTTGGGGTTTTGTTTTTCAAGATAGGGTTTCTCTGTGTAGTCCTGGCTGCAAACTTAGAGATTCGCCTGCCTTTGCCTCCTGAGTGCTGGGATTGAGGGTGTGCACCACCACCTACAATTTCTATTTTAATTTGGGTGTATAGGTGTGTCTGTGAGTGTATGCCCTAAGTGTGTAGGTGCTCAGCGGCCAGAAGATGGCATGGGAGCTCCTGGAGCTGGAGTTATAGGAAGCCATGAGCTGCCTGACATGGGTGTCGGGAACTGAACTCACATCCTTTGGAAGAATGCTCTTAACTACTGAGGCATTTCTTCTGCCCCTTGTTTTCCCATTTAATAGCTTTATAGAACTCCAAAATAATCCCTAAAACAAGGGAAGAGAGAGTATGGGGTTTCCTGTCATCTTGTGTGGCACTGGTCTCTGCACTCAGTTGTTCACTTCAGCTTTAGCTGGTTGATTGCTGGGGATTAAGCACTGAACCGTCAGCATTGGCAAACGTGTTCCCTACCTGGCCGTGGAGGCACGTGCGCATCCTTCCAGTTTTCTGCAGGCTGAGTCAGGAGTGTTGCCACAAATTTGAGGTCACACAATGCACACCAGAGCTATGTTGCAAGGTCCTGTCTAAAACAAAACATTATGTCACTAAGTCTCTCCCACACCCAAGTGAGGGAATTGAGCTGTCTCATGAAAGAATTTGTTATATTTTAAAAATCTTTACATCTTTATAGAACCAGTATGTAATCAATAAAATCAGGAAATGCACATCTCACTGCTGCCAATTTTCAGAGCCTTCTCGAGTTTCCTGTTTCATCCTGCAATGTCCTATGTAAGAGAAGATCCAGGTGCGGTCCCCTCTTGTGCTTAGTGTCCTGCGTTGTAGGATTCTCAGCACTGCAGCAGTTCCTGTCCATGGCTTTGGTGCGTTTAGAGAGGACAGAAGGCATATTTCTTGTTTTTATTTTGGTTGGATTGGTGCTTTTTTGTTTTGTTTTAGGCAGGGTTTCTCTGTGTGGCCATGGCTGTCCTGGACTCCCTTTGTAAACCAGGCTGTTTGTAAAACACACAGCCATCTGCCTGCCTCTGCCTCTCAAGTGCTGAGATTAAAGGTGTGCACTACAGTGCCCAGCTTTTTTTAGGCCTCTTTTTATAATCTGAGTATAGTCAAGGGATTCAGGCCTCTGAGTACCTCAGATAACTATCTGCCTTGATTCTCTCCCTTTGAAGCTCCCCAGCTAAAGATCTCTGATGACCGGCTGACTGTGGTTGGAGAGAAAGGCTACTCCATGGTACGGGCCTCTCATGGGGTACGGAAAGGTGCCTGGTACTTTGAAATCACTGTGGATGAGATGCCACCAGACACTGCTGCCAGGCTGGGCTGGTCCCAGCCCTTAGGTAAGCTGAGGGCACTCTGTGGGCCTTACAGCGGGAATATCTGGCTTAGGGTTTACCAGATTATGATCCTAAAATTAAACTCCTGAAGTAGTTACAAACGTGACCACAGGATGTGCAGAGAAAGCAGGAGCTTTTCCTTTAACAGACCAGTTAACCTATAGTCCTCTGACTTTCATGTGTCTTCTCATTGGAACAGGTAACCTTCAAGCTCCCTTAGGTTATGATAAATTTAGCTATTCTTGGCGGAGCAAAAAAGGGACCAAGTTCCACCAGTCTATCGGCAAACACTACTCGTCTGGCTATGGACAAGGAGATGTCCTAGGGTTTTATATCAACCTTCCCGAAGACACAGAGACAGCCAAGTCACTGCCGGACACTTACAAAGACAAGGTGAGCTTGTTGTCCTTCACCAGCACCTTGGCTTTGACACCTCTGGCAGCAGTGCCCAGAGCTTGAGTTTGGTTGTGATGGTGCCCCCTGGTTCAGACAGAGCAACAAAACTGAAAGAATTTAAGGTTTAGAACCGGAGAAGTCACCTAAATTCGACCATAAACGTGTTATCAATTCATTCTTTTTTGTGTGTGTGGACCACAGTGAAGTTGGTAGACATTGTTGTAATAAGCCCAATAGGTACTTTAGGAACTGTACTGCTACACATTGTTCAGTTTCCGGTGTTTCCGAGACAGGGTCATGCCTGTGTGTAGCCCTGGCTGTCCTGTAACTCTGTAGACCAGGCTGGCCTCAAACTCACAGAGATCCACCTTCCTCTGCCTCCTAAGTGCTGGCATTAAAGGTGTATGCCATCACACCCAGCTCAACTTTGTTTTTATATCTATCTGTCTGTCTCTCTGTCTATCTATCTATTTATACAATTTTACACAGAGAAACCAAAAAGTAATTTTTTAATTTATTTTTTCCAAAAAGTAATTTTTAGATGAAATATACATATATATTTTTTAAGATTTATTTATTAAATATATAGTGTTTTGCCTGCATGCATGCCAGCACACCAGAAGAGGGCACCAGATCTCAGCATAGATGGTTGTGAGCCATCATGTCATTGCTAGGAATTGAACTCAGAACCCTTGGAAGAGCAGACAACAGTACTCTTAACCTCTGAACTATCTCTCTAGCCACCAGCTTTTTACACGCTAGGCTAGCATGTAGCTCTTTTTCTTTCTTTCTTTTTTGTTTTTAAGTTGTTGTGTATGTGTTTTGCATGCATGTGTGTATACATACATATGTATAATACACACACACACACACACACACACACACACACACACACACACCTCCCCCCCCCCCCATGTGTATGCCTGGTGCTCACAGAGGGAATTGAATTACCTGGAACCAGAGAAACAGATGATTATGAGCTGTCATATAAATACAGAATCAAACTGGGTCCTCTGCAAGAAGAACAGTTGTTGCTCTTAACTGTTTAATTGTCTCTAGTGGTAGCACACACCTTTAATCCTAGCACTCTGGAGGCAGAGGCAGGCAGATCTCTGTGAGTTCAAGGCCAGCCTCGTTTACAGAGTGAGTTCCAGGACATCCAGGGCTGCACAGAGAAACCCTGTCTTGAAAAAGAAACAAAAAATAATTGTCAAATTTACTTACTTTTGTTTTATTATTAGTGTTTTGCCTGCTTATATATATGTGCACTCTGTGAGTGCCTGATGCCCAGAGTCAAAAAGAGGACAGTGGATCTCCTAGAACTGAACTTAGAGATTGTTGTGAGTCACCATGTAGGTGTCAGGTCCTCTGGAGGAGCAGCCAGGACTCTTAACCACTGACCCATCTCTCCAGCCCCAGCCTTCTATTCAGTTTTAATGATATCTTTTTTAAAAAGAAGATTTTTTAAAATTATGTGTATGTATGGGGGTGTGTATACCTGATTGTACTGCCCACAGAGTTCAGCCATGTCAGATTGATCCACTTGAGTTGGAGTTACAGGTAGTTTTCAGCCACTGCAAATGGGAGCTGGGAACCAAACTCAAGTCCGCTGCAAGAGCAGTACCTGCTCCTAGCCACTGAGCCATCTACCGGTTTAGCCCTGATGTATCTTCTGATGAACCAAATGTTAATGTTTATGTGGTTAATGTTTTAGTTTTGGTTTTTAGTTTTCTTCTATACATTTATTCCTATTATTTAATAATTTGGGGGTACCCACAAGTCATAAAAATATCCTCTATGGGGGCTGGAGAGATGGCTCAGACGTCTAGAGCACTGACTGCTCTTCTAGAGGTCCTGAGTTCAGTTCCCAGCAACCACATGGTGGTTCTCAACCATCTATAACATGCTCTGATGCCCTTTACTGGCCTGCAGGTGTACTACTTATAAATAAATAAATCTTTAAAAAAATATATCGTCCATGTTTACCTTTGGCCTTGCATTATGTCACTGATAACTTTGAAATAATACTTTGAATAAAGTATGGTGTGGAGGTTGACCCTATTTTTCCTTAGGAATCAAATTATTCCAACATCATGTATTTAATTTCTTGTATTCTCCATTGGATTTCTTGGTGTGCTTAGTGAAAATCAAACAGTCATACAAATGATTCTTGTCAGTGATGCCCAAAATGTTAAAGAATAAGTTTTGCAGGCTGGAGAGATGGCTCAGCGTTAAAACCACTTCCAGAGGACCCTAGTTCAATTCCCAACACCCACATGGCTGATTACCACTGTCTATAACTCAGGATCTGACACCCTCACACAGATGTACTTCCGTGCAAAACACTAATGTACATGAAATAAAATAATAATGAAAAAAGACGTCTTGGGGGCTGGAGAGATGGCTCAGAGGTTAAGAACACTAACTGCTCATCTGGAGGTCCTGAGTTCAATTCCAAGCAACTACATGGTAGCTCACAACCATCTATAATGCGCCCTCTTCTGGCCTGTAGGTGCAAGCTGGCAGAGCACTGTATATATAATAATAAATAAATCTTTAAAAAATAAAAGAAAGTCTTGCCAGGTGGTAGTGGCATAAGCCTTTAATCTCAGCACTTGGGAGACAGAGGCAGGTGGATCTCTGTAAGTTGGGGGCCAGACTGGTCTACAGAGCAAGTTCCAGGAGAAACCCTTCCTCGAACAACCAAAGAGAGGAGGGAGTGGGGGGGTGGGGTAGAGGTAGGGAGTGAGAAAGTTTAGGCTCTGAAACTTTTTCCCAATAATGTTTATTTTATAGGTACTTTGTGGTTTAAAGAAAAAAAGTGTAGTGTGTGTATAATTCTCTGCCTAAGGACCTTTTTTGGAAATGTTTAACAAACATGTCCAGCTAATCTCCTTTAAGAAGCACTTAGGAGCTGGGCATAGTGGCCCATGTCTTTAATCCTTACACTTGGGAGACAGGCAGGCAGATCTCTGTAAGTTCAGGGCCCACCTGGTCTATGAGATGAGTTCTAGGACAGCCAGAGGTACAGAGGTACCTAGTGAGACCCTGACTTGGCAGGGGCTAGGAGCCACTTAAGAATTGAAAATTGACAAAACTCAGTGGCAAAGACTTTACAAGGACGTTGCACTGTCTGTGTGAATCTGAGTTTATTTTCTCCATGATGATCTATCTGGTTTTTCAATGTGTCTTTTTCTTTTTTCTTACTGGATTTTCAAGGCTTTAATAAAGTTCAAGAGTTATTTGTATTTTGAAGAAAAAGACTTTGTGGACAAAGCAGAGAAGAGCCTAAAACAGACTCCCCATAGTGAGGTGAGTCACAGTCATAAACATGTCAGAATAGTAAGTCTTTGAAGATCAAGACTCCTTGAGGATAAAAGTAAGGCAGCCTAGGCTCAAGGGGACTGAAGGGTGCTGGGTAAGGTGCTGTCTATAGCTAAGAACTTCCTTCTTCGCGTAGATTGTGGCTCCCTCTGTAACGTGTGTTGCATGAGAGTATTCTTCCTGGGACTCTAAAGAAAGGGCTACAAAGACAGTGACCTGATAAGAAACCATGCAGGAGAGTAAAGAAGCCAGTGAGATACTCTTCTTATTGAGGGAGATGCCTAAGCATAGAGGGACACCCAAACTAGAAGAGACTGCTCTGTCACTTGGAGATACCAGGGGCTGGGCAGCTCACTCTCTGTTCTAGAATTCTCCCTGCCTTCCCTTGCCAGGAATCATTACTGCAGCCCAAGGTCCCAGCACAATCAAAGAAGGACTGCTGGCACATCTGAGTCACCCTCAAGGCCCAAAGATGAAAAAGAATGGGGAGTGGGGAGAAATCCTGAAAAGCCGTGCGGGTCAATAGGAGAAGTGTGAGATGGAGAACCTAGAGGTCTAATTGTTTTGGTGCCAGAAATTATATCAGTTGAAAGCTGAAACAGGCACAGAAAAGTTCTTGCCAGAAAGAAAAGTCTTTCTGATACTTCTAAGTACAGAATGATGAAAGTTGGGTGTGTGGCACATGCTGGTAACCACAGTGCTTATGGGGTACACAGGAATTGAGGGTCACCCTCAGCTGCAGAGTGAGCTGGAGGCCAGTGTAGACTACATGAGACTGTCTCAGTCCCCCCCTCCCTGTAAAGTATAATGAATAATGGAATATAGAACTGTCTGGTATATGTAGCATGGAAATTCAAAAACAACCCTAAAGTCAGCTGGAATAATGCATGTGTACATTAATTTCACTTGAAAAGTCTAAAATAGCAGTACTATTATTACATAAGATGTATGTTATTCTTAGAATGAGCACATCGTTGTCACTCTGGTAGCAGAATTAAGTGTTCTGCAATTGAGTTGCTTTTCTTATTTTTAATCTTATTTTGTTCTTTGTAAAATTCTGAAGTAAAACCTTCATCTTCATTTCAGATAATATTTTATAAAAATGGCGTCAATCAGGGTGTGGCTTACAAAGATATTTTTGAAGGAGTTTACTTTCCAGCCATCTCACTGTACAAGAGCTGCACGGTATGTACCCTGCATTTGGTCTGTTTGTATAACTTACAGGAAGTGTGTGGGTGGGTTCTAATGAAAGAGCCATTGATTTGAGGGGAAAGTGATTTCTAGAAAGAAATCCAAACTGCCTCTGAGAGGCCTGGAAATGTAGACACATTTGGATGTCTCAGAATGTTTGCATGGGCGAAGTCATGCATTAGTATACACTGTGCTTTGCAGGTAGGTGGTAGTGTGCAATGTGAAAATTAAAAAACACATGCATTTGTAACATGTGTTACATGCATTGGTGTCATGTTTGATGGCCTGCCATCAATAACTGTTTCTTAAACTTTTAAAAATATATATGGTGGCACATGCTCTTAATTCCAGTACTTGGAAGGCAGAGGCTAGCTGATCTCTGTGAGTTCAAGGCCAGGAGTTCCAGGACCGTGAGGTCTTGCCAAAAAAAAAAAAAAAAAAAAAAAAAAAGTCTTGGATGATGAAAGAGACTATCCTTACTACGTGTTTAAAAAGGAAAACTTAGCATATGGAGATTTCCATAGTTTATTACCTTCTATGGAACAAAAGTAAAATGAGGAATTCTCTAGTCTCCAAACAGAAATCAATTAGAAGTCTGCTTCTTCCTGATGCTTGATAGACATTAGGGTGTTGACCACTGTTAGCAATGTTAACATATATTTTGTTTGTTCCAGTTACACCCTAAGTATCTTAGCAACACTGTTTTATTTTGGAACAGGGTCTGCTATGTAGCTCAAGCTAGCCTCAGTCTTGGGACCCTCCTGCCTCAGCCTCTAGTGTGTGCACCACAGTCTTACTGCCTCTTCTTTCCCCTTAACTATCCGTGCCAACTGAACTTTTGTTTTCTTTTTCCGTTTTTTTATTTGTTTGTTTTTTTCTTTCTGTGTCTGCTTGAATTGAACGTATCCCAGGTTTCCATTAACTTTGGACCATCTTTCAAGTATCCTCCAAAGGACCTCACTTACCACCCTGTGAGTACCATTAGAATGTAACATGCATCCTTGCTATCATTTTTTCTGTGGCTTTTGTAATCACCCATTTTCCTGGTTTCTTTTTTCCTCCTGCAGATGAGTGACATGGGCTGGGGTGCTGTGGTAGAACACACACTGGCTGATGTTTTGTATCATGTGGAGACAGAGGTGGATGGAAGGCGCAGTCCACCCTGGGAACCCTAACCAATCCTTGCTTCAGACAACTTTGTGGAACAATATTGGGGTTTTGCTTTTGTTTATATAAAGTGTCAAATGTTTTCCCAAAGATGCTGCAATACATTTTCATCAAGGTGAAAGAGGCTGGGTGGGGCTGCAGCAGACTCTCTGCTGTCAGCATTTCCTCTCCACTTTGGGAGGGCCATAAGTCAACAACTGCTGATTCTGAAGATGCTGTAAACCCCTGTAACACTGGTGCTGTGCCACATGCTGCCAGCTGGACTCGGTACCTTCCTATGTTTTCTGAAAAGAGAGTAATCATGCCCAAGCAGATAGCTTATTTAGAAATGTTTGCATCCCTGCTGGCTTTTGGGGAGGCAAGTGTGTTTCTGAAAGTGGCTGAAATCAGTGGCAGCACATTCCAAAGCAATCTAAAGGCAATCTTTTTGATGTGGAGTTTGAGGATCTGTGTAGCTAGTAGGTTTCTACAGACTGTAATTGTGAAAAGAATTTGCCTGCAGGT
This sequence comes from Acomys minous, assembly GCF_964271855.1. Lineage (NCBI taxonomy): Eukaryota > Metazoa > Chordata > Mammalia > Rodentia > Muridae > Acomys > Acomys minous. The sequence continues at coordinate 16,735,655 of NC_140497.1, read as the reverse complement.
TTAACAGAGTTAGATCTTTTCTCCAATTAAACTTGTTTTCAAGCTTGTGTGGTACTTGGCTTCACTTGAGGTTGAGTTTCTTTTTATTATTATTATTATTATTATTATTATTATTATTATTATTATTATTATTATTAATTTATTCAGATTACATCTCAATTGTTTACCCCTCACTTATCCACCCGCTCCTCCCTCCCTCTAACTTTCACCCTATTCCCCTCCCCTAGGTCTGTGACCGAGGGGAGCCTCCTTCCCCACTATATGGTCGTAGGCTATCTATCAGGTCTCATCATGGTAGCCTGCTTAACCTTTCTCTGAGTGCCACCAGGTCTCCTCATCACAAGGAAGTGGCCAAATATGGGGCACCAGAGTTCATGTCAGAGTCAGTCCCTGCTTTCCACATAACTGGAGAATGTGCTGTCCATTGGGTAGCTCTGAGTAGGGGTTCAATGTTTACTGCATGTATTGTCCTTGGTTGGTGCCGTAGTTTGAGCAGACACACCCCCCACCCCCCCACCCCACTCCACCCCCCTGGGGCTGGGCCCAGATCTGCCCATCGTGATGTTCTTCTTGTAGGTTTCTAGGACCCTCTGTCCTTCTATTTCCCCATTCTCCCATACTTCTCTCATCTAGAGTCCCAATAGGATGTACTCACATCTATTCCAATCTCCTGGTAAGTGAAGACTTTCATGGGACATCCCTTTTGGGCTAGGGTCCAATTATAAGTGAGTTTATACCATGTGAGTCTTTCTCTTTCTGGCTTAACTCATTCAGTATGATCATTTCTAGTTCCAGAGGTTGAATTCTTGTTGGTGGCAGGATGGGAGGCTTCTGACTTAAGTCTCCACTCCTCTTGTATTGCACTCCTCCCTGGGCAACCAGGTGGTTTTTTTATCCTGTGTAAACTGGAATCTTAAATAGCAAGAATGGGAAAGGCTCTTCCAGCTCCTCTCTGTAAACCTGGTGTTGATGTGTGCAAGTTGTTCTCTGCCTGCCTGCCTTCCTAATAGCCAAAGGTTAAGAGAGAACAATGACACTGAATGTTCCTTTAGGGGGACTCCCTTAGTTCCCTCCCTTTTAAATACATCAGTCAGTGGCAAGTGCACACCCCTGGAGTTACCTAAAGACTTCCCTATGTAAGCACAAGGTAAAGTGGTTTACCAAGAGCTAGGTAGGACGCAGAATTATAGAACATTCCTACATTTCTATTGTTCTTCTAATTATTTTGTTTTGCTATTTAAGAAATTCCTCAAGGTTCAAGTGAATATTGTATGGTGGTTTTTGTTTTGTTTTTGTCTTTGTTTGGTTTTAGTTTTCTTGCTTTTTCAGGATAGGGTTTCTCTGTGTAGCCTTGGTTGTCAGGGACTCTCTTTGTAGTCCAAGCTGGCCTCGAACTCACAGAGATCCATCTGCCTCCTAAGTGCTGGGATTAGTGCCACCAAGCCCGGTTGAGTAAATGCTATCTTAACACAAATGGTGGAGCTCTTACACTTTGTCCTGCTGACTGACCTAGACTCCCTGTTTCATACATTGAGTATCAAAGCGTTTTGAGGCAGGGTCTCTGTAGCCTGGCTGGCTATGTAGACCAGGCTAGCCTCAGACTGACTTCGTGCTTCCTTTGGGGGAGTCAGCTTCTAAACACCTACTAATGCAAGGACTGGTCTGAGAAAGACAAGCCAGCTTATAGAGTGAGATCCTCCACGTTTGAAGGACTCCAAAGAAAACAAAGTGATGTTATTAGAAGAAACTACAGGTAAGATGTTAGCACAGCAATAACCATGCACAGGTCTGTCTCACCTACTAGATGTCTGTGTGTTTGGCTTTCGAAGGTTGGAGGCGACCAAAGTGCTGCTGTACCTGACAATGTGGTGGGTCCTACCATTAACCCTAGCACTCAAGAGAGGCAGAGGCAGAGGTAGGAGGGTTGGGTTAGAGAGTGAGACTCCGTCTCTAAAGAGCAAAATTGAAAATGTCACAAAAAGTGTGCAGTTGTGATCTTGCATGTGTTAATGAGGTTCGTTTGAAAGATGCAGAAAAGAACTACCCATTTAGAGGTACTTCTTGGTACCTAGATTACCATTGACAACTAGTTTTATTCAAATGTAAAATTAAACAAATGGGTAAAACATCTCAAACAGCACAAAGACACTTAACAGGGTGTGAAAGCGCAAATGATAGTGCAGGTAAAGCTGCAGTACTTTACCTTTTCTCTTGAACCCAGCACACTTGTTGCTGCACTAACTCAACAAATGATTGCTTTCTCTTAGCTGATCTTGAGAACGGTTCTATCAGAAAAGCTCTACAACTGCCCTGCCTACCACCCTGGGATGGGCAGTACTCTTATCTGTGTCAAAAGTAGACTGAAAAGAAATCAGAATGAGTTATAATAAATATCAGTTAAGTCTTAAGACTTCAATAAATACCAGTGTCCCCACTCTGTTATATTCATAAATAAGCTAGAATTCTTTGCAAATAATGGGAATTACTCACATTACTAAAACCATAAAGGACAGAAAAGTGGGCCAACAAGATGGTGCGGCAGATAAAAGTGCTTGCTGCCTACCCTGACAGCCAGGACATGGGTGGTGGAGAATTTTGCAATTGCCCTCTGACCTCCATGTGTATGCTGTGGCACATGCACATGCACACTTACACACAGGCATCAAATTAGTTTTTCTTTTAAAGAGAAAATGACTTGGAATTAGGTTGTAATAATTGCTTCATCCTTATCACATTCAGCAAAGGAATCCAGTCTATTGCAGCATATATGTGTTTGTAGCTCTTGAGTATGGCTGTGAAAGCAAATGGGTGGTGATGAGGACAGTTCCGTGGAGTCGGTTTTCAGTTCCGTCCTCCCATCTATATGTGGTTCTTGGAGTCATCAGTCTTGGTCTTGGTGGCAAGCACTTTATACACTGACATGAGTCATTTTGCTGGGCCCAACTTAAATCTTTTTAGGGAGAGAGGGGGGATAGAAATGGTTTCTCGTTGTAACAATCCTGGCTGTCCTGGACTCTCTGTAGACCAGGCTGGCCTCAAACTCAAGAGATCCTCCGTCTTTGCTTTCCAAGTGCTAGGTTTAAAGCCATGTACCACCACGCCAGGCTCCCAACTTGATCTTTATAACTTCTCTGAATCCTGGGACAGGAATTTGTTATGACTCTATTGCCTTGTAGCTGTTTTTTTTCCCAAGTGGTAATATTTTAACCTTTTCAAACAAGCAAGTTGCTAGCTCTGAGCCAAGCTGACCTCTATCTAATCTGTTTATTGTTAACCTCATAAACAAGGCACTTTATCTTAGCATTATTGGTCATTATTATTTGGTATAATCTTTTTAATTAGGTAGGTGAAAATCCCGTTGTAATCGTCCTATCCCAAGGCTATTAATCTTAACTGTCAACTCTAAATTAGAGTTCTGGTTTTTATTTGTTGTGAGATGGTCTCACTGTGGTCCAGAGTGGGCTGGAATTTACGGCAGTTCCCTGTGTCATCATTTAACGTTGAGATTACAGCTGTTGGGCCACCATGCCTGAAGTGTTTTGTTTTTCATGTTAATGGGTGTTCACCCTACATATTTATATGTCTGTGTACCATGTGCATGTCTGGTGTCCACAGAGGCCAAAACAGGATATCAGATTCTCTGGGACTGGAATTAGAGTTGTGAGCTGCCATGTAGGTGCCTGGAATTGAACCTGTGCTCCCAACTGTTGAGTCATCTCTCCAACCCCTGTTTTTGTATTTTTGGGACAGGATCTCATTGTGTAGCTCTGACTATTCTTTATGAAGATCAGGCTGGCCTCAGTATTACAGAGATCCACACTGGTTTGTAGCTGGAGTTCTATAAGAACCAATTTAGGGTTGTGTTTATTATGAAAGTACTTTTTAGCAAGGAGTCTAAGCAATTGACACAAATCTCCAGAAGTTTTGTTCTTTATAATGAACTAGGAGATTCAAACCCTCAGTCTTGGCTTAGAATTCTAATGAAACTGTTAATGCCAGCAGATTCCTTAGAGTGGGCATGGCATGACACATCTGGGCAGAAATGTGCATGTATGTTCTTTATTGTCATGGGATAAGTAGGGAGACCAGCATAATGATTATTCCATTTCTTCCTAGAGAAGAGTTGTAATGTATACTCTGGAGGGGCCCTTTGTAGGTAGTTTCAAGTTCTGGCCTTTTTGCAGAAGAGCAGAAGGCCAGAGAGTTCCCTATGTACTCAGGTACCTAGTGAAAGTAAGACACGCCTTTCAGGCAGTGGCATTTTGAGCTCACAAGACAACAGTTCCTGATCCTTAGCATCCCTCATCACATCAGCTGCTGGCATGTTTAGGGTTTCTTAGGTGAGCATGTTACAGGCCTAGAAAAAGGGTTTAAGAGATAACCTTTCCTTTAGCCTTCACTCCACAGCAAGTCAGTGGGAGACGCTAGAGGTCTTTTATTCTAAGACTCATTTCTGTTCTCTCAATAGTAATTTTTTTACCAGGTAGTCCTAGAGTCTTATTACTACAGCCCTCCCACTATCATCAACTGAAGATCTTAAACAGACTTGCAGGCTTTCTGTGGTAGTTTGCGAATGGCACACAGGTTGATGTGGTGGGCACAGTCCTTAACACCGTGCTTCAGAGGCAGGGCTGGACTCCAGGCGCTTGCGCAGGTGGTTGGCGAACTCCATCTGTGTCTGCGATAAGACCTGGTTGATGATGGTCTTGGGCAGCCACCCCTAGAGTAGAGACAAGAGCACTGAGATCTTGTGCACACTGTTCTACTGTACCCCACACAGGCAGGGCCGTCTCAGGCTGGGTATTCCTGGTTAGGGGTACAAACTTTTGTTCCCCTGTTGTTAGAGATACGATTCCCGGCTGTGTGACCCTGAGACATCTGTATCACCTTTCTTATCACCTGTCTGGACTGAGGGCCACCTCTCTGAATGGCTATAATTATACATAAAACTGATTTTTTAAAAAGCATTTCACAGTGTAACTCAGGCTCTCTTAGAATCTCAAACATGTGATCTTCCTGCTTATGCATCTGAGTACTGAAACTTGAGACAAGCCCCCAGCCTTTTAGATGAGGTGAAAGGAAGCCTTCGCAGACTTCTGCAGTGGTGGACTAGCAAGCCATATTTAAGTCCATTGCCCATCCAGCGTCCTCTGATACTATCAAAATGCAAGAGGAACGCTGGCAAGATGGCTTAGTGGGTCAGAGTATATGCCTCACAGGCCTGGCAGTCTGAGTTAAATTCCTGGTACCCATGTAAAGAAGGAAGAGACCCAAGTCAACATTGTCTTCTCACCTCCGCATTGCTCTGACATGTGAGCACCTGCATACACACATGCACACACATCATGCACACACAACAATAAAGTCAGGAAAATATGCAAGAGGATTCGTCTCTCTATTGGGGGACAAGAACACATTTTTGTCACTACTTTCTACTCACAGGCCATCTCCCATGCCTCTTACCTTGAGGTCAATACTGAGCAGCCAAGTGAATTTAGTCTTTGAGGGACTTCCAGCCACTGGATGAAGCACCATGCAGGTGGGACCGTGTTCAGCTCTGGCAAGAAGACAGGTGAGAGTTCTTACACTGATTAGTTACACTAGCCATATTTCTAGAGTCTCTGTATTTTAAAATTTCATCAGGAAGTACTTCACCAAAAGTGAAGTTAGCATGACTAACAGGCCTCCTGCTGTGTCTTCCATTGTTAGAACCCAAAGAAGCCTGTTCCTTGCTTTGGAAAATTATATTCTTCGCTCCTGGGAGGGAGGGTCAGAACAAACCAACTGAATGCTGAAGTCGAGCCACTTTGGCCTTTTCTTATTAAAGCCAACAGTGGGGCTAAGGATTGAGCTCTTGGAGGTGGGGATCCAGATTATGACACTACACTTTGGAGATTGCTGCCAGGATTACCTGATGACTCCACTTTGCTCGGGCATCTCCCCAAAATGTGTAGCTATGCCTGCTAGCACACAGGTGGAGCCTCTGCGCTTGGCACAGCGCACGCTCACGAAGTCACGGGGCCCCACCAGGTTTCCTGCTGTTGCTGCAGCCAGCTCATGAGTGATGACTGTGTCTTTTCCAATCTTCTGCAGGACCTAACAAGGGAGTCAGAGTCAGGAGCCAGCCAGGGGTAGGATAAACACCCATATATCGGGATCCCTTTGCCTACTCTGTAGACTGCATTCTCTTGGGTCTCTAACCACCCATACCAGGGCTTTCCTCACCTTAATCTCCTTGACATTTGGGTTCCACTCTCCCATTGCCTCCATGCGGTCCACAAGTTCTTCATAGAGTCTGTCCATGGGCTGGTCTACCACCACCTCCAACCGAAACACCTTGCCCACATCTGGGACTACCTTACTTAGCACTTCATCCCCATTCTCCTAGAGGGACAAAAGAGAAGAGCCGTGGGGTTAATGTTAGAGAAAATTATCTCTAGCCTAGGTGTTAGACAATACAGGAAAGGGACTGGCCAGTCTATGTGAGCATTAAGACACATGGCTATCTATCTGATGAGGACCCAGTAAGTGAGCATGACTGCCACAGGCCTTGTACATCACTCAGGACTGGCAGAGGCAACTTGCCTTTTGTTTTGGTGATGAATGTTAGTAGTATGGGCAGACCCAACTGAAAGGACCCATACTTCAAAGCTCTAAGAGTCTGAAAGACAGACCTGGGAGTATAAAATACCTGGTCTACAACCAGCCAATTATATAGAGAGAATGTTGGGAGTTTTGGTTGGTTGGTGTGCCGCTTCATTTCAGAAAAACCTGGGGCCAGAAAATTCAAGTGATTCCCCCCCTCTCCCCTCCCTGCCCCCAGGGACCCTTAGCAAAGAACGGTGCTGAGCAGGGTGACCTGTCATCTACTGCATGTGTATTCTCCATACTGCATGGTTTCTATTGGATGACTTGACTGTGCAGCATTCGGAGAAATAGTATTTACATATTCCTTGTTTGTTCTGAGAAAGGGTCTAACTATGCAGCCCTGGCAGGGCTGGAACTTACTACATAGACCAGGCTAGCATCAAACTCTAGAGATCTGCCTGCTTCTGCCTTGGGAGTGCAAGGATTAAAGGCGTGCATCACCGTTGCCTGACCTTGAGGATATATTCTTAGAGTTCTCAAGAGTTAAACTACTTAGCTCTCTCTCAGTCATGAACAAGATAGGAATCCCAGCAGGCCTTGAGCCACGGCAATGAGAGAATCAGTAACTACAGGTTTCTCATGGTCACCTCTACTTACCTGCTGGCTTTCCTTCTTCCAGCCTTCCTGGTTGCTGAGGATGCCCAAGGCCTTCTGCATAGCCACCTCTCCCTGCTGGATATAAGACAGCTCCTGGTCACTGTAGAGTGTCGCCTCCAGCTGAGAACCTATATGCATAGCCAAGGAAAGAAAGAAAACAACTGTCCAGTGTCCTAGCTGATCCCCAGTTCTCATCCCTTTGTCCTCTGAATGTGTTCAGTCCTCAGAAGTGACAAGATGAAAGCCATAGGGTCATGCCTGTAGGTAGGACAGGTGGGGAACAGGCCTAATGAGCACCCTAAGACCCATCACCTGCACAAGCCCCAAAATTTACCAAGCAGAGAGCTCCGGCGCCGAACCTGACTGAGCCATCCATTACTGGAGTCCCCCAGTGCTCTCCGGTTTAGTTCTTGGCCAATGGCCAGCACAGCCTGGTGCTTTAGTCCTGCAGGAATGGAAGGAAACTTTTGTCAAACAGTTAGAAAATCCCCCAGGAAGAGGTTATCCAGTCCACTCATCACGTATGACGAAAGTGGCTCAGGAATGCATTCCAGCAGGCACCCGAACTACAGCCATGCCTCTAACTCAAGTTCAGGGTTAAAAGTCCAGCATTTCCAGGGTCCAGAAATCTCTTTTCCATCTTGGGAAATATAGGGGTAGGCTGGTCAAACCTAGCTCTACCTGGGCACAGAGGTTTACCTGGACCTGCTAACTAGAAAATGGCTGCTCAGTGAATCGCTGGGTATTAAGTAGGCTACATTCTGTCTCCCCTGGACTACCCACTACCCACTACCAAGGTCTGCCTCTTGGCTCTATAGTGACAAGAGCACTCCCACCCCTTTGCTTGTATTTCTGCTGCCCAACTCTCCTGTCTTTTTCTTCCCAGACAGTGTCTTGGGCTTGCCAGGCACTGCTTCTTGGAGTCTCTACCACTGTGGCAAAGACTTGCCTGGGACCCTTGGAACATTCTCCATCCAGTCCTGAAGGAAGGCAACGTCAGTACTAGCTCCAGAACAGCTAGGGCCTTAGAGCAGAAGCCAGAACTTCCAGAATATGGATGGAATCAGCATCTTAAAATCCAGCCCAAGTTTTCAGGTAAAAAAACAAAAGCAAAATAAAGCGGGTCCAGAGTGGAAAAGATTGACCCAGTTAAGAGGCACACCTGGGATGGCAGCCTAGGTGGCCTGTCCCCCTCTCAATTTTCCACAAAATCATATTGCATAGAGGCTCATGGTGAGCTCGCACGCCCCCAGAGACTCACCTTTCATGTTGCGCATATGTCTGTAGGAGCTTCCAGCGCATAGCTTCACCGTGGCTAGTAGCATGCTTTCCTGGCAGATGGAGCAGGGCTGTGGTTGCTGCTGTGCTCAGGCTTCTTCCTGAGCCTTTCAAGGTCCCGAGTCCAGCAGCTGCGGCTTGACTCAGTGCTCTGCCTTAAATGCTTCCAGTAGAAGGCTGTGCATCATCACTTGAGATAAAAAAGCCATCAGTCACTGTGCAAAGGGTCAAGGATGGAGAGATTGCCTCACACTGCAGTGCTGGCCAAGGTGGGAGGGGGCAGGCTGCATAGAAGGGAGCAGATAGGGCCAGAAGCAGCAGGTTGGGGAAAAACAGTGCCACTGAGATGAGGCAGTTTGATAGCGGACATACACACTCTCAAAAGTTTTAAATGCAGACTTCAAGCCCTGCCCTCAGGTTCCAGATTCAGCATTCACTTAAATGTCAAGTAACTGGGCTGAGTCACCACTGTGAAGCACTGGCTGAGACAGTGAGCCAGGGTATAAGAACCAAAGAAGAGTAAGTTCTTGCAACAAGCCAGAGCCAGGCATGGTGGTACTCACCTTTAATGCCAGCACTACCAGGCATAGGCAAGTGGATCTCTCTGAGGTCAAGGCCAGCTGGGTCTACATGAGTTCCAGGACAGCCAGGGCTACATAAAAAGGCCCTGTCTCAAATAATAATAAAAAAGCTGTAAGACCATTAGCCTGGATAGCGACAACAAGCAGCTCAAGGACAAACAGGGTATCAGTGTTAGAGCAATAGCACAGTCCTCTGACTGGCCTTGGTCCTTCCACATAAGGTCTCCTGATCACTCCATGTGTTCAGTCATTCATTTGCTCACCCGTTGATACAAATCACCTTTACCAAAGCCCTATTCTAAGTTCTCATTTTAGAAGACTGTCTGTATCTGGCTTGGCTACTCCTGTAAGCTCCCAAAGCAGAAAGTAACTTGGGCCTAGGCTACACCCTGCTCCTTTTTCACCCTTTCCTCATACAGCTGAGGCTGGGTAAACCCTGCTACAGGGCTTGACCTGTGCAGAAAGATGGGAAAGACAAGTAACTTGGTTATTCACTCCCGTCAGTCTTTGCAGGTATGTGATCCTATAGTATTGGACAAAGATCCATGAAGCCTTTGAATTGCCTCAGTTGGTCCTGAACATGCCAGCCAGGGGAAAAGTTCTACATCTCAAGCACTGCTCTGCAAAAATCTCTTCCTTTCAAAGTATCCTTGAGCCTTCTTTTAAAAAAGATATTTCCTTATTATAGATACAGTATTCTTCCAAGGCATATGCCTACATGTTAGAAGAGGGCACCAGATCTCATTATAGATGGTTGTGAGCCACCATGTGGTTTCTGGGAATTGAACTCAGGACCTTTTGGAAGAATAGCCAGTGCTCTTAACCTCTGAGCCAACTCTCCAGCCCTTGAGGCTGCTTTTAAGCCATCTTCATATGGTAAGAGTATTAGATTTGCCCTGCCCCAGTCCCTGCCACTAGCATTTGGCTCTTGTATCCTGTCACTACTGTCCTGAGGCAGGACAAGACCCACTGCTCTCACTGCCCTCAAGGCATTTGGGTACTGTACAGGACAGCGGGAAAATATAACAGTCTACATTTTTGTCCTGGTGAAGGTGTGTAAGAGATCTTTTAAGAGCTACTGCTGATAGGCACCAAAGGCCCCAAGTTCTAGTCCCTAGTGTCTACTATACCCACTTTTCTGCAGTGCCCATTTTTGTCCATTCTAGCTTTCTGGTAGCTTGTCCCTCTGGTGCACACCCTCCCAGCCAGTGCCCACTGGAGAGGTTTAACTCAGTGATGGGATTAAGACAAGAGTGTCTAACCTGAACTGTACTCAGATTTGCAGTGTAGCTGAGATGAGCCTTGAAATACTGAGTCTCCTGCCTATAGGCATGCTCTACCACACCCAGCTTCTTCTCTGGGGCTTCTTCTCACAGGTACTGCTTCCCTCTCAAAGCGTTGTTGGCTCCAACACTCAGTTCCTGAGGGGAGTGAGTGTTCTCTTATTCCTCTGTAGAAGCACTCCTAGGGAAGCAGCCAGGAACACAGGCACTCCTTTGGTTCAGAAGACTCGACTGTAGGTGTTCTTCTGGCTCTCAGTGGGACCCAGAGAAAACAGGCCTGCTGTTCCTTTGCAGCTTGTGACTAGGCAGAGGGCGTGCTAGCAGGCTGGCTGACCTAGCTTCTCCTGACCCATTGCTTGGTACACGTGCAGCCTCAGACACACGTGGGCCTTCTTTCAGGGAAGGTGCTAGAGAGAGGAGGTTGTGTGGTACAGGCCATACAGATAATGTTCAAGGCCCTGCTGTTGCCATTCTGTGGAGAATTATGGCAGTCAGAGGAAGGAGGGGGTAGTGCGGGCACGCTGGAACACTGAGGCATACAGCTGTTGCTGATGTCAGAGAGTGCCATTGACTCAGGGAGGGGGTGTCGAATGACCTCCCCCAGTGCCAAGGCTTGCTTCCTCTTTTTATCCTTTCCAGGCTAAATGATTACTTAACTCTTGGAGTTCTTCTGAGCAAAAAGGTCAAGAAAGGTCTGGGAATGTCCTGATTATGGCCATGTAAATCTGGCTTTCTCTTTGATTAGACCAGAGCCCAGATGGAAGGAGACTGAATGGGCAGAGCAGGTGGGGAGATGCAGCAAGGCTTTGGAACAGAAAAGGGAACTCGATTACAGAAGCACATAATGAATATGTACCATGTCACTCCACAATTACAACTCTGGGTATGATTGTATGACTCACAGAAATTCTCCTGCCTGTGCCTCTCTAGGTGCTGAAATAAAGGTGTGGGTCCTCCCAGCTCAGCACTTCGCCTCTCCCTCCATCCCTGCCCCTGGATTCTTGGATTAAAGGGGTATGCCACCATCCCTGGCTTTTTTTTTTTTTTTTAATTCTACTTTGTATTTGCTCAGTGTTTGCATGTGTGCCATTTGTGTGCCTGGTGCTCACCTGAGGCCCAAAGAGGGCATCAGGTCCCTTAGAATTAGAATTTCAATTGTAAACCACCATATAGGTGCTGGGAACCAAACCAGAGCCCTCTAGAAAAGCAGCCAGTGCTCTTAACTGCTGAGCCTGAGCCACCTCTCCAGCCGCTCTTTAAAAGAAAGTTGGGGAGTTCACTATGTTGTACAGGCTGGCCCTGCCTCAGTTTCCCTGGTATGTAGAAGCTACAGGTACACACCCACTTAGCCCAAAACTTAACTTGATTCTAGGCCACTTGGTAAATGAAAGACCTGCTGAACAGAGAAAAGCAAGCACCAACAGAACAATCTAGAAAAGGCCAGTTCCTTGGAAGGCAGCTGGGAGAACAGGCATAAGTCAGCTCTGACGAGGGCTAATCTCTTTCTGACTCATGTTTGAAGTGTTTTCTCAGATCCTGTGACACAGATTCTTTATACTTGAGATGTGTGGCCTATAGCTAAGGTGGTCCTAAGGGATCATCTTGATACTCATTTTAAGGATCTGAACTCTTGATTGCTCAGTGACCCAGCTCATCTTTTGGTATGCTACTGGTCCCTGAAATGTCTGCGTCAATGTGAACTCACATCCGTTACCTTCACCTATTTACCTGTCTTCTATCAACCTAGCCACTCACCCATATATCCTTCAATAGCTTTACAGTGAAACCTAGTATTTCAGGCATCATTCAGATGCTGTCACTACAAGATCAAGCAGACAGGAAGTCCCTTGGTTTGGTTGAGAGAGGGTTTGTGCATCCCTTGCTGTCCTGGAACTATGTAGACTAAGCACTGGCCTCAAAAATCACGAGAGACCTTATCTCTGCCTCCCAAATGATGGAGTTAAAAGTTTGTGCCAGCACGTACAGCTATTTTATTTATTTAAAAGATGGGCCTATGTATCCCAGGCTGGCTAGGCTGGCCTTAAAATCAGTCTCAGGCTCTGCTTCCCAAATGCTGAGATTAAAAGTGTGCTAGCTATTTATTTACTTAAAAGACAGGGGCTCGTGCACCTAGGCTATCTTCCAATCCAACTCAGTGTCATCAGAGGTCGGCCTTAAATTCCCAACCTCGTGGTACGATTATAAACATGTGCCTATGCACTCAGAAATCCCAGTCTTGAGCATTTACTTTGGGGCTTGTCAATAAATAATTACAACTTCTGTCACCTGTCAATGGTGAAACCTAAGGCTGGAAGGGAAATAGGTGGGGGTAGGATTTTTGAAGGCTTTTTACTCCTATTCCAAGGCTGGGGCTAGACCCCAGGACCTTGCACATGCTAAATGAGCTTTCTATCACTGAGCTACATTTCCAGTTCTAGAGGTGGTGTTTTGATGAGGTGTAGTGAAGGATGGTGAAACTTGAGCAGAGATCTGAAGGTACAAAGGAAATATTTCTGTAGTGGGAGGGTATTCTAAGAGTAGATGACATGGTTCAGCTCCATGCCAGGGAAAGGTAATCTTCAGGGGCTGAAATCAAAGACACAACAATGAACATGTACTGTCCCGCTTCCTGGTTATAGTGGACATGATGGTGCATGCCTGTAATCCTAGCACTCAAGGAGGCAGAGGCAGGCCTGAGTCTAGGACAGCCAAGACTATGCAGAGGAACCCTCTTGGGGGGTGGGGTGGGGGGAACAAAAAAACAAAACTAAAGAACCAGACCATCATGCTTTTCAAATGTTTGAGTCACTTTCAGAAACTTATCAGTATCAGTATACATACATGTAAATTATACATGCAATCTAACTGCATTATACATGATTGCACTTATTTTGGATTCTATTCAGAGAGGAGGGGATGTTGTGCTTTAATAAGCAAAAAGCATGAAATCAAATCTGAAGGACCTAGGAGGACATTTTTTAAAAAGTCTGAATCCAATATGCTCAGTTATTTTAGAATGAAGATGGCTACAAGCAGGGTTTTGAGAGATCTCATTTTCCCCCTCTGAGAGCAAATGCTCCTGCAGTAAAGTAGATGCGTATCTACAATGGCCAGTGGTCAAATCATAAGACTTCAGTGCATGCACAGGGAGGGGCAGCTGAAGCAAGCCGCAGGCTGAGAAATCTGGGAATAAGGAAGCAATTTGTCCAGATAGTGTGACTTTTCAGTTCAATTCCAGGCCACTGCATGATACAGATCAGAAAGAACACAGATTACATTGGAATTGTTTGACTGATGCTGACGTAAGAAGTGACCTACAGCTCTTAAAGGTACCCTTACAGTCACTCTGCTGAGGTATGTGATATGTGAGCCTTGCACATTTTAAGCAAGCACTTCACTGCTTACTGAGCTACATCCTTAATCCAAGGACAGTTTCTTCAAACAGTATCTACTGTAAAAGCAACCCAATAGTGAAGAATTCACATGCCAAATGGCTTACAGGGCAGATTTTTTTTTCTTTAAAAAAACACCTGAAAATAAAGTATTTTATATTACAGTATAAAATAGTCCACAGAGATATTATGAATGAGTACTATGGTTCAACAGATTATAAGAAGGAAGTATCTAGGATAAATTACTGAGTATCATTTCAATGTGCCAAGAAGCCAGTTTTTACGCTGTTGTCTCCTAAACTGCACTCTTTTATAAGTGCCATAATAACCCTAACTACAAAGTGCTGTCACTATGAATCAGGAGTTACTAAGTACTATTGGTGGGTTGGTTTTTTGTGTGTGATGACCTAAGCAAAAAATGATCAAAACTTAAATGTAAAGGATGTGGAAACTTAGCTCAACTAATAGAAGATTGAGAATAGAGCACACCAGGGAGACATTCTTCCTCAGGAGAAAGTTTGCAATAGCTGTGGGTAAAGCAGGGCTCAAGTTCTTTAAACAAGAGGCTTCTGTTGTAACTGGTTCCTTGGAAACTCCTGTCTCAAGCTTGAAAGTTTGTCAGATACAAACATGGAAATGGGAACGAGGAACCAGCAAGATTGTATAAAAACATCATCCTGAGTAGTCAGCTCCTGTAACAGCAGGGACCCTAGCATATACTCACACTTTCTGCAACTCCATTATGTGAATGACAGTTCTGAGGTTCATTCTTTATTTACAAGTCAATGAAGAAAGAAGTGTAAACTCTGAGACAAGAAAAGCAATATAAAGACATGATTCTTGGTTCCACAGTGGCTTGTGAGGGGAGGTCATGTCACTATTTCTTTAAACAATAAAGCTGGGCACAGTGGCACACACCTGCAATCCTACAAGTTAGAGGTCAGCCTGGTCTACAGAGTGAGTTCTAGGTTAGCAATGGCTATGTAATAAGACCGCTTGAAAAAGCAGAGCAAAGCAAAATACATAATGAATGGTTTTGTTAAAAAAAACAAAAACAAAAACAAAATCCCATGGTTTCTTCATATTGGCATATGTGAAAGACCACTTTTCAATTCTGCACTCTGGTCAGGTATGAGGTGAGCAGCAGTCTCTCAGCAAGGAACTCAGTACTCATCCAGGGTATCTGCCCGAGGAATGGAGAGGCCCCGATCTTTGAGGGCCTGCACCTTCAGCTTCTCTGCCTCCAGTCTGCTCTGCTGTTCTACTCTCTGTTCTTCTAGGATCTCTTCAATAGACACTTGCTGGAGGGGCGTGTCACTCTCCTTTTCCAAGTCCTGCAAAAGAGGTAGGTTTGAACAACTTCCCACCAACAACAGAAAAGCCTACAACTCTGAAGCTTGGACTGCTTTTCATAATTGTGATGAGGCTGAAATACCCATCTCCTGCAAACAAAGAAACAGAACAATACCACTCAGAATGTGCACAGAGCAAGTCCAGGACAGCCTAGACTACACAGAGAAACCCTGTCTCCAAAAAACAAAACAGGATAAAAAACAACCTTGATTCAAATGTACACCATTCTTCCTGCTATTAGCAATAAACTGTTCCACTAACAAGGAGTCTCTGTCTCCTCTATGGCAACAGTTAACATGTCAGGACACAAGACAAGTCATCATTCTAGTTTGGCCCAATGCAGGGTTTCTCTGCGTAGACCTGGAAGTCCTAGAACTCGTCTCAAGACCAGGTTGGCCTCCCAAATGCTAGGATTAAAGGCATGCACCACTATGCTTGATAAATTCTTTGGTTTAATAAAAAATATCTCATTTTCCTTACTTCAAAAATGCATACTGTAGGAAATTTATAATCTCATCAGCAGCTTAAAATTATAATTCTAGTATGGAACACCAACACTTTGGTGAATGTTAACAATTTTCAGGTGTACACCAATATGTATGTTAACAGAGGCATTCACCCTGTTTATTTTTTGGAACTGTGTTTTTAAATTTGTGTATCAGTGCATGTGTAGAGCTGGTCCTCGCCTACATTTACCCATGTTCTAGGAATTGAACTCTGATTGTCAGCCTTGCACAAGTGCTTAAGCCACTGAACATCTCAGGCGCCAGTAACTGTTTTTGTTCCGTGGTGCCTATGTATGGCAGGCAAGCATTCTATGGCTCAGCTACATCATCAGACCAGCTATATATAAGACTTAGAACAAAACCAAACCCACAACACAAATAGTGACACAGCATAATATACTTAATATTTATGTCATGAATATTTAATAGCCAATTTTGTAATACAGAACTATAAACAAAGCTCACCTGCCCACTTATTCTTAAAATATATAGGTAGGTATAATCTTTATTTCTGTAACATGGAAAACCCACATAGACAAAACAGCAAAGTATTTCTGAGCACCCCCACTGCCCCAAGCCAGGATCTTGGTTAGACAGCAGAAGCTGCCCTAGAGCTCATTATAGAGTCCAGACTGGCCTCACACTGACGGACCTCCTCCAGTGAGTGCTGGGATACAGGAGCGCCACCACAGCAGACTCTGTTCTTGTTTCTTCTCCTGTGGCTTACTTCTTTTAAGAGTTTTATTTGCTGCTTATGTATATTCAGGGGTGCCTACAGAGGCTAGGCAGGGTGTCTGACCTGCTGGAGCTGGAGTTATAGTCAGTTATGAGCTACCCTATGTGGGTGCTAGGAATGGAACTCAGGCTTTCAAGAAGAGCAGTAAGCACTCAACTGTTGAGTCATTTCTCCAGTTCCTTTCATAACTTTTGATGAGGTTTGGAGAGACAACCAAAAGAAATCTACAGATGTTTCAGTCTGGGTAATAAGTGACACAGGCCTCCAAGGTCTCAGAGCTCAGCAGTTGTGGTATCAGATGGAGAACTCACACCAGGAGGGTAGAGCCACACAAGTTGCATAATTACCAGGGTCAAAGGTTATTTGCTACAACTATATGTAATCACCCAGCCCTTCTTTTATAACCTTGAAATGAAGAAAAGGCAATGTTCATAGCTCCCCTCCTGGGCTTTTCAGTATGTCTGAGCTACTCCTGATACAGCTATCTTTCAACAGTCCTCCATCATCAGGGCAGAACCCAGGCTCTTTGTTTGTTTGTTTGTTTGTTTGTTTGAGACAGGGTTTCTCTGTGTAGTCTTGGCTGTCCTGTACTCACTTTGTAGACCAGGCTGGCCTCGGACTCAGCCTCCCCAGTGCTGGGATTAAAGGTGTGCGCCACCACACCTGGCTGTTTGTTTTTTAGAATAAGGTCTTACCCAGGCTGGCCACAGACTCATGATTTCCTGCCTTAGCCTCTACACATCTGAGACATGTGCCACCCTTCCATCCCCCAACATACACACAAGGTTTCTCCGTGTAGCCTTGGTGGTCCTGGATATCCCTTTGTAGACGAGGCTGGCCTCTAACTCATAAATCCACCTGCCTCTGCCCCGCAAGTGCTAGGATTAAAGGCATGCACCACTACTGCCCGGTCACTAGACACTGTATTTCTTGGGCTTTAGTACATTCTCCAGATTAATTGTTGATTCACATAATCATTCTTTTTTAAAGACTAAAATATGTGTATCAATGCTTTATCTGCATGTATGTATGTGCACCATGTGCATGCCTAGTGCCCACAGGAGATATCAGAGCCCTTGAAATGTAAGTTATGTGGGTGCTGAAAACTGAACCCAGGTTTTCTGCAAGAGCAGCAAGTGCTCTTAACTGCTGAACCAATTTTCTTTTCTTGCTTTTTTCAAGACATTGTTTCTCTGTGTAGCCTTGGCTGTCCTGGACTTGCTTTTGTAGACCAGGCTGGCTTTGAACTCATGAACTCTGTCAGCTTCTGCCTCCCAAGTGCTGGGATTAAAGGTATGAGCCACCACGTCCAGCTGCTGAACCAACTTTCTAGCCTCACTACAAAAACTACTTTTAAATGAGGTAGTAATACATTTCACAGGGGCTAGAGAGGTGGCTCAGAGGTTAAGAGCACTGTCTGCTTTTCCAGAGGTCCTGAGTTCAATTCCCAGGACCCACATGGTGGCTCACAACCATCTATAATGAGATCTGGTACCCTCTTCTGGCGTGTAGGTATAGGTGTACATGCAGGCAAAACATTGTATATACATAATAAATTTAAAAAATACATTTTACAGCAGTATTTGGAAAGCACCTGTTTATATGCATGTACATATACATGTGGAGGACAGAGGCTGACATAGGGTGTCTTTATCACTATCTTATTTTTTGAGACATAGTCTGTCAAAGAACTTAGAACTCTTTGGCTTGAGCTAGACTGGCTGGCCTCTGAGCTCCCACAATCTGTCTTTCTTCACTTCCCAGTGGAATGATAGCCTAGGACCACCACGCCCAGCTTGTATGTGTGCTGGGGATCCAAACTCAGGCTTTCATGCCTGTGCAGCAAACACTTACCCAGTATGTTAGAGAAAATGGTCTCAAGCAGTCCAGCTGACCTCATATTCACTACATAGCTGTTTCCAACAGGAGGGGTCTGCATCAATTATCCCTAACAAAATGTTCTCATTTTCTTGAAATTTTGTTACAAACAAACAGACAAAGAAAAAAACCTGACAGGGTGGGAGTGATGGCTCAGAGGTTAAGAGCACTGTCTGCTCTTCTAAAGGTCCTGAGTTCAATTCCCAGCATCCATATGGTGGCTCACGACCATCTGTAATGAGATCCAGTGCTTTCTTGTGGCGAGCAGGCATACATGGGGGCAGAATACTTTATAAATAATAAACAAATTTAAGGGCTGGAGAGATGGCTCAGAGGTTAAGAGCACCGGCTGCTCTTCTAGAGGTCATGAGTTCAATTGTGGTGGCTCACAGCCATCTCTATGTGATCTAGTGCCCTCTTCTGGCCTGCAGGTGTACATGCAAATGGAGCACTCATGCATAAAATAAATAAAATCTTAAAAAAAAACAAAAACAAAAACAAGAACCTACATACCAAACTGCCCTACTCTCTACAAATAAAGAGTCCAGGACAGCCAGGGCTCTGTCACACAAAGAAACCCTGTCTCGAAAAAACCAAAACCAAAACCAACAAACAAACAAAACAAAAACCTAAAAAACTCAAAACCAAACTGCTCTACTCAAGACTCTTTTGTTTTGTTTTAGAGACAGGGCTTCTCAGTATAGCCCTGGATGTCCTAGACTCACTCTATAGACCAATCTGGCCTCGAACTCACGGAGATCCACCTGCCTCTGCCTCCTGAGTGCTGGGATTACAGGTGGGCGCCACCACGCCCAGCTACTTAAGACTTCTTTACACTAAATAGATATAGCTAATGACTGAGAAACTCTAAAAACAAGTAAAGAAACAGCAAATGCATGAGTTTTTGTTTTGTTTTAAAGTGGTGGTTTTCAGTCTTTCATTTCTTCCTTTTTCTTTGCTACCCGTTCTTGTGTGGTGCCAAGGATCAAATTCAGGGTATCATACTCAATACCCAAGCACACTGCTGCTGAGCAGTAACCCTGCCTCATTAACTTCAGTCTCACAGGGACTTTGATTTTCCTAACACAGCCAAAAGGATTTAAGGTTTAAATAACTTAAACAAGTGAACAAAAACCAAAAAAAGTAAAATATACACACATATAAATGTAAATCATATTCTGGTGTGTATACACACAAACACAAGCATTAATACTTCAGATAGATGTAATATTTCACTTGATATCTGGTCTTTCTGGCATAAATATTCAGGTCCTTCCTCCCTGGTCATGAACTCTACTCTGAAATTTCAAAGTGGCTTCTCTTAACCTATTGATTTCCTTTTTCCACTTTATAAATACTTATGACATGTTCCTCAAATGCTGCCATGCCATGAAAAATTATTTGTAACCAGTCATTTGATTTTATTTTAAATTTTGTATGTGTTGGGGGTGGTATGTGTATGTGAACACAGGTGCCCTGGGATCCCCATTATGGGCAGTTGTGAGATGGGAACCAAACTCAGGCCCTCAATAAGAGCAGTATGTGCTCTTAACCACTGAGCCACCTCTCCAACTCCTAACCAATGATTAAAATATTCCAACACATAAATCTGTCGTTTTCAGTGATCAGCAAGGATTTAATCATTGTAATATACTCCCAGCTCTAAATTATACTTTTATAAATCAGGACATATAATTTAAATTCTGCAACTTTCTGCTAATAGAGACTATTAAAATACTACATGATGGATGTCTTTGTTCTCGTTTTATTCATTTGGAAGAGGATATTACATTGGAACCCAGGCTGGCCTAGAACTATGTAGCACAGCTAGCCTCAAACTAGGAGTTTCACCTATTACAGCTTCCTAACTGCTGGCTTTGTCGATGTGAACCACCACACATAGCAATGTTGTTTCTTTCTAGATAAGAAAATACGGAACACTTAACAAATCTGTATACCATCTGTGGTGGTTTAACTAGGAATGGCCCCCATAGACTTGTCTTTGAATGCTTGGCACGTGGGGAGTGTCACTATTAGGAGGTGTCGCCTTGTTGGGGTAGGTGTGGCCTTGATGGAGGAAGTGTGTCACTGTGGGGTCTCCTATACTTACTCAAGCTACCCTCAGTGTGGTCCACAGTCTCCTTCTGCTGCCTGCGGATCAAGATGTAGGACTCTCCGCCCCTCCTCCAGCACCATGTCTGCTTGGACACTGCCACGCCTCCTGCCACTATGACAATGCACTAAGCCAGCCCCAGTGAAATGTTTTCCTTTATATAAGTTGCCTTGGTCACGATGTCACTCCACAGCAATAAAACCTTAAGATAGAACTTGGGACCAGGAGTGGGACTCTGGATTAGGAAAGCAGTTAGATGCTTTAAGTAGAGCTTAATAGGCCCTACTAGTAGGAACATAAAAGACAATGGTGTGGAGGGTGATTTGAACTTTGGAGGCCTGGCTTAAAAGGTTTCAGAGGAGAAGAATGTTCACATGTGGCCTAAAGACTATGCTTGTGATAGATTTTGGTGAAGAACAGGGTTGTTTTTTGCCCTTATCAAAAAAGTTTGCCAAAAAGAGGCTAAACTTAAAGGTTTTGGGGGTTTTTTCTCTTTCTTTTTGAAACAGGGTTTCTCTGTATGACAACTCTAGCTGTCCTGGAACTCGCTCTGTTGATCAGGCTGGCTTGGAACTCACAGAGATCCACCTGCCTCTGCCTCAAGTGCTGGGATTAAAGGCATGCGCCACCATGGCCCAGCCAAGTGAAAAGTTTTAGATTAATTGCATTGGCAAAGGAAATTGCAAAATAGCCTAGTACAGACTCCACTGTTTGGTAACTAATGCTAATAACTCTTAGGAAGTACATTTTGATGAAATAGAGCAAGGAAAAATACAAAGTGTATTAAGAAGTGGAGTGGAGAGAAATCTTGTGTTTAAGGAGATTAACAGATTAAAGATATTAAATGGAACTAAGGGAATGGTGACCTTAGGGCAAGATCCTTCCCAGCTAAGCTTCCATCTTGTGAAAGAAAATAAAGAAAAGCCCAATTCCAGGAGTAGTGGCACATACCTTTAATACAAGCACTTGGAGAGAACGAGGTATACAGATCTTTAAGATCAAGGCCAGCCTGTCGAGAGAGTAAGTTCCAGGACCACCAAGCTTAGGCGTTGAAGGGAATCATTGAAAACAGCTGGCGAAGATGAAATTAAAACTTAGCAGCTTTAGCCACATGGGTCTGGCCTAAGTCAAGGACAGAAGGGGTTATGTAATCTCCCTTCCTAAGGAAAGCCACTCAAGCCAGGCATGTGGCAGGTGTGTCCCAGCATGGAGATCCCAAGATGTTAGAGATGCCAGAGCCGTGAGACGCCTGCTGAGGAGAGCTGCTAACAGAGTGGAACCAGCCCAAGAAAAAGTGTACTACAGTCAGTATTTTGATATCAGACACGGGGATGCAGAGTTTGTAGTTTGCCCAACTAATTTTCTGTCTTGCTTTGGTCCAATAGTTTTCTTCACTATGCTTCCTTTCCTACTGTTTTGGAATATATATCCAATGCTATTATATGTTGGAAGCATGTGATCTGCTTTTTAATTTGGATTATATTAGGAGATTGCCTGAATCTCAGACATTGTTAGGATTGTGATAGACTATGGGGACTTTTGAAGTTGGACTAAATGCATATCACATTATGTTATAGCTACAAGCCTATGGGGCCAGGGAGTGGAATGTGGGGATTTGAATAGGTCTGGTCCCACTGACTCATGTGTATGACTGCTTGGCTCATAGGGAATGGCAGTATTAGAAGGGGAGTGGCCTTGCTGGATGGTAGTGGCAGCACACACCTTTAATCCCAGAGCTCAGGAGGTGGGGGCAGAGGCAGAAGCAGGTGGATCTCTGTGAGTTTGAGGCCAGCCTGGTCTACAGATTGAGTTCCAGGATAGCCAGGACTACACAGAGAGAACCCTCCCCGGAAAAACAAACAAACAAACAAAAAGAAAGAAAAAGAAAAAGAAGAAAAAAAAAGGGGGTGGGGGAGAGGTATGGCCTTGTTGGAGGAAGTGTGTCACTGTGGAGGTGGGCTTTGAGGTCTCCTATGCTCAGGCTACCCTCAGTGTGGCACAGTTCCCTTCTATTCCCTGCAGATCAAGATGGAGAACTCAGAGTTGGAGAGCTCAGCGGTTGAGAGCACTGGCTGCTCTTCCAGAGGTCCTGAGTTCAATTCCCAGCAACCACAAGGTGGCTCACAACCATCTATAATGGAGTTTGGTGTCCTCTTCTGTCATACATACAAATAGAACACTCATATAAATAATAAAAAAGATGTAGAACTCTCAGCTCCTTCTCCAGCACCATATCTGCCTGGATGCTGCCATGGTTCCTGCCACGATAGTAGACTAAGCCTGTGAACCTGTGTTTCCCTTTGTAAGAGTTGCCATGGTCATGGTGCCTCTTCGTAGCGATGAAACCCTAATTAAGACACCATCCTTGTACAGAGGCCATGCTAATCTTTATATTGTTCCAGTCTTAGTATATGTGCTACCAAAGCAAGCATCAGCAATATTGTTTTCTATCAGATAAAGCCAGCAATATTTTGCTAATAAGATCAAGTCTTCAAAATGCCAAAGGCCACAGAATGACATTAATTACCTTCTGCAGTGTCGCTCTGGCAACTACAGCTTCCCTAGTTGGTGGGTTCAGCTTGCTAACCCTGGGAGGAAGCCTCTAACTAGCATCAGTACCCAGATCCACAGCAGCTTACAGTTTTCACTTACTATTTCTCCTAGTAGGACCACATTTTCTCCTCTGACCACAAAAATTCCTCGAGGAATATCACCGTACTTTTTGCCCACATGAATGCGCTCCACAGTCTGATGAAGCACTAAGTTAGCTACAAGCACACAGAGAAGAAACAGGTGTTTAGTTCATATTGTTGACTGAAGTTCTATAACTCAGTTATTTAGTTATTTCTTTTTTTTTTATTTCACCGATTACAACACCATTTAGGAGAATTTGTTTTTTGGTGGAACAAGGTCTAGCCTCAGCTGGCCTGGAAATTATGGGATGTAATCCAGGCTGTCCGAGAATTTGTGATGATTCTCCTGCTTTAACCTCTTATATATGTTGACATTCCAGGAACGAGTTACCGTATGTTTTAGAAATAAGTTACTTCTGGGATTGCTGTGAGTTACCATATGTTTTAGAAATAAGTTACTTCTGGGATCGCTGTGAGTGCGAGGCCAGCCTGGTCTACAAAGCGAGTCCAGAACAGCCAAGGCTACACAGAGAAACCTTGGGGGTGGGGGTGGGGCAGGAAGTTACTTCTGTATCATTTAATTGCTAGTATCAACATGGTCCCTACAAAAATATAAATGAATGGAAATCTGGAAAACTTGAGCCTAGACAACTGTCAAGATTAAAAGTCTGCTTTTTGTTTTGTTTTGAGACAGGGTTTCTCTGTGTAGGCTTGGCTGTCCTGGACTCACTTTGTAGACCAGGCTGGCCTCAAACTCAGATATCCACCTGCCTCTGCCTCCCGAGTGGTGGGATTAACAGGCATGTGCCATCTTGCCCACCTTAATTTAATTCTTATGGATTAAGACACATCAACAGGGCTGGAGAGATGGCTCAGAAGTTAAGAGCACTCACTGCTCTTCCAGAGGTCATGAGTTCAATTTCCAGCAACCACATAGTGGCTCACAACCATCTATGGTGAGATCTGACGCCCTCTTCTGGCCTGTGTATGTACATGCAGGCAGAGCACTGTATACAGAATAATAAATAAAATCTTAAAAAAGAAAATAGACACATCAACAATTTTTTACCTGTCAGATAATCCTATCTGGTAATCACAATAGTTGTTATTTATCCCTTCATAGCACTTAGATAAATTAAACTTAAGATTTAGAACACTACCGTGTTAAGAGTATTTTTCTTCTTTTAATTGTACTACTTGTCTTACTTGAAGTAAAACAAAAATTGCTGTTTGTATCTTACTGTTTTGGCTTGAGCTGGGTTCCTGATCCATTTCCAAATTGATTCTCTTGCCCCAGCCTATCAAGTACCTGGGACTATACATGCATGACTGGCTGTTTCTATCTTCTAATGTATGGTGTTTCAACTGTGTTTCCCTCATATTCAAACGCAGTGATCTAGGAGACGGCCAACAAATGTCAATGTGAACTGAGAAGTTTTTTACCCTAAAGGTGAACACAGACCTCTTCCTTCAGCAAGTGCAGGCGGCAAATGAGGACTGACTCTGCTGTGTCCCTACCCGCACACCACCGAGCTTATTGTCGTCAGCCCTCCCTGCAGCAAGAGTGGCAGGAAACGGCTGCTACCTTATTGTCACTGGACAGGGAGGGATCACCTCTGTAGAATGATTTGAAGACTAACTGTATTTCTATCATTTGGCTCCCTCTAATGGGGAAAATAAAAATACTAGGGAAAGTCAATTTTAGTACACAAAATATTCAAGCTTTCAAAACACCTAATCATAATTTAAAAACAATTTACTCACCCCAAACAGTTCCATTATGCTGACGTGAGGAAAAGTTAGAGACAAGTAAATTTCAAAATAAAGTAATGCCAAAACAATTCAACAGAATTAAAGATCACAACCAATACATACCAAACTGATCAATGCTTCTTAAAAAACCTATAAGTGTCCTTCCATCTCGAAGTAGGACCAAATGCTTTTCTGGGGAAAGAAGAAAAGATCTTTAAAAACAAAAGCTGTCAGTTTCAGTGAGCTTATATCATCATCATCTTCTTCATCTAGTTAGTAACTGTTTAAGCTGCACTGGACACTCTTCAAATGTATTTAGGGGGAAGTTCACTGTAAAACATGGGAGAGAAGACTAGAGTAGCCTGGGATTTAGGTGGGATCAGTATTGGAAAAAGTCAGGATAGTACTGCAGAGTAGAAAAGACACTGAGTAGCCAGAAAAGCAGCTGGCTCCAGGCTGACTCACTTTGTAGGCCAGGCTGGTCTTGAACACCTAGTAATTCACTTGCCTCTGCCTCTCAAGTACTGGGATTAAAGGAATGAGCCACCACACCTCGCTAACCTTGAACTCTCTTTTTGTTTTTTCCAGACAGGGTTTCTCTGTGTAGCCTTGGTTGTCCTAGACCAGGCTGGCCTTGCACTCACTGCAACTCACCCGCCCATGCCTCTGGAGTGCTGGGATTAAGGGCGTGCACACCCACACCCGGCTACCTTTAACTCTTAATTACTCTGCCTCCAAGTACTAGAAGTATGGATGTTTTATTTGCTTTTATTGTCAACTAGGTTTCTATTACCTTAATCCTAGAATTACTTCAACACTTTCTTTCTCACATTTTGCTTTCAACCAAGGCAATTTGGGGAAAGAAAAAAAAACAAAAACAAAAAAACAAACCACACTGCTTAAGAGTGGCTGGGTATATGTAGCTAAGAAGCAAAGCCCCCAACCCTAGGTTCTATTTCTAGCACCGTAACAAAAAATGAGATGCCCTAACATGTAAGAAGATGAGTCAGTGGTTCAGAACAGGAAGTCAAGTCAAAGCTTAATTGTTTTTCTGTGCTGTATGTGTGTGTCTGTGTACATACTTGCAGAGACCAGAAATGGCATGAGATTCCTTAGAAGTGGAGTTACAGGCAGTTCTCAGTGAATCCCTGATGTGGCAGCTGGAGAGGACTCTGGCTCTCAGGAAGAGAAGTACGTACACTCAGCCACCGAGCCAGCTCTCTAGATTGGCTTAAACATTTACTGCGAGCTCTATACCAGCAGTTCTCAAGCTGTGGGTAGCAACCCTTTTAGGATCAGATGTCTTGCACATGAGATATATGCATTATGATTCCTAACAGTAGCAAAATTACAGTTATGAAGAAGCAACAAAAATAATTTCATGGTTGGAGGTCACCACAACATGAGGAACTGTATTAACTGTGGGTTGCAGCATTAGGAGGTTGAGAGCCATTGTCTCAAACCATTCTGAGATCTGAAAGTCACCAAACTTATGAGTTTATAGTATTGTAGGATGAAAGCAAGAAAATTACTTCGTGATAACTATAACAGGATAATAAAACAAAAGAGCAAGACAGTAGGGTGAAGGACACACCAAAGCGGACATAGGAAATTGGAGATTGTGAGCCACATGTGGTTGCTGTGATATGATGCCCTCCTCTGGCTGCAGGTCTACATGCAGGCAGAGCACTGTATGCATAATAATCAATCTTAAAAAAAAAAAAAGAGAGAAAGAAAATTGGAGATTAAGCTGGGCCATGGTGGCGCACGACTTTAAACCCAGCACTTGGAATAAAAAAAGAAAGAAAGAAAAAGAAAAAGAAAATAGGGGACTAGGGACAGGGCTCTGAAGAGATAACTTTAAGGGACAGTAAAGGATATGAATAAGCCAGCTATTAGAAAAGCAAGCAATATTTTAATTACTCATTTCTTTAATGCTATGCATAAAGCACTTTTGTTCATTTTTTTTTGTTTTTGTTTTTTAGAGACAGGGTTTCTCTGTGTAGCCTCAGCTGTCTTGGACTCACTTTTGTAGACCAGATTGTCCTAGACCTCACAGAGATCTGCCTGCTTCTGTCTCCCAAGTGCTGGGATTAAAGGCCTGTGCTACCACACCCAGCTTACATAACACTTACAAAAGAAACTAGACCTATCCCAGTTGGACCGTGATGGATAAATAAACTTTGAGAAAGGGAATGTGGAAATGATAAGATTAGAGAAATCTGTAAATTAAGTACAAAGGGGAAAAGTAGTATATTCACATTTGGCTCAAAGTTAAAAGAACATGAGTTAAAGTCAGAAAAGTATTGGTGCCGAGCCTTAACTTCAAAAGAGTGAGAAAGCGCTGAAGCTTAATCCACAGAAAAATAGTGAGTTATGGCATTTACATTCATCTAGAACGTCTATGGATTTAGAGAAAACCGACCAAACATGCAACTCGGACACCTGTTTTAGAGAGCAGTAAAGTTCAGAGAGCTAAGAAAATCAGCAAGAACTAGTGTCAGAGAAACCAAGAAAACAAGAGGGTTGGTGATGAGGCTCGGTGGTCAAGAGCACTTACTGCTCTTCTAAAGGATCCGGGTACACTTCCCAGCCCACACACCAGGCAGCCCATGACTGCCTGAAACCTCAGTTTTTGCATGAACATGATGCACACAAACTCATACAGGTACACACACATACACATAAATATAAATACATAAACAGATGAGCCTTAAAACAAAACAAGGACCCAATACACAACACAGTGTACAACGCTGCAAAGAGAACTTGGAAGGAACGCCTCATATTTACGACTGAGAGCACAGCTGTGAGGGCCAGAGAAGCGGCTCTGCAGTTAACACTGCTGTTCTTGCGGAGGATGAGGCTGTGCTCTTGTAACTACAGTTCCAGGGCTGCTGATGCCCTCTTCTAGGTCCTGCACACACGTACTGCACAAAAACTCATTACTCCTCTAGGCACAAACACATACATAAGCAGCAAGTAAACAAATCTTTAAAAATAATACAGCTTCAAGCCAGGCATGGTGGCCCGTGTCTCTAAGTTTGTACGCCCAGGGACTGAGAGAGAAGAAAGGCTGTGGGCCAACCCGGCCTGTAGAATGGGGCTGCCGCTTCAAACGAAACCAAACTAAATAGAAAAACAAACGAACAAAACCCTAGTTTCTGATAGCAAAAATCAGACTGCAAAGGTGGTCAGAAGAGTCAAACTGTAGTGAGTCAAGATACCCGTTAAGGGATGCAAGTCTGCTGTTGACATATGACTGTGCAAATACATGGGGCTAGAAAGACAGAAACAGCTGAGACAGGCATGGTGGCCCACTTCTTAAGTCAGCACTGGAGAGGAGGAGGCAGGAGAGTTCCAGGACAGCCAGGACTATGTAGAAAACCTGCCTCAAAAAACAAAACAAAAAACCCAGAACTGGTGTGTGTGTGTGTGGTGATGGGGGAGTGAAGTGTATATCGAATGGCTTGAAACTTTTTAGTAATGGAGAGGGTCTGAGAGCCACAAAGAGGTATGACAAAGTTTGAGAATACAAGCAGTTTAGTAAAATGGCAGGATTTGTTAGAGGCTCCACTAAAAGAATATTTCATTACACTTCACATACAGACGGGAAAAGTGGTTAGTGTGTATATGCATGTGTATGTAGCGATATTACACATGTATATATAAATCTACAGATATAAATATGTAAGTCTAAGCTCTAAATATTTGGCTTGGTCTACATTTTTCCACTGGATAGCAAAATAATTTGGGTTAAAAAAATCACTGAAAACTGATAATGCAATTATAGATGCTCTTTAATTTGGAGACACAGTAAATTTATAGGCTTTTACTTGCTTGACGCTGCATAAATCATTTTGCTCTTGAAAAGTTACAGACTGACAATGATTTTAAAATACTGCTTACAGGCTGTCAAATGCCTTCATCCTTAAGAGCACTGGCAGCCCTTCCAGAGGATCCAAGTTCAAGTCCCAGCACCCACCTGGTGGCTTTCAATCAACTGTAACCATACACATTTTTTAAATGTCGCTTTAAAAATGTTGTTTGAGGGGGCTGGAGAGATGGCTCAGAGGTTAGGAGCACTGACTGCTCTTCCAAAGGTCCTGAGTTCAGTTCCCAGAGATCACATGGTGGCTCACAACCATCTATCATGAGATCTGGTGCCCTCTTATGGCCTGCAGGTGTACATGCAGGCAGAACATTGTATAAATAATAAATACATAAATATTTTTTAAAATGTTTAAGGAATCATATACAAGAATCTTTTTTCTGTGTGGGTCATTAGCATTTTCTGATTTAAGTTGTAGAGACAGGTGTCGGACACCTGTCGGATTTAGGGGGCGGGGATGAAAGTAGGGGTTGGAGAGATGGCTCAGGAGAGCACTTTTTGCTCATGCAGTGAATGGGACTTCGGTTCTCAGCAGCTACACTGAGGCTCACAACGGTCCTTAACTCCAATTTCAGAGGATCCACCTGGCTCTGTGGGCACCAAGTATGCACGTGGAGCACTTACATGTAGACAAAATAAAAATAAACCTTAAAAAAAATGAAAGTGTATCCTCTTGGTTTGTGAAGGACTGACCTCCTCTAAGTAAAAGCAAAACTGTAGAACAGAAAGAATAAGTTTGAAGTGACTTAGCCTTTCTAGAAAAGTCCGTTTTTATGTCCGACACCTGTCTCTACAACTTCAATCTGAAAATGCTAATGACCCTCACAGAAAAAGAAGATTGCAAGTGGCTATACAACAGAAAAAGCCTGGTTTGCTGCTAATTAAATTCAACTGCTGTTGTCTTAACCTTTTCGGGTTTCGGTGGGTCGTTCCTGTAAAGGGATTCTCATCCACCCTCTGTCAAATATAACTGAAATACAGCAGTGGAAGTCAGGGGCACTCAAGGGAAGTCGCCTGGGACACTTGGCGTTCTCACGTCAGATGCTGAGCCCCTCGGAAGGAGTTTCACAACTTGGGAGGTCATCAGCCCAAGGGCAGAAGAGGCAGGCTGGAGACGGTTCCAAGGCGGTGGAGGCTATGAAGGCAGACCACCCCGCCAGGGCCCAGGGCTCACTCGGGATGCTCCGTCTCAAGGGGTCCCACACCAGCCTTCCCCAGGGGCTCAGGTACTCACTGTCGATGTCCTCGATGAGGCTTGCGGTGCCCGGCATATAGTTCATTTTGACCTCTCGCAAGGGTGCAAAGGACAGCCGCGAGGGCGTCCGCTCGCCCGTCGGCGGGACGCGGACGGGAACCCGCGGCTCACCTGCACCTCAATCGCCGCTATTCGCCGGAAGAGCTCGCGGGATACCCCACCCACTTCCGGTATCGTGTGTCCGTCCACATCAGGAGGCGTGCCGGGCACGCGGCCCTGGGCCACGTTTTCTTTCTCTCTGGTCAGTGAAGTGGAGTCCAGTTCAGGTGGGCAAAGGACGGGTGTTTGCTCCCGCGTTGGCGAGTGCGGCTCCCCTCCCGGCACTCCTGCTCCGAGGCCCGGGTTGAGGGGTACGGTCCATGTCCGCTCGGCGCTCGGCGTGCAGGGGGCGGGACCGGCTCGGGATTGGCCGCAGCCGTCCTACCCCCTTCACCGCCCGCCAGTACCTGTCGCCCGCAGGCGCCTGCGCAATGGGCCGGCCGTGGGGGGCGGGAAGCGCTTCGCGGCTGCGGAGCCCATGTCGGCCCTGAGGCGATCGGGCTATGGCCCCAGTGACGGCCCTTCGTACGGCCGCTACTACGGGCCCGGAGGAGGCGATGTCCCGGTGCACGTACCTCCGCCCTTATATCCTCCTCTTCGCCCCGAGCCTCCCCAGCCTCCGGTTTCCTGGCGAGGGCGCGGGGGCGCCCCGGCCGAGACCACCTGGCCCGGGGAAGGCGCAGGTGGCGATGGCTACTACCCTTCTGGTGGCGCCTGGACAGAACCGAGCAGAGCCGGGGGAGGCCACCAGGTAAGGTTCGAAGTCCTTCCGGGGATCCGGTAGGGAAGTCTTGGGTGGAGGTGAGGACCATTGGGGGTTTTATACTTAGGGTTTGTTACGACTCTGGTTTCTGATTTGCTCTTCTTCTACTGGGGAGGGTGCAGAGACCGGAGACTGGAGACGTAAAGTGAGGGGATATATGCTTGGGTTCCATTTGTCCCTTCGTGTTTACTTCAGCCATAAGTGTGCCTGCTGCCACCAAACCCGAAAATATAATTTGCCCTGACTCCCTAAGCTTAGTAGCAGGATGCAGAATCTCTCTCCCGAGAGCGTAGGGGCTGTAACAATTTATCCTGCGTGGCTAGGGGAGCTACACAGTCTCAGTCGTTACTCAGCAGCCCCTCCCGCGGGGAAAGATCTGTGCGGGGCGGGCTGCTCATTTAGCCCCTTATCACTAAAGCTTTGCTTGGAGTTGAAACAATGCTGTAAAGCGCCTGTTCTATTTAATCATCACGAGACTGCAAGACAGACGTGATTAATGTTTCCCTATTTTTGAATGAAGTAGGCTCCGTGAGATGAGCTTGCTTAGTATGTTTGGACCGGTAACATTTTATTACTTGTGTACATGCCAATAATGTATTTCTATTTTCTCCTTGTATGGAGCTATCATTATAGGATGGTGGCATCTTTTGGTCTTCATAACATCCTTATTTGCTGGAAATTAATTGTAAAATTCTCCAACATTAATGATGGAATTGTAAAAACAGTGCAGTGCTTTTTGAAATAGCTGATTCGTTCCTAAAAACTTCTGGCAGAGAAATTAGCTTATGACCTGTCAGATACACTTACAAGTATTCTCAAGAAATGGAAAACGAGTGGTGATGCCTACCTTTAATCCCAGCACCCAGGAAGCAGAGGCAGGCCAGCCAGGCAGCCTGGTTTACATACTAAGTTCCAGGTCAGCCAGGGTAACACGGTGAGACCCCATCTCAAACAAAGAACAACAACAAAAACAAACAAACAAACAAGAAATAGAAAACATGTCCACATAAGAAATTTTAATGCATTGTCAAAGTATCATTAATTATAATGGCCAAAAGTTGAAATAGCTCATTTAGTTATCAACTAATTGCAGCATTAACAAACATGGTGTATATTTTAGAACATAACACCTAGAAGGGTGTGAATCCCACCCCCCCATACATGTTTGTTTCAACATGAATGAACCGTGATTGGATCATGCGTGGTGGTGGAAGCTAGTCACAAGAACTGCACTTCATACTGTGTGACTCCATTCATACATAGTGCTCAGAGTAAACAATCCCTAGAGACAAAGCTGCTGGGGTTGGGGCCTGGAAGGAAGTGTTGAAAATCTGGACTCTGAAGCAATGTTCTGAAGTTAATGATGATAGTTTCACAATCCTGAGTATCCTACAAACCACTGAATTAAACATTTAAGAAACTGAAAAATAATTTCTCTAAAAATTGTGTAAGAATGAAAACATGTAGCATTAAGCAGTTAACTGTAAAAAAAAAAAATACATGTTTTCAGTGCTGACTAGGTAAGCAGGGTGGGGTGAGTAGGCTGGTGGACTTTAATCACATGGTCCACCCATGAAGTACTCAGTCTTTTAAGTACCCAAATTAAAGATAAGGAAATGGAGTTGAACTTTAAACTGCCAACTGGCTTCTATTAAGTTTGCTGCATTATCAAACTGAAAGTCTGTTTTCTGTCAAAGTTCAGCATCCTGTAAGGAGCTGGGAGGTTTGATTGGAGTGGAGTTGTGCGTATAGGGCACATATGGTACCAGAGTAATTTGAAATAAACTGGAAATGTATAATGGGCACTTGTAAATATTTACTTATTTATTTTAATTTTTTTGAGACAAGGGTTCTCTATGTAGCATTGGCTGTCCTGGACTCACTTTGTAAATCAAGCTGGCCTCAAATTCGCAGCAATCCGCCTGCCTCTGCTTCCCGAGTGCTGGGATTAAAGGCGTGCGCCACCACCACCTAGCATAAGGGTAGAAATTTCTATACACCCATAGAAAATAAACCAAAGATATACGTGTTGTCATGGATGTACATTTTTTTTTTCAAATCCACAATCTTAACTTTGTTAGCTTTTACCAAATTTTATAACAAATACCTGGGGTGGAGGGATACGGCACATCCTGCAAGTGTGAAGATTGGCCTTTGGATCCCTAGAGCCCTTTTAAGTGTTGGTTGGCTGGGGTGGCTCACCTGTAATCCCGGCTTTCGAAGGATGAGAGGGTGGGGCTGGAGAGATGGCTTAGAGGTTAAGGGCATTGACTGCTCCTTCAGAGGTCCTAAGTTAAGGTCCCAGCAACCACATGAGGGCTCCAACCATCTATAATATGATCCGATGCCCTCTTCTGACCTGTGGGTGTATGTGCACAGTAAGAGCTATTGAGAGAATCAGCCTCCGGCCTCTATATGGACATGTACCCCTCACATGTATGTCCTCACACATGCAAACATGCCTATGCACACACATGGGGAAAGGGGGATATAGGAAAAATTTTTCTCCCCTCCCCCGGTAGTGGGACTTGAACCTAGGACCTTGTATATTTTAGGCATCCTCTCTACCTGTGACTTATCTATACCTGCAACCCTACAGGGAGCTTTAAGAGCCTGCCTAGAGCATGTGGTCTGTGGGCACTGTGTGAGAACTCAGTGGGACTCAGTACACTGAGGGGCTCACTCTGAGCACACTAAGCCCTGACTTACTAATTAATTCTCTTGTGTCTGAGGCTGCCCTTAAACTCACTATGTAGCCATGGAGGATCTTCAGTTTCCCAGCTTTTTGCCTCTATCTCTCAAATGCTGAGAGTGTAGATGAGCACCATCCTGCCTGTTATGAAATGAACATACTTAAGCCCAGCTGGTGGTGGCGCACACCTTTAATCCCAGCATTTGGGAGGCAGAGGCAGGCTGATCTCTAACTTCAAGGCTAGTCTGGTCTACAGACTGAGTTCCAAGATGGCTAGGGCTACACAGAAAAATCAAAAAGTAAAACAACAAAATCAACATATTTAAATTTGGCATAGGAAAAAATTGGAAATCTACCGTTTTCCCCAGTTTTTTAAGAGAACAACTTCCAGGGCTGGAGAGGTGGCTCAATGGCCAGGAGCACTGGCTGCTCTTGCAGAGGACCTGGGTTTACTTCAGCATCCACATGGCAGCTCACAACTGTCTGTAATTCTAAGTCCTGGTGGTCTGATGCCCTCTTCTGGCCTCCTTAGGCACCAGGCACACACATCATGATGCATATACATGCACATTTTTGTAATATTTCTATCCTATTGTCACTGCTCTTGGTTAGCCACCAGAACTGGATGGTAAGATCATGTTGTTGAAGACACCACCTATTTTGTTTACAAGACATAGAAAAGTCAAGTGAAACTGAACTGGAAGCGTTCTCCTTGCTGGCTAATTTTCACAATCCTTGAGTTGCTGTACAAGCTGCTTGAAAAAAAAAATACAGTCTTCAGGTTACAGATCCATACTATACCACTAACTTGCCTGGTAAAGGGTGTCTACTTGTGTGATAGTGTCACGACTGTTAAGGGTTCATGAACCATTTTGTATCTGAGCCCTACCCTACAGGAGAGAATCATGCCTGGTACTGTAAGCCTGTTCAGAAGCCTGTGGTGGTGGTGGGGGGGGGTCATAGACCTAATGGGGAGGGAAACTGCTACTGCTGCGGCTAAATGGACAAAGTGTGTCCACCAAAGAGCTTCCTTCTAATCATTTCTGCTAAAGCTCACAGATTAGTGCTGTTCTAAGGTTTGGTCAAAGGTTTGTTGCTATTGTAGGAGTTTGTGTGTGTGTGTTCTAATGGGTGGTGACTAATGCTGAAACTCATAACTGATTGCTGTCCTGAAAAAAAAAGAAATGACCATTGAATACTTAGCCCTAAATAGGTCGTTCGTTTTATTCCCTCCAAGAATCAAAGAACGTTACGGAAGTGGGAGTGGAAAGAGTGCAAGAGCAGAGGAAGGAACAGGGTGTTATGAAAGACTGTCTTCAGGGTGTGATGTAATCATTGCATTGATGAATTGCATTACAGCTGTGATTATCAGCACACGGCTAGCTCAGCAGTTCTCCATCATAGAAGGAGGAGAGGCTCATGAGGCCCCACCTTTCTGAGGATTTGTAGGCCATAAACAGATGCTAGTAGAGAGTGTCTGACAAGGGACCACCTCTTCCAGAAGAGCTAGTGGAGTTAATAGTCGCTGGGGATGGACTTGGGGGTAGTCTTCAATGATGTAGCCGTATTAAGTTGTCCATGCTCCTATAAATAACTCCTCATCCATGCTCATGTGAATGGCCCTACTTAGAGATTTGACGTGACAAAAAAGTGAAGTTGTCCTAGAGAGTGAAAATATGAGCATCTGACATCTCTATGCAATTGTTAACTGCTGAGTGCCTACTTGAGACCTATGGTAAAAGTGAAAACAGAAGCCGAGTGTGTGACACAGGCCTGCGACTTTGGAGGTAGCTTAAGATGGGAGGATAGAAAATTTCAGGCCAGACTGGCAACCTGTAGGACTCTGTCTCAAAAATAAGATAATGAGTGGCACTGGGAACACTTGCCCAGCATCACAAAACTCTGGGTTTAATCTTCAGTGTGGAAAGAAAAGGCAAACTAAACAATACCAAAACCAAACAAAACCAAACCAGAGAGCTGTATGCGTTTTCTGTACACAGTGAATAACTGTATTTCAGTGTGTTTTGTGAGGTGAATCTATCTGAAAAAAGAAAAGCAAGGAACTGTGGTGTTAGGAAGCTGGGGCCGGAGGAGAGGAAGTGAACAGTGTGGGGTACTGGTAGTTAAGTTCTACCTTAAAGATTCTCCTGGAGGGCTGACCATGGGGATCTGAAGATTTAGGCTTAGATTCCCCACATCTAGGGCAGTCAGCTTCAGCCCTTGTCTTCTCTTTATTCATGATTTAAATTCTTGGTAGAGAGTGTAGATATACAATAACTCCAGGTTTAATCCAACCCAACCACAAACACCAACTGGTAGGCAAAAGCCCTATCTTTAAAGGAAATACAGATAGATGGCTTGTTATGAGCCAGAAGTACACTTAAACTCTAAGTTCAAGGCAAAGTAACTCAGGTTACTGAAGAATAAAGACATCGTGTGTTAAGTTGGTTTAAGAATTCATCTGGAGGATTCTTACAAGAGTTTAGTGGTGCCGGCGTGTGGTGGTACACGCCTTTAATCCCAGCACTTGGGAGGCAGAGGCAGGCGGATCGCTGTGAGTTCGAGGCCAGCCTGGTCTACAAAGTGAGTCCAGGACAGCCAAGGCTACACAGATAAACCCTGTCTCAAAAAACCAACCAACCAACCAACCAACAAACAAAAAAACCCAAGAGTTTAATGGCTTATTGCAACTTATTTGAAGGAAAAGCCTGAAAAAATGATGCCATCATTGCTAGACTGACACCTTCCAGTGGTGATTGCTCTATACAAGTTGATGGCATTCAATTACAGGTTGTAAGCAGAAAGCTTAGCCATAGGAAATACACTGGAGTACAAAACAAATAGATGTATGTACATAGTTAGCTTGCATAGCAATAGTTTTGTGCTTCAAAGTTGTTAGGTAAATTTAATTCTAAATAGTGACAAATAACTGACTTTGTACCAGTTGGGCAGGATTAATATCTCATATCTGAAATGTTTGTGACTAGAAGTATTTTGGGTTTCAGACTTTGGAAAGCATAAAACATAATGAGTTATTCTGAAGGCAGAATCTGCATATAAACATGAAATTCATATATGTGGGGCTGGAGAGATGGCTCAGCATTAAGAGTACTGACTACTCTTCCAAAGGACCCGGGGTTCAGTTCCCAGCACCCAATGGCAGCTCACAACTGTCTGTAACTCCAAGATCTGACACCCTCAGACAGACATACATATAGGCAAAGCAGTAATGCACACTTAAAAATTCATTTATGTACAACATTTGTGACTTTGAAGTTAACTATACACATTTTAATGCCTCTGCATTTTGTTTGTTTGTTTTGCTGTGCTAGGAATGGAGCCCAGGGCCTTTGGCTGTGTTTAGCCCAGTGCTCTGCCACTGAGCCACACATCCGTTACATGCCTTTTGACTGCAGCTCATCATATCGATCAAGTGTGAAGCTTTCCTCTTGGGATGTCATATCAAAACTCAAAATATCCAGAATTAAAGCAGTTTGGATTTCAAAATTTCAGACTGGGTATACTCAAAATGTACTGCCGAGGGATAGTGATTGGGAGTGGGTAAAGGCAGACTGCTGTCTCTGGTTTTGCTAGTCATCTTGACATAGAATTCCTTCTATTAGCGTTTCGAGTGGTGTGGCGTACTGGGGCTTGTTGTTTACTTTATAACTTATCTTTTTAAGTGTTATGATGGCTCTATAGTAGGGATCTTTTTTTTTTTTTAAAGATTTGTTTGTTTATTATTTATACACTATTCTGCCTGTATATGTTCCTGCATGCTGGAAGAGGGCGCCAGATCTCATTATAGATGGTTATGAGCCACTATATGGTTGCTGGGAATTGAACTCAGGACCTTTGGAAGAACAGTCAGTGCTCTTAATCTCTGAGCCATCTCTCCAGCCCCTATAAGGATCCCTTTTTGTCTGTTGTTCTTTCTGATGTCCCTAATCTTGCCTCTTGTTAGAGGTATCTAACAGTTGCTGTCTAACTGGAATTAAGAGTGAATTGGACATGGTAACACACACCTGTAATTCTAGCACTGGGAAGGTAGAGGCAGCAGGAATGCAAGTTTGGGCCCCAGCCTTGGTGGCATAGCCCGCTTCAGGCCAGCTTGGGGTATGTAGGGAAACTTTCCAAAGAAAGCATCAGCAACAGAAAGAATGCTATTTAACATTGACTTGTTTTCTTTTTTCCTTAGGAACAGCCACCATATCCTGGCTATAATTCTAACTACTGGAATTCTGTGCGATCGAGGGCCCCATACCCAAGTTCATACCCTGTGAGACCAGAGTTACAAGGCCAGGTATGGTTAAAGATTGGCAGATTTATTTTCTTTCTTAATTTCTTTCCTTGCTCTTCTGTTTTTTGTTTTGTTTTGTTTTTTCTTTTGTTTTTTTGAGACAGGGTTTCTCTGTGTAGCCCTGGCTGTCCTGGACTCGCTTTGTAGACCAGGCTGAGCCTCGAACTCACAGCGATCCACCTGCCTCTGCCTCCCAAGTGCTGGGATTAAAGGCATGCGCCACCACTGCCCGGCTAGTCTTCTGTTTTTTGAGACAGGATTTTTCTGTGTCCTGACTGTCCTGGCATTATCTCTATAGACCAGGCTGCCCTTAACTCACAGAAATTTTTTCTGCCTTTGCCTCCCAATAACTCCCACAGAGATCTGCCTGCCTCTGCCTCCTGAGTGCTGGGATTAAAGGCGAATGCTACTACCTCCCAGCCCATTTGCTCTTTTCTGTACTGGGATTTTGTCTGGTTTAAACAGGTCTTGTACATATAATTACAGTCTCTGTGGGTTCATATGTGTATCAACCCTTGTATGTTTGGATGTTGCTGTTTCCTTGGAGTCATCTTTTTCCACTTAGATCCCTAAGCCTTGAGGGGAGATAATTGGATAGAGTCATCCCATTTGGGCTGAGCGCACTGAGTCTCTTACTCTCTGCACGTTGTTCAGTGGTGGGTCTTTGTATTACTTACCAGTTTCTGCAAGAAACAGCTTCCCTGTTGAGGGCTGAGCAGTGCACTGATGTATGGGTATATCCATACGTCATTAGCAGTTATCTTATTGCTATGTTCCTTTAGCAGAATAACAGCAGTAGGCTTTCCCTTCGGGTCTGTTACCTAAGGTCCTGGTCACTTTAGCAGTGTTAAGTATGGGTTCCATCTAGTGGAGTAGACCTTATGTCCAGTTCTTTAAAGTGTTGGTTACTCCCATACTGTCTGTGCCTCTATTGCATTGGGGTAGCTTCTAGGCAGGTTGCTGATACAGGTCTTTATGCATCCTAGGCAAGCACTCTGTCACCTGAGCTACCTCCCTAACCTTCTGTTAAGAGTTTTGTTAATTCATACTTATATTTTCTCCTAGAATCAGAGCAGCATATATAATTTCCTCTAAATTTGTTTTTTGTTTTTCTTTTCTTTTTTTTTTCTTTTTCTTTTTTTTATTTTATTTTTTATTTTTATTTTTATTTTTATTTTTTTTTGAGACAGGGTCTCTCTGTGTAGCCTTGGACGTCCTGGACTTACTTTGTAGACCAGGCTGGCCTTGAACTCACAGCGATCCACCTGCCTCTGCCTCCCGAGTGCTGGGATTAAAGGCATGTGCCACCATGCCCGGCTGTTTTTTGTTTTTCAAGGCAGGGTTTCTCTGTGTAACAGAGCCCTGGCTATCCTGAACTCACCTTGTAGACCAGGTTGGCTTCAAATAGAGATTCTCCTGCCTCTGCTTCCCCAGTGCTGGGATTAAAGGCATGAGCCACAACTGCCTGGCATATACTATTCTTAAATACAGATTCCTTTTGCTTAAAGAATCTACTTGAGGGCTGAAGAGATGAACACCAAGATGTCCCCTAGATTCTATATGTGTGTATGCATATATACATATATGTGTGTATATGTATACATGGGATTTTTAAAAAAAGATTTATCTATCGTATATGAGTGCTTTATCTGCAGAAGAGGGCATCAGATAACATTATAGATGGTTGTGAGCCACCATGTGGTTGCTGGGAATTGAACTCAGGACCTCTGGAAGAGCAGGCGGTGCCCTTAACCACTGAGCCATTTCTTCAGCCCCAGTACATGGGATTTTTTTGAGACAAGGTTTCTCTATTATGTAGCTCTGACTGTCCTGGAACTCTCTTTGTAGACCAGGCTGGCCTTGAACTTTCAAAAGCCTACCTCTGCTGCCCAAATACTGAGATTAAAGGTATCTCCACAATGCCTGGCTTTTCATATAACTTGTTTGTTTGTTTTTGTTTTTGTTTTGTTTTTTGGTTTTTGGAAACAGGGTTTCTCTGTGTAGCCTTGGCTTGTCTGAGACTTGCTTTGTAGACCAGGCTGGCCTTGAACTCACAGCAGTCCACCTGCCTCTGACTCCTGAGTGCTAGGATTAAAGGCGAGTGCCATCAATGCCTGGCTTCATATGACATTTTTTTTTAAAGATCTGTTTATTTTATGTATTAGAGTACATTGGAGGGCATCAGGTCCTATTACAGATGGTTGTGAGCCACCGTGTGGTTGCTGGGAATTGAACTCGGGACCACTGGAAAAGCAGCCAGTGTTCTTAATCACTGAGCCATCTCTCCAGCCCCTTCATATAACATTTTTAACAGCATAAACTTACTGTAAAAATAATGTGGACAAGCATTTGGATGGTTGGCAGAGGTAGCTGCTGCTCCCACAGCTCCGGTTGCTGAGACTAAGGCCTTGTTGCTCTGATTTCACAGAATCTTGGTAATAGTTGAACGTACCCATTCTGTTAACAAAAGTCTTGATAGCTCAGCATGGTCTGTACAAAGGCTTCCTTCCCGAGGAATGGACACCATCGATTTTGAGAACTCAGAAACAGTTCAGTTACACAACATGTGTGCTGGAGCGTCTGCCTTCTGAAAGAACCTTTTGCCCAGAATAGCACCCAAACTTGATGTTCCCCCAATTTCTGGCATCACTGAGATCAAGTCACATGACACATTTATGAGAACCATCCATGCAGGAAATGTTTTATGAACAGTAAAGTAGGATGACAATGCAAAGCTGTTTTCTTTTCAGGTAACAACTTTTGAGACTGCAGCAACAAGTGGAGGTAGTGCTGGTTCAGAAAAGGCACCAACTTCTCTGCCAGCAGGAATAGCAGTGGCTTGAGGAAAAGAGATCCCCCAGAACTAGCTGGTGCCAGAGTGGTGGTACGTGGGGTCTGAGTTTGAAGAGTAGAGTTTTGAGTTGCTAGACGATTGGCAGATCAGCTAAAGGCTGCAGTTGGTGACTCCCATGCTGCTATCAATGCTGGCTTTGTTCTGATGGCATGCAAATTGGTCGGACAGAAAAAGTAGTAGCCCCAGAACTTTATATTGCTGTCAGGATACCTGGAGCTGTCCAGTATTTGGCCCGAATGAAGGACAGCGAGATAATTGTAGCTATCAGCAAAGACCCAGAAGCTCTGAATATGCAAATGGAAGATATGGAATAGTCAGATTTATTTAAGATGGTTCCTGAGGTAACTGAAATACTGAAGAAAAAAATAGATCATTATCATGCCTTAAGAAAACTCTAGCCAGGCGGTGGTGGCGCACGCCTTTAATCCCAGCACTCGGGAGGCAGAGGCAGGCGGATCGCTGTGTTTGAGACCAGCCTGGTCTACAAAGTGAGTCTAGAACAGCCAAGGCTACACAGGGAAACCCTGTCTCAAAAAAAAAAAAAGAAAGAAAGAAAGAAAGAAAGAAAGAAAAAGAAGAAAAGAAAAGTCTGAGGGCTAGAGAGATAGCTCAGAAGTTAAGAACACTGGCAGTTCTACTGAAGGTGTGAGTTCAATTCCCAGCAACCACAAGGTGGCACACAACCATCTATAATGAGATCTGGTGCCCCCTTCTGGTATGCAGGTGTACATGCAAACACAACGTTGTATACATAATAAATCTAAGAAGAGGGAGAGGAGGAGGAAAAAGTGTTTCCCAGCCCATGGGACAAATCGAACAAGAGTTCACCTGAAAGAGGGGGTGCAGATTGAAAGTGGGGACAGAGACGCGAGAAATAATGAGCCAAATCTAGAAATTTCTGATCAAGACTCTCTTTAATGCAGGCGAGTTGACTTTATTTATTTATTTATTTATTTATTTATTTATTTGGTTTTTCGAGCCAGGGTTTCTCTGTGTAGCCTTGACTGTTCTGGACTCGCTTTGTAGTCCAAGCTGGCCTCGTACTCACAATGATCCACCTGCCTCTGCCTCCCGAGTACTGGGATCAAAGGCGTGTGCCACCATTCCCGGCTGCGAGTTGGCTTTATACAGCAAAGTCAACAAGATCTATTCTAATCCAACTTTCCCTAGCCCCCAGGCAAGAATACAATCACCTGAATAGCTCCCTGTAAGAACTTCCTTAATCCTCTGGGTAGTCCCTGTAAGAACCTCCCTATTTCTCTGGGTAGTTCCCTGTAAGGAATTCCCTATTTCTCTGGGTAGATAATCCAAAGATAGCCTAGAACACAAGACCTCCTTCAGCAAGGGTCAACAACTGGAAGGTCACAGTTTGTACCCTAAGCACGGGATTTCTAACATGGCTGAATTTAGCATGGTTCCCACAGAAGAGAAGAAGATGATGACTCTCTGAAATGATGATTAACTCCTTCAATCCCAGCATTTGGGAGGCAGAGATAGGCGAATATCTGAATTTGTGGCCAGCCTGATCTACAGAGCCAGTTCAAGCACAGCCAGGGCTACACAGAGAAACCTTGTCTCAAAAAATGAGAAAGTGAGCGAGACTGACTCTGACTCTCAGTATACAGCTAAAATTATAGAAATTCATATTTTTAGGGGAAAATTCTAACAGCAAGTACAATGTCCTTTGATGAACTGATTATTATGTTCCTTTGTAATTGTTTGTTGTTCCAAACAGTTATTTTGTGAATTTTTCTTGTTCTGTAATATATAATAAGGTTTTTTTTTTAAGTATAAATTTATTGCTAGGCATGGTGGTGTATGCTTTTTAATCCTGGTGTCCAGGAGGCAGATGCAGGCAGATTTCCATGAATTTGAAGCTAGCCTGGATTATATAGCTAGTTCCAGGTTAGCCAAAGCTACATAGGGAGATCTTGTTTCAAAACAACAAAAAACAAAAACAAAAAAGAAAACAGCAATAAATAATGTAAGTGTATTACTAAATATCTAGAAGCTGGGCATGGTGGCACGTGTCTTTAATCCCTGCTCCTAAGATCCAGGGATTTTAATTAATTTTTATTTCACAAGCATTTGTGTTTTGCCTGCGTGTGTGTCTGGCCAGAAGAGGGTGTCAGATCCTTGGAATTGAAGTTACAGACATCCCTGAGTGGATATGTGTTTGCTGGGAATTGAACCTAGGTCCTTTGGGAAAGCACCAGGTGCTCTTAATCGATGAACCAATGCTCCAGTCCCAAAGATAAGTCTTTGAAGGGATTTTATTCAACTTATTATGAGAAACAAATAGATTTTAGAGTTGTTTCCTTGCAAGTAACAAATTTTTTTGCTTTGTCTTTTACATTTCTTTATTCACTTTATTTATTTTGGAGACAGGATCATATCATGTGGCTTGGCTGGCCTGGAACTTGCTATGTACATAGGACTGGCCTTGAACTCATAGAGACCCTTCTGCTTTTGCCTCCTGAGTGCTGGAAATAAAGATGTGTGCCATCACATCTGGTCTTATTTATTTCTTTATCATGTGGGTGATGGTGGGTTGAATGTTACACATATCAGGGCACATACATTGAGCTCAGTACACTAGTGAGAATTGTCTCCTCCACCATGTGGGTTCCAGGAACTGAACTTGAGTGATGAGACTTTGTGATAAGTACCTCAGCCTACTGAGTTATCTCGTTTGCACTTCTTATTAATCACGGTATGTGTATTAGTCATCTTTTTATTGCTGTGATAAAATGCCATGACCAAGGCAACTTAAGGCTTGATTTGG
This sequence comes from Acomys minous, assembly GCF_964271855.1. NCBI lineage: Eukaryota > Metazoa > Chordata > Mammalia > Rodentia > Muridae > Acomys > Acomys minous. The sequence continues at coordinate 16,692,325 of NC_140497.1, read as the reverse complement.
GCTTTTGGTTCCCGAGGGTGAGTCCCACTATAGTAGAGTGAAGGCATAGAGACTGGAACAGTAAGCTGAGAGCTCACATCTTAAACTATATGCACAAAGCAGAAAAACTAAGCTAAGAATGGCTCAAATCAAAGCCTACCTCCCAAGTGATATGCTTCCTTAAGCAAGGCCATACCTCCTAAATCTCCCAAAAAGTACCAACAACTGGGGACCAAGTGTTCACATTGTCAGAGTCCATGTGGGACAATTTCACTTACACTACCACAATACAGTAGGTTTTTGTTTTGTTGTTTTACTTACTTATTATTATGTATACAGTGCTCTACCTGCATATACAACTGCAGGCCAGAAGAGGGCATCAGATCATATTATAGATGGCTGTGAGCCACCATGTGGTTCCTGGGAATTGAACTCAGGACCTCTGGAGGAGCAGTCAGTGCTCTTAACCTCTGAGCCATCTCTCCAGCCCCTTGTTTTGTTGTTTTTAAATACACATACTTAGGTTTATTTAAGCAACAATATACACCATTTGGTATTTGCTTCAAAATACTCCCAAGAAAATACTACAAAGATGCATACAATGTGGTCAACAGGTTGAAACTTAGCTGAAGCTGAGAGGAACATTCATTTCTACTTTTGTTTGAAATTTTGCTTAATATGATTTTTTTTTTTTTTTTTTGTTTTTTGTTTTTGGTTTTTCGAGACAGGGTCTCTCTGTGTAGCCTTGACTGTCCTGGACTCACTTTGTAGACCAGGCTGGCTTCGAACTCACAGCGATCCGCCTGCCTCTGCCTCCCAAGTGCTGGGATTAAAGGCGTGCGCCACCACCGCCCGGCGAAATTTTGCTTAATATGAAAGAAGAGGAGGGAGAAGAAGCTGGCCTGGTCATCACAGGCCTGTGATTCCAGCACTCAGTAGCTGAGAGCTGTGGAGGAGAAGGTGAGGACAAAGATGTTCCTGTCATCAAGTCTGTAACCTGCACATGACAGGGAAACACAGAAGTGTGCAGTAGGGCAGCAGAGATAGCTTAGTAGGCAAAAGTGCTCGCTTTGTAAACCTAATGATGTGAGTTTAATCCCTAGATCCAGTGGGGAAAAAACCTAAAAGCTGTCTTCTGACTTTCACAAGTGCACCGTGGCACACCCCCCGACCACACAACATGCATCACACACACAGAGTACTAAAAACTGAATTACAACACTGGAAAGGTATATACAGATGACAGAGGGAAGGCTCAAGATGCGTTTCCCAAATAGGTCGTATTAGGGTGGCACAAGCAGAGTGATTGCCATTCTTTCCTTATTTTTCAATTTCTTCTATATGTTGATCTGTATGTAAAGGGTATTCTTCTGAAATTCACCGTGAAGCATCTCCTGGTGCTGAACTTGTAATTCTCCTTATCTCTGCCTCTGCATGTTTGTTTGTTTGTTTGTTTGTTTGTTTTAGTTACTCCACAACAGGGTTTCTCTGTGTAGCACTGACTGTCTTGGGACTGAGACCAGGCTGGCCTCAAGCTCAGAGATCTGCCTGCCTCTGCCTCCCAAGGGCTGAAATCAAAGATGTGTCCCACAATTACCCTGAAATTAAATCTTTTTCTAAAAACAAACAAATAAATAAATAGAACAGCCCTTAAACTGTTAAATAATTTGATTATCATAGTGCATTTAAGTTCTATGACATTTTGTCTACCTCGTTTGTGTGTGTGTGGTTTTTTGTTTTTTTAAGAGTTACTTATTTTTGTTGTTTTTGGTTTTTTCAAGACAGGGTTTCTCTGTGTAGCCTCATCTGTCCTGGACTCTAGGCCAAGTTGGCCTTAAACTCACGGAGATCTGCCTGTCTCTGCCTCCCAAGTTCTGGGATTACAGACTTGCCAAGAGTTACTTGCTTTTATTTTATATATATGAGTGTTTTACCTGGTTGTATATGTGTGCAACACATGTATGCTGTGTCTGTAGAAGCTTGAAGCGCATCAGATCTCCTGGAAGTAAAATTACGTATAGTTGTGAGCAGCCATATGGGTGCCGGAAGCTGAACCTGGGTGTTCTGGAAGAGCAGCCAGTGCTATTAATTGCTGAGCTATCCCTCCAGCCATGTACTATATTGTGGAATTACAAATAATATACATGACAGCTTCATGCCTGTGACCTTTTTCTAATTGAATGATTTCCTTGGGAAGCTGAATTACAGACCAAAACCACACATGGCATTTTATCAAATCTGACCTTTGTATTTGAATTATTAAGGAGTTATTTTATCAGACTGAAAACCTCAAGGATTTATGGGGAATATATTACTTGGCTCTTTAATCTTTTGTTGTCTCTGACCACACGTGCAGTTCTTTGGGCATTTGTATTTTGTTTCTCTTGTTTTGTTTTTGGAATAGGTCCTACTAATATAGGCCAGGCTGTCTTCTACATCAGAATTCTTCTTCCTTGTCCTTAGTGCTAGGACCACAGGTGTACACACACAATTAGGTTTCCTTCTTCCCTTCAGATAGGGACTCACTATGTAGACTACTAGCTGCAAACTTGGAATTCTCCCTGCCACATGCTGCTGGGATTGCATACAAGTGCCAATACAGCCATTTTTTTTTTTAACTTTTATCTGCATTTATTTTATGCTGTACCCATGCCATCAGTTTTTGTTTCTTCAGTTTCTTCTGGGATACCTTTTTCTTCTGTGCCACGTCGTCTGGCTTTGGAACAGTCTGCTCCTTTTCAGTGAGGATCATCTCGATGTGGCAGGGGGAGCTCATGTATGGGTTAATCTGGCCATGGGCTCTGTAAGTTCATCAGCGCATCTTAGGTGACTTGTTCACTTGGACATGTTCAATGACCAGGGAATCTACATCTAAACCCTACTCTCTGCATTTTTCAGCATGTGCAGCAAAAATTCAGCACCGACCCTGAGTCCAGCCCCACAGTTTGGCCCGGGTGTACCTCCCGACTCCACCACTATACCACCTGAACAGCACACATTGCTTCTTTAAAGTGACATCTTTCAGATACTTGGTGGTTTTTCGGATATGCATATCTTTGATGACCTGGGCAGTTTACCGGGTGTTCTTAAAGTGAACACGAAGATTTGAACCTCTTGATTTGCATGATTTTGTAGGGTCTTCTGGGTCAAGTGAGTAGTGAACCATCTTTGCAGGTCACCTCTGGCCACTTACAGAAAGCTAATATATCCATTTTAATCAGGTGTATTGAACATGAAAAGGATTAAAGACAACAGCGATGACAAGAATATGTGATTCTGTGTTTTTACTATTTTAAAAAGCTAAAGTGAGACTAGAGATACCTCAGTGTCCAAAGTGCCTGCCATGCAAATGTGATGACCTGCATTTGGATTCCCAGAACCACATGAAGGCTGCATGCAGTAGCCCATGTGTCTGTAATCCCTAGCCTGGAGTATAAGACAGTGAATAAGAGAGCCTGTGTCATACAAGCTCAAAGGCAAGTGAAAGACAAGGACCTACCATCTATATTGTCCTCTGACTTCGACAAGCATGCTCTGATGTGTGCATCCTCCAGTGTACACATGCGCACACGCACACATGCACGTGCAAAGAAAATAATAGAAAATATCAGAGTAATAGTTTTAAATTTAGAGCATAACTTTAATCTTATTTGAAGCATTAAGCAGGATTGTGGATATTAACTATGTAATAGTCTGGAGAAAGGAGAAAGGACCAACAATGTGTCTTGGAGGTAGCACAGTTGTCTGGCAGGCACAAGGCCCTGGGTTTAGTCCCCAGCACTGTTTAAAACAATAACTAAACTACAGTAAAGCACACTAGTAAGCAGTGCACTGAGAGTTTCTGTGTCCTCTGTTGTTGCTGTTGTCTGGGAAGCAGGTGTTAAATAGTTCAGTCTAGACCTGGGTTCATTTCTTGAACTCTCATAATGCATGCACTAATGTAATCACTATTTGTTGGGCATGCTGTGTACCTGCTAAGTCAGAGGTCAGCTTAGACTCTCCATTTTACTCGTAGAGAAACTGAAGCTAAGAGTAATTAAATATAAAAGCCTATTACAGAGTGAGGCCTGTTTCATGATTTTTCCCTTTCTATTATATATGGTATTTCTCTTTTTAAAAAAAATAATTTATTTTATGTATGTGAGTGCTCTATCTGCATATTCACCTGCAGGTCAGAAGTGGGCACCAGATCTCATTACAGATGGTTGTGAGCCACCATGTGGTTGCTGGGAATTGAACTCTGGACCTCTGGAGGAGCAGTCAGTGCTCTTAACCCCTGAGCCACCTCTCCAGCCCCATAGTTCTTTTCTTTCTCTAGCTAGTCCCTCAGGTTTCCTAGAGCTGCCTCCTGTGGGCACAGGTGCTCTGCCTGGAGATGTGATTGCTGGGCATGGTAGTTTACTCCTTTAATCCCAGCAGAGGCAAAGGCAGGGGGATCTCGGTGAGTCCAAGGCCAGCCTGCTCTACAGAGAGCCAGGACAACCAAAGGCTGTGTTTAACAGAGAAACCCTGTCTTGGAAAACAACAACAAAAAGAAAATGTTTGAGGAAGATGTTACTTCGTCATCTTATCTGCCATCACAATATATTCTTCCATCGATGCAACAGAACTTAGGGTCATAGCTTGAGGTCAGTGCATGGTTTGTGATTATAGAGAAGAGAAAGGGCACCTCATAGACCGCCTAGGTAGCGTAGATTTTCACCAGTTACTGATACTGTTTTTTCCTTAAGCTTTCAAGGTTGGACATAAAGGACATTTCGGCCCTTCAACCCATTTATCTTTTTTCCTCCCTGGTTGTTCTTTTTTTCAGAGTGTGAGTTCTTATGCAAATGGAGCATATGGCCCCCCATACCCTCCAGGCCCTGCAGCAAGCAGTGCCTCATACTCTGGGGCTTATTATGTACCTGGCTATACTCAGAGCAATTACTCCACAGAAGTTCCAAGCACTTACCGCTCACCTGGGAACAGCCCAACACCAGTGTCTCGCTGGATATATTCTCAGCAGGACTGTCCAACAGAAGCACCTCCTCTGAGGGGTCAGGTTCCAGGGTACCCTGCTTCACAGGTAAGCGGTTTCCTGGCAGGGAAAGTGCCTCTACTTCCTGATCTGTAAACAGTGGAAAGTTACAGAAAACTAGACCCACGCGTGTGTGTATACCTTTAACCCCAATTCTCATGAGGCAGAGGCAGGCGAAGCCCTTTGAGTTCAAGACCATCCAAGACTACATAGTGAGGCGTTTTCTTAAAAAGAAAACACTATAGATAATCAGGTTTTTTGTTTGCTTGGGATTTTGTTTTTGTTTTTACAAACGAGGAAAGGGGCTTTTGTTATATTGATGCCTAAATTTGGATTTGGCTGAAGGTACCTTTAAAGTGTCATAATTGTTTTAAATCTAACTAATACTCTAACTTATATTTATTATTTGTATGCATGATGGGAGTTGTGGGGATGGCACACATATACCACAGCCCATGTGTAGAGGTCAGAGGACAACTTTGTCACCTTCTGTGGTTTTCAGGGACTAAATGCCGGTTCAGCTGTTACCCACTGAGCCATCTCTCCAGCCCATAATTTATCATTTTGTTTTGTTTGTTTATTTTGGAGTTTTTCTTGAGAACAGGTCTCAGTATGTAGCCATGGGCACCTGGAACTCTCAGTACATACCTGGCTGGCCTCAAACTCACAGCAAGTTGCCTACTTCCACTTCCTGAGTGCTGGGACTAAAGACATATACCACCATACCTGGCTCTTCTTGGCCCCCTTTATTTTCATTGTTTTTAATGACATGGGTGTGTGTATGCATGCGCTCGTGACTATGTTTGTGTGCATGCACATGAATGCAGGTACTCACAAAGGCCAGAGGTATGAGAAACCCCAGAACTGGAGTGACAGGTTTGGGAACCACCTGTTATGGTATCTAGGACTTGGGATCCTCTAGAAGACCAGTTTGTGCTCTAACCACTGAAACATATTTCCCCTCTAAATTTTCTGTAATGAAATAAAGTCTTTAGGGGGCTGGAGAGGTGGCTCAGAGGTTAAGAGCACTGTCTGCTCTTCCAAAGGCCCCAAGTTCAATTCCCAGCAACCACATGGTTGGTCACGACCATCTATAATGAGATCTGATGCCCTCTTCTGGCCTGCAGGTGTCCATATGGGCAAAGCACTGTATAAATAATAACGAAATCTTAATAAAATAAAATCTTTAGTTGCTGCTGGAAATCTTCCCTGTCGTTTGCCCGGTGCTGCCAGGTGTATATTAAGAAGCTATAACTATGCCATGCTTGTTTCTGTTGGCTTCCAGAAGAGTTCTACTCTCCTCCTCCTCTTCTTCCTCCTCCTCTGCTGGTTTGTTTATTTGTTTGTTTATTTGTTTTTTGAGACAAGTTTCTCTGTGTAGCCTTGGCTGTCCTGGACTCGCTTTAGAGACCAAGCTGGCCTCAAACTCACATGGATCCACCTGCCTCTGCTTCCCCAGTGCTGGGATTAAAGGAGTGTGCCACCACGCCCGGCTTAAGTTCTACTGTCTTCTATTATAGCATATGGATTCATCCATCTGTAGTGTTTTTGGAAAATTACATGCTTTTCCAGTGAATTTTAGGTCTTAATTCCTGAGTCCTTTACCAACTCTGTTCTTTTTGTTTTGGGAGCCAGGTTTCCTCAGGTGTGGAGAATTTTTGGTTACTGATTAATGAGTTACTAGTAGGTCAGGACCTGTCTATGCTATTTTTATTACTTTTAAGTTTTGTTTTTAAGCAGTGACCAACCAACATGCATTTGCTTTTCCCAATCTAGAACCCTGGAATGACCTTGCCCCATTATCCTTATGGAGATGGTAACCGCACTGTGCCACAGTCAGGAGCGACTGCACGACCACACGATGATGCCTGGGCTTCTGGTGCTTATGGGATGGGGGCCCGTTACCCCTGGCCTTCAGCTGCACCCTCAGCACCGCCTGGGAATCTCTACATGACAGAAAGTGCTTCCCCATGGCCTGGCAACGGTTCTCCTCAGCCACCTCCTTCACCACCACCCCAACAGCCTAAGGTGGGAGGCCTTCCAAATGCTATTCTCTTGATCTCTAGGTAGTTCAGAAAACACAAAATGACACTTCTAGACAGAAGTGTTTGTGTCAAATGCAAAAAAAAAAAATCTGGTTTGGGGATTATTATTTTTTTAGGTTTTTTTTTTTTTGTACTCTCCCATTATTTTTCATGTGTATGCCTATGTTTCTATGAATCATGGAAGCCAGATCCTCTGGAACTGGAGTTACAGTTATGAGCTGCCTTCTGGCTACTGAGAATCAAATTTGGGTCCTCTGAATATCTTTTTTTAAAAAGGAGGTGGGGTGGGCTGGAGAGATGGCTCAGTGGATAGGAGCCCTGTCTGCTCTTCCAAATGTCAATGAGTTCAATTCCCAGCAACCACATGGTGGCTCATAACCACCTATACTGAGATCTGGTGCCCTCTTCTGGCGTGTAAGCTCACATGCAGGCAGAACTCTGTATAAATAATAAATAAATAAAATAGAAAAGGAAAATGTTTATTTTCTGCTGTGATACTATCTGAATATTAAATAGAATCAAGGACTTTATTTCACAGCCTCAAGTGCTATGTGAACAGAAATGGAAAACAGTATGAAGTAGCACATGTTGGCTTGTGTGGTGGTGGTTACAAAAGCCACCGACAGAAAGCTGTCTGCCTTTGGCTGTGACCAGAGGCTTCTGCTATTTAAGGAGAAGAACTAATGATTAAGTCACAGGATGAATTGTGAGGTAGTAAGATTGTGAAGTGTTCACAAGAACAACTTGTACTGAGGTAGATTCCAGCCGTCATATTTAGGCGTTCTGTACCTTTCCCTTGAAAGGGCTCTCCCTTTTATCTCCTTAACAGTGTTGTTCTCCGATGATTAAGGTAGGAACCGGTTTTATTTGTGGGAATCTTTTCAAGTACTTTCCTGGTCAGTGGAAGATGTGTAGCTTACCTTGATGGCTTCCCATTAAAACAGCTTTTTTCTCCTTTTCTGTCTTCCCGTTCCAAGGATTCCTCATACTCCTATAACCAGTCAGGGCAAGGCATGAACCGGCACAACTTCCCTTGCAGTGTCCATCAGTATGAGTCTTCTGGAACAATGAACAATGATAATTCAGACCTTTTGGATTCTCAAGTCCAATACAGTGCTGAGCCTCAGCTGTACGGTAACACCACGAGTGAGCATCCCAGCAGTCAAGTTCCCAGTAATCATCTCCCTGAGGAGTGCTTCTCTGCAGATGAAAGCACTCCTCCAAGTATTAAAAAAATCATCCACGTGCTGGAGAAGGTTCAATATCTTGAGCAAGAAGTAGAAGAGTTTGTAGGGAAAAAGACAGACAAAGCTTACTGGCTTCTGGAAGAAATGCTGACAAAGGAACTTTTAGAACTGGATTCTGTTGAAACTGGGGGCCAGGACTCTGTCCGTCAGGCCAGGAAAGAGGCTGTTTGTAAGATCCAGGCCATACTGGAAAAATTAGAAAAGAAGGGGCTATGAAATAATTTGGAATGAAGGGTAAGCCTGTTACTAATTTGGCCAAAGAACTTTTTAATTCGGTTAGTTACCTTCTTTGAAATGCCTGTTGTAACAAGAAGCAGCACATTCCAACTTTCTTCGGACCGCAGAAAAGCTGGCAGAGGAATGGAAGAGCACCAGTTCCAAGATGCTTGTCAGGTTTCAGATGACTGAACTCAACAGGAAACTGAATTATCAGTTTTGCCAAGTAGATCCACTCCTTAAAAATCCATGGGTGTCTGTAGCTGCTGCTTATCAAATCGCTGGAGGGAAGTAGACTTTATTCACAGGTTATCAAGGACATTGGAGACAAACAGGCTGTTTTGTAAGCATCTGGACTGTCACATTTTTGTGCATTATGACTGCATATACTTCATGTGTATATTATAGCTTAGACTCTTGGACCTCCGTTTTGTTTTGTTATCTGCAGGTCACAAATTAACACTATTCTTCTTGGTACATTTTGTAGTAATATGTTTAATATAATCAAATATTGTCAGCCAGATAGATGGGCAATTCTAAACAAGTTCATAGCCTTTTGCCACTTGGATATACTGCAGTGTGTAGTGGGCTCCCGAGCCAGTCATTGTCTCCCTTTTTGTGTAGCATGTTGTGTTAGAGTTCTTCCCACTTCTGCTTTTCATAGTTGTTGGGAAAGAGACTTTGGAAATTACATTAACATAAGAATGACAGTGTTTGTAGACATTCTTTGCCCTTTTGTTGTGTTTGGATAAAGATCCACTTTGATATTGCTTTTTTAAGAAAAATATCTTTTGGCTATTGCTGCTTATGTAGAGAGCCTTATGATTAAAAACATGAAAACTAGTATAAATAGTGATTGCAAACAGTAACAAACATGATTATTTAATGATACTGTTCTCCATTTAATAGTGTCTGGGGCAGATTTGAGCTCAGTTTATAGTTGATAGAAGGAAAAGGAGATTCACGCTCAGGGAATGAGTCAGCCATAGCTACAGTGGGAAGTTCATTATTTTCATTTAAATTTGGTCTTTATTTCATAGAATAAATTATACAGAATTGTCTGTTTCATAAGAAAGATGTTATTTATTATTAATAACGGTCAATTTAGAGCCAAGTTTAAGAAAAGGGCCTTTCTTGATTATCTTTATATGTTATTACTGCAGAGACAGGTAAAACATTGACCTTTTAAGCCTAAAGTGAGGTCTAGCAGACAGTGTCTGATTTTGCAACAAAAGCAGTTTCTTAGTAAAATATCAAAGTGATACTTTTTTTCTAGGCTAGCAGGCCTTTATATTAGTGCTCCTAAACCTATAACCATCACTTCTGCTCAAAAGAACCAAACCAGTGCCAACACATGATGAAAAGAAATGTAGTTTAAAAAAAAAAATACTGTCTGGGGCTGAAGATGTGGCTCAGTAGAGTGTTTGCCTAACGTACACGAAGTCCTAGGTTAAATCCAATGTTGCATAAACCAGCTATACTGGTGGTAGACACCTGTCTCAGCATCTGGGAGGTGGGAAGGAAGAACTGTGGTTTCTGGATTTATATTTTTGATTATAACAAATATTCAGGATAGGTACAAACTCAGAACTTAAAAGATAGAAATCATGAAGCCAGGCATGGTGGATTACGCCTTTAATCCCAGTACTTGGGAGGCAGAGGCAGGTGGATCTCTGTGAGGTTGAGGCCAGCCTGGTCTACAAAGAGAGTCCAGGAGAGCTGGGGCCATCACACAGAGAAACCCTGACTCAAAAAACAAAACAAAACAAAACAAAACAAAAAACAAAAAGAAATAAATCATGTTAATTGATTTCAAATGGCCAGTATCGAAGGAAAAAACATTGGTGACCTGTCTTTGAAAAATGTAATAAATTTAAGAAGGAAAATAGTATTTATAATTTGTAAATTTGTTTGATTTTGAGTTAAACTTGATTTGAAACTGAAATTTTTCTTTTGAAATTTCACATCTAGACTTTTTTAAGGTGTCTAAATTTGTATTACTTTGGGGATCATTTTTGTCAAAATCTTGAATAAAGTTACCTACACCTGGCATGATAAACACAGCCGCCTCCTCTCTAGCGTCTCTGGGTAAAATGCCTCATGACCGTTTAACAGTATCAGCCCCAAAGAAGCTCCTGGAGCCTGAGTTGTTGTTTGTCTCTGCCTACTGGTGTATGCTTGTTTGAAATGCTTTTAAAGAATGAAGTTTGTGCCAGGCATGGTGGCGCAGGCCTTTAATCCTAGCACTCAGGAGGCAGAGGCAGGCGGACCGCTGTGAGTTCGAGGCCAGGCTGGTCTACAAAGCAAGTCTAGGGCAGCCAAGGTTACACAGAGAAACCCTGTCTCAAAAAAACGGAAGGAAAAAAAAAAAGGTTTGTAAAAACAAAAACAGCAAAAGGTATCAGCCTTGAAAAGAGTGCTGTACCTAGTTGATATAAATAGTAACCTTAAAGTTAACCAGAATTTTTTTTTTAGGTCAGAGGGTGTAGATTAAATTGTCCTTTAAGGAAAGCTTTGAGAGTATAGTTAGCTGATAAAGCCTTCTTTTTCATGTTTGATTTTTTTTTTAATCCCTTTTTTAAAGTTGTGAGTTTAGGGCAGGTGAAATATCTCAGTAGGTAAAGGTGTTTGCCACTAAACCTGAGCACCTGAGTTGAATTCCGAGGACCCGTAGGGTCGGGGGTGGGGTGGGAGACGCTATGATGACGACTGCTGATTGTCACTGGATCTCTTCTGACTTCCCTGTGCATACCGTAGCATGTCCCCCCTCCCACACTCAAAGGAAATAAGTATACAAAAAATTTAAGTTCTAGCCAGGTGTGGTGGCGCACACCTTTAATCCCAGCACCTTGGGAGGCAGAGGCAGGTGGATCGATGTGAGTTCAAGGCCAGCCTGGTCTACAAAGTGAGTCCAGGACAGCCAAGGCTACGCATAGAAACACTATCTCGAAAAAAAAAAAGTTCTGAGTTCAATGAGTCAAATCTATGAAAATAGCACTCTCCTATTCCTACTCTTACTTATTTTTTATTCTCCAAAGGTAACCACTTAAAAAATTTGTCAGTTTTATTTGCGTGTGTGTGTTTGACTGTTTTTACCTGCTTGTATGTGTGTTCCATGTGTGTGCCTGTTGCTATTAAGACCAGAAGTGGGTATCAGATCCTCTGGAGCTAGAGTTACAGGTTGAGCCACCGTGTGTGGGAATTGAACCAGGACCAGCAGTAAGTGCTCTTAGTGTTTGCCAACTCTGCAGCGCAGAGCAACCACTGTCCATTGTAAGATACACTTTGAAATGTATCGATGGGTTTTAAGTAACACAGCTGTGACTGTCTTAGTCTTAGAGTTGGGTTGTTTTGTGAGACAGTCACGTAGTGCAGATTGGCTTTGAGCTTGCTCTGTAGCCCAGGCTAGCTCTGGAGTGTGCTCTTGCTGCCTCAGCCTGCTAAGGTTACAGGGCTTTACCACACCTTCCTGCTTCCCGTCTAGAGGACCATAACAGGTGTGTCTTTTTCTTCCCTTCCGACACGTGCACTCAGCCTGTCCCTTCCTACTTCTTTGTGAATACTAACCAGAGCTCAGGCCTGTGGTGAGTCCTGATTTCTTCAACAATGTAATTTCCCTGTAATTAATCTTTTGCTTTACTTGGATACTAGTGTCCTTAATGATCTATTTCACCTCTAAGTATTTTCCCACTATCTATACATTATTTCATTAGTTTCAGATTCCTGAGGAGGGGGGGGCGGTTGTTGGTTTTGTTGCTGTTTGGTTCTTTTTTTTTTTTTAAGTGTTTTTTATTTATTTAATTCTAATTTATGTGTGTTGGTGTGAGGGTGTCAGATCTTGGAGTTACAGACAGTGGTGAGCTGCCATGTGGTTACTGGGAATTGAACCCGGGTCCTTGGGAAGAGCAGGCAGTGCTCTTAACCACTGAGCCATCTCTCCAGCCCTTTTTTTGGTTTTTCGAGACAGGGTCTCTCTGTGTAGCCTTGGCTGTCCTGGACTCACTTTGTAGACCAGGCTGGCCTTGAACTCACAGCAATCCGCCTGCCTCTGCCTCCCAAGTGCTAGGATTAAAGGCGTGCGCCACCACCGCCCAGCACTGTTTGGTTCTTTTTTACTTATTTCAGGCAATATATTTTCATTGCTTACTGGAAAAGAATATGTGGAAAGTGTTTGATTTTAGATCTTGTGTAATTTAAAATATCAGTTCTACGACACATCAGACTGATAGTTTATTAGAGTATAAATATTAGGAAATGCTTATTTTAAGATTTGTAGATTGTTCTGTTCTCTCAAGGTTTCTAGGGTTGCTTTTGAGTTGCTTATTTTCTAGAATTGCTTTTGAGACGTGTACCACTGTGGTCATCTACATAAGACCCATTTGGGAAGAGAAGACAGCTTCAAATGTAGCCTAGGCTAACTCAGTATGTGGCCTGTGATGGCCTTGAACTTGTGATTTTCCCACTCCAGTTCTCAAGTGTTTTTGTTTATGTTTTTGTTATTTTGAGTCAGAGTTTCTTTGTGTAGCCCTGTTGTGTGGAACTGTGTAGACCAGGCTGGCCCTGCCCTCACAGAGATCTGTCTGCCTCTGCCTCCCAAATGCTGCAGTTAAAGGTGTGTGCCACCACTGCCCAGTTAGTTTGTAGGATATTTTAAAAATTCTTTGTCATGGAAATTAGCAGTGTAGCTTTGTTATTCATTTGGGGGGGCATATTCAGTTTACAAATCATGCCTTCATGTCATATGATTATTTTCTTGGTTTTTATTTGGCCCTTCCCTTATCTAGTTCTACTTTTAACAGAATTATTACCCTACCTCTCCCCCCTTTTTTACTGAGACAAGGAACCTTTGTGTTGACCAAGCTGGCTTCTGGCTCACAGAGATCTGCCTGCCCCTGGCTTCTAAGTGTTGGGATTTTTTTCTTAAGATTTATGTATTATTAAGGATACAGTTTTTTTTGCCTGAATTTAAACCTGCATGCCAGAAGAGGGGACCAGATCTCATTATAGATGGTTGTGAGCCACTATGTGGTTGCTGGGAATTGAACTCAGGACCTTTGGAAGAGCAATTAGTGCTCTTAACCTCTGAGCCATCTCTCCAGCCCCCGAGTGTTGGGATTTAAAGGTGTGCGCCACTATGCCCCCAGCTTTCACAACTTTTTCTAATTTTTCCCCTTGTGATTCTTTGTGTAGTTAGATACCTTACATATCTAAACCTATTAATTTCTTCTTCCTGAATTACAGACTTCCTCCAAAGTTGCCTTTTAAAGTTTTCATTGTCATCATTTTAGAGGTATTGCTCAAGTCTGTTCTTAGAAGCTGGTACAGTCCACTCACTCTGAACTTCTTCCTCAGTTGCAGCCTTCTCAGCAGCAGCATGCTTGTTTTAGTATTTCCAGAAACTCTGTAGACCTTTCCCTGGTGTTTCTGGGGCACCATCACCCACCACATCAGGCCCAGTGCATGAGCTTGTTTGCATGGGATGGTAAACACACATCACAGAGGACAGGGGTAGACATCCCCTGCAGTGAGCTGGTGGTTGGTTCTGCGATCAGTCGTGAACCAGAGGACATGGCTCCCAGCGTGCTGACAGGATTTGGTTACTGACAGTCCTGGGAATGAAGCGGCCAGTAACTGGAGCAGCAAACTTGAGCACAGCCCACGAGCCACTGGCCCTGTTAGATGATGCTGACAACAACAGGGCTTTTGATAGCAACAATGGCACAAGCTGTTAGCAGCAGCTTTTCCAGGTCTGTGCTGACGCATTATTATGAAAATACTTAAGTTCTAAGAGACTGGAAATTTTCTGGGACCTCACAGCCAGAGTTAGTAGACCCTGGGTTCAATTAAGACTGCTGTCCTACTGTACACTCAGCCTGTTTGTTTAATCTGCCTTTAAGAGAACTATGTGACATGTGACAACTGACTTTACTTGCCTTGGGTTTCTCTGTGTAACAAGTGTTTACCATCTAAGCATACAACAACACATAGCTTTAATTTTATGTTATGTACTCTTCCATGCCCCTGGCCCATAGTAATGCATGCGTGCTTGTACGTGTGTTACAATCATCATTTGCTAGAAACAGCAAGCAGGCCATAAGTAGTTTTATAAAATGAATATTTACCGTAAGTGCTGGAAGTATCATTGAGATACTGCGTGTTTATCTGGGTTAGTTGTGGGTCAATTGGAAGTCAGTGTCCTCATCCCTTGTAAGTCTTTCTGTAAAGTATCCCTCATTCCTTCCCTCGATGATGTTTTTTGCTTTCTGTCTTGTTCAGTGAGAGAGGACAAAGCCCGTTGTTACAGAAGCACAAGACAACACTCAGGCAGCCACAAATTCAGATTCAGATACAGGAATAACAGACCGGAAACTTCAAATCTGGGCTTGCTTTTAGTTAATGTGACACCAATACATTATTGGTGGCTCTGAGTTGTAGTGAGAATTTTGGTTTCTTTGTTCTGTTGGTCCATTTGTTTTTTCAAGACAGGGTTTTTCTCTGTAGCCTTGGCTGTCCTGGAGTCGCTTTGTAGACTAGGCTGGCCTCGAACTCATAGAGATCCACCTGCCTATGCCTTGCAGAGTGCTGGGATTACAGGCACATGCCACTGCACCTGTTGGATTTTGGTTTCTTTAAAACCCCAGTTATGTTATGTGAATATGCTTTTGTTTTAATACCAGGTGTGGGATAAGAGGCTGCTTCACAGTAGGTAATTATGATTTGCCTCATGCACTAGCAGGAACATGATCTTTGCCAGCTGCATATAGTTTGATTCTGGAGCCTCTGGAGAGGGACTAAATGCCAAAGCCCAGCCAGTCCTGCCAAATCAGTCACGGAGACAGAAGCAAGTGGATCTAGGAGTTCCACTTGCCACCCTGGTCTGCAAAGCAGTTCTAGGACAGCCAAAGCTATGGACTCTTCCACAAAGTTGGTCCTGCCTTGTTGGAACTGAAGACATCAGACTTCAGTCCCTGAGCCATCCCACCTGCTCCCAAAACTTTTTAAAGTTTGTATTTTTAGATCCACATACAGAGTTTTGTTTTTTTTTTTTTTTTTTGAGATTGTAATTTTATTACAGCATTTCTTCCTTCTCTTTTCCCCTTCCTGTCCCACCCCTATATGCACCTTCCTTTTCCAAACTCATGGCCTCTCCATCATTTGTTATTGCATACATATATATCCCTCACTATAACCTACTGAGTCTATGTAATGCTGCTTGTATGAATGCTTCTAGGGCTGACCATTTGGCACCAGACAAATGTTGTTCTTCCTTGGTTCTTCCACTCCCAGATTTCCTCAGTTACCCGTAGGTCTTTTTGTGGTTTTCCCTGAATAGTTGGGCACCACTTGCCGTTTTCATAAATAACTGGCTCCGTGGTTCATTGCAAGTATTGTTCTTGTGTTGGATCTGGGTTCAGTTCCCAGAACCCACACCGGGCGGCTCATAACTACTGGTAATTCCACTTCTAGATCACCCAGTGCACCCTGAGGGCACCTACTCTCAGATGCATATATCACACACATATATAGGAACTAAAAAAAGAAAGCACATGATACAGGGGCTGGAAAGGTGGCTCTGTGGCTAAGAGCCCACACTGTTCTTGTGGAGGACCAGAGTATGGTTCTCAGAACTCACATGAGGCAGCTTACAACTTCCTGTAACTGTAGGTCTATAGGACTCAACTCCTTTTCTGGATAGAAGAACATTACTCAAGGGCATATTCTCTGCTACAGACCCACATATGCACATATTTAAAAATAAAATCTTGCCGGGCGTGGTGGCGCACGCCTTTAATCCCAGCACTCGGGAGGCAGAGGCAGGTGGATCACTGAGTTCGAGGCCAGCCTGGTCTACAAAGCGAGTCTAGGACAGCCAAGGCTACACAGAGAAACCTTGTCTCAAAAAACCAATAATAATAATAATAATAAATAATAAATAAAAATAAAATCTTCTCAATGATAGAGATTTCATGTACCCTTTACCCAGTTCCCCCTGGTGGCAACAGATGGTAGATCTTGCTGCAACCAGCTTGGAACTCACTGTAGACCAGGCTAGCCTCACATTTTCAGTGATTCTCCTGAGTGCTAGGATTGAAGTCATGCACCACCCACCATTTGGCCATATTTTGCCCAATTTATAACTGGGTTTACTAATGAACTTTAAGAATACTTTCCAGTTTTAGAAAATCTGTGATAGGAGCCGGGTGTGGTGGCCCACGCCTTTAATCCCAGCACTCGGGAGGCAGAGGCAGGTGGATTGCTGTGAGTTCGAGGCCAGCCTGGTCTACAAAGCGAGTCCAGGACAGCCAAGGCTACACAGAGAAACCCTGTCTCAAAAAACAAAAAACAAACAAACAAAAAAAAAAAAAAAGAAAAGAAAAAGAAAGAAAATCTGTGATAATATAGAGTTCCAATATACACCTAACCCAATCCCATTGTGTTAACATCTTTATGGGACATTTATAATGGCCATTCTTGGTTTTTACCTGATCATCTTTTTTTTCCTCCTTCAGGATTCCATTCAGTGTGCCATATTCCATTTATTTACCATGTCTCCTTAGGGGTGGATTAGCTGTACTGTTTCTCTGACTTCACTTGGTTTGTTTGTTTTTTGTTTAAGATTTATTTATTATTTATAGAGCACCTGTGCCTACACGCCAGAAGTGGGCACCAGATCTCACTATAGATGGTTGTGAGCCACCATGTGCTGTGGTTGCTGGGAATTGAACTCAGGACCTTTGGAAGAACAGTGCTCTTAACCTCTGAGCCATCTCTCTAGCACCTTCACTTGTTTTTGATGACCCTGTCATATATTTTGTGGACAGCCTTCCATTGGTATTTGTGTGATATGGTCCTAAGTAGACTGGGGCTATGATTTTGGGGGGAGAAAAGGCAGAAGTGGCTTGTCCTTCTCATTACTCTTATGACGGGGGAGGGGGGAGAAGGTCAAGGGTCTGAAGAGCTGTCTCAGCGGTTACTCTTAGAGGACCGGGGTTTAGGCAGGCACCAAAGTTGTATTTCCAGGGGATCTGATGCCTCCTGACCTCCACAGGCACCAGGCACACAAATGATGTACACACATACATGTAGTCAAAATACATTCAGAGTAAAATCTAAAACTCGAGCGTTAATCACACACACACACACACACACACATTGGGGCTTGTGGTGTCGTCTAGAGTGACCACCTAGCATAGACAATCCCTTGCTACAAGGTGTGAATTTGATCCCCAGGGCCAGTACAGGGAAAGGAAAACTGAGTCCTGCAAGTTGCCCTCTGAGCTCCACACATGTAGCAGCACATGCATGACACACACACACACACACATATTTAAATGTAATAATTTTTAAAGGTTAGAGGCCAATTCGGGGCTATATAACAAGACTGTCTCAAAGCAAAGCAAAAACACCACGTAAAATAGGGTGTTACGTAAACTGGTGGATATTTGTGTATAGCTGTTGACTTGGTGAGCATATGTGATTTAAAAAACAAAAAACAAAGTCCAGCCGGGCAGTGGTGGCACATGCCTGTAATCCCGACAGCACTCAGGAGGCAGAGGCAGGTGGCTCCCTGAGTTTGAGGCCAGCCTGGTCTATACAGTGAGTCCAGGATAGCCAAGGCTACACCGAGAAACCCTGTCTCGAAAAACCAAAAAAGAAAAAAGAAGAAAAGTCCACGTTCAGTTCCTTCTCGGTTTCTGAAACATTTTCGAACCCTTGCCTTAAATAATCAAGGTAGAAAACAGTAAAACATCTTGTTTTTCCTTCCTGTGGCACCTGCTAGTCTGGCAGTTCACCAGCCTGGGACGGTGTGAATAACCATCATCATCAGGATACATCATCTAGGTCAAAACCATCTCTTTTGCTGCCTCTTGCAGCTTCCACATCCCTTATGCTTTCCGGATAGCTTTTGGCAACCTATCGATCCAAATAAATAAAAGGAGGGAGGGAAGGGGAGAAGGGGAGGAAAAGGGCGGAGGGAGGGAGAGGAGGAGGGGGAGAGGGAGAAAGGGAGACGGAGGAGAGGAGCCAACGCCCCAGGACAAACTTGAGGCCCAGCTCCTTTCCATCCTTTCTCACCAGGGTTCCCTCCCGCCTAGTGTTGCCATTTGGGAGGGGCACCACCAGGGTCAGGGTGCCCGATCCCCCCCCCCCCCACCCCCAACACACACACACACCCGGGAAGCGCTGAGCCTCTCTGGCGGGTCCTGAAATGTCACCTCCACGGCTCCTCCCCCCGACCCGCAAGCCTCGGACCCAAGACGGCCCCGCGCGCGGACCCACGCCGTCGGCGCGTGCCCGGCGCCTGCCCGCAGGAGGAGCCACATCTCGCGCGAGTCCCCCCACATCTCGCGACACTTCGGTGGGTCCTCCTGTGCCTCAGGCTCTACCCGGGCGAGCGGACTCCGCCGGGTGCGCAGCTCGCGGCGGCTGGAGCGCCTTGGAGCCCTCGGAGCGGGATTGGGGCGCGGCCGCAGGCTCCGCCCGTCCGCCCGCCCCGCCCGGGATTGGGAGGTACGCTGCGGCGGGGATGTGCTCCAGCTCCCTCCCCGAGGGCCGAGAGCGCGAGCGGTGGCTCTGACTAGCGAGTCCAGGTCCGCACGGGCTCCCGGAGCCGGGGGCGAGCCGTGGGGGGGGGGGGCGGCTCCAGGGTCCACCGAACCCCAGCGCATCCGCGGGCGGCTCGGCTGCTCGATCTCGCACTCGAAGCCTGGAGCTGGTGGCAGGAGCCTGTCGTCGGGAGAAGAGGGCAGGCCGAGGTCTCAGGCAGATAACGGGGAGGCCCCGGGAGCGTTTGTTCCTGAGCTCGGCTTTGCGGTCGGAGCGTGCCCCATGCTGGGATGCTGCTCCGCTCCTCTGACCGCCTCGCAGAGCTTTGGGGGGGGGGGGCGCTCCTATGTCTGCTGCTCTGGTCCGCCCGGTGCTAGAGTGTTGGATCCGTGGGAACTCGTTGTTATCCTTCGTGAAGGGGGCTATTGAGGTCACTTGTTACTTTTCACCCGAAACTTGGGCGCTGCGTCTCCGTGGGCCCATGCACAGCTGTGGCTGCAGGCAAAGTTTCTGTTTGGGCTTTAGATGTACCACAGCCCCTATTGAAGCACACTTGGAGAATCAGCCAAAATGGTTCTTAAGTGACTAGTTCTGTTTTCTGTGCTTTGGGTTTGTGTGTGTGTGTGTGTGTGTGTGTGTGTGTGTGTGTGTTGTTTTTGTTTTTCGAGACAAGGTTTCTCTGTGTAGTCCTGGCTGTCCTGGACTTGCCTGTCTCTGCCTCCTGAGAGCTGGGATTAAAGGCATGAACCATCATACCCGGCTCCTATTTTCTGTATTTTAAGATTCCAATAGTTACGTAAATGTGTATTAGAAATTAGAAATAGGGCCTTAAACCTACCTGTTTATACTATATAGCTCACCTGGAAGTAATAAATTTTCAGCCTTTGGTGCTACCTTTAGGTTGAAAATCGGTAAAGTATCTTGTTGCAATCAGCTTTGACCGTGTGCTTCTTGAAATTCCTGGGTTTGTTAAGAGCTTATTGTACGATTAAACGTTTTAGTTTTCTAAGGAGAATTGGGACCTCAGTGCAGAACGGTGGAGCTGAACATTTTATTTCCCTCCCCAAATAATTTTTTATTTTTGTTTTAAATTGAGTTACTTTAAAAATCTGTTTGTTTTCAAGAACAGCTTCCAAAACTCGTTATTTTGTGTGTGAACGTTTATAGTGTTGATAGAGGCAAAATAATTCTCCTGACAGATTTATTTATTTATTTATCTTTGTAGAGCGAAATGTCATCAGTGGACTCGCACCAGGAACAGCTGTCTCAGTCAGATCCGTCCCCATCACCAAACTCCTGTAGCTCCTTTGAGCTCATAGACATGGATGGTAACAGCTTGTATGAACCCGTTTCTCCACATTGGTTTTATTGTAAGGTAATAGATTCTAAGGAGATATGGATTCCTTTCAACTCTGAGGATTCACAACAGCTGGAAGAGGCACATGGCTCTGGTAGGAAGAAGATGGTGACTTTTAACAGATTCCAGTTTTTCTCAAACTAAGAGGAAATAGCCCTTACTGTGATTGCCATTAAAATTAAATTTTAGAATTTTTCCATTTTCGTCCTTTAAAAACTGTACTAAATTTCTCCATAATTCTATTTCTGTATTCTAGCTTGTGTTTTTGGTTTTACTCAGAAAGTATGTGTATAGAGTAAGGTGTCACAGTGCAAACTGAGTTAACATGTCACTTGTTTTTGTTTTTCTTCTATAACAATAGTGTTAGTTATGGTACATTGTCATGGTTGTCATTAATTTACCTTTTGATTCATCAAGCAAGAAGTATAGAAAAATTTGTGTGTGTGTGTGTGTGTCATTATTGTCTTAGAGAAAAAAATTATTCAGGTACGATTTTTTTCATTAAAATATAATTGGTTTGACCTGAAAAGTAGTTCATGAAAAAGATATATTTAAAAAAAAAGAAAAAGATATGAAATAAATTCTGTTTATTTTACTGTGTAGCCAAGTAGAAACTGTTTACGTCTCATGTGATTATTTGGGCTGATTGCCCTTTGGGAGAGCTGTTGTGACATTTTGTACTTCTCTCTTCTGCAATTCTTGGTAGGAAAGGATTGTAATGAGAGAGTTGTTCCCACGGACGGGGGCAGATATGATGTTCATTTAGGGGAGAGGATGCGCTATGCTGTGTACTGGGATGAACTACCCTCAGAAGTGAGACGCTGTACATGGTTTTACAAGGGGGACAAAGACAATAAATATATTCCCTACTCGGAGAGCTTCAGCCAAGTTTTGGAGGTAATCCTCTGCGTCTATTTTACCTACCATTTTCCTTATTTCTTTTCTTCTATCATTCGGTACTTTTTAAAACTCTTCTAACATATTATGTGAAACTTCCAGGAAACGGTTGCATGCCTTTTGTCACACTTAGTTTAAACTAAAGTTTTAATTTCAAAATGTTAATTTTATAAACATATTACATCTTTTAAATTTGAATGTAGAAAAAAAATAATTGAGTGTAGCCAGGTGTCTTTAATCCCAACACTCAGGAGGCAGAGGCAGGTGGATCTCTGTAAGTCTAAGGCTAGACTGGTCTACAGAGTAAGTTCCAGGATAGCCAAGACTACACAGAGAAACCCTGTCTCAAAAAAATTAAGTAAATAAATAGAAAGAAAGATAGACAAAATTAAATGTTTCCCTAATGGTAATTATTGTTGGCATCTAAAAATAAGACCAAAACCCAAACTTTTGACATAATTTTTATTATTTAATATTTTCTGTTGTTGGTTTTTGGTTTTTTGGGACAGGGTTTCTCTGTGTAGCCTTGGCTGTCCTGGACTCTCTTTGTAGACCAGGCTGGCCTCAAACTCAGGTTGATCCGCCTGCCTCTGTCTCCTGAGTGCTGGGATTAAAGGCGTGTGTCACCACACCCGGCTTATTATTTAATTTTTATATTTAATTAATTTATTTATTTATGTTGGGGTTTTTTTCTGGTTTTTTGAGACAGGGTTTCTCTGTGTAGCCTTGGCTGTCCTGGACTCCCTTTGTAGACCAGGCTGGCCTCGAACTCACAGCGATCTGCCTGCCTCTGCCTCCCGAGTGCTGGGATTAAAGGCGTGCGTCACCACGCTCAGCTTTTATTTTGGTTTTTGGAGGCAGAGTTTCTCTGAGTAACAGCTCTAGCTGTCCTGGAACTTGCTCTGTAGACCAGGCTGGCCTTGAATTCACAGAGATCTGCCTGCCTCTGCCTCTCAAGCGAAATAATTTTTAGACGTTAAAAAAATTTCTTTTAAAAAATATAAAGTTTCTCTTTGTAGTCCTGGCTGTCCTAGAGCTTGCTATATAGGCCAGGGTGGTCTCAAAATCTGACAGATCTGCCTCCTGAGTACTGGTACTAAAGCATGCACCATGATGCCTAGCAGTTTAAAATTTTTATTTTATTTTAACAAGTGAGTGTTTTATCTGCATGTGTGCAGTGCCCAAGGCGGCCAGAAGAAGGCATTGAAGCCTCTGGAGCTGGAGTTAGATATTTGTGAGCTGCCGTTGGGGTGCTGGGAATTTAACCCAGGTCATCTATAAGAGCAGCAAATGCTCTTAACTTCCGAACCATCTCTCTAGCCCCAATTTGTATTATTCTTGCTCTGAAAAATATATTGGTTTTCTTGAAATTGAAATAGATTGTTATTGACATATATGTCAATATGAATAGTAGTAGAATTCAAAGTAGTATTTTCTTTTGTTTTGTTATTTGTTTGCTTTGTTTTATTTTGTTTCTTGAGGCAGAGCTCTTCTCACATACCCCAGGGTTGACAGGTAGGTTTCAGCTCTAATGTTTCTGCCTCTACCCCCTTGAGTGCTGGGACCCACCGCTAGCCTGATCTTATGCTTTGCTGTGGATAGACTGTGAGCCTTTCTGCCTGCTAGGCAAGCATGCTACAGTTAAGCCTCATCTTTTTGAGACAGGATATTGCTGTGTATCTCTGGCTGGCCTGGCCTAAGACTCAGATTCATAGTAATCTTCATGGTTTAGCCTTCTAAGTCCTGAGATGACAGGTACAGGCCACCACACTTGGCTGCTGGTCGCTGAGGGCGCAGCTCAGTGTGGAGTCCTGTCTACGTACAGGGCCCTGGACTCAGCCTCCAGCAGTGCGCTACCAGTGAGTCTAAAATGACTTTGTTAAGTTGGAGAGTGCTTTGCTTTTTGTTTTTTGTTTTTTATTAGAAGTCATTAATAAGTTAAGGCTTAACAAAAAGTTGTTAGAAAGTCTAATATAAAATATATTTTCTTTTAAGGAAACATACATGCTTGCTGTAACTCTGGACGAATGGAAAAAGAAACTAGAGTCTCCAAACAGAGAAGTTATCGTATTACACAATCCAAAGGTAGAGTGAAGCAAAGCGTGTCACTGAGATTTAGGTCGAAGTTTAACGTCTTACTAAGGAAAACCAACGGATCTTTTGTTCTATGGACACTACATAGATCAACCTTTGACATAGCTCACATTGGACTCACTATCATAAAAGCTGTTAACGATGATAGTCATTATTTACTCCACTCAGTTTGTATGTAAGAATTTTCTTCTATATGTGCATGATGTATATATTATATAGTGTGTGTGCACATAGGATTTGTGTATGGTGTATGTGTGAATGTGGGTGCAAATAAACAACAATGTGCTTATCAGAGGACAAATTTGAATGTCAGTCCTGTTCCAATTCCAGGCAGTTTTCCATTGTTGTCCAGTGTGCACACTGGGCTAGCTAGCCCACAAGCTTTTAAGCTTTCTCCTGTCTCTGCCTCCCATCTTAGCATCAGAGTGAGGTTCAGATTCACATGCTATTATTTTTGTTTGTTTGTTTTGTTTTGTTGGCTTTTCTTTTTTTTTTAAGATTTATTTATTATTTATACAGTATTCTGCCCACACGTGTGCCTGCCCACCTCAAGAAGACACCAGATCTCATTACAGGTGGTTGTGAGCCACCATGTGGTTGCTGGGAATTGAACTCGGGGACCTTTGGAAGAGCAGATGTTGCTCTTAACCTCTGAGCCATCTCTCCAGCCCATGTTTTGTTTTGTTGAGACAGGGTTTCTCTTTGTAGCCTTGGCTGTCCTAGACTCACTTTGTAGACCAGGCTGCCCTTGAACTCACAGTGATCCCCCTGCCTTTGCCTCCCAAGTGCTGGGATTAAAGGAGTGCACCACCACGCCCAGCAAACTCACAGAAATTCTTGCCTCTCTCTCCCAAGTACTGGAATTGAAAGCATGTACCACCACACCTGACCCATGTGTTGTATATTATTGAAAGGTCTGTTAGTCTCATGTATTTTCAGGGTTCTCACTTTAGGCTATAGGAGCTGCATATCAGAGCTCCAGTTGAAGTTTAGCTATATGAAAGATGTGTTTCTGTCATTCAGAATGTTTTGGATCACATGGTGATGTAGAATATTGCTCTGATTTTTTCTATTTAAGCTCATGGTGCATTACCAGCCAGTCGCAGGGTCTGATGAGTGGGGCTCAACGTCCACTGAGCAAGGTCGACCAAGATCAGTAAAGAGAGGAGTTGAGAGCATCCCTGTTGATATCCACTGCGGTAATGTCAATCATTTATGTTTCTATGCTCTCACACTAGTTTATTCTTTAAATTGTGGCCTTTTCCCTTTGGATTTGTGTTTCATTGAGGATTAAAACTGTTCTTTAGAGCCGACGGTGGTGGCGCACGCCTTTAATCCCAGCACTTGGGAGGCAGAGGCAGGTGGATCACTGTGAGTTCAAGGCCAGCCTGGTCTACAAAGCGAGTCCAGGACAGTCAAGGTTACACAGAGAAACCCTGTCTCGAAAAACCAAAAAAAAAAAAAAAATGTTCTTTAGTTATGTGAGCTTATTCTAAATTAAGACCAACATTACTTCATACACACACACACACACACATTATGTTTTATTTTGTTTATGTTATGTATTTGAGTGCTCTGTCTGCATACACACGGGCATGCCAGAAGAGGGCATTTAGAGGGTATAGATGGTTGTGAGCCACCATGAGGTTGCTGGGAATTGAACTCAGGACCTCTGGAAGAGCAGTCAGCCCTCTTAACCTCTGAGGCATCTCTCCAGCCCCCTAAGTTTTCTTTTGACAGAGGGCCTCATGTAGGTTTGGGCTGGTCTCACATTCATTCTATAGCTAAGGATAACAAAGTTTTGATACTTCTCCAGCCATCCCTTTGGTGCTCAGAATACAGGTGTGCCCCGCTGTGACCATTTTATGTGATACTGGGATCAAACACGGGGCTTCTGTGGGTGTGGTAGTGTACATGTGTAATCACTAGTTCAGAAGAGGCCAGTGGATCTCTGTGAGTTTGAGACCAGCCTGGTCTACATAGTGAGTTCCAGGCCAGCATATGCGACATAGTGAGACTTTGTCTCAAAATAAACAAACAAAAACCTAGGCCTTTGGATATGCTAGTCAAGCATTCTACCGGTTGACCTGCATCTGGGTAATGTGTGCACACTCAATACATGCATGTGAATGTGCAGGTGTTTGTGCCCAGAAACATGAGTGGGGCCAGTAGGCATGTTCTTTGTCCATCTCAATCTTCTTCTCTGGAGACAGGTTCTCACTGAACCAGGAAGAAGCTCACTGTTTAGGCTAGTCTGGCTGAGCAGTGAGCTTTCTAATGGTGGGGTTTCAAGCATGTTCTGCCGTACACAGCATTTTATGTGGTGTAGAAGACTCAAACTCAGGGTTCTTTTGTGCCCTTACCAACTGAGCCACCTCCTCAGCTCTGATTTTTGTGTGTGTTTTTTTTTAAAGATTTATTTATTTATTTTATTGCATATGAGTGCTTCATCTGCAGAAGAGGACACCAGATTACATTATTGAGATGGTTGTGAGCCACCATGTGGTTGCTGGGAATTGAACTCAGGACCTCTGGAAGAGCAAGCGGCGTTCTTAACTGCTGAGCCGTCTCTCCAGCCCCTTTTGTGTGTTTTGTTTTGTTTTGTTTTATTGTTGGTATCTAGTCTCTAAACCATATATTTCTCAAAAATACAAAATACTTCATTTCATGAATTTGTGAGTTATCTTTACATAGGGGCCATGCTAATTTTCTCTGTATTATTCTAGTTTTAGCATATGTGTTACTTAAATGAATGCTGGCTTTTTTGAGGCCTGACCTCATTGTGTAGTTCAGGCTGGCCTGGTCCAGTACATATCCCAAGTGCCAGAATTATAGGCATGCACCACCATCCTCAGCTACTGAGAACTGAAACAGCACAGAAACTCATTTAAAGTTGCTTTTCCTCAAGATCTCACTGTTAGATGAACTGATCTAGTTCGATTTTCATGAATTTTTATATCTCCTGATCAACTAGAAGTTTATTATTGCAATTTCTGTCCTTGATTTTCAGTTACGGAAAACTTTCAGAAGGAATTGCACGGTTATTGCTAACTACCTAGGGTCACTTATGGCTCGTTTTAAACATTTATCTAGATTTTACAGTGCTTTTTGTCTTGTAGAAGAAATTATTTGCTTCTTGAACAAAATCTTAGAATTGCTGTAATTTAAAAGATGAGTTTGGGGGCTAGAGAGATGGCTTAATGGTTAAGAGCACTGGCTGCTCTTCCAAAGGTCCTGAGTTTAATTCCCAGCAACCACATGGTGGCTCATAACTATCTATAATGAGATCAGGTGCCCTCTTCTGGCAGGCAGATTTACATGCAGGCAGAACACTATAAATAATAAATAAATCTTAAAAAAAAAAAAAGATGAGTTTGAAGCCAGGCATGGTGGCACAAACCTGTAAGTTCTGTACTTATGAGGTTGAAGAAGAGAATCTCAGATTGACCCATCATGGACTTCATAGTGAGTGCCAGGCTAGCTAGCACTTTATAAAGAGACTCTGTCTCAAAAATAGAAAATTAAAACTAAAATCAAAAAAGATACAGGCACGATGGTGCACTCCTTTAATCCTAGGACTCAGGAGCAGATCTCTGAATTCCATGACAGCCACGGCTATATAGAGAGGTTACTGTCTCAGCCTTTCCTCCCAAAAGATGATTAAAAACTTTAGCCTTTAAAAACATGGCAGACATTATTAGGATGATTGGTAAAAGTGGAATAATTAGATAAGAGGAATGTATCAATAAGGGATTGTCTGGGTTTGGTCGCTCTACTGTTGTTAGTGTACGTACCTTCTTAGGGAGGTGTGGCAAGAGGGTCAGGTCAAGGTGAGTCTCAACTCCAAGCTCAAGATCAGCTTGGGACAGACAGACCCTGCATCAAAACAAAGCACTAAAACAAAGCAATTTGGATTTGTAAAAAGTGCAAGGGGGTTTCTTTAATATTTTTTTCTGTAGCTTATAGTTATTTCAAAATACTTTTAAAATGTGAAAAATATTTCAGAAACTTATTTAAGAATAATTATAATCCCAGGATTCTTGAGGCAAAGGAAGATGGATTGCCAAGGCTAGCCTGGTCTACATTCTGAGTTTCAGGCCAGCCAGAGCTACGTAGTGACCTAACCCTAACCCTGTTACCAAAAATAATGAAAAAATTAGAAAGTAAAATTAATGTATTTTTACTAAGTAAGTAGTTACATATATGACCATTTTGTACCTTTTAAATTATCTTTTAATTTTAATTTTGTTATGCTTATAATGTTTCTAATTTTTCTCTTTAATTTTATTTTTAGGGGAACCTTTACAAATAGATCACTTAGTGTTTGTAGTCCATGGGATTGGACCAGCTTGTGATCTCCGTTTTCGAAGCATTGTTCAGTGTGGTACGTTTGCAAGGCATGTAAGATAGATGATTCGAGCAGAGTTATCTCCCATGCAGAGGATCAGGCATTGTCTTTTGGTCTGTTGTCTTAGCTACATAAGAAGATTGTGGAGCTAAGGATGGTGAAGCTGCCCTGCTTAGACTCACGCAAGTAATTCCCAGAGACTTAATACTCTTAACTAGTGACCCCTGAGTGAGTCAGCCTGTAATCCTGCTGAGACTGTTCTGTGATTAAACCAGCTTGTTATAACCACCGTATGGATGGGAGTTGAAGTAAATAATAGAAGCTTATCATTGTTGTAATTCATACCACAAGAAATATCTTGATAAATCTTACATGCCTGTAATCTCAGCATTGTCTCAGAAAATCAAAATAAACAAAAACCCTCATGACTTAATTTTGAAAGGCACTATCTTCAAAGCTTGAAGGTATTCAAAATCTGCTCTGCTTGGGAACTCCCTTCTGCTTGGTAATGGTTCGGAATAAGCTAGAAGTGTTCTGCCAGGTTAAAGTGAGGCGGTAAGAATGGTGAACAATGGTGGGTTTGGATTTTTAAAAATTTTTTTCAAGACAAGGTTTCTCTGTGTAGCCTTGGCTGTTCTGGACTCACTTTGTAGACCAGGCCAGCCTCAAACTCCACAGAGATCTGCCTGGCTTTGCTTTCCAAATGCTGGGA
The DNA here is from genome assembly GCF_964271855.1 of Acomys minous. Lineage (NCBI taxonomy): Eukaryota > Metazoa > Chordata > Mammalia > Rodentia > Muridae > Acomys > Acomys minous. Next base: position 16,663,865 of record NC_140497.1, on the reverse strand, counting down.
TTAAAGGCATGTCCCCTCACACCCGGCCAACAGTGTATTTTTTTAAAATTCTAAATTATTAGGGCCTGAGGAGATGGCTCAGCAGTTAAGAGCACTCACTGGCTGCTCTCCCAGGGATCAGTGCTTGATTCAAGCACCCACGTGCTGGCTCACAAATTCTCTGAATGCCAGCTCCAGGGGATTTGATGCCCTCTTGTGGCCTCTACAGGCAATGTATGCATATGGTACATGCATGGGTACAGGCATACATGCAGGGTACATGCAGACAGCACACATATGAGTAAAATAAAAATTTTTTTCGAGACAGGCTTTCTTTATGTAGCCTTGGCTGTCCTGGACTCGCTTTGTAGACCAGGATGGCCTCGAACTCACAGCGATCCACCTGCCTCTGCCTGCACCACCCCTCCCTCGCCCCCAGTACTGTCATCAAAGGTCCAAGCCCGGCTGGGTTTATTGTTGTTGTTGTTGTTGTTGTGTTTTTGTTTTTTTGAGACAGCCTCTCACTAAGTAGCCCTGGCTGGCTAGGAGTACATTATGAGGACCAGCTGGCCTCAGTTCATAGAGTTCTGCCTGCCTTCTCTTCCTGAGTGTTGGCATTGAAGGTGTGAGCTACCACTCCCTGCTGTCTTTTTTTTTTTCCTTAGTAAACTACAACTATTTTTTTAAAAAAAATAATTTTTTAGGGCTGAAGAGATGGCTCAGAGGTTAAGAGCACTGGCTGCTCTTCCAGAGTTCCTGAGTTCAATTCCCAGCAACTACATGGTGGCTCATAACCATCTATAATGAGATCTGGTGTCCTCTTTAGGCAGGGAGGCACACATACAGACAGAACATTGTATACATAATAAATAAATAAATATTTTTAAAAGTTTAAAAATATATAATTTGCCAGGTGTGGTGGCGCATGCCTTTAATCCCAGCACTTGGGAGGCAAAGGCAGGCTGATTGCTGTGAGTTCGAGGCCAGCCTGGTCGACAAACTGAGTCCAGGATAGCCAAGGCTACACAGAGAAACCCTGTCTCAAAACAAAAAAACAAAACAAAACAACAACCAAATAATAATTTTTAAGTTAAAAAAATTACGTTGCCTTGTTTTTGTGTGGGCATATAAGTGGCATGGTCAGAGGTCAGAGGACAAGTAGGAGAAATGAGTTCTCCTACCACGTGGGTCCATAGGCCCTCAGGCCTGGTGCCAGTCTCCCTTACTTACTGAGCCATTTGCTAGACCAACTAGCTGATGCTGTTTCTGTCAAACATACATAAAAATCAAACGCAGGAAAACAGTAGCAACTAGAGTTAGAATAGATGACTACAAGACTGCACATGGAGTTATGGGATTTAAAAAATAAAACCATTCTATGGCAGTTTTGATGTCAGTTTTTCTTTTGGTAAATGTTTTGTGTGATAAATGCAAGCCTTTTAGTAGATGAGTATTTCCTAGTTAAATGTCTAAGTCTTCCTGCGCTGGTTAATTTGTCTCCAGTCTCTGCATGGTCTTAGGGCACGCAGGCAGACGCTGCTGCGTGTTGTGTTGCATCTGGAGTCTGTGCATTATTTTTTGCTTCACTGTTGATGCATAAGTCAATTTTCTTTTCTAGTTAATGATTTTCGAAGTGTTTCCTTGAACCTGCTACAGACACATTTTAAGAAAGCCCAAGAAAATCAGCAGATTGGAAGGGTAGAATTTCTTCCAGTCAACTGGCACAGTCCTTTGCATTCTACTGGAGTAGATATGTGAGTCCCTTATACCCTTAAGTTGTTAACTATGATTATAGTATTTTCTGATTGCCATTGTGCTTAAGGGCATTTCTGTTATAGCTAATTATGTATTAAGATACAAAATGAAAGATGGAAATTTTATTTAAAACCCATCAGAGAAATGGACAGCTTGGGTCAACGACAAAGCATTCATATTAAAGCATATGCCAGTAACTCCAAGCAAATACAGTACTACATGTAAATTAACTGTTCGTGCCTCAGCGGTCAGTGTTGAGAAGAGGAAGCTTCCTGCTGGGTGGTGGCACATCCCTTTAACCCCAGCTCGCGGGAGATAGAAGCAGGTGGAGGCAGGTGCATCTCTGTGAGTTTGAGGCCAGCCTAGTGTACATTGTGAGTTCCAGGACAGTCAGGACTACATAGAGACTCTTTCTCAAAAAACAAAAGCGAACAACAACAAAAAAAGAGAATAAATTTCCCATAAAAACAGCACCTTTCTGGTACTTCAGCTTAGTATTCTTCTTCCTTCCTTGCCCTCTAGTCCAACAGAATCCATACCAACCTCCTCATAGTCTTTCGGTAAGACAGCCATGTCCTCAATGGCCTTAGAATCTTCAGCATGAAGAGGGTTTGTCTCTCTCTTTGTTTGTGCTTTCTGTTTGGCAGAGTTGAGAATCCATAGGTTTATCCACCCCAGGCAAGCATTCTATTACAAAGCCACATCACAGCCTACCAGCATTAAGGTGTATTGATTTATGAATGGTGCAGAATCAGCTCCTTCTCCTAGCTCACATCCTCCTTTTAGGACAAGGTCTTACTGTGCAGCCCGTGCTGACTCTGAAGTCTTGATCCTCATGCCTCAGCTTCCTGGTATTGGAATTACAGACTTGTGCTGCATTACCATGTACAGCTTCCATGTGGAGTTTCTGTATTTTTATGGGGTTTTTCTTTTTTCTTTTTTTTGGTTTTTTGAGACAGGGTTTCTCTGTGTAGCCTTGACTGTCCTGGACTCACTTTGTAGACCGGGCTGGCCTCGAACTCACAGCGATTGGCCTGACTGCCTCCCAGGTGCTGGGATTAAAGGCATGAGCCACCACCACCCATTGTTTTGGATTTGTTTGTTTGTGTTTTGTTTTATTTGTTTGGTTTTTTGGAGGATAGGGTTTCTCTGTGTAGTCTTGGATGTCCTGGAACTCACTCTGTAGACCAGGCTGGCCTCGAACTCAACAGAGATCTGTTCACGTCTGCCTCCCTGAGAGCTGGGATTAAAGGCATAAACCACCGTGGCCTGGCAAGTTTTTTTATATTTTTATAGTTGTTTCATGTATGTGGCTGTTTTGCCTGTGTGCTCTTACCCACATACCAGTGTGCAAAGGCGTGCTTAGCATATATCAGATCACATCTGTGGGTAAAAAAAAAGTACTAAATACTTGTTGAATTTGCATGTCATCTTTGCAGAGGGGCATGCTAATCTTCTCTGTATTGTTCTAATTTTAGTATATGTGCTGCAGAAGCAACTACTATATATTTATAATTTTTTGGAGATGTCTCATCTCCAAAGTGATGGTCAGTCCTTTGTCTTAGCTGTCTCTGGCTAAAAGTAAAGAATTGTCCCTGGTAGGCCGGGCGTGGTGGCGCATGTCTTTAATCCCAGCACTCGAGAGGCAGAGGGAGGCGGATCACTGTGAGTTCGAGACCAGCCTGGTCTACAAAGTGAGTCCAGGACAGCCAAGGCTACACAGAGAAACCCTGTCTCAAAAACTCAAACAAAACAAACAAACCCACAGAGAATTAACTTTAAAATAGCTTTTTATTTACTATCAGTGAATGTTTGATATGTGCTTATTTTATATACCTCGGTACCTGGAGGTCACTTAAACAAGTTTTGGATTAAAAGGGGCACAAGTTTAAGAAAACTGATAATTAGGGTGCATGACATAAAGAATCAAAAAATTAAAAAAGAAAAAACTCTAAATAGGGTATTTTTTACTTTTTTTGTGTGTGTGTTTGTTTGTTTTTGTTTTTGAGACAGGGTTTCTCTGTGTAGCCTTGACTGTCCTAAACTCACTTTGTAGACCAGGCTGGCCTCGAACTCACAGACATCTGCCTGCCTCTGCCTCCCGAGTGCTGGGATTACAGGTGTGCGCCACCACTGCTAGGCTTCAATGTATCTTGATAATATTTATTCCCAATACTTGCTGTTAATCTTCCAACCCCTTCCCACATTTCTCTCTCTCTCTCTCTTTCTCTCTCTCTCTCTCTCTCTCTCTCTCTCTCTCTCTCTCTTTCTCTCTCACACGCACACGTACATGCACACACACACAGACTCATTTAATCTGGTTACTACTGTCTGGTGGAATATTGACCAATTTTTTTTGTTGTTGTTGTTGTTGGCTTGACCTTGTGCCCAGAAGATGGCATTGCACAGCATTCTTCCTCTTCCTTTAGCTCTTCTGTTTTGTTCTGCCTCCTCTTTTTATTGTTCCTGAGTTGTGGAAATGTTGGTATTGATGTCCCATGCGGGGCTGAACACCTAATAGTCTCTCACTATAGCATTTGGGTAGTCATCAAGCTCTGAATTGACTGCTGCCCACTGCAGAAGAGCCCCTGGGACCAGGTGGAAGTCAGCACTAATCTATGTGTAGAAACAAAGACTCACTGTGTAGCCTGACTGGCTTAAACTTGATATATAGATAGAGATATGTAGGCTGGCCTTGAACTTCCAGAGATCTCTCTGCTTCTGCCTCTTGCGTGCTGGGATTAAAGGTGTGTGTGCCAGCATGCCAGACCTTATAATGTTCTTATTGTTTAACCTTAAAAACCAGTGTTGTTGGTTGTTGATTGGGGTTTTAGTAGCTAGTTACAATTTGCTAAAACAAGTACATGCAAAGAACATTTAGTTTTCATCTAAAATGTTTCCATCCCATTGTTAAAATTAATGTTATGAATAGACTGCCTCAACCAATAACCCACTGTAGGAACTATATTATGTATGTAAGTTTATTCTCTCTGCATGAGTATTTGCTGCATGTCTGCCTGTGCACCAATTGTGTGTCTGCTGCCCAAGACCAGAAAGGGCATCAGATGCCCCTCCAGCTGCAGTCATGTTTGAGTAACCATGTGGGTTCTGAGAACTGAACCCCAGTCCTTTGCAAGGAGCCAGTTCTTTCTGTAGCTCTGGCTGTCCTGGAACTTGCTATGTAGATCAGGCTTGCTTTGAATTCACAGGGATCCACCTTCCTCTGCCTCCTGAGTGCTGTGGTTAAAGGTTCTCCCCACCATGCCCAGCCCTCAGGAGACCCCCCCTTTTTTTTAAAAAAAGAATATATGAGGTTTATTAAGTGAGCATGAGGAGAGAAGAGAGAGGGGTACCCCAGAGAGACAGAAGAGAGAAAGGGGGTCAGGGGTAAGAAGAGGGAGGGAGAGAGGGTAGAGAGATGAGACACTCTTAAAGCCAGTATATAATCACAGTGCTGCAGAACATGGAATAAGCATTGGCTGCTTAAAACTCACAGCTGAGAGTGGCTCAGTAAACTTCAAATTCAGAAACAGTTCAAAAGAATTATTTAAAAGAGAGCTTATACGTGAGTTATAAAGTTTCATTAAGATAGCTATTGCTTCCAGGCAGTGGTGGCACATGCCTTAATCCCAGCACTCTTGGGAGGCAGCGACAGGTAGATCTCTGAGTTCAAGACCAGCCTGGTCTACAAAGCAAGTTCCAGGACAGCCAAAGCTACACAGAGAGACCCTGTCTTGGGGGGAAAAAGAAAAGAAAAGAAAAAATAGATAGCTATTGCTTTTTTCAGACTACTATAGTTAAAAATGCTTATTTAAATTGCAGTTTTCATGAAATCATTTGAGGTGCAAATATAGTTTTTCCTAATTTTAAAAAATGTTTTTAGGTAAAATGTTGGAACGTAGTGATAACTTTTTCCATTGGCCCTGCATTGATTGATAATGAGCAGCCCCTCGTTACCTTTATACAAGGTGAAAAGTCCGTTCCACTCCACCTTTTACTGCCTGTTCCATGTTTTCCCTTTCTATTTGGCTTTATGAAACAGCCTCCTCATTTGAAGTTTAAGGTACACATTTCTGTTTCGAGAATGTTCTGATCATGCTTCAGAGTTTGCTTTGTAGCATTTTCCTTACATCTTTTGTACTTAGAGAAATTTTTGATTATTTATATATATATGTATTCATAGATGTGGTATGATTTTTATTGAACTAGGAAATAAAATAACAAATAGGCTAAAAGCTCCCATTAATAATGTATGTATCTTTAAATTACTTTCATGTTTAGCTCTAAAAATCTGCTTGGATTCACCTTTGATCTGTATATAATTAAAGGAGTTTTGTTTTATAACTGTTTTTTGTAGCTGGGCACAGTGGCTCTTGCCTGTAATCCCAGTGTTCATGGAGGCAGAGGCAGGCGGATCGCTGTGAATTCAAGGCCAGCCTGGTCTACAAAGCAAGTCCAGGACAACCAAGCCTACATAGAAAAACCCTGTCTTGGAAAAACAAATCAAAACACCCCAAAATTTGCTTTTTTTTTTCTTTTCTATCATAGTTTTTAAAATTAAATGTATATTATTAGCTGGACATGGCAGTACACGCCAGCCTCTAATCCCAACATGGCAGTACACGCCAGCCTCTAATCCCAACAGTCAGGAGACAGAGGCTGGTGGATTTCTCTATACAGACAAACCCAGTCTCAAAAAAACAAAGTAAGTAAATAAAAAGATGTGCATGATTTTTACCAAGTAATTAACCTTTTTATTTCACATTAGTTTAATTTCTTCTTCCTTTCTTTTTTTCTGAGACAAGGGTTCTCTGTGTAGCTTTGGCTGTCCTGGACCTGCTTTCTAGACCAGGCTGGCCTGGAATTCACAGTGCTCCACCTGCCTCTACCTCCCTAGTGCTGGGCTTAAAGGTGTGTGCCACCATGCCAGATTTAAACTTAATTTCTTTTCTTTTCTTTTTTTAAAAGACTTATTTATTTATTTATTGTGTATACAGTGCACATCAGATCTCATTATAGATGGTTGTGAGCCACCATGTGGTTGCTGGGAATTGAACTCAGGACCTCTGGAAAAGCAGACAGTGCTCTTAATCACTGAGCCATCTCTCCAGCCCCTTAATTTCTTGAAATGAGGAAGAATCACCATTTATTTTGAGCTGTAACTTTTTTTTTAATGTCACTTTTTATTTTGGTTTCTTATTCAAAGATGATAATTTAGTGAGTTAATTGGCACATTAGTAGATCTTTGAAAGGGGGACTCAATTTTAAATCTGTAATAACTATAAATAATAGTCTTATGATATGAAAAATAGTATCTAGTGGGGTTGGGGATTTAGTTCAGTCCTCAGCTCTGTGGGGAAAAGTATCTGACTGTATGGCTCAGTGGTTAAGAACACTTGCTGCTCTTGCAGATGACACAACTTCAGGTCCTAGCATGACATGGTAGGTCAGAACTGCCTGTAATTCCAGTTCTAGGGACTTCCATACCCTCTGCTGGCCGTGATGTCACAGGCCTTTAATCTGAGCACTCCAGAGGCAGAGGCAGAGGGATTTGTGTCAGTTTGAGGTCAATCTGCATAGCAGTATTAGGATGGCCATGACTACATAGAGAAACTTTGCTCAAAAAAAAAGGGGGGGAGGAGAGAAAGTGACCTTTCTAATTAACATTCAGATCTCTAAATCTAGGGCGGTGGGGAAGCCTGGTTCAGCCAGCTTTCCCAATTTCTGCTCCCTGGAAGATCAGTGTTGTGTGTGCGTGTGAAATGAGAGACCCTTTGCCCAGTGCCCTTCTCCATTCTGGGCTCCGTACCTCTTCCCAAGTTGCCAACTCTCCTTCCCCTGAGAAAAGCTGGACAGGGGTGATAGGGAGGGTAGCTGAAGGGACAGCTGGGGTTCCCCACCTATTGCACCTCCCTCCAAACTCCTGGCAATCCCCAATCAGGCTTTGAGCTGCTTTGTCCCTTGGGCACCTATTGGTGAATCCTTGGTAATTATTTAAGCAACTTGAGGAATACAGAGCAGTTCTCATGGGGAAAAATGCAAATTTCCAGTGTCTAGCTGATATTTTATATACCTATACAAACACAGATGTACACACATATTTAAAACTAAAATCCAAGCTGAAGATGGTGCTGAACACCTGTAATCCCATTACTAGAGAGGCTGAAACAGGAGAATCACAAGTTCAAGGCCAGCCTGGACTACAAAGTGATATATTGCCTTTTTTTTTTTTTTCCTAAACTGAGATCCAAACAAAGTCTATGCACTGAAGTCAAATGATGTATCTCTCTTTTTTTCTGTTTCTTTTTGTTATTGGTTTTTCAAGTCAGTTTCTCTATAGCTTTAGTTGTCCTGGAACTTGCTCTGTAGACCAGGCTGGCCTTGAACTCACAGTGATCTCCTTGCATGACATGGCATATTTTACCTCTCTATTCTCTTTTTTTCTCTTCTTCACTAAACACATTTTTAAAGCCTTTGTCTTCTCTTCATCTTAATAGGTGCCTCTTGCATCACTGAATATTTGACTCTAAGCTTTGAGAATAAGCTAAATAATAACTAGAAAGTAGTGTGGACTGGACTTAGATTTCCTGCTCAAAACAGCTTTTTTTTTCCTCCCTTAGAGATCTGCAGAGGATAACCCTGCCAAGCATTAATCGCCTCAGACACTTCACTAATGATACAATTCTGGATGTCTTCTTCTACAATAGCCCCACCTACTGTCAGACTATCGTGGACACAGTAGCTTCTGAGATGAACCGAATATATACACTTTTTCTACAGAGGAACCCTGATTTCAAAGGGGGTGTATCCATTGCTGGTCATAGTTTAGGTAACAAATGAACTCTCTGGAGCCAGAGAGGACTGTCACATTTTTAAATACAGAGTCTTTAATCAATAATAGAATCAGAAGTACAAGTAAACTGTGATGAAGAATTTGGAAGGGGTTGGAGGGTGGTGGTAAATTGGAAAGATTCTCTGTTGATATTCTTAAATTTGTTATTGGCTTATAACTTTTTATATAAAAGACAGCCAATGTCTTAGAAATTGTCCCTTCTTCTATTTTACTTATAGGTTCGCTTATATTGTTTGATATCCTAACAAATCAGAAAGATTCTTTTGGGGATATTGACAGTGAAAAGGTAATTTGGAAGTTTAGATAGGTTCTTTTGTAGTATTCCATACTAAAGATTTAGATTTTCAGCCTTTTGTGTTTAGCTGAGTTTAGTCTTATGTCATAATGTTAAATGTGTATTTATTTTAACATCCTGGTAATTATGTCTTGTCAATCTTGGGTGATAGAAACCAGATAGTATTTTGTGTCTACAAACCACTGTCATATTGTAAGATAAGCATAGATGCCTTCCTTCTCTTATACTCTACTGCTGCCTGAATAGAATTGTAGTCATTGAGCTAATTGTAGATTGCGTGTAAGGGCGTGAAGAGTGACGTGGATGGAAGTTATGTGTGAAAGCCGAGGGAGGCGTGGTGGTGAAACCTCTCTTCATAAAGTGCGTGAACATTTATCATTGATAGGATTGACGTGGTGTTTGATAGACATTGTCTTCTATTTTTCTCTTTTGTAAGTGTCCTGTGAATCTTTTGGTCTTTAGTTCTTCCAGGACTTGGGCTCTGTCTTAGACTATTTTATATCTTTATTTTATTTTTTGGATTTATTTTTTATATGTATGGCTGGTTTTTTTTTTTAAAGATTTATTTATTTATTATTATGAATACAGTGATCTGCCTGCATGTATACCTGCAGGCCAGAAGAAGGCATCAGATCACATTATAGATGGTTGTGAGCCACCATGTGGTTGCTGGGAATTGAACTCAGGACCTCTGGAGGCACAGTTAGTGCCCTTAACCTCTGAATCATCTCTCCAGCCCCATGATGTATAAGTGTTTTACCTGCATCAGAAGTGCAAAATCCTCTGGAACTGATGGTTGTAAGCCAGCATGTGGGTGCTAGTAACTGAACTTGGGTCTTCTGGAAGAACGCCTTCTCTTAACCACTGAGCCATTTCTCCAGTCCTTGTTTAGCTGTTTTGCCCCCATGTATATCATCTACATCGTGTATGTACTGCTGCCCCTGAAGGCCAAAAAAAGGCATCAGGTCCTTTGGAACTGAAGTGTACAGATAGTTGTAAGCAACCATGTGTGTGCTAGAAACCAAATCCAAGCCCTCTGCAAGAGAGCAAGCTGTTAACTGCTGAGCCATCTCTCTCCAGCCTCCCCATCCCCTTTATAGACTTTTATGTGTACGAGTGTTTAGCCTTCCTTTATGTCTGCACCATATTTGTACTTGTTGCCCTCAGAGGCCAGAAGAAGGAAGGCATCAGATTCCCTGGCGCTGGAGTTACAAACAGTTGTAAGCTGCCATGTGGCTGCTAGGAATTGAACCCAGGTCCTCTGGAAGAACAGGCAGTGTTCCTAACTGCTGAACTGCCTCTCCAGCCTTGATTGTTTTATCTTAAATTATGTTTTTTAAAAAATATTTTATTTATTATGTATACAGCATTCTTCCTTCACTTGAGAAGGGCCACCAGATCTCATTATAGATAGTTGTGAGCCAACATGTGGGTGCTGGGAATTGAACTCAGGACCTCTTGAAGAGGTGCTCTTAACCTCTGAGCCATCTCTCTAGCCCCATGTTTTTGTTTTTGTTGTTGTTTTGAAACAGGGTTTCTCTGTTTAGCTCTGACTGTTCTGGAACTCACAGGCCTGCCTCAAATTCACAGAGATCTGCCTATCTCTGCCTCCCAAGTGCTGGGATTAAATGCATGCATCACCACCACTACCCAGCCAAATTGTTTCTGTTTTGTTTTGTTTTTGAGACAGGGTTTCTCTTGTAGCCTTGGCTGTCCTGAATTCACTTTGTAGGCCAGGCTGGCCTCAAACTCACAGAGATCCCCCTGCCTCTGCCTCTCATAGTGCTGGGATTACAGGAGTGTGCTACTGGGCCCAGCTTATGTTTTCTTTTATTCTCTTTCTCTTTTTTTTCTGAGACAGGATTTCTCTATGTAGCTTTGGCTATCTTGTACTCGCTTTGTAGACCAGGCTCGTCTCCCGAGTGCTGGGATTAAAGGCGTGTGCCACCACCACCGAGCTAGCTTATGTTTTCTTAATAAGAGTTCAGTAAGGGGTTTTTAATGATGATGGAAAATATTTTTATATTAATTAAAAAAATTTTTTTCCAGGCGTGGTGGTGCACATCTTTAATCCTAGCACCTGGGAGGCAGAGGCAGGGGGATCTCTGTGATTTTGAGGCCAGCTTGGTCTACTAAGCAAATTCCATGGTAGCCTGGTCTACAGAGTGAGTTCCAGACCAGCATGGTCTACAAAGCAAATTCTAGGTCAGCCTGGGCTAGATAATGAGTAAGATTGTCTCAAAATGGAAAAAAGGAAAAGGAAAAGCTGGAGGTCACTGTTTTATTTTATTTTATTTTGTATAAGTTAAAATTTATTTAAAACTGGGTGTGGTAATATACACCTATAATCCTAGTACTTGGAAAGTTGAGGCAGAAGGATCAAGAATTAAAGGTCAATCTCGGTTACATAGTAAGTTTAAGGTTAGCTGGGCTACATGAGATCTTACCTCAAGAACAAAGCAGAGTTTAAAGTTAAGATTCATTACTGTTGGGCTTGAGAGATGGCTCAGAGGTTAAGAGCACTGTCTGTTCTTCCACAGGTCCCAAGTTCAATTCCCAGCAACCACATGGTGGCTCGTTAACAATCTATAATGAGATCTGATGCCCTCTTCTGTCATGCAGGCACACATATGGGAAGAATACTGTATAAATAATAACTAAATCTTTGAAAGATTCATTATTATGAATATCTTAAATGGTTTACTTCAAATTATAAAATAGTGTTAGTAAAGAAAACTAAATGAATTGATGAATAATAAGCTTTATGACACAATTTTTAGGGATCATTAAGTACTGTTGAGGATCGAGGAGATGTGGCAACATTAGAAGAAGATCTGAAGAAGCTTCAACTCTCTGAGTTTTTCACTGTCTTTGAGAAGGAGAAAGTCGATAAAGCAGCTCTGGTAAGAATAGGCTTTACAGTGTACACCAAACTGTTTTCAGAATTGTTATCTTCATCATGTTTACCAAGAACATGCCATCTGGAAGCTTTTTACTTACAAATATTTTACCACTAACAAAATCCTTAGCATTGTTTATCTGCTTTTGTTATATAAAGTGATCTTTGCTGTGTGGGAGCTCAAGGTTCAGATTAGCCATATTGATGTTCATATGTAATATAGTAGTACAGTCTCAGGCAGGCTAAGTTTAGAGAAGATGTGAGGCAAGGGCCAGCCCTGGTGTGATAGTAACTGTCCTCTTATTTTCTGTTACAGGAAAGAACTGTACTGTTGGTATTTTCTTTTTTTTCCTTTCTTTTTTTTTTTTTTTGGTATTTTCTTTTTCTCATTTTTGCTGTGTTTTTTTCTGGTTTATGATACATTTCTTTACTTAGCAGATATTTAATAACTGCTCACTATGACTAGGCATGTGCAACAGGGTGCTCATGAGATGGACTTGGTTACTGACTTTGGTAGTTTTGTAGAACGCTGCATTAATTACATATTATTTAACTGGGTGTGGTTGTGGGAGGGAGGCTGAAGAGAGAACCAGACACTGCCAGGCTCTAGAGTTTTCCAGTGCTGGGCTGTGGCCAGGTTAGACGGTCTAAGGGGAGGGCTTAGTTGGGGTAGGCACAGCCCTGGGGAAGCCTGTAGTACCTCACTAGACCTGACACCCTTGAGCTCGGCTTTTGTAGCCTGAAGCCAGATTGGAAGAGTTGTGAGCGAGTCAGGCCTTAGTTTTGTGTCTGCATTGAAAATGGCAGACACACCTGCGGATTTTACTCTGGACAAACAGGATCTTCCCTGACATGAGTAATTTGGTTGTAGAGGCCTTTAGTGGGGGCACATTTGGAGCCCTGAAACTAAGGGACATTGGAGCTTTCTTGGCCTGGTTTTGGGGTGTAGGGAGGACAAGTCAGTAGCTGTGTAGTTTTGTGGTTGGGGACCGAGGTGGGTTTGTTTACATTAGGGTTGACTTGTTGATATGGTTTTAGATAGGTGTTGTCAGGGGAAGGGATTGTTTTATTTTAGTTTGGATTGTACAGAGACAATTTGTATAACAAAATATCTCTTGTAACTCTGTGAAGAAGGGTTTTTGGCTAAAAAGCTTAAGGAGTCCCCATAGAGTGTAATCAGGGTCTTGATTTTTCCTGACTGGGGACTCTGGGAATTTTTGAAATTTTGGTCCCCAATAGGAAAGTCATGAGGAGAAGTGGTAGAGTCTGTCAGGAATTTAATCTGAGGGTAGAGTCTGTCAGGAATTTAATCTGAGTTTTTTATTTTGTCACAGAATCATGGCGATTATAAGGCTGTTCTGTGGTATAGGGTGGGAGATAAGAGGCCATGGAGTTACTTGGCTCTTGTTTTATTCTTTTGGTTGGCTTTTGAGGGAGGTGGTTCTGTCTAAAAGCCTGGGAAGCAAGGATTGTTTTTTGTTGTTGTTGTTTTGTTTTGGTAAGAGGTGGCATGGGGAAAGAGGAGTCTGTTTGGGAGAGTGAAGTATTTTCTATGGGGTCTGGTAAACACATACGGATTATATTTAAGGTAAACAGGAAATTAGGAGAGGTTAATACTCCCTAACTAAGAGATGTAACTTGGGTCCATGCTTGAGGATCATATATATATTGTGGACATGAAGGGTGCTAATTGGATTACTTCCTCCCAAAATAAAGATATCTTTTTTTTTTCCGTTGATTTTTATGTCCCATACCTTTAAGAGGTTACATACAGCCGTAACCTAAGGATCCTTCTTAGGTGTAGGTAAAGATAGGAAGTGCTCCTGAGCAGGATCAACATTCTCTAAACAATTTCTTGTTGTAGGGATTCACTGCCTCACCAAACACCAGACTAGCTGCAGTTACTGAACTGGCAACCACCCTAGATGGCTTTTACTTGGTCGCTGTGTAACCAGTTTTTGTTCAGAGAGGTTATAAGGTCATCGCCCATATCAGGTTGGGCAGTTGGGGTCCAGAGGTCAAGTTAGGGAATCTTCCGCCAGTGTCAAGAGAGTTGCCCTGACCAAAAGGCTTCAGTTATTCTACACACCCTATCTGGACCTGCGCAAGGTCTCTGACCTGAAGAGAAAAGTAGGAAAAATAGATATAAAGCCACTTAAACCTTTTTTAGGCATGGGAAAACTCAATCTCCTTTGTCATGGCCGGTATTTTTATTTTTTAGCAGTAGGTGCCAGTGTTGGGCGCCAACTGTGGGTTCCTTTTTCCAGGAGGCTGGGCTGAAAATCTGGTCACAGAATTTTCTTCAGCCTTCTATAAGCTAGCTGTAGTCACAAGGAAGGCCTCTTGGGCAGGGAGGGAGCTTTCTGGCCAGATTCCCCAGAGCCTCTGACTTGTGAAAGGCTGGGTAACCAACTGCACTTGATTGAAATAAAGATAGTCAAGAGTTGGAGAGCAGGCTGGAGAAATGGCTCAGAGGTTAAGGGCACTGACTGCTCCTCCAGAAGTTCTGAGTTCAATTCCCAGCAACCACATGGTGGCTCACAACCATCTATAGTGTGATCTGATGCCCTCTTCTGGCTTGCAGGTGTACATGCAGCCAGGGCACTGCATACATAATAAATAAATAAATATTTTAAAATGAGTTGGAGAGCTATATTTCAATTCACTAAGCTTAAAGATAAAAGAAAGCTAAAGACAGGGAACTGTGGAGGGGGAAACAGGAGTGTGCCCCCACCCCAGACCTCTGGGTTTTTTATACCAGGTGTATCTGAACTGCAGGACAGGTATAGGACACCTCCAGGGCCTTCTCTCCAGGGCAGCTTTGATATGTATTTGTTCAAAGAGCCAGCTTTTGACACCTTTTGTGTTGTTTGCTAGCCTTTTAACACATTGGGGGTTTGTCTCGTGGGTTGCTGCCAGTAGGGAGTATGCTCCACCTATTTCTGAGCACAAAACTTATCAGGAGGGAACATCTCCTCCTATAGGCAAAGGCCCACATGTGGTGGCGCAGGCCTTTAATCTCAGCACTTGGGAAACAGAGGCAGGCCATCTCTGTGAGTTCTAGGCCAGCCTGGTCTACAAAGAGAGTCCAGGACAGCCAGGGCTCTGTGTAACAGAGAAATCTTGTCTCAAACCAAAACCACCCAACCAACCAAAACCCACATTATTTAATTACAGTTATGTTAGGAATTGATGAGGAAAAGTACATGGTGGTGTAAGAATGCAAAAGGGAAGGAAGTCTTTCCCTACTAAAGTGAGTGGGCATTTAGGTTGAGATTGTGATGTTAATCTGTTGTGTTATACTCACAGCTTGTGTCCATCAAGAGTATAATACTGAGAGACTGACATCTAAGTGACCGTGAGGTCACATTAGGTACCACTTTCCTAGTCTTCCTTTTTTATACAATACTCTATACAATACCTGACACTTTAGGTTTTTGTTTGTTTGTTGTTTTTATTTTTTCAAGACAGGTTTCTCTGTATAGCTTTGGCTGTCCTTGACTTACTTTGTAGACTAGGCTGGCCTTGAACGCAGTGGTCCGCTTGCCTCTGCCTCCCAAGTGCTGGGATTAAAGGTGGACACTTTCGTTTTTACTAATACTTCTTAGGTTATTTTATAAATAAGACAAGGCTTTCTTTTTTTTTTTTTCTAAGATTTATTTATTTATTTTATGTATATGAATGCTCTACCTGCATGTATACCTGCAGGCCAGAAGAGGGCATCAGATCCTGTATAGATGGTTGTAAACCACCATGTGGTTGCTGGGAATTGAATTCAGGATCTCTGGAAGAGCAGACAGTGCTCTTAACCTCTGAGCCATCTCTCCAGCCCCGACAAGGCTTTCTTTACGAAAGTTATTTATGTTATACCTTAAGGGAGTCAGATCAGTGTAGAACTAAGAACAAGTGTGATTCCTTTTAGAGACCAGAGCATTTAATTGATTTTATTTTGCCTAAAAATTACAAAACAAAACTGTTCTGTTGTTTATGCCTAGGCTTTATGTACAGACAGAGATCTTCAGGAAATGGGAATTCCCTTAGGACCAAGAAAGAAGATACTAAACCATTTCAAAGCCACAAAAAGCTCAATGGTATGTTTCTAAAATAGCTTGGTGGGCTGAGACATTTCTTTGACACTGATAGTAAGCTTTGTGAGACACACACTCTGCTAACCGAGCAGTGCTCTGTGTTTTCCATCCTGGGGATTAAATCTAGGACATTGTACACGCTAGGCAAGCACTTTAAAACTGGGCAGTAGCTCACCAAGTTGCCCTGGCTGATTTTGGGTTTGTTTGTTTGTTTGTGTTTTTGTTTTTAAAGATTTATTTATTTATTTATTATGTATACAGTGTTCTGCCTGCACACCTGCACACCAGATCTCATTATAGATGGTTGTGAGCCACCATGTGGTTGCTGGGAATTGAACTCAGGACCTTTGGAAGAACAGTCAGTGCTCTTAACCTCTGAGCCATCTCTCCAGGCCCCCTGGCTGGTTTTGAACTCACTCTTTAGTCCAAGGACACTTCAATTTGAACTTGAGATCTTCCTGCCTAAAGCCTCCCAAGTAACTGGGACTATCGACCTGTACCACTAAACCCAGATCGGGCTTGTTTTTGTTTATGCTTGATGAGAAAATACTTCCCTGTGTTACTCAAGCTATCCTCAAACTCCTGGGATTTTTTTTGTTCTTGAGTTATGGTATCACTATGTAGCTCTGATGGTCCTGGAACTCATTCTGTAGACCAGGCTGACCTTGAAGTCACAGATATCCTCCTGTCTGTGCTTCCCAAGTGCTGGGATCAAAGGTGTGCACTACCACATCTGGTTTTGTCTTTCCTTAGTGAGCCAAACTGAACTAAAGATGTATGCTACCACACCTGGCCTTTGAGCAGATTTGATCATTAGACTTTGGCCCTTCTTTTAGAGATTGCACCCATTTTTCTTTATCTGCATCTTCAGAAATGGTGTTGGCTTTAGAAGTTTTTCTCCCTAGAGCTCCTACCATTGTGTGTGTACATGTGTAATTGTGTGTTTGTATGTATGTGTTTGTGTGTGTATTTGAGTGGGTGTGAGTGCATGGTTGTATGTTTGTGTGTGTGTGTATGTGTATTTGTGTGGGGAGGGGGTGCGTCAGGGAGTGCTCTTGTTGTCGCCTCTGAGTGCTGGGATCATGGACATGAGCCACTGCACCTAGTTCCAGACCTTAGTGACAACTCCTTTTTAACTTTTTGGTAGAATGTTCTCTTTCTTTTTGAGACACAAGTCATGCATTCATTCATATTGAGATAGAGTCTTACTATATATCCCCGGCCACCGTGGAAATCAAAGAGATCTGCCTGCCTCTGTCTCTTGAGTACTGGGATTAAAGGCTTGTGCTATCAAGTCCGGCAACCCAAGTCTTGAGTATTTGTATTATATTTAACACCTAGAGAGACATTGGATTTGCCTTGATTACAGAGGCATACACTTTATAGAATTTAGCAACAGTGCTCTGCTGTTGTCTATCATATGGATGTCTGAAATTTCAGCTGCTGCTAAATTGGGTGTATACAGCTCCCGTCATTTATTTATTTATATTTACATATGTTTTGAGACATGATCCTACTTTGGAGTTGTAGCTGGGTGAGAACTTGACATGTAGATCAGGCTGGCCTTAAACTCACGAAGATATTTCCGCCTCTAACTCCTCCCAAGTGCTGGGATTAAAGGTGTTCTCTACCATGCCCACACCTTATTTATTCTTTTAAAGATTTATTTGATTTTTTTTTAAAGATTTACTTATTATTTATACAGTATTCTGCCTGCATGTGAGATAGCAGGCCAGAAGAAAGCAACAGATCTCATTATAGATAGTTATGAGCCCCCATGTGGTTGCTGGGAATTGAACTCAGGACCTTTGGAAGAACAGTCAGTGCTCTTAACCTCTGAGCTATCTCTTCAACCCCTATTTTATTGGTTTTATTTGTTTGTGTGTATGTCTTTGTACCACATGCATGCTTGGTGCCTGTGGAGATCTGAAGCGGACACTGGAGTCTGTGAGACTACAGTTACAGACAGTTGTGAGCTGCCATGCGTGTGCTAGGAATCAAACCCGAAGCCCTTTGGAAGAGCAGCCAGTCTTAACCACTGAGCCATCTCTCCAGTCCCACTTCCATCATTTTAGTGTACGTAGGGATGTCAGTTCATAATGTAAGGCATTTATTCAGTAGCTTTATCTTGTTTGTAAGGGACTCTACTTAGAATTGTAGGTTGTCATTTTATTTTTTGAGATAGGGTTTCTCTGTGTAGCCTTGGCTGTCCTGGACTCACTTTGTAGACCAGGCTGGCCTCGAACTCACAGTGATAACGTCTGCCTCTGCCTCCTGAGTGATGGGATTACAGGCATGAACCACCACCACCCAACTCTTGGTTGTCATTTTAAAGTTTTTCCTTCAACATTAGCAGCTATTTCCAGTGGATAGTATTTCCATGTAACTATTTTTTCTTTTATTCCTTTTAGGGTATTAATAGACCAGCTACATTAGCTTCAGAAGAAAATCTCCCCAAGGAAAATGGTGACTATGTAGATGTTGGCATTGGGCAGGTAAAAGTACTCTGTTGTTGTTGTTTGTTTATTATTGGTAGTCATTGGTAGGAATAGATAAGACACATTATTAATGAGGAATGGCTTTTTCCCCTTCTTCCAGGTGTCTGTAAAATACCCCCGGCTCAACTACAAACCAGAAATATTCTTTGCATTTGGATCTCCCATTGGAATGTTTCTTACTGTCCGAGGATTAAGAAGAATTGATCCTAATTATAAATTTCCCACATGCAAAGGTTTCTTCAATATTTACCATCCTGTAAGCACTGAGAAGCTGCTATGTGGCGTCACCTAAATACTAGGATTTCTTAGCAAACAGCATATAACTTCGTGTTGTATTATTAGACAGTTGGTAGTACTGATTAGGAGGAAGTAGTTAGGAGCCGGCAGTGGCGCACATACCTTTAATCCCAGCACTTGGGAGGCTGGGACATGTGGATCTCTGAGTTTGCAGCCAGCCTGGTCTACCGAGCAGGTTCCAGGACAGCCAAGGCCAGGAAGTAATTAGATATGAGAAGTGTGCACATTCATGTATATGAGCCAGAGCGTACGTAGCCTTGGGTGCCATTTGTCAGGTGCTTCTGCTTTTCTTTTCTTTCTTTCTTTCTTTTTTCTTTTTTTAAAGACAGGGTCTCCCATTGGCCTGCCAAGTAGGCCAGACTGGCCAGCAAATGAGCCTTAGGGATCTGCCTGTGCCAGCATCCCTAAGGATTTATAGTCATTTGTCATTATGCCCAGAGCTTTTTTTTTTTTTTTTTTAAATAATGGGTTCTAGGAATTAGACTTAGGTCCCCTACAGGTCAAGCAGTACATTGATTGAGCCATCTCCCAGCACACAACTGAACCTTTTTACAAAATAAACATAATTATTTTTAACTGATACATATAGTTTCTCAGACTGTTGTCTTTATTAGGCATAAATAGCTATTATTTTTCCTATGTAGTTTGACCCTGTGGCATATAGGATTGAACCAATGGTGGCCCCAGGAGTAGAGTTTGAACCGATGCTGATTCCACACCATAAAGGAAGGAAGCGGATGCACTTGGGTGAGTGTGTGTAGCGCTCGATCACTCTGGGCCTTCAGATGAGTGTAAACTAAACGGATCTAATTCTGTTCCTTGTTGGGCCTTAAACTTGACAGCATGTAGCCTTCTTTATTCACTGTTTCAGAGCTGAGAGAGGGCTTGACCAGGATGAGTATGGACCTGAAGAACAACTTGCTGGGTTCACTGCGGATGGCCTGGAAGTCTTTCACCAGAGCTCCATACCCTGCCTTACAAGCTTCAGAAACAGCAGAAGAAACTGAGGCAGAACCCGAATCAAGTGCAGAGAAGTTCAGTGGTCAGTGACCGTAATAGACATTACCTGAGGAGGGTGCCATCTGTGGAGGCCTTGCCTGTGGCCTCCTTTCCTTTGCCTCTAACCATGTAGGGTCTAGTCTGTGAGTCATAGTTGTCCTTAAACTACGCCAACCTTTCCTGTCACTCTAATAGTTAAGAAGCCTACTCTGTGACGTTGCTACTTTTAAAAATGATTGTGTGTGTGTGTATGGCATGTGTGTGTGTGTGGTATGTGTGTGTGTGTGGCATGTGTGTACAGTTGCCAGTGGAGGCCAGAAGAGAGCACTACATCCCCTGATGCTGAAGGTACATGCAGTTGTAAGCTGCCCAGCATGGGTGTTGTGAACTGAGCTTGATCCTTGGGAAGACCAGCAAGTGCATTTAACTGCTTCACCAACTCTCTAGCCCCATTAGTTGTTTTTTTGAAATAAATTGTTTTTCTCTTATGTATATGTGTGCATGCTTGAGTGTGTATATATATATATGCACCAAATGCATGCCCAATGCCTCAGAGCCCAGTCATTGGATCCCCTGGTATTGGTGTTACAGGGGGTTGTGACCTACCTGATGTAGGTGCTGGGAATTAAATCTGCATCCTTTGCAAAAGCAGCAAGTGCTTTTCATTGCTGAGCCATCTCTCCAGCCCCAGTGCCTTACTTAAAAAAAAAAAAAAAGATTTATTTATTTAGAATTTATACCGTGTTCTATCTGCTTGTATGCCTTCAGGCTAGAAGAAGGCACCAGATCTCATTATAGATGGTTGGTTTTGGTATTTTGAGACAGGGTCTCTCTCTGTGTAGTGCTGGCTGTCCTGGACTTGCTTTGTAGACCAGGCTGGCCTCAAACTCACAGAGATCCGCCTGCCTCTGCCTCCTGAGTGCTGGGATTAAAGGTGTGCGCCACCAGGCCCAGCTATAGAAGGTTTTGAGCCACTATATGGTTGCTGGGAATTGAACTGAGGACCTTTGGAATAACAACCAGTGCTTTTAACCCCTGAACCATTTCTCCAGCCCCAGTAGTACCTTACTTTTTATGAAGTGAAGGTGTGTGGTTTTGTATCAGTTTTTATTTCCATTGCTGAGAACTAGCTAGAATACTCAGTTCCCTACAGAGTCTACCATGATTTGCATTTAGTTTATAAAACTCAATGACTCATGGGTGTACAGGTGATGATATGTGTCAGTCAAAAGAAGAAATTGAATTAAATGGTCGAGGGGCTTTAAGGAAGAGGAAGAAGACAAAAGAGAGCTCTGAGCAGAGTAAATGTGGGTTCTGAGGGAGCAATCAATGTTCCTGTGTGTGTGTTGGCATGCATGTGTAGGCCAGAGTGTCTTCCTCCATCTTTCTCCACCTTAGTTTATTTAGAAAGGGTCTCTTGCTGAGCTTGGAGCTCACCAATTGACTAGCAAGACCCAGGGATTCCCCCTGTCTCCCCAGTGTTGGGGTCACAGGCATGTGCTGCCATGCCCAGCTTTCTGTGTGGATGTCTGGGTATTGGTGATACGAGCTTAGTCCCTTATAGGGCAAGCGCTTAGCCCGGTTAGTTGAATCATTTCTCCAGTCCTGCGCTTGGGTTCTTACGCTGGCTCTTCTGTACACAGACACTAACACAGAAGAGCCTCCTGTGGAAGTTAAAGAAGAGGCTCCCATCAATGTCGGAATGTTGAATGGAGGCCAGCGCATTGACTATGTATTACAGGAGAAGCCCATTGAGAGTTTTAATGAATATTTATTTGCTTTACAAAGCCATCTATGCTACTGGTAAGTGTTTGGTATTTTTGTTTTATTTTGTGTTCTGTATCCTTACATAGTCTTCCATTTTGGCTCCCTCAGGGTTGAGCAGAGTCTCAGAAGTACGGGCACCCAGCTTCACCCTAGCTGGCTCTGGCCTTTAAAGCCAGTGTGATTGTCTGTGCCTGAAACACCAGCATTGGTGATACTGAGTTTGGAGGATTTCGGTGTGTAGCAGCCTGAGCTCCCCACAGAAACCCTGCTCCCTGCCACAGCAAGGAAAAGGGAAGAAAGCAACCATTTCAAAGCCTCTGCAATAGCTAAGTCACATGTATTATTATTAAGTATCATTAGTTGCCTGATGACAGTAGATCAGAGCAGTGCTGATTGCTACATTCTGTATCATTTACCAAAACAATTTCATTACCAACGAAACAGAAATAAAGGAAAGTAAAGCTAGAAAGTAAATGGGGCACAGAGAAGTATTTTTAAAAGATGCTTACCTGTAATCCCAGTACTCTGGAGGCTTGGGGCAAGTGGATTGCTGTGACCTTGGTTTTTTTGGTTTTGGTTGTTTGTTTGATGTTCTGGGGAATTTCTCTGTGGATAAATGTCTGATATAATCACCATCATCTCCATATGGTAAATAGAATCAAACTAAAGCTCAACAAAATCAGTGATTATAAGGAGCTACAATAATGCCCTTTAAATGTGTTCTCTTTAAAATTATTTGCTTGTTATACTTAAAAACTGTTATATGTAGCCAGGCGGTAGTGGCACAGGCCTTTAATCCCAGCACTTGGGAGGCAGAGGCAGGTAGATCTCTGTGAGTTCCAGGACAGCCAGAACTGTTACACAGAGAAACCCTGTCTCGAAAAACAAACAAACAAAAAACAACCAACCAAACAAAAACCTGTTATATTTACTTGTATGTGTGCATGTTCTACAGCATGTAATTGGGCGTTGGCTCTCGCCCATGCGGGTCCTGGTGATCAAGCTCAAGTCATCCGTGTCCTTAGCTGTGCCGTCTCACCGGCCCTGCCTGCTTGCTTACTATGGCTAAACTTAATGAAAGAGTTGTTTTAAAGCTGGAATGTTAGGACATGTCTCTGTCCCAGAACTTGAAGGATGGAGGCAGGAGGATCAGGCCAGGAGCTCAAGGCCATATGCTGCTCTATTTCGAGATTGAGGCTAGCCTGGAGTACATGAGATCCTGTCTCAAAGCCCCAAAAGCTAGCCCCCCCCCCATATGGTTCTTCCTAATCTGAATTAATTTTTTTCTGAGTTGTTTGAAATTCAAAGGAAGATGAATAATTAAAAAAAATTCTGGGCGTGGTGGCACATGCCTGAAATTCTAGTATTCAGGAGGCAGAGGCAGGAGGATCTCTGAGTTTGAGGCCAGCCTGTCTACAAATGGAGTCTGGGACAGCCAAGACTACAGAGGTCTTGAAAAACCAAAAAAAGAAAAAGAAAAAAGAACTTCTTTGATGCCGTCTCGTGCCAAGCTAGTGAGTCCTCCCTCATGCAGCTTTCCTGTTCCTCCAGCAAAGAGAAAGAAAGGTTTCTTTAGCAGTGTAGGGTAGATACTCCTCTCACCTCTAAGATATTTCTGAGTTTCTTCATCCTGTCAGACGCAGTGTTTCTATCACAGTCGGGTAACGGTGCCCTGCGGGTAGACCTTTAGTTTCCTTCCCTTCCCTTTTATATCATGTTCATGTTGCTTCATGCACTGATGAGTCTGTAAGTCACACAGATGAGACTACTGCATAAAGGCTATGCATTTATAATATCTGGTAAGTGCTGCCAAAGGTTGTTCTTTCAAAAGCATTTGCCACATTTATTTACTTGTGTTACTGTGTGCATGTGGGTCCCAATAATCTGACTTAGGTCATCAGCTTGGCAGCACATGCTTTACTCACTGAGTCATCTTGATAGCCCAGATTGTCCATTTTCACATTCTCACCATGTGCATATTAGAATGCTTCCACATAGTCCTTTGTAAATAGATCATAGATCCATCTGCCTCTGCCTTCCAAATGCTGGCGTGAAAGGCGTATGCCACCACTGCCCCGCCAGCTGTTCCTATTGTGAAAATGGTCGAGCCTCTTCATATACATAAAAGGGCCATTTTTACTTCCTTCTCTGGAAATTACCTATCCCCTTTATTTTTACTTCTGCCTTAATTACTTTCTTTTTTCCTTAATTACTTTCTTATTTCTGTGATAACACCATGACCAAAGCAACTTTTAAAAGGGAGCGTTTAATGGAGGATTGTTTAAAGTTTCAGGGGGTTGGTCTATTATCATCATGTATCATCATGGCGGGGAGCATGGTGCTGAAGTACCTGAGGGAGCACATCTAATCTGAAAGATGTAGACAGAGAAATACCAGGCCAGGCATTGGATTTTGAAACCTCAGAGCCCACCCCCAGTGACACGCCTCTTCCAGTAAGACCACACCTCCAGTGACACGCCTCTTCCAGTAAGACCACACCTCCAGTGACACGCCTCTTCCAGTAAGACCACACCTCCTGTCCTAATCCTTCCCAGAATGGTTCTGCCAACTAGGGATCAAATATTCAAATATATCAACTTATTGGAGCCATTCTCACTCACACCCTCACACCTTTATTTTCTTTCTATTGAAATGTTGAGACTTTGCATTGATTGATATTATATGAACTGTACATGTGTTTTCCTTAGTTTGTATTTTATATTGTCTTATTTTATTCTTTCTTATGTGTGTGTGTGGGGGGGGCGGTATGTCCAAGTGGCCACAGATGTCAAAAGAGGGCATCAGATCCTCTGAGGCTGGAGTTACAGGTGTAGTTGTGAGGTGCCCAGTGTGGGTGAGACAGTCTATGTAGCTCTGGCTGTCCTGGAACTTACTGTATAGACCAGGCTGTCCTCAGACTTTCAGATTCTCACCTGCCTCTGCCTCTGGCTTAAATGTGGGGGCCATCACACTCAGCTTAACCTCTTTTTTTTTTTTTTTTTTTTTAACATTTGCTTATTTTAGGCCGGGTGTGGTAGCCTTTAATTCCAGCACTCGGGAGGCAGAGGCAGGTGGATCACTGTGAGTTTGAGGCCAGCCTGGTCTACAAAGCAAGTCTAGGACATCCAAGGCTACACAGAGAAACCCTGTTTCAAAAAACCAAAAAACAAAAGATTTACTTATTTTATATGAATGCTCTATCTGTATGCAGACCTGCATGCCAGAAGAGGGCATCAGATCACATTATAGATGGTTGTGAGCCACTATGTGGTTGCTGGGAATTGAACTCAGGACCTGGAAGCACAGGTAGTGCCCTTATCCTCTGAGCCATCTCTTCAGCCCCAGCTTCATTCTTCTTATTTTTATTTTATGTTCATTGGTATTTTGCCTATATTTATGCCTGTGTAAGGAGGATGTCAGAAGCCCTGTAACTAACTGGATTTACTGCCAGGTGTGAGCTGCCATGTGAGTCTGGAAATTAACCCAGGTCCTCTGGAAGAGCAGCAAGAGATCTTAATCACTAAGACATCTCTCCAGCCCTTAAGTTTTTTTTCTTTTTTAATTCGTGTGTGTGTGTGTGTGTGTGTGTGTGTGTGTGTGTGTGCGCGCGCGTGTGCGTGCGTGCGTGTGTCTGTCTGTCTGTCTGTGCATGCACACACACAAAGGCTCTAAGACATGCTTGTGGAAGTTAGGGGACAACCTGGGCCTCAGATCTCTCCTTTTGCTGTGGGTCCTGGAGAGTAAAATTAAAGCTGTCAGGCCCACATGCGCCTTTACCCACTGAGCTGTATTGCTGGCCTCCCTGTATCAAGTGCGTGTATATAACTGGGATCTATTTAAAGCTGTGTACCACATCTGGCAGATCCTTTTGCTTCTACAGCAAGTACTCCTTTTACTGGTCTGTTTAGATACAGTTTCAATATGTTCTCTTTTGTGGAGTTTCTGTTTTTAAAGCTATTTTTCTTTCTCTTGTGTGCATGAATATAAGCACTGTGCTCTGGCACACGTGGAGGTCAGAGGACAACTTTGGGGAGTTGGTTCTTGCTTTCTACTTTGTTGAGACCTAGTTTCTCATTTATGTAACGGTGCTACACATACTGTAGGATGGCTGGCCTGAGAGAGAGAGAGAGAGAGAGAGAGAGAGAGAGAGAGAGAGAGAAAGGAGGGGAGGGGAGGGGAGGGAGGAGAGAGTGTTCTCTTGGGAGAAATGCATAGATTTCAGGAGACTGTAAAGAGGAGCCACAAATCTGGAGGAATATTTGTTAAATTCTTAAGGCAATCATTTATGATTGTTACCACTTATAATCAGCTTTCTTTAAAAATAAATACTTTGAAAAAAAAAATACTTTGTTTCCAGTGATCCGAGCAAGGAGGAGGAACAGGCAGCAGGACCACTGAGTTAAGAGACCGGTCGTAACTACCAGTTGTCTAAAAATAGGACAAAAAAAGCAAAAAGAAAAAAAAATCCCCAAATGATGACAAAAATATTGTTCTTATTGAGCTATTTATTTGAGTATTGGGTGTTACATTAAAATTATCTGTTTGGCCTAGGAAGCCAGTAGCTGACACAGAGACTGTAAAGCTACAAGCACTACATATGCAGTGCAGAATCCAAACTGATACCAATCCTCTGTAAACTCAAGTAACTACTCAACCTTGTAACATACACATATATCCCAAGCACTTGCCAATCTGATCCTCAGAGGCTTCTCTCCTCCTCCTCCCAACAATGTCAACCCTCCTCTCCTCCCTCCATAGTTAACTGTCAGTTCTTGGGTCCTCTTCCTTTCTAGGAAGTCCCACCTTCCACTTCCACTTCCACTTCCTGTCCTTCTGCGCAACTGATTGGCTAAACAGCACTTTATTGATAGTTGTTACATCCACTCAAGACATTCCTCCACAGTTTGGTTTCTTTTTTTTTTTTTTTAAAGATTTATTTATTTATTACAATACAGTATTCTGCCTGCATGTACATTTGCACACCAGAAGAGGCATCCACATCTCCTGATAGATGGTTGTGAGCCACCATGTGATTGTTGGGATTGAACTTAGGTCCTCTGGAAGAGCAGACGGTGCTCTTAACCACTAAGCCATCGCACCCCCTCTTTTTTCCCCCCAGATTTGCTTCTTTATTTTTATGTTTAGAGGTTCATATAGAGCTCATTATAGATGGCTGTTAGCCACCATGTGATTTCTGGGAATTGAACTCAGGACTTATGCAAGAGCAGCCAGTGCTCTTAACCTCCGAGCATTTCTCCAGCCCCGAGTGTTGGGTGTCAAACTCAGATTCCTGGTCTTGCTCAGCCAGCATCTCTAACCCCCATTTGATATATCTGGAATTCTGGGTCACACTATTTTATTGCCTTTTCCTAAAAGCAAATAAAAATTTAAAAATGGAGGTGATCAGGGTTATGGATTTAGCTCAGTGGTAGAGCCCTTGCTTAGTAAGCGCAAGGCCCTGATTTTGGTCCTCACTTCTGAGGGGAAAAAAAAGCTTGACAAGAATGAAGGTGATCAACTAGCTGGTTCCTGTGTGGTTTCAGGAGAGCCTCCTATGGAGCTAAGCATGGTGGCTTGTGCTTGTAGTCATGCAGTCAAGAGGCCGAGGTAGGAACGTTTCTGTGAATTCAAAACCACCTTAGCTGTAGAGTAAGTTCCAGGAACAGCACAGGCTAGAGTGAGACCCTGCATCAAGCAAGCGAGCAAGCAAGTAAGCAAGGCTCTGTGGGCTCCCTTAGTCCTTTACCACCTTTATGAAGGAAGCTGCCAGGATCCAGTGCACCTCTAAGGTGCATGCTTATATAGATTAAATGAAAAGCATATGGCACCAGACTGTTTTGTCTTTTTTCTACACAGGGAATCTGAAGATACAGTATTGCTGGTTCTCAAAGAGATCTACCAAACCCAGGGCATCTTCCTTGATCAGCCTTTACAGTAAAAATGACTCACCTGTGGCTGCTTAATGTAAGTTTTTAATGCAGTGAAGTGTTTACATGTGAACATGTGATAAGTTACATTGGAGCCTCAAGCTCTTTATATGTACATCTGTATACATCCCCATGATCCAGTGATGCTCACTTAGAGGGCACTGGCTAAAGTTCATAGAAGTGTCCAGTAGCCCACTTAGAAAAGGTTGTTGCATATCTTACCTTGTGCTTGGGATCCCGAGAGTTACCATGCTCCACCTCCAGATAGGAACTGGGACGTCTGGACTTAGACTGTGGCATTCTCTGTGGTGGCTGGCTACCCTGGCTGAACTGCACTGTGACCTCTTCTCCCACTCTTCTCCTGTAGATGGACACTGAGGGGGCCTTTCCTGAGAATCCACATGCTTGTTGCTGCAGCTTTCTCCTCAGCTACACCATGCCCTGCATGTTGCCTGCCTTACTCCACAGGATCGTTAGAAGATAACTCCTTTCTGGAACTGAGTGGGCAGCAGAGAGGACTCATTGCTCTGTACAAGCACTCACCAGTGTTCGTAGCTGGGAGTTTACACCTTCTAATGCACTAACGGCAGCATTTCCTCCATTACATGGAAGGAAATACAGTCTGTTTGGGGCTCAGAAAAATGTTTAGCGGTTTACTCCTTACCTTTAGGAAACGGACCAGTTTGGGAGTATATTCTTAAGATTTAGAGGTACTTTTGGGTCCAGTCATATTTTGTGTTCTCTGCATTGGAAGGCTAAGCATAAGTGGATATGGAAATGGCTGCTATTTCTTTGAGCCGGCATCTCTCTCCTGTGTGTATCCTATGAAGAGCAGACTAGCGCTGACTAGGAATATAGTTGGCGCTGAACACTGTCAAGTAGGTGCATTGTAGGAACCACTGGTGCTGCTCTGCGGCGTTGTCGGTTTTGGGGTTTTTTTTGTTTTGTTTTGTTTTGTTTTTTCAGTTTTTCAAGACAGGGTTTCTCTGAGTAACAGCCCTGGCTGTCATTGACTCACTTCGTAGAGCAGGCTGGCCTTGAACTCACAGAGATCCATTCTTACAACTGCTTCAACGCCTGTGAACCTGAGGATTGTATGAGCTGTAGGCCTGTCCTTTTATACTGTATCCCAAACCGGGGGTGAGGCTGAGGAGGTTATTTGGTAACACATAGTTTGAAGATGAAGTTGTGAACTTTGGTCAACCTGAAATCCATGGCCTTTCCGGGCTGCTGATGCAGATGAGATCTGTTAGTAGCACCTCTTACGTCACCTGCTACTTACACCTGAGTAAAGAGAGTGTTGTGCCATAAATAAGATTGCTTCCTAAGGAGTCATCAGAGTGTTTATGAGGAGCTGGCAGTCAGTGTCGGTAAAACAGACAAGTTAGCCAGGGGAACGGCCATGTTCTGAAAGGAGCCCTGTCCACAGGCTGAGAGCAGCTCCGCGCTGGTGGCTGAATCTGGAGGGTTAAGGCAGAGCGACCTAAGAGCAAGAGCGTTGAGTGTTCCCCAAGGGGTCTGCTTCCCATCCACTCTAGGCTCCTTCCCCTTCCTCAGCGTGTGCTCTCATCTTCATTCAGTCCTTCATGACGGTCCTTTATGCTCCCCACACCAACTGCTCAGACTTTTGTCTTTTTTTTTTTTTAAGTAAACCTATCATGGTCTCCAGAAGCCTCTCGTTAATACTCAGACAGCAGTGCTCCTGAGCCTTTTGGTACAGAAAAGAAAGGGGATGTTAACCGCTGTGCCCTGGCTGTTAGGGAGGTGGTGTGCACAGGAGAGGCAAGCCTGGCCTTCCTTTCTGCTCGTGGGGATGGTGGATAAGCAAGCTACACTTTAAAGTTCCAGGTGTATGGAGCACTTTATTTTTTCTATAGTATCCCTTGAGTGAGCATTACTGAGAATTAAGTAGCACTCATTAAATACTAAAGGTAAATTCCTGTCGAGTTGCTATCTTCACATTTGTTTACTCTTGTTAGCAGAATCGTACTACTAAGAGTAAACCAAAGTGCAACCGAGACTGAGGTCTTGTAACCAAAGACTGGCAGCTTGGCCCTGGACAGCTAGACAAACCACTTTACTAAGAAAGGCTTCATCCTGGCAGTCCAGGCACATAAAACTAAGAGCTTGTACCTCACCATCCACTGGTGGTGTTATCATGCTGTGTATTATACAAGTAAGTAAGGTGGCAAGGGACTGTGTTCACAAATTTGCACATTTGTATCATGTACAATCTCGACCAAGGCTGTTTTTAGACTCTAGTGTAACAGCATTTTGTACATTTTCCTGGCTGCACAGTAGTGAGACGTTTGCAGGGGAGATGAACAGCACTGACTACCTTTCCGATATTTGCACTTTTGAAATGTTTGTTTTATATGTGATTATATTTAAGACTTTAGTAAATGCTGAAATAAAACTATTGACCAGTTACCTACATTCATGTGGCCTTATCTATCAAGAAAAATCAATGTACGAGGCATTTTTCTCTTTTCTTATATATTCCTAAGTTCAAAACAAAGTTCAAAACAAAAGTTTTAAGCAAAAAGCTAATATGTAGGTTATTTTCTTTTTTTTTTTTTCTTTTTTTTTTCTTTTTTTTTTTTTTTTTGGTTATTTTCCCTTGACTAATGTTTTCATTATCATGGACAGATATAGTTCAGAATTTAAAGTGTGGCAATTATAAGTGTGTTTATACATATAGAAAATACAGAGCCTGTCCTTCAAATATTAAATAAATATTAGCTTGTACAACAGATATCAGCAATTAATTACGTATTTCAGATGAGAATCCAGTGTTGATCTCCTAGACTCTGAATGGTTCTTAAAGTACAAAAACTCAAGTACGCACTCTTATTTCATTGTCAGATTTACTGAGGGGGAAAATGCATTTAAAATGTTTAAGAGTATGTTATAGCTGGGCAGTGGTGGCATATGCTTGCCTTTAGTCCTAGCATTCAAAAGGCAGGCAGATTTCTTGAGTTCAAGACTAGCCTGATCTACACAGTGAGTTCCTAGACTGTTTCTCATTGTGAACAAAAGGCAGAAAAAGATACATTTATCTTCCAGATAATATCTGGAATTTTTATTTCCTGATACAGTAAAAAAATTGGCCCAAATTGGACATTTTATTATTTAAGGCTTAGTGGAATGTTACCACAAAAAGTAAACAGAATCAAAGCTTAGCTGGTGCTGCCCTTATTCATAAGGGACAGAGACTGTTTGGTAACTAAGCCTTCCAGGATAAAGTGGGGTCATGAAAACCCTCCTCTGTGAAAAGGTCTCTTCAGGGGTGACATTTACATCAACATTACTAGTCCTATGAACCAGATTAAACCTAGTGAGAGAACTATTGAAAGAGCCCCTTGCCAGGCCAGGGCAGACAGTGAGTCCTCAGGCCTAGCCTCAGAAGTAGGGCAAAGCTGCACAGTCCTGTGGAAGCAGCGATCCAGTGTGGCTGTCTTCACTTTGACCTTGGAAGAGGTAAGAGCCAGAAACCCTTGGCTAGTGCATGAGTCCAGTCAGGAGGGCTGATTTGCTTGCTCTCTACTGAGGTAGATTCAGCTAAATATCCAAATGGTGAGACTCACTGGGCTTCTTCTGTGAAGGGTGTGGCTTGTGCTTGTCCTGGAATGGTTTGTGGCACTCTGTGTCGGTCAGAGGCGGATAGTACTGCCTGTAGCAGGTGTAGGCGAATGTCATTCCAATCATGGATCCAACGAGCACGTCTGAAGAGAGAGTAGCCGTCCCTTTAAACCACGTTCATATTAGACTACAGCTACAGAGGACGTGGCCCTTCAGGCTACTCTGCTTATGGAGGCTTAAAAAAATGCCCTTAACCCATGTTTATAGTTTCTTTAGACTAGTGTCTTAACTTTATACAGTTAACAGAATTATTAATCAAATTATTCTCTAAACACCAAACCAAAACACTTAGTTAAATCAGCAGGGGTTGAGTTTTTTTTTTTTTTTTAACACGGAAAAATAACAAGTGTTCATGAGTTTCTAGTCATTGACTTATTTTCATTATTGTCCATTCAAGGTGAGTCTTGGACTAGAGGGGGAGATCCTGTCATAAAAATAAAGGGGGCTGCTATGTGGTGACGCACACCTTTTATCTCAGCACCTGGCAGACAGAGGCAGCTGTATTTTTGTGAGATCAGGGCCAGCCTGGTCTACATAGCAAGTTCCAGGGCCACCTACTGAAATCTTGTCTCATGGGGTGGGGTTGGGGTGGTGGAGGGTTAACAGCTGGGAGCTGGGGAGCTGGCCCAGCAGGTAAGAACACTTACTTGCATTAACAAGAGGACCTGAGTTCAAATCCCCATTACCCACATAAAAAGCTGAGTGGCCATACATGCCCGGGTAACCTCTGTGCTGTGGAGGGCAAAGACTACTGGCGCTTGCTGGTCATCAGCTAGCTCCCCGCTAGGAATGGGGCATGTGCACCTCCACACACAGATGCATATATGCCATACACAATTTTTAAAAGTGTGTGCACGTGTGTGTGTAGGGGTGCATGTGGAGGTGAGAGGACGGCTCTGGAACCCGCTCTTCCACCTTTACATGTGTTCCAGGGAGCAAACACGGGCGGCCAGGATTGTACAAGTGCTCTTAACTCTGAGCCATTTTGCTGCCCAAAGTCAAGTTTTGTCCTCTGTCTATAAATGCACAGACGTATACAGTGCAGAACGCAGGCTGTCCACACTTACCTGCTCTTAAGCAGACACTGAAAAGCCACACGTGTGCCAGGTTCTAGGGTTAAAACACGGGAAGCAGGAACTTCTGTGGCATAGATCAATGCTTACCTTGCCAGTGGTGCTTGTAGTCACATGTGCGGGACAGTGCAATGACAGCTGCAAGGAGTAGAGGTGACAGAAAGGCACAAAGCCTCCAGGACTTCCCCCGGCCTTGTGGCGTGAAGCAGTGTAACTTCCCTGCCAGGTAGAAGGCGGCAAAGGCCAGACCAGCAAACGCAACTGGAACAGGGAAGGTTGGCCTGTGAGATGCGGGTGTCTTTCAGTGGGAGCCCCTCACTCACGCCCACACAGGAGGGCAGGAAGCAGAGCAGGCCTTGCCCCTCTTGATTACAGGGAAAGGGAAAATGAAGGACTTTATTTCCTGCCTCCGAGTTAGTGTTTTAAGTAAGACTAGTTTCTGGAATAAAAGTTGTTACTGTGGACAGTGCTGTAGACTCATTTTGTAGGAATCACAAAAATAATAGAGTGAATATACCTTACTGGGTTCTTGGGAGCTATGAAAGTAAGAATCTAAAGTGCTCAGCAGCCCCTTGAATAAATATTTTTTATGATTGGTAAAGGTGCTTCATTCCTGTTAAATATAATCCTTTTTAAAAAGTACATATTGGAAGGGCTCAGAGGTGAAGAGCACTGAGTTCAATTCCCAGCACCACATGGTGGCTCACGGCTATTTGTGATGAGGTTTGGTGTTCTCTGCTGGCCGGCAGGCACTGGGAGCTGGAGTGCTGACTCAGCAGCTGTTAGGAGCTTTTTTTTTTTTTTTTTTTTTTTTTTTAAAAAGAGGACCTAGGTTAGTTTTCCAGCACTCACATGGCAGCTCACACTGGTCTCTAACTCCAGTTCCAGTGGGATCTATGCCTTCTGGACTCTACAGCATGCGCGCGCACACACAAGCAAAACACATGAAATTCATACAGGAAGAATGTCCACTGGGAAAGCTCTTACGGCCCTCATTCACCACAGCCTGGTCCCCTGTGCAAGTCAAATCAGACTGAGCCTGCCCGTCCGGGAAGCATCTGTAGAAGAAATCTGGGCGTGGCCTGGAAGAAATAAGCATAGTTTAAGCACATATAATTTACTCTTCCAGAAGGTACTTTTCAGTTGTAGTAGATGTCAATAATTCTGCAACCTGGGTCATGTAGGTAAAATTATGTCACAGGATTATACTGAAGTGGGGAAAAAACCCAGTCACGTGGTGGCTAGTGTTTAAGAGGACCGTCTCCAGCCTATGATTATGTCTTAGCAGTGCAGCCTTAGGAACTGTAGCTGGGAGAAATACCGTCAGGATAGGACACAGCCGGTAGCACATTTAGGACAGGCAGGGAGAGCGTTCTGGATGAGAGATTAGTCGGCTTGGGGACATGATGGAGCCTGAGGGAGGTTTAAGCGCTGAGGTTTTTCACTTACCTCCCCACTATCAGTTTTACTATGTTGGTAAAGACACCATTCAGAGCTAGGGCAAGGCTGGCAGCTGGAAAGCAAAGAAACTGTTAGTGCTGTCTGGGGAAGAGTTGTCACCATCTTCTTAGTGCCTTCATTGCTCCAACCAGAGCCTGTGGTTCTTGTCCCAGAAAAACTGTAAGCCCTGAGGACTTAGGCACACTTTGTGGTGATGTGTTAACAGAGTTCTTAGCTCGCTCCTGGCGAGCTTGGAGGGGGCTGTACCAGCGGGGCCTCGGAGAGCAGGAAATACAGAGCTCATTCGCTTTGTTCCCAGTACCACCTAGGAAAGCGAAAACCCGGCACTGTGCCCTGGTAGCTGAACCCCAGAAGCTACTTGCCAGCACTGAGAGAGCAGCAACCGGAAGGGCCAGTCTTACCGAGGCAGGCTTGCTTGCTGTCGGTGGAGTCAGCTTTCCTCAGAAACTTGGCTAGGAAGATCAGGGACAGTGGAGTGAGAAACGCAATGACCTGAACGAGAACACATGGCAGGTAAAACCCTCCGGCCTCAACCACCAGTCACCTCCTCGCACTAGAACGGGTTCAGAGAGCCTGGCTCTGGACCCGGAACTCAAGGACTCAACTCCTGGACAAACAGCACAAGGCAGAGAGGTGACCCAGCCAGGGCTGGAGGAGGGCGGGAGGGCAGCTCACGCACAAACATGAGGCCGGCGGGGAAGTATTCCGCCTCCACGTACGGGTTCCGGTAGAGCCAGAGCTCCTCGGGCTGGATCCGCCGCTGGAAGGGAGGGAGCAGCTCGGTCAGCCTGAGGAGGAAAGGGGCGAAGATTGACAGGCTACTTTGGGCGGAAGGGGCAGTAGTTTCTCAAGTGCCAGCGCCCTGGGACAGATCCTTACAGGGAGGCCACAAAGAGCAGGACCCGCACGCCCAGCTCGGCTGCTGTCCCCATCCCGCCACTCGGACCAGACGCTGACGTGGCTCTGCCTGCGCAGTGGTTCCGCCCGCCCGGGGCCCAGCGCCACCTGGCGAACTCCGAGGGGACTGTACCAGCGGGGCCGTGGAAAGCAGGAAACTGAGAGCGCATTTTCTTTTTGTCTAGCGTACTGGGTCTCAAAGCAGTGGGATCAAAGTGTCCTTCACCAACCACGCTGTGCCCCATCAGCTTACAGGACAGGAAGGAGCGCCAAAATCCAGAGACCCTTCCTCTACAAAAGTAAACCAGAAAGCCCACTTTAAAGAAACCATTTCTTAGCAGCATTTTTATTAAACGGAAAAAACAGGGCAGGGGGTGGGTATTTTTGTGTATTATTTCTTAGTAAACTGTACCATGAAATTACAAAGAACAAGCCCAAATACTTGAGTAGAACATCCTGGACAATTTATTAAAGTCAACCTCAAGCAAGACCTGAAATCAATGGAATGCCATTAAAAACCCTCCCACATTCTTACAGAAGCAGAAAACACATTCGAATTCTAAAGTATCTGTAAAATTAAAAAAGCAAAATTTCAGTAAATACAGTGTACAAAAACTGTCCCACCAGCACACATCAGTAAGAAGCTTAAATGTTACCGGCAATCTTACATACACTACAACTAGTTAACAGTAAGCCGTCTATATACAGGTTAACCAAGACTGGTGGGCTCATACTTTGCAATAAGACTGGTCAATAAACAAAATCCTTAAAATATGTTTCAAAGTCATTATACAGTAATGCTCTAGTAGAATAGCCTGGGGGAAGGCTAACCCCTGGTGTTAGGAGCTCCAAGTCACAGAAACTAAAGAGACTGGTCAATGCTGATGTTTTGATGTTAGGGACTCAAGTGATTAAACAAAATAATATTTCACAGGATCTACAGAGTTCATTACAGGTAAATAGAAATGTAAACAATCTGTCAAGAATGTTATGCAAAGACCACAAAGGATGAAGATGGGAATCTGCAGGTATCTGTTTATTGTATAATATTCAAATGGACACAAATGAATTTATCATATCAATTCAAAATATACACAAATATTTGTATATAAAAAGATCTTTTTAGCCAGTTGTAATCAGCTAGCATCTTGGTTATTAGTGGTAATACAGTTACCACAGAATATTTAACAAAAAAATGAGATGTTAATTGACAAGAGAAATAAGTGTGAGTTTTCCTCATTCCTTTTAGCTGACAAGACCCTACCCAGGCAAACTACTTGAAGAAAGCTGTCTGCACACGGCAGGGATCGGTCAGCAGGTGAGGAAGGAGACAGTGGAAGCCGGGGTGTTTCTCATCCCTCAGACATGGTGAAGTCACAAGAAAACCAAGGACCGAATACTGACTTTGGCAACTTCTATTTCCCCTTTAACTTACACGTTAATGACTTGCAGAGCCCTACTGAAGGACAAGCGATACCCCCCTCCCCCACACAGGTACAAGTGCTCACGCTCACCACTTTTGCAATGGGTGGACAAAAGCCAAACAACAGAGTTTGTTCCTTTGTTTCCCCTTATGAGACAGGGTCTCTCTACACAGTCCTGGAGCTTACTATGCAGCCCTTGAACTCAGTGCACCTGCCTCTGCTTCTGGAGTGCTGGGATTAAAGGCGTGTGCAACCATGTCTGGGGAAACAGTCTTTTGGAACAAGGGTTATACATAGCATTTTAGGAGTAGAACATAAGTGTAGCCCCCACATACACACATACACCAGCAGACAGTAAAAGGAAACAAGAGGCACTGGGGGATGAGGCAAAGAGAAAAAAAAAAGCACAAAAACAGGAAGTAATTTCTAAAATTGCTGCTGCTGTCTCATGCAGGAACCTCTTCCTCAAAGGTACTGACAGACCTAAGATGTCTGTGCTCCGACGGGAAGACCATTAGTTTTGACAGTATACAAAGTGCTGCTTTCCGTGTCATGATTTTAAAGGGAGCTGTAAAACGAGGCTCTGAAGACTCAGTGCTTGCAGAGCGTGAGACCGCAGTGCCCGGGCTACACTGGGCCCGTCTGAATGCTCACCACACCTGTCCAAGGTCCCCAGCCTGACCCAAGGCGAAGGCTGGTGATATTTCATGATATTTCAGTTCATACAAATGTCCAGATTCTCAGTATTTGCCAAGCCACTGCAAAGCTGTCTGCATTTATTTCTTTAGGCCACCTGAAAATGGACCAGGGTCTAGGTTTTGCTACAAATAAGCAAAGACCAAGTGTGGCAGAGCAGGGGGTTGTCAGATGCAACTGCCATGTGAAAAACAACTCAAGTCTAGAAATAAAGGGATGATATTACAAGAGAGACACAAAGGCAATTTGTTTCCTTCTCCCTTTAGGACATGGCACGTGGCTGGCAGCATCTTAACTTAAGGGTGAATGAACGCTGCAAGAGGAGTGTTGTATTTAAAAATAAAACGGCAAGATAAACAGCAGGTCCTGCTGAGCCACGTTCTACACTCTGAAATGACAGGATTTCAAACTGCAGCCTGGCACTGACTCTAGGAGAACAGACAGTGTAAGAAAAGAACTCAAAAGAGAAACTTCTTCATGAAAGCTGCCCACCAGCCCAGCCGAGAGCCTCGCTTAGCCACACACACCTCTGCAGACACTGCGGCAGGAGACACTGTGACAGAAAGCAGTGGCTGCAGTGCTCCTTCCAAGAGCGTCTTTTTAGTCTCAAATACATTCCTAACTCATTTATATATATAATATATATATATTAGTTATTTATATAACACACAGAAAACTCAGGCTGTTGTACAGATTAGGAAAGATAGTTTTTGAGAATGAAGATAAACCCACCCCACTCCGCTCTCCACACTGACTTGCGATTGCAGAAGTGAATGGCGGCCGCAGCATGCCAGCAGTGAAGAGCTTTCGCACTTCCTGTCAGCGGGCACAGGCAGCTACCCTGGTAGCCCAGCATGGCCTCCAACAGCAGCGCTGTGACGGCCTCACCCCCAGCTCTTTCTGCTCAAACTTCAAAAGCTTTACACTGATAACCAGGACTCTCATCTTCCTCCTGAGGTTAAAACACCACCATCATCCCAGGCTTCTTTAAATCCCTTCATTCCCGGGCTGGACAGAACCAACCTCAACACTGTGGACCAAATACGTATTTAAGCTGCCAGCTACCAGCTTCAGACTGTGGTAAGCGCGGTACTTTTTGGAGTAGGTGCCTGATACAGGACAGGGAAGCATGGTGTATGTACACTTACACACACAGACTTGCTGCTTTCTTAACCTTCGACTCTTAAGACACTGGCTACCATGGCACACGAAGATGCCCTTGCACTGGCAAAGCCAAGGCAGGTCTGGGGCACAAAAAGCGTCTGCACTATGCTCGACTGCTTTGTTTCATACTTGGCTTCTGAAATGGCAGAAAAAGCCTATTAGTTATCCAAGGAAAAAAATAATAAAAAAAAAAAAAAAGAAAGAAAGAAAGATCTGAAAAGTGCAAAGTTCTTTTATAGATATAAAAACAAATACACCACACCAGAAAAGCAGAATAGAGAAGATCAGCCAAAGGTATTTATAATACACGATGCACCCTGGACTTACTATATAAAAGTTATCAGATAATAAAAAAGCAAGAAGTCAAAAAAGGAAACAAAATACAATTTCATATGGGACATTATTTTCATAAGAGTTACATTTGAAATTATCAAAGGAAATCCTTTATCAGTGCATTTAAAAAATGTTTATCATGTCTATATAAAATAAAATTTTAGTATGATAAAACCCAGATATTCTTACATTATTTTTTAAAGGACATCAAACTTCATAATTGCTTAAGAGCAAAGTTTAGTGTTTGCATGGGCTGTGCTTCACGTCAGTCGTAGTGACTGCACCTGGCTGCCATGGAACATGCTGTCTGCCTCCCCGTGGGAGCCTGGATAGCCAGCAGAGTTACTAGAGTTGCTACAACCAGGTAAATGGCAGTTTAGGAGCTTAAGAGAGAGGAACTGTAGTGTCTGTTGTCTATAAATTGCACATTATATATAAAAAAAGAGGCACAAAATTGATCTTTCTTTTGTCCAGAGAAGAGGTCTGAATTGATTTGTTTAAAAAAATGTAAAAAGGAACAAACCCACCTAACACAATGACAAGGTGTCATAGGGTCTCCACCCTATGATATTAATAAAGTACTAGGTTCCTAGTGGGCGCCGCCACAAGCAGTTAAAACTCACCGAGGAAGTCCATGTTTCATGGTAACACTAGACTTCTAGTTAGTCGAGTGTTACAGTGTCTGACATGATTTCTTACAGTTAATACTGGGATAGTTACATTCCTAAGAGCTAGATGCTCAGTGGCTTCTGTGGGCGGACACCGTGGTGCTCTTGGGTCTACTCCTCAAGCATCACAGCCATGCTTGCAAACACTGACTCTGTAGAGCGCTCTCAAGTGCTATGTAAGATGAAGTGCATCTCTGTGGTTCCTGTGTACCCTGTAAAAGAACAAGTTCTTCCCCTTACTCAGTGGGGACAATCTTAAGTACTGCATAATACTAGGTAGAAAATTTTCACATATAACTTGGGGATGCCTCTGTTTACTTTCACCACTCCTAAATTAGGAAATTAACTAAAAAAAAATCTATTAAAATATAATTCAGATTCAATTATGTAGCTTTATAAGAAACATGACTGATGATCAGTTGGCAAAGGAAACGTGATTGGCAGAGGGAAAGACAGAAAATAAAATGCCCTTAAATTCCAAATCACATTGGCATCTACATTAAATTAGTCAGAAAATGGTACATATATGATCCACTTTTGGCCCGGGCCTCTGTCTTTCTTTAGCTCCTTGCCACTGTGCCAGTGTGCCAGGAATGGGCATTCTCCTGTGCGTTCATGTCCCCATAAATGTATCAGAAAATATGTAAATAGATGACACTTCAGAATCAGTGAATGCACTCATTCCCCTACAAGACAAAAGCCACACACATTTCTAGGTAGAGTTACTTCACCCTGAAGCCACCTAGTTTGAGACCTCGGAGGTAAACGCTGTCAAGGCATTTGTTTCCAAGAGGCCAGACTGAGTGAATACTTTGAGAGCCTTTGACGCTAGAAAAGGCATGTGAAAAAGGAAAGAGAAGTTAGCCAATCTATGGCTCAGTAAAGAGGTATATAAGGGTAGTCTCTCTCTCTCTCTCTCTCTCTCTCTCTCTCTCTCTCTCTCTCTCTCTCTCTCTCTGTCTCTCTCTCTCTCACACACACACAGAGGTTAGATGGTTTAAACTATACTTCTCGTAATTCTTAAAACTGAAAATAAATAAAGGAATGACTAATTTTGCTTTATACAACCAAAGATTACATCTTAAAGTTTACATTGGTCTTATCAACAAAACTTTGCTTTCTCTTTCTCAACTTTAAAAATGAGGACACCTCTTTTGCTAGTTGCAAAGACACTAAAGCACAATAAAAAGCAAGAAAAGACCAAGCGAATTTCACAAAATTATCCCCAAAGCAACAAAATAAAACAGAAAAACCATGCTCCAGCAACTGCTGTGGCCTCTGTGACTATGTGGCTCTCCCTCTCCAAGGCAGCTGACGGCAGGCGCACTAGCATCATCATCTCTTAGCATCGTCCCTCTACACCAGCAGGGGAGGAAAGCACCGCCCTTCATTCCTTAGCATCTTCTCCTCGGTCTTGTGATTCCCATTTATATTTGATCTTGCTCCAGTACTCTGGTGGCACAGGAGATGCGGGGTCGTGGTCAGCGCAGCAGAGACGACCTTCTAGTGCAGAGGCCACCAGAGCCCCCTTTTCGTGGTCCTTACAGAAGGAGTGTGGGCAGAATTCACAGAAGGACACGGCTGCCTTGTTACACTTGTCACACTGATGCCATGGGCACTCCCACTTTCCTAATGCAGGGGTTGGAGGATAGGGAACGTACCTGTTAGCCTATTTCTTCATTACCAGGGAAACAAACCCACAAGGTACCCCACCCCCTTCTTGGAGACAGGGTCTACCTGGCTGGCCTAAGTGTTAGGATTAATGGCATGTGTCACCACCCCAACCTTTTCTTTTTGAAACAAGGTCCATTTAGAGAGCAGGCCAGCCTGGAACTACCAGAGCTCCACTGGCGTGTGCTCCCAGGTGCTGGAGTTAAAGGTGTGCACCACTGCACCTGGCTCATACCCACAGCCAAACATACATCTAGTGGTGTTATTTCATATAAATATGAGCTACTGGCCCAAACCCAGTGTCATAGGTGCCAACTTCCCCCTACGGTAATCATAAATAAGAAATCCCTCCTTGCTGCCTATGAGGTATATCCGATTTGCATGGAAACAGATTCCTGACCAGAGTAATTTTGTAGAGTAATTTTGTTTGTTCTGTTAGAGGTTTCTCATTTCCGTTTCATTAAGGACAGAGGGATGT
Source organism: Acomys minous (assembly GCF_964271855.1). Taxonomy (NCBI): domain Eukaryota; kingdom Metazoa; phylum Chordata; class Mammalia; order Rodentia; family Muridae; genus Acomys; species Acomys minous. The sequence continues at coordinate 16,623,001 of NC_140497.1, read as the reverse complement.
ATCCTAAGCTACACATCAATGGCAAAGACGGAAGCGGAGAAGGGCTTGGAGGCCCAGCTTACCGTATGGTGGCTGAGTCAGGTTAAGGCAGAGGAGGTGGTATGCTTTCGGACACTCTTTCTTATCACACACGACCAACTCTCCACCGTTCCCACACTGGAAACAGTGATCCTCATGAATCTGCTTTGATTCTGTTTTGAATTTCCGTCTCTTCTTTAACTTGGCATTTTTTGTCTTCTCATCAACTGCTGACGCACACGCAGACTGGTAAGAAAGAAAGGCCACATTCAACATCACACAGTGAGGACGCTTCACAGAGATGCGCGCGCACCACACGGCCTTATCTCCATCTCTGCATGCATTCTACAAACAGCAGAAGGGTTTATCCCACGACACGACGACACAACAGGCTTGTTACTGCTCATTTGGGGTTTTGTTGGCTTCTCTAAAGCAGTTTGAATGCAGGTGGCAGTGGGCCCGGCAGTAACTACAGGACTGTTTTGCCATCTCCTTGATTTTTAAAATATGTCTATTTTACTTTATGCGCACTGCATGTGTGTCTGTGTGAGGGTGTCAGATCCTCTGGAACTGGAGTTACAGGCAGCTGTGAGCTGCCACGTGGGCGCTGGGAATGGAACCCGGGTCATGTGGAAGAGCAGCTAGTGCTCCCAACCACTGGGCTGTCTCTCCAGCACCTTCTTTCAGTATTTTATTTTTTTCCTGAGATAGGGTTTCTCTATGTAGCCTTGGCTGTCTGGGACTCATTTTGTAGACCAGGCTGGCTTCGAACTCACAGCCGTCTGCCTGCCTCCCAAAGTGCTGGGATTACAGGGATGTGTCTGGCCCCTTCCTCCTCCTCCTCCTTCTTTAAATAGGCTGCTTTAGAGAGAGAGGAAGAGGGTGGTAGGCCTTCATTTCCATGTTTCTCAAACTTAGCTGGCTGAGTTGGTGGGTCTTAAAGGAATCGGCCCAGAAACCAATGCCTGCATCCTCCTCTGACTCGTCAGCATCGGCTGGGGCTGCAGCAGAAGCAGGAGCAGCAAGAAGGCCTTGATGTCTTTTGTAGCTGGGAAGCTGTGCTCAGTCCCACAGACAAAGCCAGGACCCAGTTGTATCCACTGATAACAGAATGTGGCACTGAGGCAACAGTTAGGTAGCCAATCTACAGACAAATATGGCACTCTGCAGGCAGAGTTTGCTCTGTGATGGTATGCACTTGTTCATGGCTGTAGGTGTCAGACATCTGCTGGCTGATCAGCTCAGAAAAGGGGAAGCTGCCCAACACGTTCGGCAGTGTGGCTTCCTGGCTCCCACTTTGTCCTCAGTCTCCATCTGTGCATCACTTAGAACTTCAGTGGTCATGTCTGAGGCATTCTAGAACCAGTGTTCTGGGCTGCACAGTGACTCCACACATGGCCATGGCATCAGCACAGGTAGCTGCTGACATCTTATTGGGCAGCACCAAGTTCCTGATCTCAGTGGGAGCCTCCTTTGTCAACATAAAGCCCACATACCCCCAGATACAAGGCAACCATTTCTCCAGAGCTGGGTTGTTTTCCAGACACCTCCAATGGCTTTGAGTATCATGGTGTTCTTGCCCAATAACAGCACACCGTGTGCTCCCACCATGAAGCATTCTGGGTAATCACTAGAAGCTCAATGACCTTTAGAGATTTGTTCTTTATTACGTGTGCCTGTGTGTGGGTGCGTGCAGCTGCTCAGAAGCAGGAGCCCCGGATCCTCGGATCTGGAGTCACAGAGGTGAGCTACCTGATGAGGATGCTGGGAACCGAACTTGGGTCCTCCAGGAAAGCACTGAGCCACTTTCCAGCCTAAGAGAGATGATCCTACGATGGACTACCAGGCTGCGCATCTTTCCTGGGCATAACAGGAGTTCGTTATCTGTCAGTGAGTGCTATGTAGTGTTTAAAGACAATGTCACTTTAATGAAGAATCCTGGCTGCTGAGCTGTTGTCTTCTTTTATTTTACTTGGAAGGTTGATTTTAACTGCAAGATGCTTTAGCTCCTTACTGTTCAGATTTCAGACAACCTGACTTTTTTCCCCTCAATGACCTATAATTTATATACCACGACATAAATCTTTTTATTTATGTAGGGTGTGTGTGTGTGTGTGTGTGTGTGTGTGTGTGTGTGTGTGTGTGTGTGTGTGTTTAGACTGTCATAGAATTAAGAGCAATTTTCCTGATTCTGCCTCCTAAGAGCAGGTAACATTCAACATTTTAAAAGGAATTCAAGGTTGTCTTCAATAACACAAGAGTTCAAGGCTAGCCTGCGCTTCAAGAGATCTGTGTCAAAACAAGTACCACCTCCACCACAGAGAAGCACTGAGCAGACCTGACAGAGTGGCCCAATTCTGTAAGTCGGCCAGGCATCCACAAAGCCAAGCAGGTCATAAGCTAATTCCTGTAACACATCCCTGCCCTGCCCTTGGCTGGGCACCCTGTACTGACCTTTGGCCGTACTCCTAGAAAGCCACTGCAGTTATCTGCTCCACAGTGGCACACTGTCCTGCCATTGCCCAGACAATCCAAGTTATAATTAAATGTTAACTCCATGCCTAAAACACAAGAGAAAAAAATTATTCAGTGACATCATGAGGAAGAAAGACTGCTAGACATTCATACAGACACACGGTTCTGACACTAACTTGTCCCAGGGTGGCAAGATGGCTCAGGGTGGTCAAAGTGCTTGCCATGTAAGCCTGACAAACCCTAGAAGCTGTCACCTATCCCATGAGCACATACACACATCATACACACACCCAAAGCAAACAGTGTTAAGGACTCTTCCTCCTCCATGTCCCATCTCACTAAAACAATGACAGAAAAGGGGGCGTGGGTAGCAGTCCTTGCCCACCAGCGGGCATGCCAAAGCAGTATCTAAACAAATGGCATACCCTTTTACAAAAGTGGTTTTAAAAAATGAAACAGGGACTATGAACCCATAGGGACTAGGACCAAGAAGGCCTTCTGGCTTAGCCCTCTCTCCTACAGCTAAGCTTGAGTTTCTATGTGGCATGGCTGTAGCATTACAACAGTGTTAGGAATGCCTTCCCCTGGGAACTGGCACATGTTCACAATTGTATTTCTCTACACATGTGAAAGCCCCAGAGATCAAGCTAAAGCCTCCTGAGCCCCTTCAGCCAGGAGTGACCACCCCAGAATCCAGAAAGGCCATCTGTCCTAGTTACTGAACTGCTCTTACCAGTACCCTAAGCTTAAGGAGAAACTGAGTGGTTCTGTTGAGATGCTGAGTGGGGAAGGAAAAGAAAAGCGTGACTGGCCTCTGAGGCTCCTAGTGTCTAATCTAAACAGAAGGTCTTGAAAACAAGAAAGAAAAACAGTTGATGTTGGTACAAGCAAATTACTTAAAAAAGAAAAAGATTTACTTGGATTATTGTATATATATATGTGCGTGTAATTATATGTTGGTTCCTGTACTTGAGTCCTCTGCAAAAAGAAGTACACACTCTTAGCTGCTCAGCCTTCTCTGTAGTCTCCACAAGCTAATTACTTTTATCATATTTTAAAAAGAATACAAGAGCTAGGCCTTCTGGTTACAGTATGCAGACAGCGGGGTGTGGGAAAGTGATCATCTGCACTGAAGTGGGCGCTGTGCACACGCTCACTCTACCATGTCCTCTTTTGAATGCAGGCCGCACAAGTTTTTCCTTCAGATGTAGTTTTACAGCACTGGCAAATAACACCCAGTTGCCTGATCTGATTAACACTCAGGGGCTGAGCCTTAAAGGATGATGTTTCTCGCCAACAGGACAGACTTCCCCGGACCCTGGGCAGCAAGTCGTCCCTTTACCTGCAGGGATGTCACAGAGAGCAAACAGTCCAACTCGAACATCTCCATTTACTGTCCACTTTTGTGTCTCACAGTTTGGATTACAACTGTGGTTCATGAAACGAGAATAATTTCCTTTTGGTCCAGCATCAATTATACGGTCCTTCAGAAGGAAAAAAGGGGGGGGGGCGGTTTTACTTTGGATATTAACTAAATACAAGCCCACTTAGAAACATTCAGTTAGGGGAACACAAGACAGCATCCTTTATTATTGGCTGGTGTGTGCCAACTGGCAGCTATGAACGTACTACAGACGCCCCTCTATGTAGTTACGATGCCCTCTGTTTGAGGACCTTCTCTCTAGAAACTGTAGAATGCTGCTGCTGCCGGTGGTCTAATATAAGACTGGCTGCATGTTGGGTTTTTGGTCACAGGACTCTACAGTTCAGAAGCAATCATGCAGGTGTTTTGTTCTCAGCTTCTCTTTCCCGCTCTAAGCAGGAAGTAAGAGTGCTATGGGAGAGTTCACACCATGCAGATGGAGAAGGGGAAACGGGACTCTCTGCCTTTAGGCTCGGGACACTCACTCCTCTCCTGTGCTCTCAGGACAGGGGGACTCTCTTGGAGTTCCCTGCTTTGTTTTCACTTACACCACAGTTCAACACACATAAACAAGAGACAGTTAGGTCCCCTCAGTTTGGACTCAACAATGTCCATAAGCCCCCAGGCCTGAACCTAGAGGAGGACGTCATTGAACTGAGCTCAGTAAGACTAGGACTCAAGGACACAGACTACAGCACAAAGCTGGCAGTTGACTGTATGCCTGTGAAACGTGTGAAAGCTGTAAACACTTCACATAATGACATAACTACACATAGGTAAGCACTTCCAAAACAATTTCCCTTTTTCTTTTTTGAGACAGTGTCTCACCATGTAGTTCTAGCTGGTGTGGAACTTGCTATGTAGGGCAGGCTGGCCTTGAACTCCTAAGGATTGCCTGCCCTGCCTTGAAAGTGCTAGGATTAAAAGGTATGCGCCATCGTGCCCAGCAATGTCTTCTACAGTGTTTTGTTGTTTCTCTGTCATGTTTGCTTGTGACGAGGCTCAAACCCACAGCCTCACATCCGTTCTGCACATGCTTTACCACTGAGCCACAATAATAATCTGACTCTTTTAGGAACATCACAGAACCAGGGGACACGGGTACTAGTCTTGGTCTTAAAAATGTGATAGTGTACTGAACTAACAACTCATCTGTACCTGACCTGGGTTTCTTGTCCCCTGTAAGGACTACTATAATAAATAAGATCATGGCTGCGATACAGTGTGCAGATACATATCAGTCCTCACTTGTTTTGTTCCTTTTCTGTGTTTTTTGTTTGTTTGTTTGTTTGTTTTTAAACAGGATCTTATGCAGGCCAGGCTGGTCTCTAACTTAAACTAATGATCTTCCTGCCTCAACACTGAGAGTATACGTATATGTGACAGTGCCTGGCAAAAGTTGTATTTAAACTAGTAGTTTACTGCCATTTTTCTTATGATAACATTCATTATTTTTGCCACTTGTTTTACATGTATGAGTGTGATGCCTGCATGTATGCAAGACTTAAGTTGTTTCCCTGGGACCTTTAGAGGTAGAAGATGGTATTAGATTCCCTGAAATTGAAATTCTAGATTGTTGTGAGGCAGTATGTGGGTGCTCAGAACTGAACCCAGGTCCTCTACAAGAGCAACAAATGCTCCCATCCACTAGGTCGTTTCTCCAACCCTCCTGTCAATTTTTTTTTTTAAGCTTAAAATACCGAACATTTCTGAGTTCTTGGTTAATCAGAAATTTCAAAGTATTTTGCAGCTGAAAAGAGCAAAATTGATCTCTCCAACAGTGACAGAGAAACCAGTCTCTCAGTGACTCAGGCCTAGGACTAGGACCCAGCAACCCAGCGCACACAGGTCACTTGTCTCTGCTTAGTAATCAATCCCCTTGCCAGAGTCTCGTGACCATGGAGGGCTCCTTCTGTACTCGAGAGATAATTAGTCTGACTACTGAAAACCATCACATTTTACTTAGAGAAAATGAAGTTAAGAGAAACTGAGTTCAACATAAAATTATGAACAAGACATAAAAAGTCCATTTTTCTTACCAAAAAATAAAAGCAATTTTACCTTGGTAACAGTTAACATATAAAAATTAGTTACACTGTTCTCATGGGCTCGCTTGATTCGAAGTCTGCACTCTTCTTCATCAATTAATTCACCAACATATTCATTTACAAATTCACCCTGCAGAGAAGCATTCACTCTGTAAGTGTAAAATCAGCGCACTATTGTACTGTAAAGCGTATCTTAGCACCATGTATGTGAGCTGAGAATTAGCTGACAAGAATTCCTCGGGCTGGGAACGTACTGCAGTTAGCAGAACCCTTGCCTAGCTTGTGGAAAGTCATGGCTCAACTGCAGTGTGGTGTCACATGTCTAATCCCGGCACGTGGGAGGTGAAGACAGGAGGATCAGGAGTTCCAGCCCTCCTCCTGCTGATTTCTAGGCCAGCCTGGGGACATGAGATCTTGCCTTAACAACAAAACCTCAGGGCTGGGGGAAGAGTAACGGCTTAGTGTATAACCTGAGTGTGACGCCATGAGCCCACAGGATGAAAGGAGAGGTGTTCTGACTTTCACCACGCACCATGGTGTGCAAGTGTATGTGTATCTGTCTATGCCCATTTCTCAGACAATTTTTTCTTTTTCTTTTTAAAGATTTATTTATTTACCATTATGTATACAGTGCTCTGCCTGTAGGCCAGAAGTGGGCATCAGATCACATTATAGATGGTTGTGAGCCACCCTGTGGTTGCTGGGAATTGAACTCAGGACTTCTGGAAGAGTAGTCATTGCCCTTAACCTCTGAACCATCTCTCCAAAACAAAAATCACAGAGCTGTGAGACAGCTCAGTCGTGGAATACCTGACTCACAAATGTGATGACCTGAGCTCAGATTCCCAAAAACCAAGAGGCCAAGCACAGTGGCATATGCCTGAAATCCTAGCGACAGTGAATGGGAGGTGGAGGCCAGGCAGACCACCGAAACTCGATGGCGAGCTGGTCTACTTGGCAAGTTCCAGGCAAGTTTGTCCTCGTTGGCCTTTGTCAACTTGACCAGAGCTTGAGTTATTTGGGAAGAGAACTTCAAATGAGAAATCGCCCCCATTGTCTGTCTGTAGGCTACTCTCTTGGTTAATGACTGATGTGGGAGGGTCCAGCTCAGTGTGAGTGGCCACCAGGGGGCAGGTGGTCCTGGGTGGTCTAAGGAAGCAGGCTGGCCAGGCAGTGGTGACACCTTTAGTACTAGCACTAGGGAGGGAGAGGCAGTACCTATATACTGAGTTCAAGACAGCCAGAGCTTAAAAAACAAAACCCCAAACAAAGCAAGCTGACTAAGCATGGCCTCTGCTTCAGCTCCTGCCTCGGGCCCTTGTGTACTAAAACTGTAAGCCGAAATAATCTTTTTCCTCCCCAGGTTGCTAACTAAGACACAATAAAGTCATGAAAGCACCTTAGAAACAATGTTTTGTCACCTGACTTCCACAGGTCTGAGCACACATGTCCTTACCCCTACACAAAAACAAAGAGAAAAATCCCAAAAATATGACGTCAACACTAGAAATGAATGGTTGTTACTTATTCACAGGCATGTGGTGGCAGTCATCTTCCTGTGCAGTGCTTCAGACGGTGGCCACGTGCTTGCCTTCTAATGCTCACATCATTTCTATATCCCATGTGGCACCTGTGGCATTGCCACTCTATCTTGAAGTAAAGCCCTTATCATCACTATAATCACACGTTTAATAGTCTGTAGCTGGTGGTGGGGGTGATAATTAGGAATAAGAAATGGAAATGATCTAAAATGAAGTATGCTTTTGCTCTTTAAGCCTTTTATTTTGTTTTGTTTTTTATTTCTCTATTTTTATCTTATGTACATTGATGTTTTGCCTGCATGTATATCTCTGTGAGGGTGTCAGATCTTGGAGTTATAGACAGTTGTGAGCTGCCATGTGGGTGCTGGGAATTGAACCCAGGTCCTCTGGAAGAGCAGTCAGTGCTCTTAACCACTGAGCCATCTTTCCAGCCCCCAAGACTCTTATTTAAGTAATTATATTTACAGGAAGCTGAAAGATGCCAAGTCTTTGTGCTGTTCCTTCAGATTCTTCCAATGGTTGCACCTTACAGAATTTTAATAGTACTAACACCAGAAAACTGGTGTTGGTACACACACCTCACTCGGACACTGAGTCCTGTCACCACACAACCATGTTCAAGATTGCATCTGCACCACCGGATGTCTTGAGCTTCTCTTGGATGGCCATACCCATCCTCCATCATTTCGGCACCTTGGCTTTCTAACCCTTGCCAAACTAATCCATCAGCATAATTTTGCCATTCAAGGATATCGTATAAATGTATTTGTATAATATATAATCGTTTGAGACTTTTAAAAAATTCATTAAACTTTATTTTGTGTGCATTGGTGTCATATCCCTTGGAACTGGGATTACAAATAGCTGTGAGCTGCCGTGTGGGTGCTGGGAATTGAACCCGGGTCCTTTGGAAGAGCAGATAGTAAGTACTCTTAAGCACTGAGCTATCTCTCTAGCTCAGAGATTTTTTTTTTTTTTTTTTTTGGCTTTTAAAATTATTTATTTACTTTAAGTGTATGGATGTTCTGACTGTATGTATGTCTATGCACCACATGCATGTCTGGTGCCATCTGTGGCCTGAAGAGGGTGTCAGGCCCCTTAGAATTGGCATTACAGATGGTTGTGAGCTGCCACATGGCCACTGGAAATCAAAGCATGGTCCACCTGCCTTTGCCTGCCTAATGCTAGGGTTAAAGGCTTAGGGGCAGCATGCACCACTACCTTCCTCCACAGTTGGTTTCTTTGATAAGAGCCTCAGGAGAGTCTCAGATGCTCTAAAAGCTGAGGTTCACTATCGGAATAGTAGGATTTACTAGAGATTTCAATTTTTCTTTTTTTAAAAAAATTATTCATTTATTTCATATACATTGGTGTTTTACTTGCACACATGTCGTGCGAGAGTGTCAGATCTTCTGGAACTGGAATTACAGATAGCTGTGAGCTGCCATGTGGGCGCTGGGAATTGAACCCGGGTCCTCTGGAAGAGCTCCCTGTGCTCTTAACCACTGAGCCATTTCTCCAGCCCTCCATTTTTCTTCTAAGCTATTTGGCTTTAAAATATTTCTCCAACTAGTATATATTTCTTATGCTAGGAGATCATGTGAAAAACTGTCTCAAGGTATAAAAACGAAAATATAGAGCTAGAGATGGCTCAGAGCTTAAGAGCACTGTCTTGTTCTTCCAAGGTCCTGAGTTTGGTTCCCAGTAACCACATGGTGGCTCATCCATCTATAATGAGATGTGATGCCCTCTTCTGGCCTGCTGGCTCACATGCAGGCAGAATACTGTATATATAATAAATAATCTTTTAAAAAAGAAGTTATAAAGTTATATTATCGCAACTGCTTCTAGCACTCTTGCACACAGCCCGAGGCCTGTAACAAGCTCTGACTACACAGACAATGGACTATTATTACAGTATATGTTAGTGATTCAATGACTCCCTGCAGCAAAGTTCTGGGTTAGTTTCTGCCTGTGTGTAATCCACTTTATTATGTTACTTCTCTAACATGTTTATCCATCATGAAAAGCAACAACTAGAAAGTATGTTTGAATTGTTTCACTTAGTAACTAAAAAAAGAAAAATTCAAATACAGAAACATCAGTGCCCCTTCTATTTAAAGCTCATCAAATAATGCTGTTTATATACGTTTTATTATCCTTTTCTACTCCTTTGCTCAACAAGTGCCAAATTGTGAAAAGTCTCACAATTTTGCCGTAAGTGGCTGTGACGCTCATCACCCTGTGAGGACGCTGCTGCCGCACCCTGAGAGACAAAGGCGGGCACTGGCCTGTCCTATTCTAGCCGCCATATTACCTTCTTAATGCTTCTTTTGGTTCTGAGGCCCCAGCCTCTCCGCTCAGTTTTGATGACCTCTGCGTCGGGGTAGATCCTCTTTGTAAAGCACTGGTTCTGACAGCGATCCCCAGCAGGACACACCTGCGGGTGACACTCATACTGCGACATTCTGTTCAGACACTGCGACTCCAGGCCACACGGGTTTTCATCCCCAGGCTTGCAGTTACATCGGGGAATCTCTGACAGGTCGGCCACCTGGATCTGCACCTTTCCTATCACTTTGTTAACCTAGGGGGCAACAGAGCAAGAGAAATGGGGTAATAGAAGCTTTATCTTAGTTTCTCCTGAATTAACGAGGAATAACTATGCCTATTTACTAGACAAAACTGTTGAAGCTTGATGGTAGCTCTTATTTGTTTTTTAGATTGCCACAGGCAGATAGAAATTTAATACCTGAAATTAAGAGAAAATAAGCAATCTGTGAAGCCGAGGAAAAGGAAGGCTAAAGATCTATGTCTGATTGTAGGATAATCTGGTAGAAAAACAGAACACAATTTCATGTAAGCCATGGTTCCCAGGTGTAAGTAGGCCCACTGACGCAGCCTCAGGAGCTGCTGGCTTAACAAGGAGAGGCTGGCTGTCAGGGACCATCCTGCAGTCAGAAGGCCTTTAGCCACCAGGGAGGGCGAGCTCACCTTGATGTGTTTGTAAGGAGGGGGTTTTCTTGATGTTTTCTCCATCTCCAAAGCCTCCTTACTTTCCCGCTGGGCTTTCAACTCCTGGAAACGTTTTGCAGCTTCTTCCAGTGCTGACAAGTGGAGCAAGCAAGCCATTACCAAAGGGCAGACACACCATGAGGGTAGGAGCTTAGTTCTGATGCTCTGCATGTGGCCTGAGGTTCACTGTTTACAATCATTCTGGAAATCACCAGTCACTTCCATTACAGAGGTGATAGTAGCTTAGGACATAACCCATCAAACACTATGATTTGTGCATGCCTCAGAGCAGAGGTCTTACATCAGTGACAAAGAGGACTTGTGTACCCTATCCTAGACTTTTACTCACAAAGGTAGACTACGGTCACGCTGCCACAGTTCTAAGCTCCTCCTACTTGTTTGTGGCAAGGGAGCTTCACTTGATTAAAAGACACTTCAAACACAGCACAGAGTTCCATGTTTTATGCATCTCAAACCTTGCCCTGATGTCATGGCAAGTTTATGGATGCAAAATCATAATGCCTGGTAAAATTCATGTGCAAACAAGAAATAACGCGCTGGAGCGTCAGTTATGACTCACCCTAAGCATGGTCCAACTCACCTTTTTTGAAGGTCTTGTTAATGCTAGTCTGTCCCTCAGCAAAGTGTTTATCACCTTCAACATAAGGGAACACTCTGCCTTGGTGTACCCAATAGTAGTCATGAGAACCAAAGAAGAACACAGGGAAGTCCCCCAAGTCATGCTTAAGGCTCTGGATGTTCAGCGGCACAGACCTGGGACTGCAGATCTCTGCAGGCCACCATCTGGAAACAAAAGTGAGAAAGTGAATAAACAAAAAACAAAACACAGTCTTAATAGATTGGAAGGCAAAAAAGTGGTTCATATTTTGCAAGAGTCATTCAAATTCTAAATCACACAGTATGTAATCTGCTCATTTAGAAACTACAAATGAGCCGGGTGTGGTGCCACCTGCCTGTAATCCCAGGCAGGTCTCTGTGAGTTTGAGACCAGCCTGGTCAATACAGTGAGTTCTAGGACAGTCAGAACTACATAGTGAGGTCCTCTCTCAGTCCCCGCCAACCACCACCACCAAGAAACTATTGATGAGTTAACAAAGTAGAGAATATAGGCTAAACAAAGCCTTATGTACTTTCTTTCTTTAAAAGATAACATTAAAATTTATAAAATATGTATTATGAACATATATGACTATATCTATGACATATATACGTGACAGTCTAATAAGGACAGCTTTGGAACTGGGATGTTAACTAATGTGAGTCCAGCCCATTTAACAGTAGAAACTCACTTTCCCAATCCTGACAAATTACCATCTCCCCAGGCAGAGAAGATTGTCCTTTGAGGAATGAAGGACTGTTTCTAGCAGTCCCAAGGACTTGTGTACTCTTTCCCCTGCAGGAGTAAAGAAGAAGTACTACATGCAAATCATTTCCTGACTCTAATCAACCAGGGAAAATGCCGCTTGAGCTCATGTACCATGCTGTCCATCAGCCAGCTTTTCAGAATCAATCCATCTTAATAAACGCAAGGTGGGGGTAGGAAAAAATATGTCCCCGTAAAGCCAAACGGGGTGGGGGGCGGCATGACAACACGACCACTACATTGTATCTAAATGTACACTTCAAACACACGCACCCATGCACGCATGCATGCACATACACACAAATAGATGGCGCAAGGAGTGAGGTATCACCGACAGACAACCCGGATCTAACCCTGGGACCCACGGGTGGAAAGAGACTCCTCCTGCAAGGTGTCCCCTGACCTGCACATGCACACTGTGGCACACGTGTGCACACACACACACACATACACACACACACACACACACGTAATAATTTTTAAGATTTATTTTTATGTGTATGAGTGTTTTGCCTACCCTATGTATGTGCCCTTTATGTGTGGCAGGTGTCTGTGGAGGTCAGGAGAGGGCCTCGAACACTGAGGAAAGGAAGTTTCAGACAGTTGTGATGCCATGTGGGTACTGGGAATTGAACCTGCATCCTCTGCAAAAACAAGTTGGTGCTCTTACTGCTGCTAAGCTGTCTCTCCAGCTCCCACTTAAAAATAAAACAAAGAAAACTCTGCATCAACTAAGCCAGGAGTACTGCCAGTACTAGTAGTCTCACCGACTTGAGAGGCAGGGGCAGGAGGATCACCTAAAGCCAAGAGGTTACCCAGGAAGAGTCTACCCTACCCCCTAAAAGAAAAAAATACTGTAAAAGCATGGAAACATACTGTTTATGTTTAATATGCTCTTTAAACTCAACTGTTCATACATACACAACATTTACAGTACAGCCAGGTACAGTGGCATATGCCTGTAATCCCATCACTTGGGGAGGCAGAGGCAGGTGGGTCTCAGTAAGTTCAAGGCCAGCCTGGTCTACAAAGGCCAGTCCAGAACAGCCAAGGCTACACAGAGAAACCCTATCTTGACATCACTCCCCCCCCCCAATTATATTTTTTTTAGAATTCCAATAGAATTCTATTGTGCTGTCATGGCCTGATATGGTAGCGCACACCTTCAATCACAGCACTCGGGAGGCAGAGGCAGGGGATCTCTCTAAGTTTGAGGTCATCTTGGTCTACACACCAAGTGTGAGGCCAGTCATCTATTTATATAGTGACCCCTGTCTTTTAAAAAAAGGGGGGAAAAGTCAAGCTTTAGATTATAAGAACAAACAAAGTATTCTCTCTGCACACAATTTAGGATTACTTGAACACAATGGGCCTGGTTTAGAAAAAAACTCACTGTGTGGCAGCACACGCTTTTAATCCTAGCACTCCAGAGGCAGGGATAGGTAGATATCTCTTAGTTTGATGCCAGCCTGGTCTACAAAGCAAGTTCCAGGGCTGGAACATAGAAAAACCCTGTCTTAACAAACAACAAATCAAACAGATCTATTTTGATAAGGCTATAACCTCTTGATCTCACTAGAAATTAGAAATCAAGGGGATGGAGAGCTGGCTCAGGGCTCAAGAGCACTCATTACTCTCCCACAAGACCTGTGCTCAGTTTCTAGCACTCACATACAGTTCACAAGGATTCCACCTCAGGAGAGCTGACATCCTCTTTCTAGCTCCCACAGGCAAGCACACACATGATGTGTAGACACACAGCTCCCACAGGCAAGCACACACATGATGTGTAGACACACAGCTCCCACAGGCAAGCACACACCTGATGTGTAGACACACAGCTTCCACAGGTAAGCACACACATGATACGCAGACACACAGCTTCCACAGGCAAGCACACACATGATACGCAGACACACAGCTCCCACAGGCAAGCACACACATGATACGCAGACACACAGCTCCCACAGGCAAGCACACACATGATACGCAGACACACAGCTCCCACAGGCAAGCACACACATGATACGCAGACACACAGCTTCCACAGGCAAGCACACACCTGATGTGTAGACACACAGCTTCCACAGGCAAGCACACACATGATACGCAGACACACAGCTCCCACAGGCAAGCACACACATGATACGCAGACACACAGCTCCCACAGGCAAGCACACACATGATACGCAGACACACAGCTCCCACAGGCAAGCACACACATGATACGCAGACACACAGCTTCCACAGGCAAGCACACACATGATGTGTAGACACACAGCTTCCACAGGCAAGCACACACATGATACGCAGACACACAGCTCCCACAGGCAAGCACACACATGATACGCAGACACACAGCTCCCACAGGCAAGCACACACATGATACGCAGACACACAGCTCCCACAGGCAAGCACACACATGATACGCAGACACACAGCTTCCACAGGCAAGCACACACCTGATGTGTAGACACACAGCTTCCACAGGCAAGCACACACATGATACGCAGACACACAGCTTCCACAGGCAAGCACACACATGATGTGTAGACACACAGCTTCCACAGGCAAGCACACACATGATACGCAGACACACAGCTTCCACAGGCAAGCACACACATGATGTGTAGACACATAGGCATCCATACACACAAATTAAGTAAATAAAGAAATTTAAAAATTAGTATAAAACTAAGAAACAAAGAAAGTATCTCCACTCTCCATGCAAACCCTTTCATTAGAAAATTTAGTAGTACATAATTCATTAGTATAAAATAATTCTCAGAAACTAAGAACAAAAGTAAAAAATCCACTCTCAAAGAAAAGGCAAACAACAACAAAAATCCAAGAGCAACATAACCTTTCCAATCCCCTAAAAATCTAGACCCAACCCGAAGTCTGTCAACCCTTCTCTTCAGGGAGATGAGCCTGTCTCTCTGCCTGTGTGCAAATGCACTGCATGCAGGTTATGGGCCCCTTTGGAACAGTACTGCTTCCTATCGGTCCTTGGAAAACTTGCCTGTAATTTCCCAACTTGACCCAAACAATCTGTTTGTAATGCAGTTTCTTGCCAGCTTTGCAGTCGTTGCAGGTCCAGCAGCCTTCTGGCATGGCTATGTTCAGGCATTCCGGGTGGAAGGAAGCAGGGCACGATTCACAGCAGAGCAGTGTCCCACCTTGAAACAAACAGACAGCCTTAGTAACTGAAGAAAGGCAAAAGAGGAAAGAACGAAGAGGAGAAAGTTCTCTCTTAAGCACATCAGACTTTATTCAAATAGGAAAAACAAAGGGACTGAGTCATATCCAGAGTGATAGATTAAAATAGGAAACAAATGAAAGAGCTAGTTTTTAAGACTTCAAAGGCTAGAAACATGGAGTTTTGAGTAGGACCCAAAGCACCCTGTTCTCCTTTAGAATATGAGCAGCTGGGGAAGCAGGTGTCAGCTAGCTAAAACATCACAAGAGATACAGAAACTCTTTAGCCCAAGTAGATCTGAAAATAGGTTTTCAAACAAATAGCTTTCTTTTGCTCTTTAGAGCTAATCAATAAGTTGATCAGTACTCATTTTCTTCTTACAATACAAAAATGGAACGCAGACTGAGACAGGCAGGTACATTACCATGACTCCTCAGTGAAAACAGTCAATCTGGCTACACAGCAGTGGTTTGTAACTGCTTTATCACATGGGGCCCTTTTTAATTATGACCCACATTTTCAAAATCATACCAGCCAAAAATAAACCTCTATTCAATATTAACAATTTTCTTCCATCTTTTTTTGAGATGGCATCTTGCTATGTAGCTCACTCCTCCCACTGGTGACCTTCCTGACTCCCAAGTGCTGGGACTGTATTCATGCACCACCATGCCATGCCTCAGCTCTGTACTGACCAAAGAACTACCAGACTGCTAGAGACTATGATTCAAAAGCAAAACAAGCATTGTCATGCTGAATGGTCAGTCAGAGCCACACATACACTCACAGAGCCCTATGTTGTAGGAAAGTGTAGATTTCCAAAAGTATGTTAAATTTTTCTTTGTACGTCTTTCCTAAAGAACCACTGCCTTATAGCACAAAACTAAGTAATTCTCAGTGCAGAATGAAGTACTACTATACAACACATGTCCTTTTGGGTTCTACTAAGCCCTCTCTTCTTGAAACCGAAACAGGTACAACAAACAATAATACTTTAAATGAAAACAAATAAAAATTGGGGAGGTACGGTGGTTCAGTTTTTCTGTTATATATATCAACAAATAACAGGAAAGTTAACCACTAAAGACAAAGGAATATACTCCCATGGACAAGTCAGTTCTACAACCACCAAGTAAACAGATTTAAAGTCTCACGGGCAACAGATTCAGAGCCTTCTATCAAATTACACGCTCCAACATTTTAAAGATCTCCACAACTCTTGTCTGCCTGCACTTTCAAACCTAACTGCTACATGAAAACAAAAGGAAACCCTACATACAACAGTGATGGACCAAAGAACTGTATTTCCTCTGCCAACTTTTAGTCATTATCCTTTTTTCCCTTCGACTATAGGTATCAGTGGGGATTAACTGATTAATTTCCAGCTGCTTAGATGTTTTTGTTTTGGGTTTTGTTTGTTTGCTTTTTGTTTTTCAAGACAGGGTTTCTCTGTGTAGCCTTATCTATCCTGGAACTAGCTCTGTAGGCCAGGCTGGCCTCAAATTCAGAGATCCTCCTGCCTCTGGCTCATGAGTGCTGGGACTGAAGGGGTGCACCACCACCAGGCTCTGCTTAATGTTTTAAGTCCACTGCAAGCGAATGAAGAGCAGGTGCGCCTCGCAGACAGCTTTAGAGGACATGTGATGGTTAGCACCACCGTGCAAGTTGAGCTGGCCATGTTCAGTGTTAACGTAAATGGTCCTAAATTTTCAGTCTTATTTCAGAGGAAATACAGAGCAGGAATCAGTGAAAACTGTCATGTTAGAGATGTCCAAAGTACACAAGAATATAGAAAAAAATGAAAACATGAATGGTCTACCTTGGTGTTATGCAAGAAAACCAAACCAAACAACAACAACAACAACAACAAAACCAAAAACCAAAAACAAACAAACAAACAAAAAAAAAACAAGCAAAAAAAAACAACCCTGTTTTGCAGATACAAGAGAGGAAATTTATCATTCAAGCTAAGTAGAGGGCTCAAAATAATTTCAATTGATGTCAAGGTTAATATTGAATGCTGGAAACAAAACAACAACTGAGTTAATCCAATTTTATAAGTGTACTGACAGACTAATTCTATCTTGTTGAGGAGTAATGCAGTCCTCTGCCCACCTTCTGGAAGCATATGGCATTACTAGTGAGGCAATGCAGACTGACCATAGCAGAAAGCACACACCCACCGTCAGGCCAGTCCTCTCTCAGTACTCCTGGTAGGCTCTGATCACCTTGCTCAGATATCACTTCTTCCAGATCCAACAGGCAGCACAACTTACAAACACTAACAACAACTACTTTAAAATGCACACGTGGTATATTAGATATAAGTGATGGTTTGTTCTATGTCAATCCTGAACTTGAATCAGAGTAAGCAAAGGTCTATCCACACCTTCCAAACTCTCTGACATCTCCTCTGGGATACTAATCCCCCAAATCAAACAGGAAGTCACTATCCCCTTATCACAAGCAGGCTCCGGCAAGCTAACACAGATAAGCTTCCTATCACGGAGCTGCCTTTCACTTCTATGGTCAGGGGTATGTCCTCAACCCCAGCCTCCCTCCAATGGGAAGGGCACTTGTTTTCATAGCCTCTTACCTACATATTTACGAAATAAAATAATAGAATATGTTCTGGAAACAATCTTTTTCAGTATCGGTTGCCTTGGCTTTCTTTTCTAATAGCCTTTCTTGCAATTCAGCTTATAGGTGACGAAAAACTACACAATGACTATTCTAGTCTAATGTGAATGACAGTTCTGCATCGAGCAAATGAGAAATAGCCTTTGAGTTATCTTTTACGTTAAATAAAATTCTAGTCTTTATATTTTAAACACCTACAACTTTGAGTGTGTGAAAACTGACTCAGGGAGAAATGTAAAAATTTGTGATAACAGAATTATTTTAAGCCCTTTTTGGTAATTTTGTGGTCATGTGAAGACAGAGTCATAACCACCAAGGCAGAATCCACCAAAAGCAACAGGCACTGCTTGACAAGCATACACCACCCCCCATCACTTAAAGAGAAAGAGAGCAAAGGAAAGTGCAAATAAAAACAAGAGATAAACTAGTTTAATTATTACCTTTCTCACATTTCGTTTTGGAAGCTGACGAAGAAGGAATCATAGGTAATTTCATCAACTCAGCACGGTTTGATTCATTCAGTAGGTAGTGGGATTTATAGGCATATGAACTGAACATGGGGTCTGAATGGTCCTGAACTATCAGCCCTATATGAAACAAACAGAAAGAGATGAGCTGTGATGAAACTACCCATGATTCCATGAGGGGAAAAAAATCAGCACCTATTATATGCCTTACAGTTAGGGATGGAGTGTGTGAAAATGAAGGAGCCCTACTTTCTTGAGCTTTACTGAAGGAATGCAGACTATTTCAGGTTTGTTTTGAGGGTTTTGTTTTTGTTTCCTTGCCATTACAGAAAATGATTACCATCTTAAATAGTTACAGAAAGTTAATTTAATCCACCTGCATATCAATCCTTTTTGGAAGAAAACACAAGGTCCACAGTAACGCCCTGGCTCCCAGTACCTCCAGTTGAGTTTATAATGCAGCTGTACTCCACTGTCTACTGAGGGCACTGCCATCCTGATGTTAGCTCCTCTGTTGGTTACTAGTCTGCAAGGATTAGGAGTTTATAGTGTGAGTCACAACAGTGTCATGCAGTGGCCACTCTAGAAGGATCACCATTGATGGCTTCCTATGGGTGTCACTTTCATTTGATGCTGCCCTCCACTGAGATGGGTTTGAGAAATGTCCAAACTAGGTGACTGTTGAAATTATTTTTATAAAACAGTGTTTGTTTCTTTTAGCTTATTTCTAAATCCGCTATCACACAAATAATTGAGATTCTTTTATAATGCAAGGCTTCACAACATAATCTGAGCAGTTTAAGTATCCTGCTACTAACACAGGAATTTTCTAAGAAAAGTTATGCAATGTCAAAAAAAAAATCCATTTAGGTGGTATTAAAAAAGAAAGAAAGAAAGAAAGAAAGAAAGAAAGAAAGAAAGAAAGAAAGAAAATAGACTTTTAAAATGAGGAAAGTCTGGCACAAAAATTGTCAAAGTAGCTAGCCATCAATGACTGGTCCAACTTGAGACCCATGCCAAGAGAGGGAGCCTACTCCTGACACGGCCCGGGAGCCAGGACCCAGAGGCTGGATAGCCCAGAGACCTAGGACAGACCCAAATACAAACAGAAAAAAGAAAGAAAGAAAAAAAAAGTCAGTGAAATGATTCCTAACGATCCTCTGCTGTACTGTAGAGTGGAGTCTAATGTAACTGCCATCAGAGATAATTTATCCAACAACTGACGGAAGTAGACGCAGAGACCCACAGGCAAACATTAGGCAGAGCTCAGGAAACCCCATGGAAGACGGGGAGAAAGATGTAGGAGCCAGAGGGTCAAGGACACCAGGAGAACATGGCCCACAGAATCACCTAACCAGGGCTCATAGGGCTAACAAGAGACTGAAGTGACAATCACGCAGCCTGCACGGGTCTGACCTAGGCCCTCTGCATGCATGTATAGTTGCATGGCTTGGTGTACTTGTGTGGCTCCTAACAGTGGGAGCGGTGGCTGTCTCAGATTTTTTCCTGCTCTAGGGTCCTTTTCCTCCTACTGGGTTAACTCTTCCAGGCTTCTTATGAGGGGAGGTGCCTAATCTTATTGCAACTTGATAAGCCATGTTTGGTTGGTCTCCCTGGGAGGCCTGCTCTTTTCTGAAGGGAAATGGAGCTGGGTGGATCTCGGAGAGGGGGTGGGGGGTGGGGGATGGGAGGGGAGGAGGGAGGGGAACTGGTAGGGGTGTAATATATGAGAGAATAATTTTTTAAAAGGCTTTAAATAACTATTTAAACATAAAACTATCTTATCTGTAAAGCTATACACTAAAGGGAATAAAACATAAAAACTCTACTAATGGTTATTATAAATTCTACCACCTAATTGTTTTTTTAAAAATGAGGAAGGTCAAGTAGAAGAATCTCTCCAGTCATCCAGTCTGTGCCCTAGGTAAATAATTCAACCTAGGTTTTGGCTCTCTTATATAAAACAGGAAATACTTCCTAAGGTTACTGTGGAAATTCTTTCAAACTGTCTCTATTAGAGTATGATTTACATAAGTAAAATAAACTATTATTACAACTAAAATAAAAAGAAAACCCTAACCTATCAGCTCCATTACAAAGAGAGGTATAGGATGGTAAGGTTTTTTGTTTGTTTGTTTGTTTTAACATAGCGCTCAAGATACATAAAAATTTAAATAATATAAACTACATTCAAAGAAATCTCAGGCTGGGCGTGGTGGCACATGCCTTTAATCCCAGCACTTGGGAGGCAGAGGCAGGTGGATCACTGTGAGTTCACGGCCAGCCTGGCCTACAAAGAGAGTCCAGGACAGCCAAGGCTACACAGAGAGACCCTGTCTTGAAAAACAAAAACAAAACAACAACAACAAAAAAATTAGCTTTGTGACTTTATTTTTTAATTAATGAATTAGTGTGTGCTTTTGAGCATGTGTATACACATATGCAAATAGAGGCCAGAGGACAACTTGTAGTACAGGTTCTTTCCTTCCACTGAGTGCATCCTGGGAGAAACACCAGGCTGTTAAGCTTGGCAGTAGCTTTACCCACTGAGCAATCTCAATGGTCCCAGCCTAATGATTTTAAACATCCAGTAGCTAAGAACTGAGGAAAAAAAATACTATATGAGGATGGAAAAAAATCTTAATAAGATTAGAAAGATACAAAATAAGCTACATTTTCTACTACTAAATTATAAGTTATTAAAGTGGAGTTTTTTGGATGTGAATTTACTATAGTTAGTCTATTTAGAAATAGGTATCCTTAATGTTACAAGATTACATATTTGTACTTTTTCTTTCTTTTTGGCTTTTTTGACAGAAGGTATTGTTATGCAGCTCAAGTTATCCTGTAACTCACTATGTAGACCAGGCTGTCCTGGAAATCACAGATATCCCCCTGCCTCTGCTTAAGTGCTGGGCTTAAAGGTGTGTACCACCACACCTGGTTTACATACATTAAAAGACTTTGGTTTAAACCCTTTCAAATCTGAAACACCTGATATGTTTAGACTAAAATTTTGCAAATACTGTAAGAGAAAATGAAGTTTTATTCTAATACAAAGAAAATTTGCTATGCAGTTAAAATATGTAGGAATTCATTGCAGGGGCTTTTAGATGAAGTATAGACAGATATAAAGAGACTGATTCTGAAGGATGGGACTCTGTCCAATGGACATCTCCTAAAACACTTAGGTTAACGGGTATTATCAGTTTAATTCACAAAGTGACAAACATCTCTGTAAGTATACATTTTCTACATGTCCTAAATTGAAAAAAAAAAAAGTTTTAAAGAGCAATCAATTAAAAGAAAAAAAGCAAAATAGCTAGGTGTAATGGTGCATGCCTTTAATCCCAGCACCTGGGAGGCAGAGGCCAGCCTGGTCTAAATAGTGAGTTCTAGACCAGCCAAAGCTACATACTAAGACCCTGTTTCAGAAAACAAACGAACAACAAAACTAAACAATTTATTAAATGAAACATAGCACAAAAATATTGGTTAAAGTAACTGACTGAACTGCACCCAGAGTATACTCCAAAGTAAGCAAACATATAATATAAATTGGCATTTTGTATATACTATTATGAAGGGTATAGAAAAGCCAGAAGAGAAAAGGCTGGGAAAGCAACAAGGACCTTGTGCCATCAGGCTCTCACTGTTACTGATTTGTCTGAATGTCTCTAACACTATACATCCAATTTACAGTTCCATAGTAAGGTTGGAGAGATGGCTCAGAGGTTAAGAGCACTGGTTTTCTTGCAGAGGACCCAGGTTTGATTTCCAGCATCCACATGACAGCTCACAACCAATTTTAACTCCAGTTCCAGGGTATATCTGGTGACCTCTTATGGCCTTGAGGGCACTGCACACACATGCTTCAGGTACACATACAAAGAGCCCTTTGTGATCATCACTCTATTCAATAACAGAAGATGGGGATAACTTTTTATTTATCATTTGCCTATCTGAACCTCTAATCTTTTCCGTCACTATAGCGTGGCAATGTGTCTTGGTATCTTGGTAGAACTCTTACAGGCTTCAGAGCAGGGCTTCAGGCTGGGATCAGGATGAGTGGCAGAGTACGTGCCTAGCATGAGTTCCTGGGCTTCATCTCCAGACCACAAGCAAACTAGCCAATCAAAACATCAGTGTTCCTTAGCATATATGCTTAGGAAACTGAGGTAGGTGGAAAACCTCAGTGTAAGGAACCTAGCTGGCTACAGAGGGACTGACCATACAAGCTGCTAATACACAAATGTTTGTTAACTGCCTATCTCTTCTTCTAAGGGGGGTGTGTGTGTATTAAGTTGGCATGGTAAATAAAATAGCTACAGTTGCTTCCTCTTTCTCTCAAACCAGGCAGCTTCAGCAGTGAGGAACACAACGCAGCCATGGCCAAGATTAAGGCTTGGGAGGAAGAAGGAGGAGCTGCTCAGCAACTGGACAATCTGAAGGTGGAGCTGTCTCAGCTTCGGGTGGCCAAGGTGGCAGGTGGCACTGTGTCCAAGCTCTCCATCACCCATGTCCTCACTGTCATTAACAAGACTCTACAAGGGCAAGAAGTACAAGCCTCTGGACCTGCGGCCCAAGAAGACTAGAGCCATGCGCCGCCGGCTCACCAAGCAGGGCTCACCAAGCACGAGGAGAAGATAAAGACCAAGAAGAAGCAGTAGAAGGAGTGGCTGCACCCGCTGCACAAATATGCAGTCAAGGCCTGAGGTGGCAATGACAAAGTGCAAGACTGGCCAAAAAAAAAAAAAAAAAAAAAAAAAGGAGGAAGAGGAGGAAAAGGAGAAGGAGAAGAAGAAGAGGAGGAGGAGGAGAGGAAAATGAAGAGGAAGAGAAGGAGGAAGAAGCATTTATAATGATTACTAAACCAAAGAGAAAAAATACTTAATTATAATACAGCCAAGATAAAGATGAACAGCTTGTATCACAGTTAACGAAGTTATATGTAACATGTGTTGGTTGGATGAGAATGGCCCTCATAGGCTCATGTGTTTGAATGTTTGGTCCCCAGTTGGTGGTACTGCTTGGGAAGGGTTAGGAGGTGTGGCCTAGGAGAAGGCGTGTCACTGGGGTAAGCTTTGAGGTTTCAAGAATTCAAGCCAGGCCCCGTTTGTGTTCTCTCTGCCTCGTGTTGGTTGGCTCAACGTGGAAGCTTTGAGCTACTGCTCCAGTACCAAAGCTGCCTGCTGCTACCTGACATGTTCCCTGACATGATGGTGGAGCATCTGAAACTGTAAGCAAGCCTAAGTGCTTTCTCTCACAAGCACAAGCTGCCTTGGTCATTGTGTTTCTTCATAGGAATAGAACAGTTAACTAAGATGAAAGGTGGTAACAGAGAGTGGTCGACATAATGTCACAGGCTTGGTTCTGCTGGGTTTTGGATGAGGAAAGCAAGGTTGAATGCTGTACATGAGACCTACTGGGCCAACCTCGTAGGTATTTGGAAGACAGTAGTGGTAGGAACAACGTGGACTTATGGAGGTATCCGAGGTGAAGGGTATTAAGCAAGTGGCTTAGAGACTGTTCTTGTGGTATTTTGAAAATAATGTGGTTGTCCTTGTCTAAGAATCTGCTGAAGCTAAATTGAAGAGTTTTGGATTAATGTCACTGGCAGAAATTTCAAGACAACCTAGTGCTGACTGTGTACTGTGGTTGTTGGTCATTACTCTTGTAGAGATCTACAAGGAAAACGAACAAGCAGGGGGAAAAAAGGAAAACAAAAGGTCCAGCTTAAAAAACTGTGCAATTAGAGGAAAACCAGAGCACAAGGAAACCATGTCAGAGCCAAATCTCCTGCTAACAGAGATGAGAAGTTTAAAGAAAGGCCTGACTGAATGCAATAAAGGAAGTTGTGCTCTCCGGCAAGACCCCACTCAGCTAAGCTTCTACTTTATAAAAAGAAGAGTCCTAAGGAATCTGCTTCTGAAGCAAAGGAAAGCTTACTCAACAGTTCATGTAAATGGAATTCAAGAGGGGGGCCAGGCCCCATCCCAAGCAGAGTAGCAGAACCCGGTAGCACCCCCTACATGGTTCTGGCTTTAGCGGCAAGAATACACAAGTAAAGCCCAGGTATATGACAGGAGTCGCTGCATGGAGGTCCAGAGAGGCCACTGTGTGAAACTGAAGCCTGGGTTGGACTGAAGATCCCAAGATGTGAGCGATGCCAGAGCCCTAGGATGTCTGCCAAAGGAAGCTGCACACCGTGTGGACGCTGTAGAAGAGAGAATTGTGCTGCAGGCAACAAAGCCGGAAGGAGTGAGAGACCTGAAGAGCCCTTTGACCTCAGATGCAGACATGGAGATGCAGAATTTGGGGTTTGCCCTGCTGGGTTTCAGTCTTGCTTTCGTATAGTATTTCCTCACTATGCTCCTTTTCCTTCCTTTTGGAATGGTGATGTATATTCCATGCCACTGTATGCTGGAAGGAGTATGAAATTTGCTTTTTGATTTTACAGAGGTTAAAATTAAGAGTTTCCCTTGAGTCTCAGAAGAGACTTTGGTGGTCTAAAAATGTAAATGACCCCCCAGAGGCTCATATGTTTGAATGCTTGATCTCCAGTTGATAGAACTGTTTGGAAATAACTAGGAGGAATGGCCTTGTTGGAGGAGGTGTGTCACTGTAGGTTTCCAAAGCCCAAGCCATTCCAGTTGGCTTGCTCTCTGCCTTGTGGTTGTTGTTGCAACATGTAAGCTCTCAGCTACTGCTCCAGCTCCAAGCCTGCTAGCTGCCATGCTTCCCACCACGATGGTCATGGACTAATCCTCTGAAACTGTAAGTAAGCTCCCAATTAAATGCTTTCTTTTATAAATTGCTTTGGTCATGGCGTTTTGTCACAGCAATAAAGAGTAAGACAGGTTTGTTAATGCCATCCTCCTCTGGTATTCCAAAGGACACAATGCTGTTTTCAGTTTATCAATTTCACGCATGTGGCAAACCCCACATGGCTGCTCTTAACTAAACTAGCACACGTCTTTTAGTGGCTGTGTCTTATCAGGCCCTCAATGATGAAAACACACAACAACTGAGAAATGTGCTAGCTTTGCTTTCCACATGACATTCCCATCAGCTGGCAATGACAATGCAGGAAGGATCCATTTTAAGTAGAAGACTGAAGAGAATAATCTTTCAATTAGTCAAAATATTAAAAAGAAAAACTAACCAAGAACTTACTACTCAGCCTTAGCTGGCCTGGAACTTGCTATGTGGACCAGACTTACCTAAAGTCACTGAGATCCTCCTGCCTCTGCCTCTCCAATGCTAGGATTAAAGGAGTGCACCACCACACCCAGCTTAAGGTATCTTTTAAATGCAGATGTTAGCTTAGCTTGTGGGAAAATTAATATTCTCACTATATGGATGTCTGCTTGAAATGTTCTCTCTTAGTAATATAGATAACAGGATGGAGTCAGTACTCATTGGGACATAGTACCACGAGACAGCTGGAGTTTTCTCCAATGCAGAGACACATTAAAATGGAGAAATATGTCAGTGAAGTCAGAACAAGGAAATAAAACAGTTGACACTCACCTCTGGCACAAACGAAACAAAAGCCTACGTTTACAGCAGCAGAATGGCTACTCCGTTTGGAATGGTTACTACAGATGAGAATGTGGGAAGACACAGATACGCTTCCAGCAGCAACACACGCATCTCCAAAGTGATAGGCGACTGGACATCTCAAGCACCTCATCATCCGGCCTGTGTGAAGACAGGTCAAGAAGCGAGCTACAGCAAGCTGGCTATGCATTGGGAGTAGGGCTCCCCGTGTCATGTACAATTGCTTACAGTCACTACAAAATGCTAGGCTGATGCTGTCATTCCTATGAGTCACAGTCCCTAGATTCAAGCCTAACAGTCACTTAGGGATCCTCCAAAGGAATCAGGGTCTACTTCAAATACTGTATCTACACCTAAGAACGTTGTAGTGTAGTCTGAACATCCAGAATTACTTCTCAGTATCTGAATTGACACAGCTCCGCCTAACTGATCAGCTGTGTGGCTCAGCTTTTTAAACTTGGAGACAGACAGAGAAGCCTGACACTGCCGACAACAGCGTGCTGAACACACTACTCACGCTGCGCGCTCACACACTTTGTCCCTTCTTTGGCTCTGGTTACCTTTGCTCGCTTTGTGGATGTCTTTCTCCAGAGAGCAGGAAAAGCAACAGTGCTGGGGACAGCGGAATCCTTTTGACTCAAAGATGGCAGTGGGGAATTTTCGGACACAGGCTTCATGATAAAACTTTCCACACACATTTACAGAGCAACGCTTCACATCCTTACCAGACATTTTACATGAAAAACATGGATGCTGCCCTAGAAAATTGATTTTAAAAAAACAGAACAAAAATGGTTAAATAACATCTGATTAAAGCATATTCCATTTCACTCATTAAATTATTCAAAGTGTTGGGATTAGGCCTTGGGTGTATTAGGCAAGTACTCTAAAGACCGAGCTCCAGCCCAGCACTTGGTTTTCTGAGATAAGACATTTTATGTACCCCAGATTAGCCTGAAACTTGCCATCCTCTTGCTTCAGTCTCCTTCATGCTCACATTACAGGTGTGGGCCTCTAAAGGAGCTAAATATTCCTTTTATATAGAAGTAGCTACAGACCTCAAAAAGCTGCTCTTAAGAGAAGCTATTGCTCTTCAGAGTGTAGAGGTACAGTGGTCATGAGCACTTGCTGCTTTTCCAGGGGATCTGTGTTTGAATCTCATCACCCTCATGGCAGCTCACAAGCATCTAGAAGTCTAGTCCCAGGGCGCTCAACACCCTCGCTAGCCTCCATGGGCACCAGGCATGTTCACAGTGCACAAACATACATGCAGGCAAAACACCCATCCACATAAAATGAATTTTTTACAATGTAAAAGCATGGCTAAGTTAAAATCATAAAACTAAAATTCTCAGCACTTCAAAGATGAAGGACAGAGGTATCAGGAATTCAAGACCAGCCCGGGTTACACAATACCTGTCTTAAGCTCCTCATCCAAAGCCAGGCTTCTACAACTTGTAAACAAAACAAAACAAAAAAAACAAAACTCCCCTCCTTACCCACCTGCTGTGTGTGTGTGTGTGTGTGTGTGTGTGTGTGTGTGTGTGTGTGTGTGTGTGTACGTACATGTGTATACACTAGATGTGGAAACTGACAGGAGTCTTCCTGAAAAGCTCTCCATCTTATTTTTAGCGGCAGAGTCTCTCTCTGGCAAGCCTCAGGGATCTTCCTATCTCTCCTCCCCAGTACTGGGATTACAGGCATGCAGCCATACCCAACTTTTACAAGGATCTTAGGAATCAAGTTCATGTCCTCACATTTACACAGAAACTATTTTACTGACGGAGTCATCTCCTCAGATCTCTCCCTAGTAAGAATATTCCTTAAAAATGAAGTGAAATCAGTACTGATTGGGGGAATAACCAAACCTGGTTCTTTGAGAAAAATGAACAAATTTAAATCTCTGGTTTGAATGATACAAATGAAAAGAGGAAAAAAAGTTCCAGTATTGTATCAGAAATGAAAAACAAGATACCACAATAATTCTACAAATATTAAGAAGATTCTAAGTGGGACTGGAGAGATGGTTCAGAGGTTAAGAGCACTGGCTGCTCTTCCAGAGGACACAGGCACCCACATGGCAGCTTGAAACTGTCTGCAGCTCTAGTTCCAGGGGACCTGACACCCCACCCTGGGCATATATGCAGGCAGAATACCAATGCACATGAAATAAAAATAAATTGTTAAAATGTATAAGTAAAATCTAGCTATTTACAAAATTACAAGGATATTACTGTATTTTTGCTAATTTGAAAATCTGTATCAATGGGTAAATTCCTAGAACTTACCAACACTGGTACAAAAAGTTTGAACTTAGTTCCCAGCTGGCTGAGCCGTTTGGGAGGGATTAGGAGGTGTGGCCTTGCTGGAGGATGGGCTTTGAGGTTTCAAAAGCCCATGCCATTCCCGGTTAGCTCTCTCTCTCCTCCTTCATAACTGTCTCAACATGTAAGCTCTCAGCTACTGCTCTAGCCCCGTGCCGTCCCTGCCGACCTGTTGCTATGCTCCTCAGCACAGTGGCTATGGGCTTACCCTCTTAGACTTTAAGTTCCCAATAAACTCTTTCTTCTGTAAGTTACCTAACTAAGACAACTAGCTATGCTGTTTTAGACTAAACAACTATGTTCTGCTTCCCTTGAATCTAAACAGAATCATGGCTATGTTAGAGAAGAAACACAAACTAGCATGTTTCTTTGTACACGATGAGAGGCGTTGGGACATATATAGTGAGAGAATAAATAACGTTAACTACCAAGTTAAAAAAATTTAATAGCAGGCCTGGTGTGGTGGTGCAGGCTTTTAATCCCTGCACTGGGGAGGCAGAGGCAGGTGGATTCCTCTGAGTTTAAGGCCAGCTTATCCTACATAGTGAAATCTAGGACAGCCAGGTCTATATAGTGAGACCCTGTCTTTAAGAAAAACAAAGTTAAACTGGGCGGTAGTGGCGCACACCATTAATCCCAACACTTGGGAGGCAGAGGCAAGTGGATCTCTGTGAGATCAAGGCCAGCCTGGTGTACAAAGCCAGTCCAGGACAGTTAAGGCTACAAAGAGAAACCCTGTCTCAAAAAACCAAAAAAAGTTTTAAAAAAAAGCTTTATTTTCCATTAAATATGTAAAAATATTTAGTTTTTTTATAATCATATTTATAGTTATTATAAATATTTCCTATAATCATAGTTAAAAGTTTCCATCAATAGTTGAAGTCTACTAAAGGACTTTAAACCTGTTTATTAAGCACACATGCATACATAAATCTTAAACTCAAATGAAAAACAATCTGACCCACATACTCAACAAAGAAAACAAATTTATCTTGCTTTTCTTGGTCATGGACATGTTGTAAGAAGAAGTTGGACTGCTTTTGACCTTGGAAAGCTTACTACTGGATGAGGTCTTGGCCTGCTGAAATACCTCTGGGAGGGGAGGCACGCTGGCTTAGCCATGAAAGAGTGAGGCATGGGAGACGTCAGCACCGCTTGTGTGTCCTCCTCCCCTACCTTCCCCAGCACAGCTCACCTGTCTCACACTCCTCACAGATGAACCTGCCCTCGGGAACTGCAGTTAGCCCCAGGCACTCCAAGTGAAAGTGTCTGCAGCACTCCCCCTCACAGGAAACCAGCGAGTCA